>NC_083277.1:47524826-48251853 GCF_963506605.1 Zootoca vivipara
TTTGTGTTATCAGCACCGTGCTCTAACCAACTCTGCTATCGGCTCCTCACTTTCCCAGTTCTTAAATTCAAATGCTTCCATGGGATGCCTACTCCCTGGGCAGAGGTCTATTATTTAGAATCCCATAGAGCTATCAACAAACTAAAACAAAGACTAGCTTTCCCCGTTTCTTTCCTGGTAATAAAGAATCTGAGCAGACATTTTTCCAGTTCAGCAGAAATCACTCTTCAAAGCCCAAGCATGGGTAGGAATGAAAGTGCAAAGCAAAAGAATTACAAAGAACAAAGCATTTTTCTTTCTCGGATTACCTGTGGAGTGAAAAGCATTTTACCAAGATTAATAAGAACTAGACGTACACTTCAAGCCAAGGAATGTTCATTTGAAAACACCACACTATTTCTCTCTGTGTTTTATTAGTACTAGTGAAAGGGTAAGACAGTTAAAATGGTTGTGCACTATAGAAAGGTCTCATTAGTATTCAGTAAGAAAAGTGGCCGATTTTTCTCTCTCACACAAGACTTCAGATTATGTTCACATGCCTGGGCTGCTAATGCTTAGCAGCCAATCTTAATGAGAATCTTGCAAAATCAATCAAACCCTATCAAATATCTCATGGATGTCATGGTAAAAACAGAATGACTACAGTATATAACATCTGCATGCTAACAAAGAATGTGCGCTAACGGGATATATTCTTAGCCATTTTAAACATTTGAATGGATTTATCCAAAATCCATTGCATATCTTTTACTTGTATTGTTTGGCACCCAAGACCTGGTGCGAGGTGTAAGTTTTGTCAAACCATTCCTGGGAACTGTAGTTTGTTAGGGGTGCTGGTAATTGTAGCTCTGTGAGTAGTAAACATCAGTCTCCATGATGCTTTGTGGGGGAGCTATGTGCTTTAAATGTATGGTGTGAACACAGCCTAAGTAAAAATAACTGAGACAGGATAATCAGTACAATTAACCATGTGGTGGGGCAACATACATCATCCTGAACAACAAATGCTTAAGAAAACAACCACATTTTTAAGATGGCACTGGAATGAGGGGATATGGCGCCAGTCATACCTCAGAGGGGGAGGCACTCCAGAAGTGGGACACCACCATGAGGAAGGCCCTGTACCGTATTGTTGGTGGAGGAAGCCTGCAGCACGTGTGGGAGAGACACAGTAAAGAGAGGCTGCACATAATGTGCAACTCTGAGAAATGTGGCACTAAGAAGGGGCTCCTTAAGAGAACTTAAAGCTTGGTGGGCAGGACGGAAGAAACACAAGTATGCACATTTTTCATTGGGGGGGGGAATCAAGTACCTAGTTTCTATATAGTGTCTGTTTCAGAGGTGCTGTTTCCAAATACAAAAATCCCTAGGTAACCTATCTAATATGATTTGAAGAGAAAATCAATAGGTACCCACAATTTGGCTATATAGTACTGTACCGTATCAATCTGAAACCATTAACTGTAGCCAGTACTCAAGTGTTGATTAAAAATGCTATGAGTAGCAAAAAAGAGGGGATTTATTTATTTATTTATTTATACCCCGCCCATCTGGCTGGGTTTCCCCCGCCACTCTGGGCGGCTTCCAACAAATACCAAAATACATTAAAATATCACAGATTAAAAACTTCCCTAAACAGGGCTGCCTTCAGGTGTTTTCTAAATGTCAGGTAGTTGTTTATCCCCTTGACCTCCGATGGGAGGGCGTTCCACAGGGCGGGCGTCACTACCGAAAAGGCCCTCTGCCTGGTTCCCTGTAGCTTTGCTTCTTGCAGTGAGGGAACCGCCAGAAGGCCCTCGGCGCTGGATCTCAGTGGATGGTAAAGAGTCATACTCTGAGAACTGATTTGGCTACATAGCATGAAACAGCTCTGTTGGCATTACACATGCACTCACTTTCATGTGCTAACAGGTTCCCATCTGCTAATTGTGTACATTTTCCATTTTGTTCAATAACAATTCAAAAAGCACCATTTTTGCCAACCATACTATTTAAAACAGGCATAGGCAACCTTGGCTCTCCAGATGTTTTGGAACTACAACTCCCATGATCCCTGACCACTGGCCCTGTTAGCTAGGGATCATGGGAGTTGTAGTTCCAAAACATCTGGAGAGCCAAGGTTGCCTATGCCTGATTTAAAACATCGAAGGATTCTGAGTGGCTAATCTGAAAAAGGCAGATCTGTAATCATCAGCACACTTACTCTGTTGCTATCCTATGGCAAGACATGTCTACCTGGAAGTAAGTTATGCTGAACTGAGGACTGCAGTCTCACTATTTTTAAAATAATGTAATATGTAGAATTCACACTTGGGGAAAATGTCCCTCTACTACAGCTAATTTAGACCTAACATCTTCAGAGCAGTCAGTCTGGTTCTCTTAATGTTTAGAATGGTATGAATATATAGATCTATGCTTTTTAATCATTGTTGACTGGCCTGAAAAAGCTGCACAATTAGTAGATTGCAGCCTTGTGGCATGCTATTTTAAAAGCTATTTATACTCCCCCCTCCCCCACAATTTTAAGGCAAGCCTTCCAAAGCAGTCTACATTAACCTGACGAACACAAATACTGTACCATTTAAAACATTGTATCATTTAGAGTATCATACTGAAGTTAGTATATGTGCAATTGTACATTCATCATCATGAAGCACCACAACAAATGCTTCATATTTTCCTAATAACCATCATAATGCAGGCAACTCGGCCACAGAGGAAAAGCTTGTAAGAATAAATCGTTTTCAGTCGCCAGCTCTAGAGCTCTCTCATCTCAACTGATGGAGGGAAATCTCACTTTCTAAAAATTGCCAACAATCCTGCATTGCACTGTCTAATTAAGCTAAGTGTTCTCGGTCAAACAGAATAGCTTTGGAGCATTAATGGAGTCAAACTCTGACATGATTACTCTGGCTGAGCAATGTGCTCCTGCATTTCTAATAGTGCCCCTGTTTGAAATCTGGGCCCTGGGGACTGGCATTTGAAAAGTTAGCTATTCTCATCAGAGTATTGCAGTGTCACTTTCTCAATAAAAGCAGCAGGGATGAAATCACACATTTTCCAAACTGGTTTTTCCCTTGGAAGCTCCCCCCCCCCAAAAAGGCAGAAGCTAGAAAACAGAGAAGTTCTAAGGTGTACCAGGGAACTGCTAAGGTTCCATGAGGGGAAGGGAACACCCACACACCAAGAGAGAATATTGTTATGCGTTTGCATGGAGCAAGAATCCTCACACACTGTGCCAAGTTCTCCCCATACTGTACTTTCTAAAATTAGTAAATGTAGGGCTGGATCAATGGATTTAGCAAGGCCTAAAAAACAAATCAAGCCAGCTTTTTCAGGGTCAGAGCCATGGTTGATTTCTGCTGGCATCCAAGACTGTATCCATGGGAGAAACAAGACCCTTTTGGAATGATAATGCTATGAACCCCTCCATCGTAGGCCCAGGTTGTATATATGTGTAAATAAACCATATATCCACAGTCTCTGCTGTGCCTTATTCAGAAAATAAAACACAAACCATGGGTAAGCATTGGAACCCCTGGAATCTTGCACCACTTGGAGATTGGGGTGGAGTGCAACACTATTACGAATTGTAAAAGGGATCAGTTCATGCTTCACTTGCTTTATATTTAAAAGAAAATAAAAACGGATAGATTAAGATTGAAAACACGACACATTACTAATTAGACACTAGTTTAAGATGATATACATTTTCTGCTATTCTTTACTGATCCCTGGAATGATCATTTTAGTACTCCATGTAGACTCTGCGTAGATTGTTACCTACGTGAATGATTAAAAAAAAGACATTGCAAAAGCATTTTCTCAACTAATATTCTGTCCTGCACACTGCATAGACAAGAAAATTACACTATATTGGATAATTAATACTGAAAACAAACAAACAGGAAGACAGTTTAATTAGAGTGGGATTAGATTACTCGGGCCAGTAGTCAGCAGATTTTAGTCAATCAAATTCAGCCTTGTGTGGAAATGATCAAAAGCAGCTCTCAATTGATGCTCAATTAAAATTTATGTGGGGCTCTCCCTTCTGTTTAGAGACTTCTGACCAGCTATTAATCTAATAAATATTACAAGTAAAAATATGAATTCGGCCAAATGGCAATAAAAGAAACATGGATGATGTGGCAGGAAGCCCTACAAGTGCAGAAGCTACCCAATCACCATCAAAAAGTGAAAAACAGCAGCATATGTTTGTGCCTGAGCAGCCAGCCTCAGGCTCCTGATAGCACAGCAAGGGAAGAGACAGCTTTTAACTGCTGGATGCGCACCAGTGAGTTGTCAGATTGTTCAAAAAGGCAACCTGGGATAATTTTAGCCCAAATGTCGAAGGGAAAGCAATCTGTTCCTAGGACTCTAATGCTGCCCCACCACTTGCCTCACCACCATTTTCCAAGCTGCACTTGTGCACATCATTTGCCAGACTAATTAAGATGTGATTATTTTAATGTGGAGCAAAATGGAGAATGGGCAAGAATTGTGCAAAACACTCCAAATATTACTGCAGAGCAACCTTGAGTATCATTCGGGCTGCAGCATTTCCCTTTCTCTGTGAATTAACACGTCCAGAAATCAGTCGTAATTATCTCTTCTTTGTGGCAATCTTGACAACCAATTTGTGCTACCTGACACTATACCAACCATAGCTGCCAAGTTCTCCCTTTTTTTAAGGGAAATTCCATTATGCTTAATAGGCTTCCTCGCGAGAAAAGGAAAAACTTGGCAGCTATGATACCAACCAGCCTGCCAGGACATCATTGGCTCAGGGCATATTACACCCACACCTAGCATCCAAATTCAATTGTGGTGCAATTGCTATTTATTGTAATGCACCCACAGAATTGGGTGTGGGTTATGAAGTGGCACTATATTGTTTGATGATGATGATGATGATGATGATGATGATGATAATAATAATAATAATAAATAAATAAATAAATAATAAATAAATAAATTATTTCTACCCCACCCATCTGGCTGGGTTTCCCCAGCCACTCTGGGTGGCTACCAACAGAACATTAAAATACAATAATCTATCAAACAAGCTTCCCTAAACAGGGCTGCCTTCAGATGTCTTCTAAAAGTCTGGTAGTTGTTTTTTCTCTTTGACATCTGGTGAGAGGGCATTCCACAAGGCAGGTGCCACTACCGAGAAGGCCCTCTGCCTGGTTCCCTGTAACTTGGCTTCTCACAGTGAGGGAACCACCAGAAGGCCCTCGGCACTGGAGCTCAGTGTCCGGGCAGAACGATGGGAGTGGAGACGCTCCTTCAAGTATACTGGACCGAGGCCGTTTAGGGCTTTAAAGGTCAGCACCAACATTTCGAATTGTGCTCGGAAATGTACTGGGAGCCAATGTAGATCTTTCAAGACCGGTGTTATGTGGTCTCGGTGGCCGCTCCCAGTCACCAGTCTAGCTGCCGCATTCTGGATTAGTTGTAGTTTCCGTGTCACCTTCAAAGGCAGCCCCACATACAGCGCATTGCAGTAGCCCAAGCGAGAGTAAACTAGAGCATGCACCACTCTGGCGAGACAGTCTGCGGGCAGGTAGGGTCTCAGCCTGTGTACCAGATGGAGCTGGTAAACAGCTGCCCTGGACACAGAATTGATCTGCACCTCCATGGACAGCTGTGAGTCCAAAATGACTCCCAGGCTGCGCACCTGGTCCTTCAGGGGCACATTTACCCCATTCAGGACCAGGAAGTCCTCCACACCTGCCCACCTCCTGTCCCCCACAAACAGTACTTCTCTCTTGTCAGGATTCAACCTCAATCTGTTAACTGCCATCCATCCTCCAACCGCCTCCAGGCACTCACACAGGACCTTCACTGGTTCTGATTTGAAAGAGAGATAGAGCTGGGTATCATCCGCATATTGATGAACACCCAGCCCAAACCCCCTGATGATCTCTCCCAGCGGCTGCATGTAGATGTTGAAAAGCATGGGGGAGAGGACAGACCCCTGAGGCACGCCACAAGTGAGAGTCCAGGGGTCTGAACACTCATCCCCCACCACCACTTTCTGAATACGGCCCAGGAGGAAGGAGCGGAATCACTGTATGACAGTGCCCCCAGCTCCCAACCCCTCTAGACGGTCCAGAAGGATGTTATAGTCGATGGTGTCAAAAGCCGCTGAGAGATCCAGCAGGACTAGGAAACAGCTCTCACCTTTGTCCCTAGCCTGCCGGAGATCATCGACCAGTGCGACCAGGGCAGTTTCAGTCCCATGATGAGGCCTGAATCCCGACTCGAAGGAATCCAATGGTCCGCTTCTTTTAGGCGTGCCTGGAGTTGTTCAGCAACCACTCGCTCAATCACCTTGCCCAAGAATGGAAGATTTGAGACTGGGCGGTAGTTGGCCATATTGGCCGCATCTAAAGATGGTTTTTTAAGAAGCGGTTTAATAATTGCCTCTTTCAGCGGGTCTGGGAAGGCTCCCTCACAGAGAGAAGCATTCACCACCCCGCAAAGCCCATCACCCAGCCCTTCCCAGCTAGCTTTTATAAGCCAGGATGGGCAAGGATCAAGGAAACAGGTGGTTGGTTTCACTCATCCAAGCAGCCTGTCCACATCCTTGGAGGTAACAGATTGCTTACCCTCCAAGTTCCGGACTGCAGAATCCGGGACCGGCAGCCATTTGACACCGGAAGTTGCGTCAATGTAACTTCCGGTGTCGCTTTGCCCTTCTATGGGCACCCAAAATGGCCACCACCGGCTTCGAAAGTCGCTTGTACGCATGTCAGGAAGTGTGCCGACGCAACTTCCGGTGTCGCTCCGCCCATCTATGGGCACCAAAAATGGCCGTCGCCAACACCGGAAGTCACGTCTATGCACTTCCGGACATGCGTAGATACGACTTTTGAAGCTGGCAGCGGCCATTTTTTGTGCCCATAGAAGGGCAAATCGGAAAGAAAAAAAATGGCCACCGGCAGGAGAAAATAACGGAGAAAAACGGGAGACGAAGTGATACGGGGGACCACCGGGAAAAGGTAAGTAAAAAAGGGGTTTTCCCGGGGAAAACGGGAGACTTGGCAGCTATGAGATTGGAATTGATCCCACACAACTTGACTAGACAGGACTATAGCACTCCCACCCCGGCCCTGCTCCCAAGGTGGAGTCTACCTCTTCCCGAATCTGAGTGACTTTATCTGCAAAAAACTTTGCAAAAACATTGCAGATCATGTGGTCCGTACTGGGCCCCAATGGAGCAGGTGGTTCTGCTAAATTGAGGGGTGTACAGAAGCATCTACATGAATGGGTGAGAGATCCACACAAAAGTGCTGTGTGGAAGTGACCAGAGAACTCAGCTCCAGCCAGATCCTTTCCTTTCCCGCCCCTTGCCCTGCACTTCCTTCCTCCAGCTCCTTCTCCCAGATGTAGCAGCAACCCACCCAGTTTGAGCACATGCTCTACCTGTGCTGGGATGAGAGACTATCACCCTATCTATTTTGCCTTGAGGAAAAAGCTTAGGGATCCCAACTGTGTCATAGGGCTGCAAGAAAGGCCTTTCCAACTGCAACTCTATCGCCCACCCACCCCCAATTCTTAATTATTTCAAAATACTGTTGGTAAATTATCAGTACTTGCAGGCAGTGAATTTTGTACTGAAGTAAAATTTTAAGCTGGTTCCTATGAACCCAGAGAAATGGATCCTGACCCAGGGAGAGCCCAAGGATCCAGGCAAGCAGGCACGATGTTGCCGCTGGCCGTAGAATGACAGAGACCAAACTAAGGCTGTCAAAAGCAAAGTACAGTTTATTAAAGAATAAAAACTGTTGCAACAGGGTCCTTCCTCTCACGCAGGAGAACAAGGAAGGAACCCCAAACAGAGGTGTCTTGCCCTTAAAAAGAAATTTGAAATTGGTTTCAGCCCACCCCCCAGAAGCATCATCCATATGTCACAGAAGGGGTGTAGCCCAAGACCGCTCTCCCTAGATTCATCATAGGTACATCATGAACGGGGAGGTCTGGTGGCAGTAATCTGAGCAGTCTGGACCCTGCCCCCTGCCCCCAAAACCTAATCAACAAAAAAGAGAGATATTTACATTTCCCTGTTTCCCAGCCAAGTTAATCACACCCTTTTGTCTGGCACTCAGGTATCAATATGCCAGGGATTATCACTTTAATTCCTGAGACAATGAGAAGGTTCCCCCCACCTTCAAAATGGTGTCAGAAAGGCCTGTCTTCCTGTGCTGCTTCAGACATGTGCCTGTACTGTACATTCATGTACATGTTTTGTGAACAATTATTATATATATATATATATGACCTCAAAATTCTTATAACAGTACCATTCTACATGTATAAAATGCTGATTTATTTGAAAGGAATAACATCCTTTAGAAAAGCTGGGAGGAAAAAGCAGCTGGAATTCCCCAGAGCAGACAAAACATGGATAATTAAACATAGAGACCTTAAAGAACTTTCTTCGAGTTTAGTATGGTATATGTTCAGTTAGCAATGGATGGCTCTTAAGCTGGATCAACATTGTCACCTAGTGGCCGCTGATGTCCTTGGAAAACAGGAAAACTCAGATTTTTGCACCAGTGCTGTGACACACAGCTACATTTATTGTTGCATTGCAAACCTGATGCTTTCCCCACCATGAGATGATTCAAACCTAGCCCTGACCTAAAGTCCTAGCCAAATAGAGCAGAGGACAGGGGTCATCTGCCCCTCACATATGTGTAAGCCTTGGGTCAGCATCTAGGTTTTGGGTTCAGTATCTAAGGGATATTCTTATATTAAGTTCCGGCTCAGGCCCCCACTTAGGAAACCTGGAACTCCAGTTTAGTAGCCTTCCCACAACATGCATACATGCACACTCCTGAGGCATGTGCAAACAATGATATGTATTCAACAAACAAACAATGGTGGATCAACAAGAGATTAATATTTTAGAGAGCAGTACAAAAAGTGTACTTTTTGTCTAGAATGTCCCACCTTCTTCCATGGTCCACCTTTGCCAAAGGAAATCTGTGCTCTTAGGCTTACTCATGAGTTTGGAGGTGCAACCAATGATCAGGGTTCTTCTAGACGATGAATTTGAGAAAGTTGCAATTAAGAGACTCCAGGCAGAAATGAAATCTTACACTACAGCATCTAAAGAATTACAGAAATGCATAGGTTGGAGAAATCTTCAAGAGGGACATGTACACAGGGAAGAGAGTTCTGCATGAAGCTAGAACTTTGCCTGCCATTTTCATTTGCAGTTTTCACCACTCTTGTAGGAACAAGTCATTGTTAAACGGAATAAGTTGCTTATCTCTTTGGCAACCTTGAAGAATCAGAAATATTTTCCTCCAATGCCATTTTGTCAGATCATTGCAATTCTGTTCAAACTTTCTTCAGAGTATGCATACAGAGAGGAGTGAGACTGTGACCATTTGCAGCAGCTGCTGGCTCCATCCCTGCCCCATATATTTGCTTGTGAAAGATTCTACATGTATACAAACTGCTAATGCATAGGCTCTGTCCCCACGGTAACAGATCCTTGGTTAGGGTGTGATTGCAGAGACAAAGCCTACAGACATGCACTTTACACTTCATAGGCCCTTTCAGACCCCTCCTCCAAATGGTGGGGCCAAAGGCTGTGAGTGGACATGATTCCTCTTCCTCCCATATGCATGTTCAGAAGAAGAACAGCTGAATAGCACTGTAGTTTCTATTATAATATTTTAAAATGTATTGACCTAGTCAGTACAGTACAATGCAAGAATTAAAAATGCAGTATCTGTATATATATTTTTAATCTGGCTTTGTTAAGTATGTAACAAGGGTGGTCACTTCCACACTGCCACTGCCATGAACACACACACACACACACACACACACACACACACTTCTTTGGCAATGCATCTGTTTCTAACAAGCTGGCCTTCTTAATATTGGCAGGCTCCTCTACTTTTCTCTGCCAATGCTACATTTCCAAGTAACTCAGAATCCAACAGCACTTTGGATGAAAAGGCTCCCCTTTTATTCACTTATAATCACATAAGCCACAATAATTTTCCTTGTGGGTCTTCTCCAATAACCCTGCTGATTAAAGAGGTGCATGTGCTGTGTGTTCTTTGCTCAGTTCAGTGTAGATCACATCTAGAAGTTTGGAAAGTTGTGCAATGTGTTGAGTCCCCTTCCTTGAAGGAAGCCATGCAGTGTGTATCTTGCCTGGGGCAAGTATGCAATTCCCCTTAGGTGAGCAGCTAGGATGCAAGCTGGACCTGTCTGCTCTCCTGCTGCTGCCCTTGCTGTGCTGTGCTTCTCAGGTCAGGAAAACACAGCACAGTATCTGGACTCATCCTCTCCCTCATCCTTTCATCACCGAAGACAAGGAGTGACAACCACAATCACAGGGGCCATAGCTGTGCACTGCAGCAGCTACACTCCCCAGTGGTTGGAAGGGAAAGTGTAAGGCTGTCAGCTGTCACCACACTGCTGTGTTTTTTCTGGGAAACAAATAATAGTGCTGTGACAACTATGTGCCTTTTTCTTTCTTTTCCCCAAGGCATAATGTGAGGGGGAAAGGGGGTGCACTGATGAGGGGGGTGTTGTAGGAATGGGATTTCCTGAATTGGCAAGTGGGTAAACGAATGGCCCTTTAGGTTCCCACCAACACTAGGATTCTATTTCAATGCGGGGATAGCACAAAGAAACAAAACACACACACACACACACACAAAACCAGAAGTTGGAAAAGGAACAATAAATAGTAATACAGAGTAATACAAATGGCAGACAGAACAGAGAAAATTCTTTCAAAACCCTGGACTCTTCCCTGTATAATTTTGATGCTTTCCTCTGGTGTCTCCAAAAGCTGTTTATTCCCTGCCACAGTTTAATGACTATTTGTTTTTAGGGCACAAAATTACAGGCAGGATTGAGGGACCACACACTGGTGAGAAGCCCAAAGCAACACCATTTATTGATCTTTTCCTTCATCATCACTATGAAGGTGGGCAAGGCCTCCTTCCCTGCTACTCCCCAGTCATACTGATTCATTGTCATGGTGGCAGCACTGCTGAAGTGGAGTGAGCTGAGGCAACTGGGCATACAGTATGTATCCAAGCACAATTCAAAGTGTTGACCTTTAAAGCCCTAAACGGCCTCGGTCCTGTATACCTGAAGGAGCGTCTCCACCCCCATCATTCAGCCCGGACACTGAGATCCAGCGCCAAGGGCCTTCTGGTGGTTCCCTCATTGCAAGAAGTGAGGTTACAGGGAACCAGACAGAGGGCCTTCTCGGTAGTGGCACCCGCCCTGTGGAATGCCCTTCCAACAGATGTCAAGGAAATAAGCAGTTATCCTATTTTTTAAAGACATCTGAAGGCAGCCCTGTTTAGGGAAGTTTTTAATATTTAATGCTGTATTGTTTTAATATTTGATTGGGAGATGCCCAGAGTGGCTGGGGAGACTTAGCCAGATGGGCAGGGTACAAATAATAAATTCTTATAATATTATTATTACAGGTCACTGTCTGGTACAAAGTCAAACTATTGGGCCAGCCAATTTAATATTGTTTACAGGATGTGAGGGTGATCTGACTCTGATGTCTGTCACCCCATTGATCTGCATGGTTGATTCAGCTGATCTGGCTGTCTAGGCAGGTGTCCCCTTCCTCCCTCACCGCTCCATGTGGTTCCCTCCCAAAGCTGACACTAAAACACTGGTTGAAGAGTGGTTCACTGGTTGAAGATTGAACCTGGGACCTTTTGCGTGCAAAGCAGGTTCTCTACTACTGCGCATGTGCTTGCAAGGAAGTGCATTAAGGGCCTCCACATAAATGGATAGCTCTGGTTTTTAGGAGTAGATTCTTACACCATTTTTTAACAGGAGGTGGATATTTCAGCAGAACAGTGGAGAACAGTAGCATTGAAGAAGGGATATACCTCATTTTTCACTTCTGATTCTATCTTTGGCCAAGGCCAATGGGAAATTGATTTGAATCTGTTGGGAACCTTTGTTTGCAGAAAATATTGAGATATCGGTCTATTTGTACAAATTGTTGTGAGGGACTTTACACATTGCTTAAATTATGTTCTCTGTTTATCAGATCAAGAAAAGCATGCAGGAGACTTATAAGGCTCTCAAAGTAAGGTGCCCCCATCTAACTTTACTTTGCAGGTTCTAATAAGTACTCAACTTTTTCCATTTAAGTGAGGCTTTATAAAACATTGTAGATTTTCATTCACAAGTATGTAATACCTTTTCAATTTGCACAATACCTTTTAATGTAATAATAATAGCAATAGAAAAAAATTTATTTATACCCCGCCCTCCCCAGTCAAAACCGGGCTCAGGGCGGCTAACACCAATAAAATTACAATAAAACATAAAAAGCAATAAATTAAAATACAGATTAAAATACAATATTAAAATTTAAAATGCAGCCTCATTTTAAGTAGTCCATAAATCCAAGCCATGAGCGAGGAAAACACACGGGTCAGACTAAGTCCAACCCAAAGGCCAGGCGGAACAGCTGTCTTGCAGGCCCTGCGGAAAGATGACAAATCCCGCAGGGCCCTGGTCTCCTGTAAAAGAGCGTTCCACCAAGTTGGCGCCAATACTGAAAAGGCCCTGGCCCTAGTAGAGGCCAATCTAGCCACCTTATGGCTCAGGATCTCCAGAATATTGTTGTTTGTGGACCTTAAGGTCCTCCGCGGGGCATACCAGGAGAGGTGGTCCCGTAAGTACGAGGGTCCCAAGCCGCATAGGGCTTTAAAGGTCAAACCCAGCACCTTAAACCTGATTCTGTACTCCACCGGGAGCCAGTGCAGCTGGTAAAGCACTGGATGAATGTGATCCCGCGGCCGGGACCCCGTAAGGGGCCTCGCCGCTGCATTCTGCACCTGCTGGAGTTTCTGGGTCAGCTTCAAGGGCAGCCCCGCGTAGAGTGAGTTACAATAATCAAGCCTGGAGGTGACCGTCGCATGGATCACTGTGGCCAGATCAGGGCGAGAGGTAAGGGACCAACTGCTTGATACGGCGGAGATGGAAAAATGCCACCTTAGCTGTGGCTGCAACCTGCGCCTCCATGGAAAGGGTGGCGTCGAAGGTTACACCCAGACTCTTGACAGAAAGCCCTGGCACTAATTGAGCCCCTGCAAGAGATGGGAGTTGGCCCCCCAACCCCATGTCGTCCCGACCCAGCCAGAGGACCTCTGTCTTCGAAGGATTTAGCTTCAACCGGCTCCCACGTAGCCATCCAGCCACAGCTTCCAAGCACTTGGTCAGTGTGTCCAGGGCCGAGGCAGGGTGGCCATCCATCAACAGATAAATCTGGGTGTCATCAGCACATTGATGACAACCCAGCCCAAAACTCTGGACAATCTGGGCAAGGGGGCGCATAAAGATATTAAAAAGCATTGGGGAAAGGATTGCGCCTTGCGGGACTCCACACACCAAGGAGTGCCACGGCGACAACTCCCTCCCTAGCGCCACCCTTTACACAGGAAATGGGCAGGTATAAAGCAAAATAATGGCCTGAAGGCAGATAATCTGTTGCACCATTATAGCTAAGCAGTTCTTGGCCTTCTCAGTGTTTGGATGGAATGTTTATGATCACAATACTGCAACAACTCAGCCTGCAAACTCCATATATGTCATTCCAAGTTTTCTGAATGAAGAGAGGACAAAAGGGCAATAAATAAAACCAAAAGCTTGTCAGGCTTCTGTAGATGCATTGCCCCTAACCTATGAAAAAGCAAAAATGGTAACTGAAAAGGGGAGGCGACATTACCTGGCTCTGGATCTTTTATTTCCTTGTGCTTCTGACAGTAAAATACAACTGAACAGTCATAACATGGATGACGAAATATGGAAATGTGGATGATCAGTTTTGTGTATCTAATTTTATGGCTTCCCTGTGACTCATGTTATACTACATCTCCCAGAAACCACTTGAGTAGACCTCAACCTGACAGCTTATCTCAGACACTGTGATATGTACAATGTTTTCCATATCTTACCAAGTGTCTCCATAACAGCTTCTGACAACATACCACTGAAGTAGCAAAGTTGTGGCATGAAGATACTGCACATTATACAGAAAAATGATGTGGTGTTGACAAATTCTATTATAATAATAACAGTAGAAGAACTTTCTTGTGTCATGTGGAGGCCATTCCAACCATTATCCAAATGATCACTGCCCTTGCTCAAGGTCAGAATCATGGGAAGAAGAGTTTGGATTTGATATCCCGCTTTATCACTACCCGAAGGAGTCTCAAAGCGGCTAACAATCTCCTTTCCTCTCCTCCCCCACAACAGACACCCTGTGAGGTGGGTGGGGCTGAGAGACTTCAAAGAAGTGTGACTAACCCAAGGTCACCCAGCAGCTGCATGTGGAGGAGCGGAGACGCGAACCCGGTTCCCCAGATTACGAATCTACCACTCTTAATCACTACACCACACTGGGAAAGCCAGAGAAAGAATCACAAAGTTGTTCCTTGTGCTTTTGACACCATTAAGCGTTGCATTGGGGTAAATGATGCCAGCTGATACGATTCCCAATTTGAAGTTGTGTTTGAACTGATAATATTATGATCCAGGCTAACATATTGTTTACTAGCTGATTCTTCTACCAAAAAAGTCAACTCAGAATTCGACTGCTATGCCATTTCGATTTTAAAAAACAACACCTATCTGAAGGTTTAATATTTATAATATATATTCATTTTGGTTAAAAGACAATTTTTATTCTACAGCATGAAGAGAATATAAATATATACAAAACTCTGCCCAATACACTTCTTTATCATGGAGTGCTGAACACCATATGAGTGCTTAACCTGCCAAATTCATCCATAAAGAATCTGGCAATATCTACAAAAACATTGGTTAATATTTTCCATTTGAAATTAAAAGCACAACTGTTTCACCTAGAAGTTATTAGATTGTACTAGAAAAACAAATAAAAAACAAAACAAAATATACTTTTGTAGATTACCCAAATCCTACTGAAGCAGAGGACTCAAGAATGTGCTCAGTTTTAAGAACATTCTAGATTGTCATTTAATTTTCATGAAAATGTACTGCGCAGTGTTTGGCACAGTGTCTCGCACTTAGGGCCAAACTAGATCAGATATCATTCATACATATCAATTGTGAATGGCTTTGTAAAAGTAAACAGCAGGCCTTCAAATCTGCACTGGACTGGTACCCTGGCAGGGGCTGGAGGCTTTAACTCTTTGTCCCAATCTGAGGTCCCAATCTGAAGCAGGGATCTGTGTGCTTGCTATTTGCATGGGAAGAAAAGCTCTTACTTGCACTATCTGAAGACTTTCTTCCCATGCAAATAGCAAGCACAGGGACCGCAAACTAGAGTGGGACCACAGTGAGGGTGAAAAGGGTAGAGCATCACCCACCCCCCAACAACAATCCCAGTATGGATTAGGGGTCCCAGACCTACAAATTACCAAAAAAAAAAAAAAAAATTGGGGGGGGGGGGACTTTACCATACCTGCTAGTTGTGTGAATGGCATTTCATCTTGTTTGTCCCTTAAACTCCTCTGGGATTTTTAGTCCTGTCCATGTCAAGTTAACTAAGAATAAGGCTTCTGCCTTAATTAGTAAGAAAAGAGAAAAGAACATGGAACAGTCACACCTTTTAAGAGGTAAAATTTGGTAAGGGAATACTTTTCCTGGGATGAATGTTTGCAGTAGGCATATGTACACTTAAGAGTTACTACTGATATTTCATTATGATGAATAAATCTACATAAAAATAGTAATAAGGGGTGTTTCAAGGTTCATATAATGCGTCAGTTGAATAAACCTCACTATAATAACGTCTCTAAAACATCTGTTTGAGCCTCCTAAGATTTATGAGTATTTCTTCATTGATTCAAAATACCTATACCCCATGGCTAAGAAAATCGTATTATTATATTGGGCAAAAAAATACACAGGGAAGGCATAAAACAAACTTGGCCAGAAAGATCTTTTTTTTAAAAAGAAAAGAAAAAAATAATGCCTCTCCTAGTAGCTATCCATTTGTCAAAAGGCTCACACTCTCTTTTTCAGTTGCTTAAACACAATACCACTTTTAGCTTTGCATATGTAGTATGGTCAGTGGTGCTATTGTTCTAGAAAAAGAGGTCCTGGATCTCACCATGATCACCTCCCTCATTCTCTTAACATAGCAATGGTGCTTACTTGAGAGGTGCCGGAAATAATTTTAGCAAGTTTTGGCTGAAAAAAAGCCCTGAGTATGGACATATAAATCATAGTTTTGTGCTCAAGCTACAGTTTCTTACAAAGCTATATAGCTGCTTACACAGCCTTCTTGCACGTGCAAACCAGAGGTACACAAACACAGAAAAGAACATAACCCACAAAAATAGATACACATATCCACAGTGGTGCTTACTTATCAAAAACTTTGTTTTTGATGCCTCCCAGTTGGCAACACCACTCTGAATGAAACTATGGCAAAGTTGTCAATTCTAACACATTCTAAAGCAGCTGCTTGCTGAATGTATATTGTAGAGATACACTCTGTACGCTTTTAGAGCAGGGGTGTGGGGGATCTTATTATGTCACTCAGTGAAATAGAACAATTGAGAGAAGGCATAGAAAATTAACTGCAAATGTTATTTTCAAGAAATCTGTTATTAATATATGCCATGTGGTATTATCTAAACACCATAGCAACTGTGCAAAATTTTAAATCAAAGAACTTTGATTCATAGCAGATCCCCAAATTACAGATAAATCCTTTTATTTATAGCATTTTTCATAGCTAACGAATTGTGGATGATCTCTGTGATAAAACTGCAATTTTACATTGGCATGCTTCAGTGTCATTTGACCAGCTGCAGAATTTAATTTGTGCCAAGGCTCAGCTTCACAACCTATTTCTTTATGAAATAAAGAATACACAGGTTATGAGAAGGCCATCTTAGCATGTGCTGAACATATTCCCATCACTGAGTAACCAAAGCCAGTTCCAGTAAGTAAATATAGTGTGAAATATGGAAAATCATTGGGACTGAATAATCTTAAAAGTGAGTAGGTGGTCTACTCTGATAGAAGAACAGTATGCTATCAGAACTCAAGATTCTGCAATATCATTGGAGAGAACCACAAGAAGAGTAAGGCAGGAATGAGAAAATGCTAGCCTTGCTGATTCTGATCCCCAGTCAGAAGCTCGGGAGAGAGGAAATTGAACTCACTCTGATATCGAACCTCTGTACTTACCTAATGAGTCGTGCTAATCAAAGGAAAATAGGAGAGATTTGTGTGCATTTACCTCTTTCTGCTTGTGGATCTGGCTCAGGACAACTATTGTTTTAATATGCCTTATCTGAGTGGAAATTTGAACCCTGGTTTCCCATGTTGCAGTCCAACCCTCTACCCACAATACCACACTGTCTCTTATATGTCACTGTTTCACAGTGGACCACCCAAAGGAGTATGAAACAGACGAGAGTTTTTAAAACATCATTATACAGTATGGTGGTGAACTGCTTTCAAAGAACAAATAGTAACAAAATCCCCACTGCTCACCTACAAATAACAGTATCAGCTACTTAGGCAGATGCTATCATGAAATTGAATTCAGACTTGTGAAATAAGGGGCAGTATCCAACAAAGTAGACGGGACCCAGGTGGCACTGTGGGTTAAACCACAGTCTAGGGCTTGCTGGTCAGAAGGTCGGTGGTTTGAATCCCTGCAATGGGGTGAGCTCCCGTTGCTCGGTCCCAGCTCCTGCCCACCTAGCAGTTCAAAAGCACATCAAAGTGCAAGTAGATAAATAGGGACCGCTCCGGCGGGAAGGTAAATGGCGTTTCCGTGCGCTGCTCTGGTTCACCAGATGCAGCTTTGTCATGCTGGCCACATGACCTGGAAGCTGTCTGCGGACAAACGCCGGCTCCCTTGGCCTATAGAGCGAGATGAGCGCCGCAACCCCAGAGTCGGACACAACTGGACCTGATGGTCAGGGGCCCCTTTACCTTTACCTAACGAAGTAGTTTTGTTGGCACAGAGTGTTTTATTTATGCAACAGAACTTTCCATTCCTCTCCTCTCCTCCATCCCCCTCTCCTGCCCTCCCCAAATCTGCACCAGAGGGTTAGGGTAACCACAAGAACAGACTGGGGGAGGTAGGAAGAGGAGGGAAGGGAAGGGGAAGTCCTTGTGCTAAATGGAACTACTTTGTTGGGTACAGCCCAAGGGCATTTTTGACAATGTTTGTAATCCTGTACATAATTGCTAAGGAGAAAATAAAAATCTGATGATTGCATTCCGTGCTTACTATATTAGCACATATTGCTGTACCTTAGCTGTGTTTACTTTTAGAGGAAACTTTAGCACATTTATCATGAACAACAGCAAAAACTGTTTATGCTAGGGGAAAGCTGCAAACCTTTGTTTTCATCCACAAGTAGTGATTAATACAGTGCATAGTTCTAAAATCACTGACATGAAAGCAATCCATTTAGTTTTCCACTGAACTACATCATGTTGTTACCTAAAATAAAAAGATTGGCAGCCCTAGTAGCATCTCATCCTGAAAATCTATTGTATCATAGGTTAGGACATTGATCAATTTATCAGCAAAATGCAAACTAACAGCACAATTTACTGCATACCACTATTAGTATTTTATTTCCTCATTAACAAACTTCTTTTCTTGACTCACCAGTGTGTTTTGTAGCTGGCTTTTTAACCAAGCTTGAAGATCTGTTGGATAAAGTAGACAGATCTTGGGAACAGGACCTACCGGTATAACACAGGAAATTTAAAGAACATGAAACTATGTGACTTTCACCAAAGAATCCTCTGAATTATAGTTTGTTAAGGGTGTTGGGAATTGTAGCTCTGTGAGACTTAAACTACAGTTTCCACGATTTTTTGGAAGGAAGTTATGTAATTTAAATGTATCATGTGTATGCAGTTGTATACTGTATATACTAACCTATTTTTATCAAAAAATGTACCTTTCCTTAATCCAGAATCATTCATGCTTGCTCTCAACATGCTGCTTTCAGTCTAGATTTATTCTAGATGCCACCATCCACAATGATAGGTGTGGTTATTTGAAACACCTTCATTTGGTTATCCATGCCTTTTTCTCCATGCCCATGCCCCAGGTGATGAAGAAGGAAGTAGTGATTGCAACCTTGGTATATGTACAAACATATGTAACTGGGCAGATACAGCTACACCCCTCCATTGCTAGGAACAACACCTACACCCAGGACTTATTCTCAGATGGAACTCACCAGAACTCAGTCCGGCACATCAGGTGGGTTCCAGAACCTCTCAGGTGAGTTCCAACACCTCTCGGGTGGGTGCCATTGCCATTCTAAGAAAAAGGAGGCATTCATAGTGAGTTCCTGCACTTCTTTTTCTAGAAAAATAGCACTACCTACACCTGTTTTCAAATGAACAAACTGCAGAAGAATGCAGAATCAATGAGCTTTTATTTTCAGAATGAAACCAGTTTCTCATAAAGTGCTTTTCAGGAGCAAAAAATATGCACTTGTGTGGACTGCATTGAAAAAAACAAGTACTGTCCCCATTGATGTCATAATAAAATGTCATGTGTACACACCAGCATCTGGGGCTGCTGAGGAGTAGCATGGCATACTCATTTGAGTGTTCAGGAATACTAAATGAAGCTGGGTGATGTGGAACAATATCAGGCTGCCACAAACTATGGGTTGCCTTAGGCTATAACAGTACAAGTAGTGCAAGTAGTGATTTTATTATGGAAAAAAAGATACAGCCTGAGGTAGCATAGGAATATTTGGGTGGTGTTTTATACAGTTTATTCTCCAGCACAAGAAGGATTAAAGCAGGGAAAAACGAAACCAGTCCACAAACATGGTATATTTCCCAGGGCACAACTCTTACTGCCATAGAAAGGGCTAACTTCTTTTCTAGAAAAGAGTGTGGGGGTTCTCCCCCCCCCCCTCAAAATGGGACTACTTAACATCAGAAGGAAGGCATACTTACCTAAATAGCCCTCACAACATATTCTACCATTCTTTGTACATGGCAAGTCAAGAGACAATCTCCAGCTATCATAGTTCATTCCCTCCTGCCTTTCCTTCTCTGCTTTGACAAGGCCAGCAATGAGGAAGATGGAAATTGGCCTCATGCTGTTTTCCAGAACCAATTATTTCTGAGATCAGTGCAAACCTATACCAATAGGACTTAACCTCTAAACCATTATTGGATTTCAGCATAAATCTGCATGCCTATGTATACTTGTACCTGGCTGGGAATAATCAGTGGGTCTTCAGAGGAAACATGAACAGGACTTCCTTATGGGGGAAAACGTTTTAAGAGAGCATATTCACACGTGGCTATCCAAAGGACTAATGAGGCTGCCCAGCCAAGGCCAGACCACAAGGAAGGTGGATCTGGGTTTGTTTGTTTTTAATAAAAAAAAACCTGGTAGAGCCCAATCATTCCACTGGGATCTCTTCCTCCAG
Source organism: Zootoca vivipara (assembly GCF_963506605.1). Classification (NCBI taxonomy): domain Eukaryota; kingdom Metazoa; phylum Chordata; class Lepidosauria; order Squamata; family Lacertidae; genus Zootoca; species Zootoca vivipara. The sequence continues at coordinate 47,545,286 of NC_083277.1, forward strand.
TGTTCTGCTTGCGGGCACTGCAAGACTTTACACAATTTCGGTCGACATTCACGGGGTACGGCCTGAGGCAGCGGCCTCACCCTGCCCAATGGCTGGGCCGGCTCTGCTAAGCACATACACGTGTTCTTAAGGTTCCGTACACGTGGTAGGCAAATCCTCCCGCCCGCCCTCAATATAAGGGAAGCGTCTTTCTTTTCCAGAAATATGAGGCGCGACCCCTCCCTTCGCGGCTTCGGGCTGGTATATTCCTGCGCTGCCTGCGCCGGCCCTCAGCGCGAAGTGTGAAGGCAGGTCCCCGCCCCTCGTCCCGCCTGCCGCCACCTGAGGCGACGCTCCCCTCCTTCTTGCCCGCCCTTCCTGGCAAATGCATGAGGAAGAGCTTGCGGCTCCCACGGCGCATGCCCAGTCACCCGGTCTGGCGGGGCCGGGGACGATGCTGAGGCGGTCGCAGTCGCGGCCCAGACAGGCGCTCAAGGGGAGGCGAGCTCAGCGCTAGGCCGGGCCCGGCGCCGCGGAGCTCCCCGCCGCTGTGGAGCTGAGGAGGCCAAAGGAAGCAGCGGCAAGAGGTGCCCCAGCGCCGCTGCCGCCATGCCGGGTCCCCCCACGGCAGGAGCGCCCCCCGGGCTGGACCCGGAGGAGCGCTACGACTTCCTCTTCAAGCTGGTGCTGATCGGCGACGCCAGCGTGGGCAAGACGTGCCTGGTGCAGCGCTTCAAGACTGGGGCCTTCGCCGAGAGGCAGGGCAGCACCATCGGCGTGGACTTCACCATGAAGAGCCTGGAGATCCAGGGCAAGCGGGTCAAGGTGGGGGTTGGCCCGAGTGTGAGAGGAGGGAGGGTGACAAGGGGGGGCCTGGCTGGCCCGCCCCTCGCCACGACCCCCCCCGCCCCAGTTTGCAAGGGAAGGGGCTTCTTGCTCCTCCCACTCCCACTAGCCAGGCAGGTAACAGGTGTGGGGGAAGGGGGCTTAGGTGACACCAGACCCCTCTGTCCTCCTCCTGACTTCCACACAGGTGCACTCAATTCACTGCCAACAGACTGCTGAAGGGTTTGTGTTAGAACTTTACCCTAAATGCACTATACTAATTTCAAACAAACAAACAAACTTTGGTCCCGTCCCTGGACCAAAAGGTAAGGGCATCAGGTATGGTAGCTGAGAAAGTTTGGATTGTGTGCACTTCGTGTGATAACACACATCCAGTGGTACCTTGGTTCTCGAACTTATTATGTTCCGGAATTCCATTTGGCTTCTGAAATATTCGAAAACCAAGGCACGGCTTCTGATTGGTGCAGGCGGCCCCGAAACAATAACCGACAACCACATTGGACGTTCAGCTTTCAAAGAATGTTTGAAAACCAGGACAATTCCAGGTTTTTGGCATTTGGGAACCAATGCATTTGAGAACCAAGGTACCACTGTACAGCGTTGGATGCACAATGTCATCCTTGGCCCACACTGCTGGTCGATCTAAAGAGCATACTGCAGGAATGGTTTTAATCCATTTTGTGCCAAGGATGTTTTCTCAGGCGCTTGTTGCTGTCATGTATATACAGTGAATTTTTTTAGGCCCCTTCCTGTTGTGGCAGAGGGATGCAGAGAACATTGATGCACACCACTTGGGAAACTGCCTATCTGGATGTGCCGATAGTACGGATAGTAACTCCTGTTTTGGGCAAAGTCTGATTATTTCAAAATATTTATAGATCCATTGATTGTACTAAAACCTTACAGCAGTTTACAAAAAACAACAACAATTAAAAAATCAGTAAAAATCTGTTAAAAACAACTATTTAAAACTTTTTTAAAAGAAATAAACAATAAGAGATTAAAACACATGTCAACCTTCTTATGTCTGCATTGGCTTGCCTAAATAAACATGTTTGTAGGAAGCCTCGGAAAGAGTATAGTGAAGGCACCTGTCTGCTGTGAGTAGGGAGGCAGGTCCAAAGTGTGGGTGGCTACCACAATGAAAGATCACTTTCTTACAAGTGTTGAACAAGGATTATGTGGCACTTGCAACAGTGGCAGTTCCTCAGAATGAAGCAATTGAGTGGGCATATAATATTGTAAAAAAGGATATACAATTGAAAAATGCTATGTACAAAAGTGCTCTGCAAAAAAAGTCCCCTGTGCATTTCAAACCTTATGTGTATACATAGCCTTGTATGGAAATCCCTTTGGGAATGTTGTATGCCTTTCTGCAGTTGCTTATGAATTGGAAATACTTCCAAAGTTATTTATGAGGAAGCTCCAAGATAACCTCAGTTGGAGCATTTATTACCTACCTAAAGGAAACTTCCAAAGGAACATAAACTGTTCAAAATCGCCATCACATCAGTGGCGATAATAAAATGTACAGGATATAGTACACAGTGCTCCAATTATCAGGGTGTGTTCTGTTATCACCTAGTCAACTTAGTTTTAAGCCATAAAGCTCCCAACAGTCCACGTCAAACATCTGTTGACTGCTGTTAACTACAAAGGCTTGTGCTGCAATAAGCTTTTTCTTTTATTTCTTTTTTTCTGTTGCTACACACAGACTTAGGATTCATAGCCTATGTGTTTGCTGTGTTTACATGTTAATGCTACACACACAGGGACTGGCAAGTCAGTTTAAATGTGATTTCAGCCTCGTAACCCTAAGGTTTTGTTTTTGCCTGTCTAATGTCCATTTTACATCATGCTAACACAGTACCTTTCTAAAAAATTAACATATCTTTAGGCTATTTGTGCCTCTTACGTTATTAGACCTCACAGCAAATGCCATTTCCCCCTTTTTGACTGAGGAATGGTAGCTAAAGGATCACCCTAAAAACCATTTTTGAATCTCCCTGTCCACAATGTGACATGTACAGTACCTAGAATGCACTGTGCATATAAGTAATAGGAGAGAGCCTCAGATATGTTTGGTGTTATGACTGTATCCTTTTCTTCAGCATCACACCAGGATTTTCTAAGCAGGTTTGGAAAAGTGCTTCAGATCGTGCTAAACAGGTTTAAGAATAGGCTTGCAACAAATATCAACATGCGTGTTGTGCAACTGCTTTATCATCTGACTCAGCTTTCTAAAGTGGCTTAGAAAACTGTCCAAAGTACTAGCAAAGTAAATAAAATGCTTTTCCAGATGCCATCTTGGTTTCGAAACAAATAGCAGAGCGATACTGTTTTCCCAAGGGCAAATGCTCATTACCATAAACATTGTTATGACTGTGCAGTGCAGAATGCGTCCATACCAGGATTTGAACTCAAGACACTCCTTGCACTATCAATACAACTTCATCAGATACAGCCTTGGAATATTAACTAACATTGTCAGGCTATAGTGCAGGGGTGGGGAAGCTGTGGCCCTTTAGATGTTGCTTGACTCCACTTCTTTCAACCCTAGCCAGCGTGATCAATAGTCAGGGATTATGGGAAGTGGAACCCACCAACATTTAGAGGGCCACAGCTTCCCTGCTGTGCTGTAGTATGTGTGTGAGAGAGGCGTACATGATTTCCTGATTTCCTGTGTGGTAGATGTATCTGCTTTTAAATATAGGCTATGTAAGCTGCTGGGGTGGGGGTGCAATGAAAAATGTTAGTAAACATGGTAGTTTTACTTTACCTTATGTGTTGGAAGAGGTTTATTTTTATTTTTATCTAAATATACATTTATATTTTTAGTCTCTTTTTTTTCCTTTTCCCCCAGCAAAAAGGCTGTTGGGACATTTTTCCTCTGAGACTGAAGCTTGGTCAAGTTTATATGCCAAACACACACATGAATTGCAAATATTTTCCTTCCTGGGACTCCACCTAGTACCAGGTGTCTCTCTGAAGGGCTCTTGGAGTAGAGAGCAGTGCCAGCTGAAAAGTTAAAAAAGACTTCTTACATGTGGCATAAAATAAAAATAAATTTTCTGTGATTGGCAGTTACACATTACTGTAGAAGAAACTAGATACAATACACATAGTCTGCTTTTAGATCCCACTAGTAGATGGTACACTGGTGGGGGTTTTTTTTGGCATTTTGAACTAATTTTGGATAGTCTAACATTTGAGAAATTCAAACGACATTTCAGACTTCCTTAGCAGTGTTCAGTACTTGGCTTGGTTTAAATGAGCTTTCCCATATGTGGAGCTTTGACACTCATGTTGGAGGAAGATAAAATGGGACCAATGTCTTATCTGCTTACTCCTCTCATAAAACCATTGTCAAATGAGCAGTTTTGTACAAGTTTCAAAACCTTCCATAAGCTTGAATTTGTGTTCTGAGAAAAATACTGCACGCTGCATTTACATTCTTCTTGATTACAGGGGTACCATAGTTTTATTTTGTTCAGTAAAAACTAAAGGTATTTATTTTAAGAGGTAAATCAGGATAGTGTTCTTAATTGCAGAAGACGGTGAGGATAGTTGATGTGTTAATTAACCACAATGCATTTCAGTCTCACTGAATACATGGCACGTGTAGCATCCCCCAACCTTCCAGAACAGAATGAGGGTGGGAACTGAATATGAGAGAGGGAATTGGCAAAATAGTTGGTAAAGCAAAGAAAATAACAAGGAGCAATCCACCCAACATCCCTGTTCTCCCAGGCGTCACAGTGAGGAGCAGTGCCCCCATTTGCTTTGCAGCTACTCCTGAAATCTCCCTGCCTCCCTCCTTCCCACAGCTGTTATCACCAGTATGTTTAAGCTGTGTTACTGCATGGGAAGGGCAGGTTAACTCCTCACCCCATATACATGTAGTATTAATCAAGATGGGAGTCATTTCTGTTGTCTCCCCCCACCCCATAATTGCTTTGGTGGGCAAGAGCCTGAAGGTCCTTTCTCCTGTGAGTTACTTGCCAGAATTACTGGAATTCTGACTTGCCAACTTCTATTAGCTTTGTTGGACCATCCAGCTAATGTCTCAAGACTGAGTTTGTGTATGAAACAAAAGAACTGACAAGGGATTTATCCACCCTTTGTCTGGAGACTGGTCAGTTTTGGTTCCCATTTTAGTTTCCTCTTTGGACGTTGAGTGCTAGTGGTTAGATTCAGGATATGGTTTGGGCATGCGGGAAGAGGGGTTTATATTGCTCAGCAGTGTTACAATCATTATCCAGAAGTGTGGCTGGCACTTATATTATCAATCTAGACAGCACACCAAATTACTGTGGCCTACTAGCATCTTTACAGCAGTAACTTTGTGCTTTGAACTGGGAAAGTGCAGTGTCATCATCAGAAGTACTTCCTTGAGGCAAGTTGAGAGAATACAAGACTTCTCTGCATAAGCCATTGTTTTATCAACAGATAACTGCAAAAAGCTGTTACTGTGATAGGAAGGTCAAGGAAGAAGGAGATAGCATTTGCAGATCACTGCAGCTATGGTAGTTATCAGATTGCTCCATGTTGACACTTAACTCTCATTCTATTTCACATGCATCTGGCAGGATTTCCTGATCTTGAATGCTAAAATAGATCTTTTTGTTCTACTCATGCAAATGCCTGAAGCAATACCCTGACAAGGTTGGTTAGTTTGCGGCTTGAAACTGGGTAGCTGTGTTCTTATGAACAGCAAATCATGCTGTAGGCAAACTCGGCCCTCCAGATGTTTTGAGACTATAATCCCCATCATCCCTGACTACTGGTCCTGTTAGCTAGGGAGTTGTAGTCCCAAAACAGCTGGAGGGCCGAGTTTGCCTATGCCTGCTGTAGTAGGTCCATGAAAGCAAACTACAGGGGCTGCTAGTACAACCCCAGATGCTACAAGATTTGCCCATCAAAGTCAATCAAGTGTGACCTTAGAGCATCTGTAGTTTTTGTTATTTGACCCTGAAGAGATGTCCATTCATAAATCTTCCACAAATTAGCTATATTAATTGGGCAGAAATTGAATACTTTTCAAATTAGTGTGTACTTTAGTAACTTGCTCACCTTGGCTCAGCACTTGATTTTACAACAAGGAATTAAAAAAAAATCCCATGTGTTGCTTATGCAAATATTTTGTAAGGACATTGATTTATTAATTATTTTATTAAATGAACCTTCCGTTGGGCTATCTGATATTTGTTTTGTTAAATCTAATCTTTTGTAATGTCCCTAATGCCGTTTAATGTCTAAATGAAGCTGTTGGCGGTGGTAATTGGAAGATTTGGGGTGTGGTGTCATTAGTTCTTCTCTGTAACATTTGAATCTGGAGAAACTATGCAAGCCCTGGACCAAGTCCACCAATATTGATAGTAATTGATACTATTAATTGACTGATTGATAGTAAGATGGAGACACTGTGGGTATTGTCTTACTTGGATGGGGTTGTAGTTCCACCCTGAAGCAGCAATTTTGCAGTCTGGGGGTGCAATCTACGGTATCTCTGTCACTAGAGGCCCAGTCCCTCAGTGGCTAGGAGTGCCTTTTACCAGCTTCAGTTGGTAAGACAGCTATATCCGTTTCAGAACCAGGGTACCTTGACCACTGTCATTCATTTGCTGGCAACCTCCAGATTGGATTACTGCAATGTGCTCTATATGGGGCTGCCCTCAAGGCTTGCCAAGAAGCTGCTGCAGCTTGTGCAAAATTAGACAACTTCACTGTTCACTGGGACAGAATATTCCCATCCTATTGCTCTACTCTTGAACAAATTGCATTAGCTTGTAATTAGCTACCAGCCTAAGTTTAAGGTGCTGGTACTGGTGTACAAAAACCCTATACAGCTTGTAAGCAGGTTACCTAAAATATTATTACAAGAAAGGAGATTCCAACTAGACTTCAGAAATAACATTTTGGCAGTATTTTGACAGTGGAATGGATTTGCTCAAGGGGTGGTGGACTCTCCTTTATTGGATGTTTTTAAGCAGATGTTGGATGGGCATCTGTCATGGATGTGTTAGTTGAGATTCCTGCATTGCAGGGGGGTTGGACTAGATGACCCTTGGGGATCCTTCCAACTCTACAACTCTAATCTGTTCAGATAGAATGACAGCCCAGAGTTTGAAAACACAGTGGCAGATTGAAATGAGATTTCTGATCTGTAGACATGGTCCACATATACCCATTTCTCCTCTCAAGTTTAAATTTTTTATTAAAACAAAAAAGAAATGTACACTCCTGTAGTAAATATCTCTCCCCCCCCCCGCCCGGTTGAGATAAGGCATGTTGTTGTTTAGTCGTTTAGTCGTGTCCGACTCTTCGTGACCCTATGGACCATAGCACGCCAGGCACTCCTGTCTTCCACTGCCTCCCGCAGTTTGGTCAAACTCATGTTCGTAGCTTTGAGAACACTGTCCAGCCATCTCGTCCTCTGTCGTCCCCTTCTCCTAGTGCCCTCCATCTTTCCCAACATCAAGGTCTTTTCCAAGGATTCTTCTCTTCTCATGAGGTGGCCAAAGTATTGGAGCCTCAGCTTCACGATCTGTCCTTCCAGTGAGCACTCAGGGCTGATTTCCTTAAGAATGGATAGGTTTGATCTTCTTGCAGTCCATGGGACTCTCAAGAGTCTCCTCCAGCACCATAATTCAAAAGCATCAATTCTTCGGCGATCAGCCTTCTTTATGGTCCAGCTCTCACTTCCATACATCACTACTGGGAAAACCATAGCTTTAACTATACGGACCTTTGTAGGCAAGGTGATGTCTCTGCTTTTTAAGATGCTGTCTAGGTTTGTCATTGCTTTTCTCCCAAGAAGCAGGTGTCTTTTAATTTCGTGACTGCTGTCACCATCTGCAGTGATCAAGGAGCCCAAGAAAGTAAAATCTCTCACTGCCTCCATTTCTTCCCCTTCTATTTGCCAGGAGGTGATGGGACCAGTGGCCATGATCTTGTTTTTTTTTTTTTGATGTTGAGCTTCAGACCATATTTTGCATATCGCCTGAGAAATACAATCAATATATTGTAAGACCTGGCAACTTCTTTATTTATTTTTTAGTTGCAGATCTGGGACACAGCTGGTCAAGAACGGTTTCGGACCATCACCCAGAGTTACTATCGAAGTGCCAATGGAGCTATTCTAGCCTATGACATCAGCAAGAGAGGCTCTTTCCAGTCTATTCCTCGCTGGATCGAGGATGTGAGAAAGTATGCAGGTTCCAACATAGTACAGTTGCTGATTGGTGAGTGTGGGGTATATTTTGGAATGAGCTAGAAATACAAATTGCTATGCCTCTACTTCATAGGACAACCGCAGCCAGTACAGAGACATTTTCTTTATTTCCTGGATATCTTGGAGATGAAGAGACATTTATTCTGAGAGTTTGGAAAGCTTTGGCTTTTGGTTCCTACTGCAGTTCACATTTCCACATCATGCATTTTTGTTTGCTTTTGGGAAAAGCTGGTTTAGGATTCTATAGCCTTTATGCTTTTTCAAATTCAAAAATATATTTTAAAATACTAGGAATTATTTGAGCAAAGCACTATTGTGCCTTCAGCTCCTCTGGGATTTGACTCTTATAGTTTATAATATATGGTAAAGCTCCAACATACTTTAAGCCAGTGCTGTTTTTCTAGAAAAAGAGGAACTCACCTTTGTTCTCTTATAATGGCAATGGCGCCCACCTGAGGGGGGGGGAAGCCCTGCTTTAAACTGAATAGCATAAACAACTTCTGAAATCAGATGTATTCTAAATGATATGTTACTGGGCTAGTACGATAGCTTATGTCCAAGATGCCAAATGTACTTTGTTAAGGATATATTTTACTCTTCATTGCAGTTTATATATACAATGTTTGTCTAGAACTGGCACTGTAGGTAGACATTCAGAATCAAATTACTTCCAGAGATAAAAGCTGTATTTAAACCACAGTTTAATGTTACATCCTTGGTGGTGAATCTCAACTACAGATTGTTTGAAACAAGCCAGTTTCATGGTTTGAAACTGGCTTGTTTCCACCTTCTCCAGTTAAGATTCACCACTGTTAGCTGGCTTTGGATGACATGATAAGCTGCAGTTAATAAAAAATGGAAGCGAAAGCTTTCAGTCTTACCCTTGTGGCTGCGCCAGAGGAGGGAATTGGGGAATGCATGAGCCTGGTTGGAGGTTAGACATTCCAATCAAGACAAACCATGGTTTATTGCGATGTCCAAACACCGCCAATGAAATACAGAATAAGGAATATGAAGTTATAACCTTTAATTAGGCAAAGCACGGTAACTATGTTGAAGGTGAATGCTTTCTAAGCATCAAAACAGGATAAAATTAAATTTAAAATCCACAATCCAGAGTGCAAAATGTTATAAACCTATAGTGGCTCGGATTTCTTCGTCCTTCCTCCACAGACTTTCTATCAGCTTCTGCTTTCACCTGCTCTTTCTCATCTCCAAGATGTAAGTGGCATCTCATCTCCAGCCTACTTCCTTCACCTGTGCGATCCTGCTGCTTTCCAAGCACCTTTCCACGAGTCACTGCTATTGTGTCTCTCCCCTCCCTCCCATGGCTGAACACTTTCCCTGACCGTAGGAGATGCATTTACAAAATTAATCTGTAAACAATTCCACTTTCTCCCGCCAGGAAACAAGTCTGACCTAAGTGACCGTCGGGAGGTTCAGCTAGAGGAAGCTCAGAGTCTGGCTGAGCACTATGACATCACCTGTGCCATAGAGACTTCTGCAAAGGACTCCAGCAACGTGGAGGAGGCTTTTGTAAAGATGGCAACAGAGTTAATGATGAGGCATGGAGGCCCCATGTTCAGTGAGCAAAACACAGACAGCATCAAACTTGACAGCAAGGATGTGGAAGGATGGGGGTGTGGCTGCTGATGCAGGTTATGTTATCTCTAACTTTTACTGGAATTACGAGGGTACCTTCCCTTCCCTTACAATTACACACACACACTCTGCTGCATAACAAAGCAGCAGTATCCTTTTCCTGCAAGCCCAATATTTTTGTAAGGTTAGACATTAACATTTGCAGGATAATTTTAAATATGAAGGGGCTTTCTTTTGTAGATCTAAAAGTTAGCCTTCCACAGCAGTTACTCTGTAGCAGTTTCTACCACATTCTTTTCAGAGGAACTTGTGCAATTTGAAAGTTAAGTTGCACAGAAGGAAGCCACTGGGATCCCTTTGTATGAAATTGTCTGAACAAGAAATTACTGTGTTACCTGTTGTAAATCCCTGTACCATGGGAGCTTGTACAGAAGATGACACTTCTGCTTTTAGGTCAGTGAGTCTTAACACTGCCTCTGTTTTTAAACTCTCAGCATTCCAAGAAACAAATAATCAGAAACCACACAGTGTCATTCAGTTTCTCTGCAGGGACGTTTCAAGTATGAAATACTTGAAAGTTTCCTATATAGGACAAATCAGCTAACATTTGTTCAAAATGAGGAACCTCAATAGAAGATAGGTTTTTCTAGACATTAAATGTAGCATGTGGCGAGGGTTGATTAATGCTGCTGGTGCAAAGCTAGCTGGACAAGATTTTTGTATCACATTTTTCAGACAAGTAGAGAAACCAGTATGAGCAGAACTGAACTGAACACATGGGTCACTAATTTATTTTCTTTATTTCCATCTTGGAAGACTTGATCCTAAAAACATTTCATTGAATGGAAGTCCTACTGATTTCAACAGAACCTTCTTGGAGCGTAAATGCCTTTGAAAATTCATCAGGCTCACTTCCGAGTAAATAGGCTTAGGATTGTAATTTCAATATTAAGGTTTGTTCATCATATATTTTGCACATTTTATAGCCCCCTTCTTGAAGATAATATCGTGTACCTCTAATATTCAGTGTTATTATTTTCATTTAAAATTCATATTCAGTACCTATGAAAAGAAGATAATGTTTTTGTTTTTTTTACCCTTTGCTTCTTTAATTGCTGCAGTGCATCAAATCATTTTTATTGAAGCTTAGTTTCAGTTACACATGCTGATCATTAATGTTGTTCCTGGAGTATTTTTTCCATAGGATGTCATCCAGCTAGAGCTTCTTCCTGTTTAACTTTAGATATTAAATTTGTGGAGGAAATTGCAAGTAATGTTTTATTTTTTGTGCCATGAAATCAGCTCCTCGTGAAGATTGTCTGGGCCAGTTTTGTTAAGAAATTGATAAGTGTCTATAAACTGCACAGTCAGGTATAGGTGATCCCTGCTAATTTTCTTTAAATGTCCACCCATGTTATGGAGCCCCTATAAATCATGAAGCAATTGCTCTCATGTCATAAATTGGCTCAGGAACTCCTAATATGGGACACATTTTGTGGTTAAATAATTGAGCCTGTTCTCTTGTGGATCCCCCCCTGCCCCTGCCACTATTAGTTAATGCCACAGCACCTTCTTTTAAATTGTATCTTCTCATTTCTGTAAGAGGAAAAAAATCTCTTTTTTTGTAGGTCTGCAATGTATTAATGAAACTATGTGACTGTTTCTGCGCAGCACATTTAATTTACGGAGAGTTTATGTTCATCTCAGGTTAAAGTTATGCCTGCAGTTTAGATGTGCAGATGTTGCCCACATTTTTTCTCTTTTTAGCACCTTAAAACTAAAATAGGATGAATAACGGATTGAAACCAGAGAAAAAATGCACCAAAGGGGGCTAAAGGAAGCTGACTTTCCCACTTGCAGAAGGTGTCTCCACCTGATTTTCAGGGATCTCCTCTCAGCTATCCCCACTCCCACCCCCATGATACATCCCACTCCATACAATAGGGGCTGGGGGGCTGTCAGAAGAAAGAGGCATAGCTGCCAAGTTCTCCCTTTTTTTAAGGGAAATTCCCTTATGCTGAATAGGCTTCCTCGCGAGAAAAGGGAAAACTTGGCAGCTATGGAAAGAGGGGCTAGAAAGTAAATTTTTCTTTGGATTCAACTCCAAAGTATCTGCAGGCTGTTAAGCCAACTTTTCAGTGCTTAATGCATTGTACCTATTAAAGGGCCTTCAGTTCAGAGCAAAGTCTCTGAAAAGCAGGTCCTTGCACCTGGACACTCAGAAGTCCCTGATTTGTGTTAGGAAAATGGATATTGTAAATTCAGATTATAATTCAAAAACATCAATTTATGATTATTTCAATTAGCATTAAAGAAGAAGAAGAATCTTGGATCATTTTTAGAAATTGATATGATTAATCAGAAAATCCACCCATATCTATATAAAAAAGGGCATCTTCTGTCTGTTTTGGTTTTTGTCATACAAAGTAACTGACTGTAAAATTTGTTTAATTAAAAAACTCATCCCACTTTTTCCGATCAAAAATTAACCCAAAATGGGTTCTGTTGTGTTTCTGCTTGTAGCTTTGAGAGCAGTGGCTTTGATTTCAAGTGTGTTAGATATAATAAATAAAGAGGCCTTACTTTCTGTTAGGGATAGTTTTCACAACTACGTTTTACATAGAAATGCAGTGTGAGGTGTAACAGAGAAGTTTTGCTTCTAAATAGGACTTCATACCAGGAGACGTCAGGTCCACTGCATCCAGAAATTTAAAAAGCTCTGACTGCCCAGCAGTAACTAATCACTGTATTTTGGAGTTACAGAAAACTCCAGTGATTACCTTAACTAATTGTTGGTATCAAACAAATGTTTCTACACTGTGAGTACAGTCCTCCAGGCACTTTGGTTGCATAATTTAAATGACTGGAAGCTGATTAGCAACTGTGCCTAGTGGACTTGGATCCATCCCCCTTAGGCCAAGCCCTAAACTGATGTGCCTGTGTTGTGCAGGAAAGTTTACATCATAGCCAGGTCTCAATCAACTGAGGGCTGTAAGGGTCTCCTCCAGCTAACTCTTTGATGAACTGATGCCATTACAGCTTTAGGATCACTTTGGATGGATTCTGACATGATGGTGCTCCCATGATGATGACGATGGTGATTTTAGAAATTGATCCTTAAATCTACATTCTGGGTGTGATCTATATAAGATTTCCAGGATTTAAGTGAACAGGATCCTGTTGGACTCTGCTCACAAGATTGTAGTCACAAGCTCCCAGTTCAAGACATTTTTCTGGGACCACCAAATGTTTCAGAATTGACCTGCTCCCTCCGATCTATGCACATTTTATAGCAAGTATGTTGAGAATACACAGAACTCAGCTGTTAGTGTTGTCTGACATTTTATATTCTGATGTAGCCTGAGAGTGAAAGAACAGAATACAATGGATACTTTTCCAAATTGGGTTCCATGTGAGCCTCCTCTTGTAGCCCTTGAATAGCCCTGAGTTTGCTACAAGTTGAGTTTTTTTTTCAGGCCAGTCATACAGATAAGATTGTACTGTAGCTCACCAAACATTGTGAAGGGACTGGCTTTTGTTACAAACAAATGCTTGTTGTTTCCTCACTAACATAGGTAAATTTGAGACCTAACTTTAAAGAGTAATACGAACCTATCTCGTATTTACAGAGTGTTCTGACACCCTTTGGAGCCAGTGCCTAGTAAAAGGGCATCAGCTGTTAACAGAATAGTGCAAGCAACTGGCAGCTGCCCAAGCCACCTGTATCACTGTGGATCTGTGTGTGCTTGCAAGTGTTTCATTGAAAAAGTGGTAATGAGGTTGCAGCAGATGGGATGGCTAAGCAGCTACTCTTTGTGTGTGATCCCTCCCTTCCTAGAGTGCTTAAACCTGATGCCCTACCAGGAGATGGAGTTGGTGGCAATGATTACTTGGGGATTGGTGAATGTGTAATAGGGGCTTATCTGTGGTTGGGAAGGTGGGAACAGAGATGCATCCATATATAGAGACAACAATGACCTTGTCTTGTACTCAAGTGGCATGTAGTGCTGCTTGTCCTAGGGATCTCCTGTGGAAGATGGCAGAATGTACTGCAAGGTAGAATTCAGGATTGTATCTCTAGACCATTTGGTCTGGTCTTTTAATGGGGGAACTTGGTGAGAAAACATTTGGAGCTGTCTCTTATCACTGGAAAGAAACTAAGCACTTTGTTTTTCCTCAGTCTTTTTAGTACAGTCAAACCTCGGTTTACGTCTACCTCGGCGAGCAACCGCTTCAGTGAGCGACTGCCGCGGACTCGGAAGTGTTTACATCCGGGTTCCGCGGCGTTGGATGCGCAGATGCGATCTGCGCAGCGTGCACAGAAGTGCTCTATCGGCGCTTTGCGCACGCACAGAAGCGTGCCTTCGGCGAGCAACCGCTTCGGCGAGCAATCGCATCCGCGGAATGGATTGCGGTCGCAAAGCGAGGTACCATTGTACAACCAATAGCTCGTTCCCACAAGTTTATTGTGTAGGAAATCTTTAAATCAGGCAGAAAAATGCATCTCTCAAAAGAAGCTTTCCAGTACAATATAGAAAGAATCACCCATCTTGGACACTGGGAAACAAGAATTCTTTGCTACAAATTAATGCATTTTTCTGCCTAGGATTTCTTTTCTTTCCCTCAAGACTCAGGTCTAAGTCACATTTTACTTTAGCAGTGGCAGTGGAGGGGCAGTCCTCTAGTTGTTTTGCCACTGGCCCAGATCATGGGCATTGGCCCTCAACCACCATGCAAATGATCTCTGGAGTTTGTCTGGCTCAGTCAGAGGTTATATAAAAATACATTGCAAATTGCTTTGCCTAAATCCAGTTTTTTCTTTCAAAATATTGTACAACTTCCTTAGATGAATGAAGTTGTCTTGTATCATTCAACATTGCTACATCAGAATAAAACACACTTTCATGCTAAAGACACAAAACAATAGAAGAGGGAAATGATTTGCCAAAATCAGTTTAGCATAGAATGTAGATGCATAGGTAGATTTCACATATATCGCTAGAAGAAGCACATAGAGCACACACAAGATTCTGATGCTGATACTAAATAGATAATCATTTGTACTAAAGACAATTCTCAATTAGAGTTTGGGTGCTTCAGATGTGCCACATTTGTTACACAGAAAGCATGTTTTGTGGCATATTTTCTGCACAAAAAATGCTGTTACTAAACCTGCCTGGCCAGTTAAGCACATATGTACCTTTCACAATTGATGGCACCAGACATGCATTTTACCATTTATAATTGGATTCTTTTTGTAGCAGAGCATTTTAAAAATAAAGTACAAACACTTACTAAAATAGAGTTCTATTTGTGTCCAAATTAACTTGGAAGTCTTTCATTAGAAGTGAGTACATTAAATCTTGCATTAGAAGTGAGTAAATGTGTGATTATTTGGTCTGTGAGTAGAGTTTATGGCCTAAATCTTTGAAAACTGTTTCCTGGTAGTTGGAACATAATCTAGACCTTTTAAAGAGTAGCTCATAGTTTTGAAAACTTTTCTGTTTATAGCAATAGCTATCAGCCTTAAAATACTGTTATTTGTAGTTGTTTTTTTCCTTTACTGGCTTGCAAGATTAAATATGAATTTTGCTATACAACAAGGAAAATATAGCTTATAAGTACTATGGATTTCACCACTTTTATAAGGATAGTACTTGTCCACAAAAATATTTTCCAAATGGCATAGCTTTTTTTTTTTTTGATGCCCGCCTTACCAACCTATTGGCAATTTCCATCTTAATGCATAATCTATGCAAATATTTGTTAATCTAAGATGTGAATTTAGTACAGTGCCTTCCTTTTGTGTTTTTTCAAAACATCTGAAATTAGGTAATGTTGGACCATATATATAGATATTTGCACCTAGTTATGTTTATCATTGACCCAGTACGAGATTGGATTATTCTTTATTAGACACAAAGGTCTTCAAGTGACTTACAATACATTTAAAAGTAAAAGGCCAGATTCAACTAACTGGTCCCACCAGTGGAAGCCCACAAAAGGGCTTTCCCCTCTCTCCTCCTCCCTGTGCCCTCTCAATTTGCCCTGTGGGGGTTGGGAGAACCCCCAGGACAGTGTATGAGGAGAGAAGAGGGGAAATTGTTCCACTGGGCAAGCAGAAATGCTTGTGCTGACAAACATTTGTACTTGTGCGCTAACAGAATGTATGTGGGAGCAAATATCGGCCACCATAGTAGGTAATACAGCACACATACAATCAATCATGCAGCCAGAGTGACTTTGTATATTACCTAAAAGTGTAGGAAGAGACGTCACACTTTTTGCTCTTTTCACTAACTCTGTAATTTTGAAGGAGTAACTCGTACATTTCTCATGGAAAGAGGAGGTGGAGGAATTGGCAGAGCTGTTCCTACTTTCTCTTCCATTCTATTCTCTTTTTCAAATGTGCAAAGTCACCCTGGTAGTCTAAATAAATACAATCTTTGCTTCAGAACAAAATGGTGAGTCATACTAGACAAAGCACCAGTTTCTCTGAATCCTCTTTCCCTACTTTAAAAACCGATCATCCAGGCAGCAACAGCAGAAGAAAATGCCTTCTGCCTTGCTCTCACATCTGTGTTTGCTTTGCTTTCCTTCCCTCTTCCTGCTCCTCCCTGACATTTTCCTGGGCCTGTTACGGTCATGGCTCTGCTTTGCACTTTTATTCTCAACTTTTAAAATAAACAGGGAGGTGGCGGCATCAGAATTAAGGACTTGGTGACAGCAACTTTTGAATTGCTCAGATGGGCAGAGCTGTCAGAAGTGTGGAAAACCTGGAACCTGAGAAGTGTAAGGAAATCATGCTGGGTATTATGGGTGTGATTTAGTGGATGAAAACTTTCCCCTTGGTCCCAAATTTGGGTACCAGGAAATACCATGGGAATGGGACCTCTCTGTATTTAGGACCAGTGTGTAAGCTCTCTACCTCACTGCACGGCAATCCTGAATCCCTTCTAATTTGTACAACTAGGAAAGAAATTTACAGGGTATAGTAAATAGACAATCTGGAATGGTTTGATACTATGGTTGCCTATGGTGCTTACACACTACCTTAGCTGCTTTGATTGTATTTTGAGAAAATAAAAAGTGCATGAGTGAGACACGTGCATGCTCTTAATATATTGCTGTTGGTCACAGTCCTCTTATTGTGATGCTAATAATTTTGCAGTTTATAAAATCTGGTTGTTTGTACTGTGGTATACAAAACTGTAAGGAAGTTTTTGTTTTTAAGCACTCTGCCTGGCGCGGGGGGGGGGGGGGCGGGGAGCGGATGTTTGAGAGTTTCTCAAGCTTTAGAGAACTATTCCCTACCTTCCCAAAATTTTAGATCTCACAAGAAAGACCTGCATGCATGTCCAGCCTTCCATACACAGTTTTACTTAATTGGTACCCACGTGCAAATTAGCTCAATTGTGCAACTGCATTGTGATGTGTGTTCTCCAGTCCCCATCCACAGTGATACAGGAGATGTAATAGAAGAACATAGTGGCCCTAATCTGGAGCCTTGCCTAAGATTACAATCCTACACATGTGCACTGGGGAATAAGTACCATAGAAATCCATTGGCCCTACTAAGTATACATGATTTGGATTGTTTTTATAGCCAGGGTAAAATAAGTTATATGTATTGGGCCACAGCTCTTTAAGTCCTGCTGAGATTAATGGGATTTAAGGACAACTTCTTCTGTACCGAAATTGCATATCTTTATGAGAATCAGTAGTTTGATGTGAGCAGGTTAATCCAAATACTATCTCTAGTTCAATTTCCGTACACCAACTAAAATAACTTACAATGATTTGGGCAGTAGTAGGGAAGAACAAGTTAACCTTTATCTTTCTCCCATCTCTGCTCAGAAGCTTGCCCTTCCTGCAGCTGTTTGCCCATCTATGGGGGCAGATACAGAGTTGTGTCAGTACCTATTAAGTGCAGCGAAATTTGTCTTGTGTGTGTGCTATCACACTTAGTTGCTTTTGGCAACTAAACCTGACCATCAGGTCATAGTCTGATGGTAGAATCTGTAGAAAGATAGCACAAGGCTATAAATTCAGGTATTGGGGATGGGGATGGAAATGCAAGTCTGCGATTGTGGTGTTGGCACAGTCTGGAATGTGATAGAGATAATGCCAGCACTACTTTTGAAAGTGGTTTTTAGGGAAATATTTAGTGATGAATACTGACACGTTCTTTGGAGGTTCCTCATGTGCTCTGTGTTGTCAGTGGCATTTCCTATTCTGTAATAGTGCCTCAGATGTTGGTTGTGTGGTTAAAAAAATAAATCTCATGTCCCAGGGACATGCAGCTTCCACTAGCCATAAAAAGGCCTGGCTTACATACATAGTGGGGAGAAAGTTCTGATTCATATTGAATTCATTCACTTCATTCCAAAAAGGACTTTAAAAGGTTTGAAGAACTCCGGTGTAAACTGAAGTGTTCTGCATTTTTAAAGAAGTTTTATTGCTTGTAATAATCAAGGTTTCTGGGAACAGGCCTAGAGCCCATCTTTCTGATCACCGGCAACTGTCTTGCTTTTCCTAGCACAATGTTTACCAGGTGGGGTGGAATGCAAGATGGCAAGGGAACAAAGCTTGCGTACAATAGTCAATTTTGACGTTTTATTGTCACCTATTTATGAATTTATAAAATAAAGAAGTTTATTTTTAAAAACTATGAAACCTACTTTTTTGTAAATTTTAGCAAAGTCTGTAGCAAATGCATTGTAATGTGTATAATAAAAATGAGCATTTGGCTAATTTGTGTGTGTGTGTTTTCATTAACTGCATATAACCACAGTGTCACCGTTCACTCAACACCTAAAGCAAAATAGGTATTGAACAGAAACCGCAGATTTGCTCCCCCTCCCCCAGAAAAGTAGTTTTCTCAATTTTCACCCCAACTTTAAGCTCACCAGGAGATCTCCAGAAGGAGCTTAAATGGAGATATTGTAAATGCAGTGCAGCTGTTGACACTTCTGTACCTCTTTGGCACACAGGGTTCAAGCTTCTTTGAACTGAAACGTTCTCTTTCCATTGGCTTGGCTGAATAGTCCAACGACTTAACCCTATTTTACATCTGTAACAGAGAAGTGGAAATGAGATGGTAGAAAGGACTGTGCTACTTCATTGTAAGGAACTGTTCGTATTTTTTAAGACTTAAGAACCTTCTCCTCAAGGTGCTACATTTTGGAAGGGGGACACCCCACAATTGTAACCTGAGTGCTGAGTGCTCATTCTTCAGCAGGTGTAGATCAGATTTTAAGGGCAATTGGGAAAAGGAGTGAATAAAACACGGTAAGTGTGTTGGTCAGAATGTGACTGAGTGTGCATATGTATGTACATCTGTTCAAAAGTCCACTTGGTCCTTGCAAAGTTGGCTGGACTCAATAATCTAGACATGCAGGAGAGTCATAGATGTGGGTTTTGTATTTTTTATAAATAAATCAAACAACCAACCAACCAACCGTGCAAGGGCCAAGTAGAATTTTGAACAAATGGGGCAGTTATACTGTTCTGTTGAGATTGAGAAGCCAGTATTGAGATTGAGAAGCCAGAGAAGAAGAGCAACTTTTAAAATCTGAGAAGTTGGCCTGTCCACAGCTGCTGAAACCTAAAAGTGTGTACCTACAGTTGGATATAAATTCGCATGGCTTGGCATTTGAGTTGTGCTGTTTTTTTGGAGCAGGGCCCATTTTTGTAGATCTGCAGGAAATTATTATTGGAAACAACGTGATTCCCAGAGTCCAAACGTCCCTGCATCTGAAGCTAGATTGCTATAGCTACAGTGGAAGCAGGCTTTACTATGGCTCAGCTGCTTGCCACATTCATAGTCAGCTGCCACCTCCAAGCATAAATTAAGCAGATGGTTATCATTGTATTCAGAACAGGTCAACAGCAAGATTCTCTCACAATTTCATTGTTCAAAAAAACAGCAAGCATCCAAAATATGCTAAAGAAGAGAAGGTCTAGGAACTGTTCCGTTATCTACTATGTATTTTGGAAAGTGGTTTATCTGTTTTCTATACGACTGGACACCTCTTGAAATATAACCAAACTCGACACAAGGATTCCCAAAGTGGGGGTGGCAGTCCTTGTCAGAATTTAGATGCTGGATGCCATTTTGAATCAAGACAGTGTACCAAAACATCACTTTGGTGTGACTTTGCCCATTTTTTAGCATGAGTTTGGCTACCTCATGAGCTAATGTTGCCAAACTCGGCAAAAGGGTTTTTGGCATGGGTTGTCGATGGTTGGGTGCCAGACACCATTTTGAATCAAGATGACAGACGGAAATGTGACTTGGGGTTAGCTATGCCTATTTATTGGTCATCTCCTGAGATACTACCACCAAACATGGCATGAAGGTTCTCAAGGTGAGGGTCTTCATTATTGTTTGGGTGCCGATGTCATTTTGATTCAAGATGGTGGACCAAGATGTGACTTTGCTTGATTTTTGGCATGACTCACAAATTACACTATCCATTTTAAAATCATGATATATTTTGATTTCCAAAAATTCCCAGACATTGCTGGGCACTCCCTCCTAGTAACCTCATAATGAAAGTCCTGCTGTCTCAGACCAAGAATCCATCTAGTCAAGCATTTTGCTTCCCACAGAGGCTCCCCAAAACAGCCGGATGGCATTAGTACTTTCTCACCCTTCAGCAACTGGTATTTACTGGCATACTACATCTGACTCTGAAAGGTCAGTCTTGTCTTTGCAGGTTTCATTTGTCAATAGTGATTAATCACAAACAGAATGTTACAGTGTGGAATTTCCTTGTCCAGAGTGCCAGCTACCTATGCCCTTTTCTAGGACACACATTCTCTCCCCTGCCCCTTCATTCTTTTATTTCCCTCAACGGATTTGGCATTCTGTCAGCACTGAGCTATTTGTATTTCACTAAAGCGGGGGTTGCTACCCTTTGGGGGCATCTGCTCATATTTACAAATAAGAAACGTGTAGGCAACACACAATCACACTTTGCAACCATTGGCCAAAGTGCAGCTTGGGGGAGCCGGCTGGTGCCAGGGAAGGCCCATGGGCACCATGTTGGTGACACCTGTTCTAAAACCTCAGAATTCTTGACCATATCAATATCGCATTGTTTCTCGGTTTGGGTACAGTCCTGCTGGCACCAACTCGGTGTGCTATCAGGAAGAACTTTCTGCCAGTAAGAGCTGTTCAACAGTGAAACGGTCTCCCTCATGAGGTTGTGGACTCTCCTTGGAGGTTTATAAGCAGATGTTAGATGGCCATTTGTCATGGATGCTTTAGTTGAGAAACCAATGTCCCCACTGTGGAAGGACGTGTGGATCCAGAATTGGCCTCCACAGTCACTTACACATTGTTAAAACCGTGTTTATGGAAGACAATCTTACTCTGCTACGAGTGATCGCCAAAGAAGAAGAAAAGAAGTTGAGATTCCTGCATTGCAGGGGGTTGGACTAGATGACCCTTGGGTTCCCTTCCAACTCTGATTCTATGATGTGTTTCATCACATCACATCTAAGCTAGGGACACGTGGCAGTACCCCAGATTAAGGCTCCAAGATTTCCAAAACTACTATCTTCAATCATATATTCCCAAGTACCCAACAAAAACCCCATTGAAACAAAAAGCGGCCATCAGCTTCTCATGAACTTGCGGGCATTGGACTCTTTCAATTAGGAATAAATGCAACAGAATGTGGGCATTAGGAAATAGCTGCATCTTTCATTCGATATACCTCAAATCTGTGTGATGCTTACATCTAGTGAGAGAAGTGGATGCCATGAATCAGTTTGGTGTCACCCTATAAAGGGCAGAGTATAATGAAGGGAGAATGATTTGGAGAACATGGCTGATTTCTGTCAGCAATTGCTGGGACGACAGTGAAACTTCCTAGTCCTCCTGGGACCATATTGCCCTTCTGTTGCTTCAACTTTCCACTCACTGAGCTGAATATGAATGACACTTGTTAAGAAATCAGTTCTGGATGTTGTTCTGTTGGTGCTGTTGTTCATATTTTGTCATGTCCTCGGTGGAGCATGGTAATAAAAGCCAAACGCAACGTACAATACAGTGCAGCTCTATACTAGCAGAACCAAAGTGATAATTAAATACTGTATGGCATAAAGTTCTGTTTGCTTGCAGTATGAACAGCTGTTAGACAAGCTGTTTTGCTCTACTGCCCTCTAATGGATAATGGAGGGAATAACTAGCATATTTGTCTCTTCCACTCTCAAGATCTTAAATCAGGCTTCCCCAATTAAGGCCTGGGGTCCGGATGTGGCCCGCGAGGCTCTTTTATGCGGCCCCCAGCGACCCCCCACTGCCACCGCCTGCTCTTAACGGTGTGGTGCGGCACGGCTGCCCACTTCCGGGTTGCCATAGTGTCAGAAATAGCTTGTGCGCATGCGCAAGCATCATTTCTGGTGCACTTCCATGCCAGAGGAGGCCCATGCGCATGCACACAAGCTATTTCAGGTGTTCCAGCGACCCGGAAGTGCACCGAAAATCGCGTGTGTGTGCACGTATGGGTGCACGCTCCAGCCCGCAGCGCAATCAGCCCTCGGCAACATAGGTTTGGGGACCCCTGTCTTAAATGTTCTTCAGTCGCAGCACAGCTGGTTCACACATAATGCAAAGCCATGGTTAGACCATGCCTTTGGGTCATGTGTTAACCTTGCCCAGTACCTTAAAAATCTGAAGCCACAGTTTGTTGTTGGCTTACAAATATTGATTTATTTTAACTGTGACATGGAGTTATGAGCAAACCCAGCACCTGTCTTTAACCATGGCCACACCTACACAGATTTTATTGAGCTACAAAGGTATGTGACAAGAACATCTAGAAAAATAAAACAAACAAGCTCCGGGAAGGCAAACGGCGAAAAGCCCCCGCCGCGCCGCACTTCGGCTCGGGGACTGGCTTGGCGGCGGCGGGAAAAAGGGGAGGAATTCCTCCCCTTATTCCCGCCGCCGCCAAGCCAAAGCTGGCTTCCCTCGGCGCCCGCTGCCGCTTCGGCTTCCTCGGGGAAGGCAAGCAGGCGGGCTGTCTGCCTGCTTGTGTTCGCCGAGGAAGCGCCGTCCCATGCCGGCGGTGCGTGGCAAGGCTGCCGGGGGGAGCGCTTCTTTCCCCCGCCGCCTCACCGCGCACCTCCAGCATGAGACTGGGCTTCGGAGCGGCGGTTGGCGGAGCGGCGGTTGGCCGTTGTCTCTCCGTCCAATCCCTGTGTCTCTGGGGTACATGCGCAGTACCCCAGGGACACACGGGACTGGACGCAGGGACAACTTGGACTTTATTATATAGGATAACAGGTAAATAGTTAAGAGCTTAGGCGGCTTCAGCGGTGAGCACCTGGCACCCTCCAGAATTCGGCGCCCAGGTGCCCCACACCCCTTGCACCCCCGTGGAAAGACGGCCCTGTTCATATAAATGCTCAATAGCACTGGGTAGAGGATAGTACTCTTGCAGAACCCCACAGGACAAGTGCCAGGGGTCTGAGGAATGCTTACCCAGTGCTTCTCTATAGTCACAACCCTGAGGATACAAACAGAACCACTGTAAAACAGTGCCTCTAATACTCATTTCACTATATCAGTCTAGGAGGATACCATGGTCAATGTATTGAAAACCATGGAGAGATCAAGCAGAAGTAACGGGGTCACACTCCTGCCCCTCTCTCACAATAAAGGTTGATCAAGCCTGATTCAGTTCCAATACCAGATCTGAACTCAGATTGTGGTGGATCTAGATAATCTCGACCAGGAATACCTGCAGTAGCTCCACAATCACCCTCTTTGCCATCTTCACTAAGAAAGGGGTCAGACATACGACATATACAGAAAGCACAAAGAAAGAAAGATCTGTAGGCCGTTTTAAATATAAAATACTTTACTGGACAGGGTTAGGTTTTTTTGTTTGTTTTGTTTTTTGTTAAACATAATGCTTTATAAAACTGGTAGCATAAGAAATAAGTTATTATTTAAAACTTTACATCCATGAGATACATGGCCATTAAAGACCAGATACATGATACTTTGCAGAGGGAAGGAACCTCACGAGCATGTTCAACATCGCCACTGTGGTTTGGAGTTTCGGGTTTTAAGAAAGTAGCTCAAACAGCTATTGTGCATTCTGCAGTTCAGTGCAGGAGAAACACCGTGTTTAATAATAAAACTTGAGTGTATTTAAGAGTTTAATGATAAATCCAGACAGATAAGGGATAAAGCCTACCAGAAGCTTCTAGCTCTTTAGAACGGGATTTGAGCAAAATATTATACTGCTCAAAACCCATTCAGCCCATTGGTTTTTGCACAAACTTATGACTTGTGCCATAATTTTAGTCGAGCTTGAGCTGAAATCCAAAGAAAAGCACTGAACACAACGTTTCCCCTGAAGTGCAGATTCTATTTTCCATAAAGGAAACAGAAAAAAGAGTACAATGAGTCAGTGATATTTTTTTATGGAATTTGTAGCAAAAGAAAGCAAGATGTTATGGAGGGGAACACAGTAATCCCTTAGGAATAAACATATAAATCAGGGTTGACTAACCTATGGCTCTTCAAACGTTATTGGACTACAACTCCCACCAATTCTCACCATAAGCCATGCTGGCTGGGGTTCATGGGAACTGGAGTACAACAGGATCTGGGAGGTTAGCCACTCTTGCTTTAAACTCGGAACTGCATAGAGTTCATTACACACTATCTAAAACAGACTTGCCTTGACTGCTGAACACAGCTGATGTTCTTCCTCACTGTTCAGAGCATTAGATTTAACTCCGTGGCTAAATAGTGAAGTCAGCATGCAGAAAACAATTCATACAAAAAGTGCAGTCCATAGCAAGGGTGTTGGACGATGCAAAGGAATTATCAGAGCACAGAAACCGAAGTTAGATATCAAAGGTGCTGTTAGAACAAGCAGGAGTGTATTAGAAGTGTTACATATAAAAATATAAACATGTTAGGAAGGATATGCCACTAAGTGGTTACATTTGGCTTTTCAGGAAGAACAAGTACACAGAACACACAATGTTAAGAAAGTCATTAAGGAGTCCTGTAATTTTCATTTGGTACAAAGTTCTCTAGCTGGAAGATTAAGTCGACAGCAGCTTCAACATCTGGAACAATGTGGTTTGGTTCTACTAAAGCAGGATCAAACCTAAAATCCCTGTGCCCATGAAACACAGTCTCAGTTATGCACTCCCTCGTGTCAGAGGGCACCTCTGTGTGAGGGTTGTAAACTCCGGTGCAAACAAGGACAGACCTACAGCTTGTGGCAGTCGCAGTCGCTAATTCACTTTCCCAAGTGTTTTCATGTTCTTCTTCCTGAGTGACTGTGGCAGATCTTGAGCCGCCGGCAGCTTTGGCCTGGATACGTGCCTTGGAACCTCGTCTCGAGTTCTTTTCTTGAAGGTAGCGGTTGTAAAGATTAGCACCATAAATATCTGTCATTAGGTTATCCCTAGGGAGTCAAGAAAGTTACATCAGCATAAACATATTTCGGGTATATGGGCAATGCATCTGCTGATAGAGCTTGCTATTTCCATTATTACAGTGCACAGACTCTCATCTGCATACTGCAGTCTACGGGCTTTACAAGTGCACACATCTAAGCTCCCTTTCTGGACATCTCACTCCTGGTCTAGCAGCTCTGTGGATCCAAAGCCCAATGAAATGTGTCTCAGAGGGTTTCTCTTTGCCTTTGGGTAAATACACTTCAACCTGGCTCATGGAATCTTTTGTACATCCAAACTAGTCAAGAGGAATGGTGTGAAAACCAACAAATACTATAATATTAATGAAACATGAACATATTACAGGTTCACACATTTTACCACATTTAAGCCATTCATACTTTTCGCACACATCCCCACACTGAACCAGTATAGCCAAGGTTGCATATATTTTACCAGATGGCAACAGAAGTCAAGAAGCTGACATCTCGGAATCTTAATATTTTAAAGGTGTTCCCCACCCTCCACCCCCCAAAAAAACTTGTCACAGGAGTGAAGACCGAAAAGCATGAGCAGGATGTGAGGAAAAGAAGGGCTGACAGTGACTGAGAGCAAAGCTTCAGCATCCTCCAGAGCTCTCTATAGCAGCACTGTTCTCCTCTGATGGGCTTCTTTCACTCCACTGCAAGCCGAAATATTCTCAGTACAGAGCGGATGCAATTGCGACTTCATTAATGGAAAGCAAATTGAAGCTCAAAACCATCTCAAATCTGATTAAGTATCCCAGCATAAGTGATTAATCAAAAAGGCATAACCAAAAGTGATTGTGACGCAGTCCTCCCAAGGTGAAATCAGCAGGATTTGGCCCATGATCTTTCAACACCACGTGAACTAAAAGACAAGCTTATGCAGATAATTAGAGAGAAATAGTCTGTAACTGCTTAAGCAGACAGAAGCAGGTGACTTTGCTTGCTACTGACCACTGATGAAAAGATCTGAAAAAGGAGGTTTCAGATTCACCAGGAGCCAGACATTGTACAACTATATGAACAAGTATCTAGCAGATTCTTTCACTTCTTTGCTGCCTCGCTGAATTTGAAAGGGGAAGGGTGGTTTTGACAATCTGCAATGTTACTAGATAAGTTTTGAATAGGTTTTTCAGGGGGAGAATCACATTTATTTATTCCAGTCCCTTACCACTTTTAAACTTCGTAACAATAGCCTACCTAAAACATTCCCCTTCTCAACTGAATGGCAAATCATGAGTTTTGACTCATTCATTTTGACAAGTTTTATGAGTTCCTGTTTGCAACAGGAATACTTTACAATGAGAAACATCTTACCCAATGGCATAGAGGGTTTGAATAGGCTTCTTCCATTGTTTTGCAGTTGCTTGTGTCCTGATCAGGTATTCTGCATAGTGATAGGTCAGTTCACTAGGCTTTCCCATCAAAGCCTCATATTTCAGCTCTTTGCCAGTGATCTTTTTGTAAATGTTTTCCAGACAAACCATGAATGTTCCATGCCCAAACCTAAAACATACAGAAATAAAGCTTAGTCAGCGAGGATGAATGGTCAGCCAGGATAAAAACAAAATATCACATAAAAAGACAAAGCCATTTGTCCAGCTTCTAGTGAGGTAGATTGTGAAGGCTGAATTAATTCTGTTCAGTTTTACATAAATAGGCAGGTGAGTAGCTAACACACATACACTACGCTATCCATTTTTTAAAAAGCAGTATTTGTTGGTCTCTAAAAAATCCCAGGCAGCTCTGGGAATATCCACTACTGTAGTTGCATATATTTTGTGAGGAAACCCCCCCTCACGCATGAACATGGCAAATTAAACTATACCCCTAAATCAGAAAACAGTAGTTCAGTTAATTCCAAGCGCAGTTACAAATCAAAATGGGTCTGAGGTTAGGCGGGAACCTCCAGGTATCCAGCTTGGGGAGGCGAAGCTAGGCTGAACTGCCAGGGATTGTGTAGGATCAGGTGGTTGCATATGACCCCGCAAAAAGCACCCCCCATTTGAGATGGGGAGTGGTCATTACAGATCAGCAAGGCTCACTCTTCGAATCAAGGAATTATGAATGTTGGTGACATTGATGATACATTTTCGGGGTTTTATGCTGATATGCTTGGTGAACTCTTCAGATAACAAGAGTTCTCCCTTGCTGCTTGTACAGTTCTTGAAAAATGCACCCAGCACTCGCTGCCCTTGCCCTACCTTGGAGACTGGGCTTCAGCCATCCACATTAGATCCATGTTGCAAGCCAGTACAGGAATATGTGGGTGAGTTGCCTGAGCATATGGATTCCCAGGATAGCCACTTGTCAAAAGAACATCTATGATCAACTGCAGGTTTGTTTCCCATCTCACTGGCTCACCAAATAGAACAATCGCTACAAGGCAATCAACAGGGACACAAATTAGGTACACAATTCTACACAGCTACCACAATGTAACAATTCTTTCCTTGCTACGCACCATGAGATGGTACAAAGCCCGAAATAAATAGAGCAGAATTCCACTGAGTAGTAACTTATTTGCAGCTGTCTTGTTTTCAATCAACTTTCTTCTTCAGAAATTCATGAAATGCATAGTACAACTCCAGGGTCCATTGTTACCTTCATTCCATTCTTTCACTAATGCTTGATCAGTGTCTGTCTGAAGTGGACTGCTTCTACACACACACACACACACACACACACACACACACACACACGGTTTCAACATACAGGATATTCTCAAGGATGGGAACCCTGTATGCGCATGGAATCTGCCCCTTCAGATTGACACCAACCACATATTTCCTGGGGATATGGCTGACAGGTGTGTCAATTATCAATGGGGCAGGGCTAGAACTGTGCATTCCCACAGGCCCATCTATGTGTTGGGTACCCACACGTACTGAATGCCTGAACAGGTCTAGAATATTGTTCAAAGGTGCATCTTTGATGTAACGTAAGCACATCCCTAGCTAAGATTTTGTCCATCACTTCAGAATGCCACATGGCAAGCGCTTCATAAATGAAATAAATAATGCCGACGGTAATTTCTGTAGTATGGAATATGGTTTTGGAAAATTTGTTTGTGTATGTAGCTTGTTTTATACAGCAGTTTTTTAGTATCCGTCTTTTTTCTGGCCAGGGAGTGGGTGGGTGTTTAGTAAGCTAATGCCTAGTCAACTAGTGACACAACCAGCACAGGTCATAGGGTCGACCCCCTTGCTTTCAAGTTCTAATTTGGAATAGGGATTGTAAAGCTAAGACTTAGATAGCAGTGACAGAATGATGGCTTAGCCTAGAATGGCAGTGTTACAAGAGAACTTACTGAAATGAGACAAATAGGTAAGTTAGTGTTAAAGAGCAAGGGAATATAAACTCTACATGCCAAGTGCTATGCGCCTACCAGTCAGGTTCATCACAACCGGCCCCTGAGGGTATCAAAGTAGTATGTTTTTTGAAAGCCACTATGCATTCTACTTCACTTAGAAATCATGGGCTGCAGGACATACTGACCCTCAATCTTGGGAAGTTCCACTTCAGGCGGATGCTGCAGAGGGGGGAAAAAACAAGCTGTCTTTACTAAGAAAAACATCCTGGGGTTTTTCTTTGACTCTGACAGGCACACAAGTCCTGTTCATATGTAATTCTTTACATTTCTAAGAAATAAACGTATACCTATTACAGCAACAAGGAACTGGAATGGCACCTGTGTCGTTGAAAAGTACTTGCTGCTGGTTGTTGGTTTGGCTTCGTATTGTGCTTCCATACCAACCAAAACAATTGCTTGAGTCCCTTCACTCACTAATGCAAACCCCTGCTATGTGTTTTAGGGGGGGCGAAATTGTCTCAAAACGAACACTTCCCTCCTCTGGGTCTAGTATAGCATTGCCTTGCATGCTCAGGACGTTTGCATATTACCATTGTGCCCAAATGGATTTTACCCTTTGCACAATATTCAGCAACACAATACCCTAACTGTAAGGATGAGGTAGCACTGGGGTGTGGGAAGATTCCGTAATGCATTTCATTCCCTTCTCTATTTTTAGAAAATATTTTAATAACAATCAAATTCATTTTGTTGTCAACAGAAACAAAAATCCTGCACTCCCTTCAGAGTTAAAATTCACAATTTTCATGATGGGATTCCAGCATACAACAGACACTTTTCATCTGATTATTCCTTGAAGGCTTGCGATACCATCCTCAAAGCAGGCCAGACAAATTAACTTATTATAGAAACCCCATGAAATTTGATCATCCTCTTCCACTTCCTTGCCTTCCTCCAAAACTAACTTGGATGTGTGCGCTGTTGAAGATTCATTCCCTGTGTCTGCTGTCATGGGATTTTTGTTTATCACATGATGGTGTATGTTTTCATTGCACAGAGTTGGATGTGACGGAAACAGGATGTTTGCGTTACTGTGTTTCCTGAAGTGGGACTATTGTCCTTTGTTCTTTCTCTTTGCTGCCTGATGCTAGAGAGGGAGCCATGTTGCAGTGCTCCATGTGTGTTTATATGTAAATAAAAGTAGATTAGCCAAAATGCTGAGTTGCTGAGTTCTGTTACACAACTGCGCAAGCTCTGCGGATCCGTAAGTGTGCTGATGTTTATTGGCATCAGTCACTGTGATGTTCGAGCTGAAGAAAACTTTTGAAGCTCGCAAACAATCGACAAGGAGGGAGGGAACATGCCAGTCGGGCATGTGTCTCTGCCAGGGTCCTACTCGTGAGTAAGATATCTTAACATGTGCTTGTGCACTCCAGATAAAGAAGAAAGGACACACACCTGAGAAAGAGCAACCTAAAAAAAAGTTGCACAGAGTAATGCAACCACACATGGCTAATTTCCACAAAGGAAACGAGGAAGTACAGGTATTTAAAGGGCTGGTCAGTGTCCCAGCCCTTTCCTCCTGAAATAGTCTGGTTCAGTAGAACCCTCCTGCCCTCTGCAACCTCACATGATACTTGGGCAATGCTTTCATTAGTTCTTGGAAACATTTCCTCATGTTTCTGCTCTTTTCATTGCAGCCTAATCTATTGTGAGATCAGTCAATATTGGGTAACCTTCAGAACAAACTGTACAACCTTTTAAATGCTGTGGACAATATACAGGCAATTAAATTTGTCTTTCATTTGTCTATATAACAACTGCTTGGAAATATATTTTGTGGGGTTAAGCTAGTAGAACATCCTAAATTTATGAGCACATGAACAGTGGTCAGAGAGACTTCAAGGGCCAAACCAGGCTGTTAGGTAGGACATTTTTGTTAAGGACAATACAAAGCTCTCAAATCAATTATTAAGAGAAATGTAGTAAACAATATACTTACTGAAACTTTAGGTCTTCTGTTATGGTCAACCATGTCCAACAAGGGAAAGTTTTCTCGCAGCCTGTCGATTGTAATAGGCCGACAAAATCCAACACTAGCAATGTATTTGGTTATGGACAACAATACAATTTTATTACAATATTTTTCTGGAATGTACATTTCTGCTTTATGAAACAAGCAATAAGTTTGATTTGGCAGTAACTTCTTTTTTTCCACACAACCAAGAATTACTCCTACTCCTACTCCTATTATTTTAGGATCCACTGAACTACTCCTGCTGTATTCATTCCCTGCAGCCAAGACAAGAATCCACAATGACTTCAGAACAAGCTTGCAGGCTCCCTTTCACACAAACACACAGCATAACCACAACAGTGACTGGACAGCTGTTAGTGGCAGCCTCTCTACCTAAGCCAGATACGGCCTGCTCAAAGAGAGTGAGGAACTGAGGCAGCAACCAGGAGCTGGAAAGGTTAATAAAGAAAATAGGAAATGTTTCCTCTTCATTGCCTGCCCCTCATTTCCCTTGCTGCATTATTTATTTCAAGACCACACTTAAGAGTTGGACTGATTTCATCAGAGTTCATGGACAGCATAAACTACAAGATGTACCTATTAATCACTGTAAGAAAAAAACAAAAAACAAAAGCTTTTTCTGTATAACTTGGAATAATCCACATTTTCCAAAGGATACTGCTTAGCAATATCAAGAAGAGGCCCTTGTCCAGACACAAGAACACATTTGTCATGGTAACGTCTGAACATTCGCAAAGGACTGTGGGACATCATGACTTGGTCTTGGGAAATCTGTGTGAGAAAGAATGGGAGATCAGTTCCTTAATTAATATGCTCTCTTTTACCCTGGACATCTTTGCTCATGAATATAGTACTGAAAAATTAATTCAGATCAGATTTCTGTTTTCACAGCACACAACCAGTGCTTAAAATGGTTCTTGCCTCAGTCTCTCTCCACACGCGGCATCCGATTCTTGTTTCAGATGTAAGGTTTAAATTTAACCATAAACAAATTCTGAAGCAAAACAATAATGAGAAAGCAGCTTACAATTCATGAGGTTAATGTCACTTGGATAGAAGTACACACAATTTGCCCTGTAAAACATGAAGCTGATAAGCATCTTAATCCCCTAAGAGAAACCCTTGAAATGTTTTGGAACATATTGCATCTATTTTAAAAGACACCTGTAAGATTTGGAACTGAGATTTAAAGTTGCTGTCTTTATGAAGGCAAGACAAGAACTACTGAACTAAGTGGACTATTTATAAAAGAAATATTCCTTCATTATTCATGTGATTTATTTTTTTATTTTTTTAAAAAAACACCACATACAAAAGGCACTAAAATTACTCACTGGCACTCCAAGAATATGAGACAACTGGTCTGCTTTCTTCTGACGAAGGCAGTTTCCTGCATTCGTGACAAATACTACAGGAACCGAAAACTCTCCCTGAGAATTAAGTAGTTTTTGAAAGGCTTTTCTTGCGCCTGGAATTGGTGTCTTTCCTCGTACCAATACTCCATCAATGTCAAGCAGAAAGCCAAAGGTAGGTTGTATGTTGAGCTGAAATGAAAGAAAGCTTGCATTCATGATACTATTTTTCATTTGGTATGTATCTCCTGCCTTTTCTCCCTACCACCACCACCGTAAATCCCACATTGGTGTAACTTCTAAGGTTTAGCAATAACATTCTTTGGCCATTAAGAGCCATTTAGTTAATCAACATTTTAATACAGGGGTCAGCAAACTTTTTCAGCACTGTCCCTCAGACCTTGTGGGGGGGGCAGACTATATTTTGGGGAAAAAACAATGAACGAATTACTATGCCCCAGAAATAACCCAGAGATGCATTTTTTTAAAAAAATACACATTCTACTCATGTAAAAACATGCTGATTCCCAAATCTAAATCTAAATCGCTGGATTTAGAAGGCGATTGGGCCGGATCTGGCCCCCGGGCCTTAGTTTGCCTACCCATGTTTTAAGACATGTTTGAAGAATTGAAACGGGTGCATCTCAGATAAAGTCATTCCCAAGAACAATTAAGCTGGGGTTAATGCCAGAGGCCAAATGCTGTATGAGCTATACATATTGACAGTTAAATTAATTATGTGATCTGCTTCATCTCAACCTACACTCAAATAATATATTATTCCTTCTAAGCCAGTTTGTACTGTTAGAATGGGCACAGTTGGCAAGAAATTAACAACAACAAAGTATTTATTTAGGTCAGTCAGCAAATCTTCCACTAATGGCTTCCAGGAGTAAGGAAGCACCAAACAAACACTGAGATGTTACTAAGGCCAAGCAGTATGTAGACTCGTACAAGTTTAAAAAGCAGCTCCAGAGTCGGTGTTGAGAAGACTGCTCCTTTGAAATGGATAATACGTAATTACATGTACTGCTTGCACATTCTCACATGCATAAAGGAAATTACCAGCTCAGTGATACTGCCCCTCTTTGGAGTTTCCTTGCAAAAATATACTTTGTTTTCCTAGGATAGTGAAAAATCTTCTCTCTATATAAAATCATGTCTCGCCTCATCAGGGCTGTCTCTAGGCCCGGGTCTGGTGGCGCGGGGCACCAGGGCGGCAGGCCACCAGGGGCGCTGCTGCACCCACTGAGAGGCGTGGCTGAGGTTGCCCCAGGCGCGCCTCTCAGCTGTTCAGCGGCTTCAGGCTGCTCTCCAGAGGTGCGCGGGCCTGGGGCCGCCTCCGCCGCGCGCAGGGGCTGCGTGGTGCAGTGCAGCTGCGCCTGCGGCAGCCACGCTCCACACGGCGCCCGCCGCGCTGGGAAACGGGGCGGGGCGCCGGAAGGATCCGTCGCACCACGGCGCCGGGTATGCTTAAGATGGCCCTGCACCTCATCTTTAAAATCAACCTGTTTCCAATGTTAAGGGGGTGAGTGTGCAGTTGCTTACAAAGCTGACATGGCATCACCCACAGACAAAACGAAGGCATCAGCAGATATGGGAGGGACCCTGAGATTTCCACAGGTATAAAGATTCTTTTAAAAATTAAAAAAAAAAAGGGCCAGAAAGCCCAAAACACAGGAGAATTCATTCTGTGTGCTTGTGGGTAGATCAGAGGGGCGGGGGAGGAGATGATTTGGCTGCTATGTGAAAGGAAGAGTGTTGTATTATTGGGACTAAAGGAGAATCAAAAGGCACTGGCAGAGGAAGGTGGTGGTGGTGGGGGTGCACTCCTCCAAGTGTCATCCCTGAGGGGGGGTGACATTTGGCGCGACGGACTCCCACGCCTACCGCGAGAAAAGTGGCAAAGCAGCGCAAGCCGTCGGGTGAAGGGGGAGCTGCTACACCGTTTTGACGCTTTGCTCGCGGTAGGCGTGGGAGACCGAGTCGCGGGCGGGCGGCACGCCGAATGTCACCCCCCTTTGTGCCAGCGGCAAAGCGGCGCAGCAGCTCCCCCTTCCCTTGACGGCTCATGGTAGGTGTGGGAGTTGCGGGAGGGCACCCTCCGCACCCCGCACCCCTCGGGAGCACGCCCACCCTGGGTAACGTGGGCATATGCTCAGCCACTGTCAAAAGGTAAAAGTTTCCGTCTCCATTTCTTCCATATGGTCAAATCTGATTCTAGAAAATGTCTTCTCATGTTGTGTTGTCCATTTTCTAATAAGGGAGTGAATGCATAAAGTCTTGGAACAGTTTTTAATGAGATTGTAGCCTGGATTAACTTCTACTGGGAATACAGTCAGCGAGCAACACCATCTGCAGATCTTATGGATTTAGTCTCTCTTTCCTCAGAATAGTGTAATCAAAATGGAAAGAAAATTAAGTTTAACTTTTCTGGCAACATAAGCCGATTTTCCTCTGCCATGAAAAGCTTAGAGGGGGAAATCACTAAATTTCAACTAGAACAGACTAGTACAAACACAGTGTACACATTAAAACTTTATTTAAAACATCTGATTAAGGAAGTACAGGTATTCAAATTAAAATCTGGCTATTTTTAAAGGTGATACTTTCCCTGACAACAAGGTATGGACAGGTTTCAAATATACTAACAGACATTAGCTTGTAGTTTTGCAGAGCCAACTGCCGCTAGAATAATTCAGTAAATTACCATCTGTTCATGCAAAGGTTTCTATGCCTCATCAATAGCTCTGAGTTTGTCACAATATTTTCAAAAATTTGGTTGTGGTGAGGTGAGAGGTTGAACATTTTGTCCCTGTCTGACATTACAACGTCAAGCTATGGAAGGTGGAAGTATTCACAGTTGTAAACACCACTGTGTCGTTACTGCAATCTGCAACTCACAGCGACAAAGGAAACTCCTCCAGGACCTGTCTGCTCCATCCCTTTTCAAGTTTAATGCCACAGTGCTTGTGGCCGTGCCACACAGATGCACAAAGGAGACAAGGGTTCGGTTCACAAGGGTGGCTGAATTTAAGTAGCTGTGTTTTTTAATAACATTTCAATTAATAAGAGTGTTTCAATGGTTACCCAACCACCCTCAAGGAAGGTAAATACTACAAATGTAAACAGATGAAGCTAATGCCCAATATGAATATTCATCATTTTGTTGAAATACCTTATTGCTTTCAATAAAAATAGAAGTTGAAAGAATCTTAAGAAGTGTGAGTACATTATGTCTTTCCTGTTGGGAGTCTATGACCTACTGATGTGTCTACTTTGCAATTCATGATACAGGCTTATGTGAAATAAGGCAGGACCCTACCCTGTCGCCCAACATCAGCACCACAAATGTCACATACGAAACATCTCAACACACCATCAATCTACACACTTTATATTTCTTAAGTTTCTTGTTTACAGGTGGCGATCATTTTAGGCACATCAAACTGACACATGATCACCGGTGTGTGGGTCCTTTTGGACCCAGAAGAAGGCAGAATAGAGGTGGAAACAGGTGTGGGGCAGGGCGGTGGAACACTCTGCTAACACACGCAGGGGCCAGGAACAGAGCCCCCACATGAAATGGTTGCTGCCTGTAATTTTTTAGATCTGAACTCAGGCTTCATACAAATTAGCATTCAGATTGCTTATTTATTTAAACTCTTTACATGTCACCCTGATTTATGTTAAATGAACTTTTTAATTGTTGATTTTTTTTCAGTGTTTTGTTGTAGGGATATTATACTTTTTATAATGTATCATTATCATACTTCTGCATTTACACTGTTTTTATGTGAACTGCTTTGAACAAAGATTTATTTGTAGGAAATGCAGTATATGGCCATCAGTTCTTGCAAGGTATACAAGAGAGACAGGGAACCTATGGTCCTCCAGAAATTGTTAGCAACCAAGCCCATTCAAGCTGAGCATTTAAACCAGCGCTATTCCAGAGCATTTGAAAATCCCAGGAGTCTGCAGTTCAAATGCCCAGCTTGAATAATAAAACTAAAGCAATCACTGCAGGTGCAAACATATACCAAATTTGCTTTTCTCTTCAGGATTACTCCATGCATATGTAAATAAAACTGAAGCAAGCTAAGGGAGTGTTTATTAAAAGATTAACCTGTTGCATAAGCAAGCCTCTTCAGCTGCTGGGGGTTGCTTCTACATAATGTTAGTCTGTGATTCTGTGGCTATACTCTAAATAGAGAAATAGCATGACAAGAGAAATAGCTGTTCTTGGTGATGGAAAAGGCAGCACGTACTCAAATAACATAATGGATATTTTGTCTTATTTACACTGGAATCACTTTAATGTTTAAACTATTTGGTTATCATCTGTGTGTTTTTATTTAAAAAAAGATAACTTCCTTTAAAAAGACACCTGAATGTAATGCAAACATATTAAAGCTTTCACTCGTGTACTCTTAAATCCAACACCAGGACCCTCCAGCAACCACCATAGCTGCCAAGTTATCCCTTTTTTAAAGGGATTTTCCCTTATGCTGAATAGGCTTCCTCGCGAGAAAAGGGAAAACTTGGCAGCTATGGCAACCACTGGGTGTTAAAACCCTGCTGTTCTATGTAAAAAAACAAAAAAAAACAAATTAAAAGAAACAATGTATGACTACTGAAGTCAAGCATTATTAGAATGACATATCTAGGTCACGTATTCTAATGTTGAAATTATGAGTATCTAGACTTTCAACCAAGTAGCATGGGCACTTAATATCCTTGTCATGCATTTGACAAGGAAACTCCACTGGGAAATGACTGTAGCTTGGTAGCACAGCATGTGCTTTGCAGAGCATAAGGTCAATAACATTGGCTGAGAAACATACAGCCGTTTGCATGTTTATTCAGAAGTTAAATACTATGTAGCTACTAAGCAAGTGTTCTACATACAGTACTTATTTTTTAAGTACTGTATGTGGTCATGCTCAGCGTCCTTAAGTAGAGGGCAGGCTGCACCAACCACTAATTCTTAATTTCCCATTTGTTCTGCAAAGCAAAAGTGCTCCATGTCCAAAGATTCTGGATTATGCTCCTGTGCAGCAAGAAGACTGTGTTTTAACTGCAAGAGTTACATAGCAATCGCTATGGCAACCTATTAGTATATACTGTATACTCATACAGAAAATCTACCAAGAAGACAGGAACTGGAACCAACCCTTTTCCTACCATGTCACTTTCGCATTCCAGAATTGAGAAGTACAGCACTAAGAAGAAAAAGAACATGTTCCAGGGGGGTGACTCCTCATTCCTTCACATTGTTAAGACCAGTCTTGACACCACAGGTGAAGAGAAGAGTAAATTTTAAAAAAGAAACCAGAAATGGGGGGAAGTAGGCTGGTGTGCACCATTAGGCAACTGCGAAGGCCCTAGCACATTGTGAGAACTCACCACTGCACATGACAGCACTGATTACCAAATGGCAGTGATTGCTTCTCAGCAGGCAGGAAAGCAAGCAATGTTGAAGATGAGCAGGGCAGCCTCCATTCACCATCTAGATCTAAGCAGCACAGAGGGATTCAATCCCAACCACTGCCTGCCCAAAGAGTGTGTAGAGATGGCAGAAGGTGCACTTTGTACCTGTCCCTGATGCTAAGCCAGGTGAGCAAGTAGCAGAGGTGGGCTCAAGGACCCCACCACACACTTTCTGCTCCCTCTAGTTGCTGCCCATGCTTGTCTGACAGACCCAACACAGAAGCACAGAAGACCTCTGTTGAATCTGCCTTCCCTAGGAGGAAGATTTGCACCCCCAGTGTGCAGCAGCGGGTGGGGTGGGGGTGGGGGTGGGCAGATGAAACGAGAGGTCCTAGTGGTGCAGCAATAAAACTGCTATCACATTTGCAAAGCTAAGCAGGCTCCATTATGGTTTCAAACTGCATAGCAAGTGGGCATTTTGAGATTCCAGCATTGCAGGGGGTTGGACTCGATGACCCCAGGGTACATCCCAACTCTGTGATTCTATGATGAAAGAAAGAAAGAAAGAAAGAAAGAAAGAGAAAGAAAGAAAGACAGAAAGACAGACAGACAGACAGACAGGAAGGAGAAAGAGGCAAAAAGAAGAGGCATGTACCTTGAAAAGAATGAACGATTAATGAAATGTCCTACCCCAAAACAACAAAAATTTCCAATCCGTTAATTCACAAAAAAGGTGCCTTTCAGCGGCCAATCAGCATTCCCAAGGAACTTACGAAAGAGGAGGAGGAGGAGAGGGAGCAGACCAAGAGCACAAAACAAACAAAGCAGCAGCTCAGGTTAAAAGTTAATACAGTACTAAGCAAAGACCATGAAGTCTCAAAGGAAAGAAACAAGACCTCTTCTTTCCTCTTCCCAACTTCTCGGTTCCCTCCCCCTCCCTCATCAGCTTCTTTCATTTTTCTTTCCTTTTTGTTTAAGAAACTGAAGCAGTCCAACCCCCTCCATCAACTGCTCAAAAAAGAAGCTCGGAGAGAGAGGGAGGCCGCCCCATCCCATGCCCGGCGCCCAGGAGCAGCTCGGGGGAGCCGCGGGAAACAGACCCCCCACCCCAGTGCTGCCAGGTACCTGCGAGCCCGCCTCGCTCTTCCCCGGGGCCGAGGCGGCAGGAGCAGCCGAGGCGGCGGCGGCGCTGCAAAGCCTTCTCGGCCCCGGAGGTCGCAGAGGCCGGCTGAGGAGGAGCGGCGGCAGCAGCAGCATTCCCCTCATGGCGGAGACGGAGCTCCCAGCCCGGCTGCGGCCCCTCCGTCGGGTCTCGCTCCTGCCACTGTCCAGTCGGGCGCCGGCGCCGCACCGGGCAGCAGCGACAGCCGACACCGGCTTCGCCTTATTCCCCGCCGGCCCCTCCTCCTGCCTACGCTGCAACCTCGCGGGGTGGAGCCTGCTCGGCAGCCTCGACTTGCCCCGCGGGAGCTTCCTCGCCGCCTCCGCGGTTCGCCAGCCAGGGCGCGTCTTCTTCAGCGCCGCCCTCACTTGGCAAAAGTTCCAAGAAGTGTAAGGCAGTGTTTTCTCCGCCCCCCCCCCCAAGCCCGCGTTTCTTCCTATTCATTTTATTACATTTCTATTTCTATACTGTACCACCTTTTTCCTCCAAGGAGCTCAAGGTGGTGTATGTCTCCTCCTAACAACCCTGTGAGGGAGGTAAGGCTAAGAGATGGTGAGCCGCCCAAGGTGAGCTTCATGACACTGAGTGGGGATTCAAACTTCCGTCTCCCCCAGGTCAGTCTAACCATTAGGTCATGCTGGCTCTTTTTTTTCTTTTTCTTTTTTGCTGCAGCAGGTTAACTGGCTCATATAGATTATGCCTGGTTACCTTGTCCTCTCCCTCCAGCTCGCCAAACTACTGCACATAGTTGACACAAAGGAGTAGGAAGGCAGGCGGCAGCGGGAGAAATGGGAGTAATGGCAACGTGCAACAGCAAGGCAAGGGCATCTCTGGTCCAAGACCATGCAAATCTACATTTTACGCCCAATCTTAGGTGTGTATACCAGAAATCGTCAACCTTTACAGGCCCGGGGCCACATTTAACCCATACATGCATTTGGGGGCCCTTTTCTTAATCCTTTCCCTTTCCCACCTTGGATCCGGGCCCCACCACTTGAAGATCATTGATGTATTTCTTTAAAAAACAAACCCAGTGTTCAATAATAGTTTGCTTCCAGGCAGCTGTATAAAGATAGCCTTACAGAACTTACATTACTCCTCCACACCCACACAACTGTTTTCTAACCTTCTGGTATCTCCTTCAAGGATTTTTGGAATGACATACATACATATATATATATATATATATATATATATATATATATATATATATATATATATTACTATAATGTTGCTAGCAAGCACAAGTTGCCCCAAGTGAAAAGGGACCGGTGGCTAAGCTTCCATTACCAAACTGGTACTTGTAAATCAATCAAGCACTGTGACCCAAGGGATTGAATCAGTATAAGGCAACTATTAATGTGTAGGACTAATGTTAAATTCATTACAACCAAGAATAGGGTAAATACATGTAGGAAATTTGGCTATGTGCCTCAAAACAGAGAGACTTTATATAGCAGGGACTAAGATGTTTGGGACACCATTCATTCATTCCATTTCAAATGCTACTTTTCTTACTGTACGCTTTTTGTTTTTGAGTTTTCTTTACAACAGAAAATAATGAAGCTATACTAAACAATCCCCTGAGCAAGTTTGATGAGTGATTTCTAGATAACAAGCCTATAAAGCAAACTGAAGACATTGGAATTAAGAGTTCTGAAAATAACACTGGGGATTCATTTTATACAAATGGTCTTCTAGGCGCTGGTAGTTGCCAAATCACTGGAATTCAGGGATAATCAACCCATACTTTTCCTTGGTTGACTTTTCCTAATAGAAATCTTGTTCAACTCCCTTTCACAGCCACAATAAGCACGCAAACACATGACTACTAGTGGCCATACAAGGTTACATAATTTTTTTGTTTGTAAAAGCTATTTTAGGAAAGTAGGTCACAACAGATAAATCCCATGCTTTACCTGTGAATTAGACTAATACGACACAAACAGACACAGTGACTGCACTGTAATATTCCTTTGGGAAAATTACCCATAAAAATGTGTACCAGCTTCACCTGCAATATTACATCTTTCAAATGGTTTCCATGCACATACATTTCAGATAATGATCTTATTGATTTATGGAGTCCTAACATTTCTTGATTCTCAGTTTATTGAAACCTCCCTCGCTCATGTGATAAAGCAGATTCTGGCAGCTAAGAGGCTTTAGTCTCATGACTTTCCCATAAAGAAATAGACATATTTTCAAGCCACAGTGAAAACTATGAACAAATGTGTCCACATAAAAATTATTTACTGAAAAGATCCGAGTGTTATTACAAAGGTGAAACAGTATTTACAATATTAGTTGCTGAAATATCCAGCATTTCAGAAATCCAACCAAGTGGGTGTTCACATCAAGCTTTGAGCATGCTGCATAAAGCTGTATTAGTTGTGCAGAGCGTTTCAGTTCTGCTGTGA
The DNA here is from genome assembly GCF_963506605.1 of Zootoca vivipara. Classification (NCBI taxonomy): domain Eukaryota; kingdom Metazoa; phylum Chordata; class Lepidosauria; order Squamata; family Lacertidae; genus Zootoca; species Zootoca vivipara. The sequence continues at coordinate 47,586,129 of NC_083277.1, forward strand.
AGTCAAACATTTTTTTAAAAAATCACTGCAAAAACTGCCTTCAATTCTGTTCCAAATTTGCAGGCAATAAGGGTGAGCATCTAAATGCTGTTGTATTTTACTGAGGCTGGAGAAGTATACTGGAATGCTAATTTCTAATTTAAGAGCAACTGAAAATGCCATATAAAGCAGAAATTAAGCAAAAAGGAAAGTAGCTAGAAAAGGCCGACTCAAAGGCAAGCTGGCTAGTTATTTTGAGTTTTGACTACTGAAGCTGAAAACAAAAAATTGTACAGAATAGGACAGAGTAAAATGCTTGCAGTGAAATGTGCTTAGGGAAAGAAATCACCCTTCGTTTCCAGCATTTGTAAATACATTAATTTTGCAGAACCAATGTGCTTTAAGCAACTGCTCCCAGGATGCTTTAGGATGGATTATAAAACAGAACTGTCTCAACACACGCTACAGTCCTAGAAGTCTCTTAGCTTCTTCACTTTGAGCCATAAGAGCTTCACTGGCATACTTCTGAAGAAGTTCCATCTTCTTTCTTCGGACAAGAGCTTCCTCAATCTGCAGATTAAAAACATTCAGCCTTAAAATAAAGTACTGAAACTTCACAGATTGCAAATGATTTCGTAAAAATAGCTTATACATGCTGGCAATGAAAAGGAACTACGGTATCTAATGAAAGCTTTGAAGAAAGATTATTGCTGTGGCCAAAGTCTGATGTTCCTTGGCTTAAGTTGCCAGTGGCTTTTAGGATGCTGTATCACCACTTTTTCAGAACTGATACAAACTCTCCTTGCAAAGATGCTGAGGTGTAAGGGTGTATTCAACTAAGCAGATGTGCTGGTAGAAGCCAGGGCAAGAACTCTCACTAGTGCAGCAGCACTATACTTTCCTTTTCGTTGCACATCATGAGCTCAGAACCTTCTGAATTGGGGCTGCAGAAAACCAGTTTACTGTTTCATTGCAACAAGCACATTATGGTTTGCTGCAGCCCAGAAACAGAAGTTCTAATTTACCGAGTGGGAGAAGCAATGGAATCCCAAGGCTCATTCTTGTAATACTTAAGCGTGGCTCCGCATGGTTATGTCTGAAAAACCCCTTTATAGTTATCAAAGTGCAAAATGATTCTCTTCTGAGATACAAACACTTTCAGAACCTTAGTCTGGCTTTATTTTTCAGCTAAACTGTATATGTTTGCTTCAGTTATTTCACATAAATTTGAAAAATGCACTAATGAAATCAGGAATGACAGAGAAAACTCAGTAGCCGCAAAAAGGTGCCACAAAACTTTTTTCCCTGGCATAGGCCAACATAGCTATTCCTCTGGAAGTTCTATGTACCTGTACAACTTTCATTTTCTATTTGTTCCTTACCTCTTGTTGTGATGGCACTGGGACATGAGCAATAAACTTCTGCTGACTGTCCTCTCCTTCTTTTTCCTTTCCACTGTCTTCATCAGACTGCAATACATTTAAAACATTCAGTTTATGCAGCCACATGCATCATGCAGTGAAGAAAAAGTCACTGCTTCACAGGCGCCTGCTTTTGTTCTAGCTGGACTGTCCACACTCCTGCCACAAAGCCAATGAGCATCAACTGTCCTGTAGGAAAGAATATCAGGTGCTGGGCAGTAGATAGGAGTGCACCTTGCTCAGAGAAAGGGAAGCAGTTTCAATTCAGTGGGAACTGCTTCTTGCTCCCTGTGCTGTTCTTTGATGTCACCTCCAACACAGGGATCACAAAGCCCTTTGCAATCTTCCCCATGCTCTCCTTTACACCCCCAATGTCAAGGTGCAAAGGAGAATGGAATACATCACAGAGGGCTTTGAAAGCCTCCCCCCGTCTCTCATTTCCAGCCCTGATGCTGAAGGTGAAGTGCATGCATGGGAGAAGTAAACAAAGGAAAAGAAGTCTCCCCTTCATTCCCCACTCCCAACTTTGAGAAGCACGGGGGGGGGGAGTTTCTACATCTTCCTGCTGCACCCATTTTATACATATTCAGACAACACACATTGGGCTGAGCTGCTTTAAAAGTAAGATTTCTCCAAAGTTGGAAAGGGAGAAAATAGGTGAGGTTTCCTGTTAACTACATTTCCTAACTTGGTCAAATGCAAACTGACTAGCTTTCAAGTTCCATTATAAAAAGCCAAAGTGTTTTCTTTAAACCACACAAACACACAGCCATAAGTCCACAGCAGGCTTCATGCATGCTCTGTGTGTAGCCAGTACGCAGCAGGAAGTACAGCCTAAATTAAGACTTGATTCACCTTGATGTTTCATTCCAAATTCAGAAACACACCCCAGCTTCTGTTTTATCCACATAGAAAAGAAATTGTACTTATCACATACATAAAGACACTGAAATGCACAGACACTGAAATGGGCAGGCCTGTCCACGTTTGCTAACGTTTATGCCACTCTGCCGTTTACTGTTAATGAATTCTTCAACATTCATGACATGCTGTTATTAGCAGAACTGAAACCAGCACACTACCTCATCATCATTTACTGCATAGATGTTTATTTCCTCCTCCTCTTCTTCTTTATCACCTCTTGCAAGCCGTGCTTCTCTCTCTGCTTTCCATTTTTCCACTGCTTCTGCAATAACTGGGCAAGTAAAAAAAAAGGTAGTACTTTATATTTGGATTTTAAGAGGTTGACCAAGTACAATTCAAAAAGCACCAGCTCTTTCATTTCAGAGTCAATTATAAGAGTCAACGTTCGGTGAATTCACAAATGTATTTATCAGTTTTTACTTGCACTGTTTGGACTTTCCTTCCTTGAGAAGGGAACAGGAGCATTGGAGAAGGCATTTAGAAGGGTATAATTAGCAGAAACTTAACGGCAATCCTACTGTTGCGGGCAGGGGAGTTGTGGGCAGGGTTTTCTCATGCTATAGTTACAACAGATTGGGCTAGAAATAGGGGTGGCAGGTATCCAAGAGTGTCACTCAGTTGATAGCCTTCTGTCAGCTGAACAGTAAGGGAATCATCCCTCCTGCCCGGCACCTTGTCCCCCATTTTGATTCAAGTCTGCAGCACACATTACTCACCTTTATCCAGATAGAAACTGACAATATCTCCCTCTAAACCTTGTTTACCTTTTACCCAGTGCCGCGATAAGTTCTGAGAAAGCCTGAACTTTATTATGCTTTAAAATGGGTTGACTATACTTTAAAATGGTTTGCCTTCCCTGTACCGTATACATAAAGAATTCTTTCAGGTTTATGAGGTGTGACTCCTGTTAGGCTGACATCACTAGCATACATTTGTATGTGCTCAGTTTTTGAATACTATTTTTAACAACTCATGAAGGAATGAAGTAACCTCTAGGTTCGATTACTACAATGGCACTGCCTCTCAAGACGGTTCAGAAACTTCAGCTACTGCAGAATTCAGCAGCCAGGTTGCTCACTGGGGCAAGGTGATCTGAGAATATTACATTGATCCTGGCGCACCTGCACTGGCTACCAATGAGTTAGTCATTTAGTCGTGTCCGACTCTTCGTGACCCCATCGTTGTAGGTTTTGACCTACAAAGCCTTAAATGGCTCAGAACCACAATACCTCAAGGAGTGCCTCTCCCCACATGAACCAACCCTGACCCCGCAATCATCATCTGAAGCCCTTCTTCATGTGCCTCCTCTGCAAGAGGTCCACAGTGTGCCAACATGAATACTGTGGCTCCCCACTTGTGGGATGCTCTCCCTAGGGAGGCCCGCCTGGCACCTGCATTACATATATTTAGTTGCCAGGCAAAAACATTCCTCCCCTCCCAGTTCTTTGGCTAATTATGACCTTTTAAACTGGGGGTATTTTTGTTTGTTTGTAACTATGTTATGTATTTTTGTGTTTTTATACTGTATTGTAAGCCACTCTGAGATCCTCAGATGAAGGGCAGTATGGAAATGTAATAAATAAAATAAGTTAGATGCCCTGGGAAGCTGAAGTCAGTGGGACTTACTGCCAGGTAAGTGGTCAAAAGAATGTAGCCCTACTGTGATGGGAGCTTTCCATAGGCTCCAGTCTATTTTATCAAATGTATGAAGTGGCCTGGAAACATGACACACTTTTATACAGTAGGAGAAACAGGGTGATTAAAAAAGCCTTCAAATTAGGAAACTGATTGGAAGTGAGGTTGCCTACTTCCCATGATCTGCTCAAAGGAATCATAAATTTAAGGAATGTAGGTTCCTTAGGGATGCACCGGTATATATTTTAACTGAGAACTGTAGGTATCAGCAAGAGATGTTTTGTCCCTTTCTCTGCTGAGTCTCCCCTCAAAGTAGGTCACTGTATGATATCACTACAACCCATTTCTTAACCTCACTGGGTGGGTACTGTAGGCTTAACAATACCGATTGTGACTACCTTCAGAGGTCTCTTCCTCCTCCGGGGACTGGAGCAAAAGTGCTTAGCATTTGCAGCCCTTTGCATTTGAAGATGAACTTGTTTAACAAGCCTTCTTTACACCAAATATTACACTTCAAGAGAATGTATATGAGAATGCCCCATAAAAGCTGAGCATCTTCCCATCTTACTGTTTCCACCATCTTCCTGGTTCCCTCAAGCAGACCAGAACTTCTAAGTGTTATGTTCATTTGAAGATGGAAAATACTTTGCTGCAGGAAGTTTCAACTTCCCTGCTTCCTGCATTCATAGCACCATCTAGGCCAGGAATCAGGCAACAAGCAAGCTTGAGACCATCGTTGGAGCACCAGGACAGAGGAAAAGGCAGAGGAAAAACTAGAAATTAGTGCTGTTGAAAACAAGCTACCCAAAACCAGCCCCTGCATATTTAAGAGAATCTTTTCCAGCTTGCCAAACTTTGCTATATAGCTCCATAACTGGGTGTTCCAGAACTTGCTGCCAAATCTAGCTTTTCAGAACTGCCTAAAGGAGACCTGTTCAAACATGTCACAATTTACTGTTCTCTCCTTTAGCTGCAGTAAAATGTTCTTACTTTCTGGATTATCATTTCTGCCTTTGGCAAAATAAATCTTCCAAGCAAACTATACAAAGACACTTCAAAACCAGGGACCATAGTTAGAAAGGAGAAAAAGAACAATATAGGTATCTTAAAATTTATGTATGTAATTTTTTTTAAAAAAAAAACCTTGAATCACACCTGTTGTTCTATATGCCTTCTGTACAAACAATGCAAGCGTCTAGAAAAAAAAGTGAAGAAGTTACTGGAAAACACAATGGGTTTACCAATACCAAATTGTAGTTCACAAACTTATGCAAATTAACTTGGAGGTAAGTGTCTTTGGGACCAATGGAACTTACTTCCAAGTAAATATTCACAAGTTCAGACAGCTTGAATCATCATTTGATACAGCAACAGGCTGAAATGAGAAGAGCACAGCAAAGCTCATAAATGTGAAGTGAGAATGACACTTAGCTGAACACTGGGGCTTAGTCTCAGGAAATGAAAGGAGGGTTGATATAGCCATGGTGCAGGATCAAAGCACACTTGGGAAAGGCATGGACTTACTGTGGAGAACTGATGAATGCTACTTTCAGGACCATGTGCCACTTATATACCAGTTCGTCATTAGTTGAACAGGTGTTGAATTTTATACTCTTAGATATGTAACAGTAATTCAAGAAGTTCTGCTAATTTCTGTAGAGATGTACAACTCTTCCCCACAATAAAGTCTATAGAGCATAGCAAGCCAGATTATCATAATGTACAGCCTGCAAACCTCAAACCCCAGGTAACGTAGTATGTCAATGAAAAGCCTCTAATAAAACAATCTAAGTAAAATTAGTAGCGTATTCATTTTTCAAAAGGCAATAACCAATCTTCTGAACTCAATAAGCAGAACAGCAGAAGATCTATCTTATTTAAAAGTATCAGAATGGTGGCAAGAAGGCAACTCTGTTGGGGGATAATTCATGTCAACTTATAATGCTTTGACATAATCAACAGCAGCAGCTTAGTTATTTCCTTCTAGTAGCTCATCTAATTTTCTTGAGGCTGGTTTCTTTCCAAAAGACTTGAATTAATTTCCTCTGCCCCCATGTGATTATCATCAACATAATCGAAGTTCTATTTATGGGAGCGAATTGCCAAGGAAGCAGATCCAGATGAGAGAAAAAGATAAATTTCAGATCTATTTTCTGAATAAAACAAGACCAATATCACTAGTACGGACATCTGACTGCCTTTTAGAAGAAGAAAAAACCTGCACTTTTGTAGCAGAAAAGCTCCAATATTGATTAACTCTTATTTGTTTATTTATTTAGTAATTTATACACCGCTTTATGTAAAAAAACAAAAACCCTCAAAGCAGTTTACAAAAGATAAAACTGTAAAATCAAGAACAAAAATCACAACCCTGTTTTAAAACATACAAGAGTTAAAACAGTAAAACAGATTAAAATTACCTCAGCTTTCTAAGCACCTGCGTAGGCGTGTCTTAAACAGGAGTGTTGTTAGCAAGCGCCAAAAAAATTAGTTGAATTGTCAGACAAAATTTGTAAAATAACCGCCTCTGGCATTTGACTTCAGGGCAATATAAAGGTCTTATCAAAAGGTTATTTTATCCAGTATAAAAAAGTGGGTAACGTGAACAACAGGTAAACACAAGCTTGATTAAAACTGGCTTCTAAATTGATCTGCAAATATTCAGTCAACAGATCTTAATCGAATCTCCGTTTGGGGAAGGGGACATACCTTTGTGACACATGCAGAAAGTCCCACATTCATAGATCCCTGGCAGCTAATTATTATTTTTTAAGAGTGGGGAGGGGATGAAATCAAGTAGCACGTGATGGGAAAGACTGTGCCTCAGACCCTGCCATTCAGAGCAGTCAGTACAGGACGAGACAGACAAATAGCCACACAAGAATCCACATGGAGAGAAAGAAGCAACACTACTGAGGTATTTAATGTGCAGCGTATGCCAAAATGGAAGACGTTCCCTCAACGACATGCCCACTACCGTTTCTTAAATAAGAAGCAGAAATAAGATCCTTTGAAAAGAACTGAACTGTTTTACAGTGGTACCTTGGCTCTCAAACTTAATCTGTTCCGGAAGTCCATTCCAAAACCAAAGCGTTCCAAAACCAAGGCGCGCTTTCCCATAGAAAGTAATGAAAAAATGGATTAATACATTACAGACTTTAATAAACAACCCCTAAAACAGCAATTTAACATGAATTTTACCATCTAATAAGACCAATGTGCTGTACTATAAAAGAAATAAGGCAGTATTGTAGATGATTAAAAAAAAATTCTTACCTGCACTGATGATACTTTCCACAGTCACACAATCAACCAATCAGAAGCTGGACTGGGTTCCACGCAGTCACAAAAACAAAAGCGCCAAACTTAATCCGTTCCACAAGTCTAATTGACTTTCCAAAATGTTCGAAAACCAAGGCGCAGCTTCTGATTGGTGAAGGTGCCCTGGAACCAATAGCTGACAACCGCATTGGATGTTTGGCTCCCGGAAAACGTTCGAAAACCAGAACACTTACTTCCAGGCTTTTGGCATTTGAGAACCAAGGTACCACTGTACTTCTTTGTCTTACAGGTAACTAGAAGTGGGGTCTCCTGTAAAAGACACTAAGCAAAGCAACAACCAATCTGAGGTTGACCATGCATACCTTTCTTTTCATGTTCCTGCTCCAATGGCTCCAGGACACCATCATCCTCATCTCTGTAGCCATAGTATTCTGCATCGATAGCCTTCATGAGTTCAGCTCGTGTCTTCCTGGGAGGAGGAAGGGCTGAAGGAACGAACACAAAGTCACTCTCCACCCAAGTAAGAGAAAATGGAAGCACATAGCTTTACCTGCTATGACTAGCTACGGTAGACATGAAGATTCAACCAAATAGCCTAGGACACCTACAGTATATTCAAACCACTGGGTAAGGCATCCGTAGAAAACATGCCAGCAATGACTGTAAGAAAGAGGAAATTCCAGCCTATCTGGATATGCCAGGGACAATTCCATCAATGTTTCTAAATTAAAATGGTAAATTTTAAATAAAAATAAACAGTAGCAATTGCACTGCAATAACTGAGCAGGGCAATCAGTTGCATATGTATTTTCTCCTCTAAGCATTTGCATTAAACTGAGAAGAAACTACAGGAAAATAACTCCCAACATGTCTTACGGGAAAATGTGTGCTACTCTGTAAAATTTTACACTAGATTTAATTTCTCTATTCATAATATATAATGAATTGAAAATTATGTTTAAAATAACCTTTGTAAAAAAACAAAAAACCAGAAGCTTTTCTTTGGGGAATTATAAGGACAGAACTACCTAAATTGTATAGAAATTTATTTATGTATGAGGCTATAGCAGCAAGAATGCTACTCGCCCCCAAATGGAAAGATGCAGAAGTCCCAGCAAAGGAAGAATGGATACAAAAACTTATGGAATATGCAGAAATGGCTAAACTTACCAGAAGAGTAAGAAATCAAGATAACAAACTTTTTATAAAATAATAGAAATAGTTTATTGAATATTAACAGATAAAAACATTGGCAGGATTATTGTAATAACCTGCAGTTTCATAAGAGTATATATTCAAAGTAGATAATTAAATGAGCAAATTAAATGAATTTTGATATGCATAAGATCTTAAAAAAATAAATTTAAGGAACCACAGAAAGAGGGGGAAGGAAGTCAAACTTTGAAATGTTAAAATGATTGTAAAATTAATGAAATGTATAAATTTGAAAAGTATAAATAAAAACTTTTTAAAAGATTTAATTTCTTTAATGCATATGCCACATGCAAAAAAAATACTTACGTTCTTTTTCAAAAAGCTCTCTGACACCAGGTAAATCTTTAGCAGCTCCAAAATATTTGTAACCCCTGTTTCCTGGAACTTCTTTTCCTTCATGATCAAGCATTTTGGGACCAATTCTCTTGAGGGGGAAGAAAGGGGTAAAAGCCACAATGCTTAATATTTCCTCTTGTGCGACTAATTAGACAGAACTTGTGAGTACAGGCAGAGTTTCACGTGGTTTGGGCAGACCGAGACTGGCATGGTCGAATCTGGAGAACTTCACACGAACTATTTATAACATGGAAGCACCAACAATACATTTGAATTATTGAGTTACCTATGTGGATAGCCACTTATACAAGTATTGGAGTAACTGGTTATGAGAATGGGTTAATTTCCTTCATGAGTGTAAATCACCCCATGATGAGGTAATAATAATAATAATAATAATAATAATAATAATAATAATAATAATAATAATAATAATTTATTTGTACCCCGCCCATCTGGTTGGGTTTCCCCAGCCACTCTGGGCAGCTTCCAACAAAAATTTAAAATACATTAAAATGTCACACATTAAAAACTTCCCTGAACAGGGCTGCTGACTTGTAGGTCTCTGTACAGTATCTGGAAAAGCCCACAAGCTGTATCTATCCATGTCCAGAACTGTTTTACTGTTTTACTGTTTCTACAACAGTATACTATCTGAACCTTTCTCTACTTCTGTGTGGTGAATGGTATTGAGAGCCACTGTGTGGGTATCTCACCTTAGATTGCCAACGATAAGAACCAGGCAGTGGTTATTATTTATCAAATTATAACAGATAAATTTGTATTGTGTTTGCACTTTCCTACATATGGATCTAATAATTTTTATATACTTACTGCATAATCGGGTCCTCCCAGCTCCTTTATCCGGACTTCCCAGTGACCCTTTTCTCTTAGGAGTTTGTTAATTTCATCATTCAAGTCACGGATTCTGAATTCACCTAAGCCAGCTTTTTTAAAGGAAATGGGGGGGGGGGAGAGAGAGAATAGCTGTCTCAGTCATTGATTCTGAATTTTTCCAGGTACTGTAGGACAGTGTTTTTCAAACTATCTGATGTGGTAGACTGGCAATTTCTTTCCACCCCAATGTGCCAGGCAGGGAGCAGTGCTGTATTTGATCCCTGAAGTGCCCTACCCAACCTGGATTGAGGTGGAATTACCGCAGAGTAACAGCCAATGGCTCATGAACCAGCACCAATCCATGGACCACCACTTTGAGTAGCATTGCTGTAGAATATTGCTCATTCATATTGCTGTATTTCTCTCTATCACATGAAGACATCAATCCCTCTGCTTTTAGACAGCTTTTTATAGCAGGCTTCTTACTAAAGTAATTTTTAATGTGTGGGTATCAAAAGCACCAGAGCCAGTTATTATTCCAAAGACTCAAAGCACATCAGGATCAAGAAGATTGACCCACGACTTGCTTGGCTAGATAGGCTTGTTGAATATCAGATTCACAATTCAGATATCACAGCATCCTTTCCAACAAAAGCAGATTCTTAAGGCTCCAGAGCAGTAGCTCCTTTTATCAGTTCACTATCACAAGCCTAGACCTCAGAGCAGTGGCAGCTCTTCAGGGTCAGATAAGTCTCAAGTGTCAGAAATGTTAATGAAAAGTGCAATCTGCAGGCTCATAAGGATATTAACACTGCCCCTCCTTTAGGAATATGAACACTGCCCCTGCATTAGGAACTTACCATTTTGAATTTGTGCCACTTTCTTGGAAATTTCACCAATAATCTGTTTAAAAAGAGACATTATACAACAATTACTTTTCTCCTCAAACAAATCAGCGGCATCTATTTTAAGGCTGTATGACGCCATACCTTTGAAAAGGTTTTGTTTAATGAATAATAATTTTAAAGCTATTTATTTAAGGTACTGCATCATACAATCATTATTCAAAAAGAGCATTTCCAACATTTTCTCTCCCATGACCTAGAAATAGTTTCACAGACAGCCAATTTTGACAATTCATAGGTTTAAAACTTTGGAACTGTTTTGTTAAACTACAACAGCTGGTTTGTAGTTTAACACAATGATGCCGTGGTGTGCATAGGCCTAGCCCTGCCACTAGCCAGTGAGCCCCTTGCCTCAGGTGGCAGACTGAGAGGAGCAACAGAGCATGCTCCTCCTTGCCACAGCTCCCCCTCCCCACCTGTTGCTGCTATCACCCATATGCAGACCAAATCCTGCAGGCCTGTCGACTGCTGCATCATTTTCATTTACCATCTCCTCATCCGTGACAAAGCAGAGAAATACATGACTACAGTCGTACCTTTGAAGTCGAACAGAATCCATTCCCAGAGTCCATTCGACTCCCAAAACATTTGGAAAGCAAAGCGCAGCTTTTGATTGGCTACAGGAAGCTCCTGCAGCCAATTGGAAGCCCCGCCGGACGTTCGCCTTCCAAAAGAACGTTCAAAAACCGGAACACTCACTTCTCGGTTTTGATCGTTCAGGCGTTTGAGATCCAAGGTACGACTGTCTTTCGATAAATGAACAGAAGCTGGAACTATGTTATCAGGGGTTCATTTATGTACTTAGAGGACCTATTATTCAGAATCCACAACAGCAAATACCTGCCGCCTCCATTTCTCAGCTTTTGGCAGTTCATTACATTCTGAAGCAAGAAAAGGCCTTCGCTCCTGTTTGAAACAAAGAAATATAATATGATTGTGGTATCTTCAGATTTGTGTACTTTCTGCATTTTCAGTCTGTACATGCAGCCAATGCAACTCTCAACATTTCACTCCCGATACTTTCCACATCTCTGTAATAGTTCCAAGTATGCACAAAGTATGAGTCTAATTTCCTTTGCCTCACACTGCTGTTAGAATATTGGTTCCTCCTTTTGCACACCATATACAAACAACCAGTACACAGTCTGGCACTACCAGTGGCTGCTCTGGATTTCTGAAATTAATTTCCTTTTGCAAGTCAAAGCTTCCAGGAATACTGGAAACGCTTTTCTGGTCAAGCTGCTGTTGACCAAATATAAGGTAGCAAACATCTCTTAGATACAGGGCAAGTCTTAAATAAGACTGCATCAGGGTCCATCAACATTTTGGGAGCACTTATTCCAAATATCTCTCTTGGGATTGAAGCTTCTCTCCCTCCTCTTTCAACCCCAAGGGGGGGGGCAGATAATTCCATGTGTCTCACACTCAGATTCTGGTAGCCACCTTGACTTTCTAGCTGTTATTTTGAAAATTGAAAAATACATGTTTTCGGTTTTACACTGCTTTCCCACTTATATTTTTTACAAGTTATTTTATGAGCTTTAACATGTAGTAAAACCTTTCCTAGGCGATATCCAACTACTCAAAGTATGATTAACACTTTATATCAGGCATCCCCAAACTTCGGCCCTCCAGATGTTTTGGACTACAGTTCCCAGCATCCCTGACCACTGATCCTGTTAGCTAGGGATCATGGGAGTTGTAGGCCAAAACATCTGGAGGGCCGCAGTTTGGGGATGCCTGCTTTATATCATCCCTAGCTTATAAGTTTCATGTAGGCAAACAAAATATCAGTGAATTCTTGGGTCAAAAATATTTACCATACCCCTTTCCCCACTGCAATAGATCATGTTTGCTCTTCTGTCACAATAGAGGCAGCCATTAATTTTGCACTGCTGCTATTGCCTTACTACGTTCTCTTGTCAGAAGAGATGCCAAAGGCTGCTTTATGAATAAGGTGCCACCACTGCTACCCTGTAGTTTTTGTCTGGACAACCAAACTACAGACGCCATTGGGGACACTTGACAGCTGAACAAGTATTTAATATTTAGGTGAAACTGCACTGTCTTGCCTGCAGTGGAACTCTGGACACTTCTGCAAGTACAAGTGGAGGAAGCAATTCTGGTCAGCTCTTCTTTCTCTCCATAACCCTCCCTGCCCCCAAAATGCTCCAGACAGTTGGACAGTGGGGGAAGATGGCAAAGGGAGCTTGCAGGGTGAAGGAAAGGTGGAATTATCGAAAGTCACCTCTTTCCCTTTCATCTAACTGGTTTGTTGTCTACTGGAGAAGAGAGCAGCCTTTCCATTCATGGAATAGACATTCTGGATTCAATGAGAATGGGACAGAGAAAGGAATCACTGTTTTAAAATCTAAAGGGGAAAAAACAGGGCTACAGAAGATGAATGAATCTTCCTTACAGTTTTTGGTAGAGGATTACACTCATGTTTTCCTGCCTTTCCTAAAGTTAATCTTCCTTTGCCCCATCACTCCCTTTGTCACTTTTAGCAGGACAGGTTTTTTTTTAAAAAAATTGTTTTATGCCACAACCTGTCATCAGCTTGTGAGTGCAACAGTAAAGGTAAAGGGACCCCTGACCATTAGGTCCAGTTGTGACCGACTCTGGGGTTGCGGCGCTCATCTTGCTTTATTGGCCGAGGGAGCCGGCGTACAGCATGACCAGCATGACTAAGCCGCTTCTGGCGAACCAGAGCAGCACATGGAAACGCCATTTACCTTCCCACCTATTTATCTACTTGCACTTTGACGTGCTTTCAAACTGCTAGGTTGGCAGGAGCTGGGACCGACCAACGGGAGCCCACCCCGCCGCGGGGATTCGAATCGCTGACCTTCTGATCGGCAAGCCTAGGCTCTGTGGTTTAACCCACAGCGCCACCCATGTCGAGTGCAACAATACACAAACACAATACACAATACACAAACATAAAACAAAATGTAACAGCTCTATTGTTTTACAAGATAGAAAAGGCATTGATTTGTAAAAGTTAAAATGAGACATCACATGGCTGTCCATTGGTACAACATGGTATCATGTGGAAGACTCGAGTTCGTAATCATGCCAAGAACAAAATGCTCAATAGTTGATTCTCTAGTAAGACAATTATCAAGGAGGCAAAAGTTTGGAGACTCACTTCCAGTTTACTTTGCAGAATAATGAAAGATAAGCAGAAACATATGACCAGGTCAATAGTCATGTATTAATGCATCTGTTCCAATGTTTTAGAAAAGTTTATCTGCTATGGTTGCATACGACTTTCAGTGGTCTGAGAAACCCTGATCTACCCCTACATTATTAGAAACTGCTCCTTTAATCTTCCTCCTCAGAAGCCAAGCTGGTTTTCTGCCTTACCTTAACTTTTCCTTCTTCTAGCTGAGCTTGACGAAATCTCGCCAAGGCCGTCCTAAAAGGAAGAAAGTTCCACGTCAAACAGACAATATGCAATCATAATACAGTGGTACCTCGACATCCGAATGACTCAACTTCCGAAGGTTTCGACTTCCGAAGTCGGCAAACCCAGAAGTCTTTTCACCACGCGCGCAGTCAGCGCCTGTGCAGAAGCGCAAAATCACACTTCATGCATGTGCAAAATGGACGCTTCGACAACCGAAGGATTCAACTTACGAAGAGCACCGCAGAACGGATCACCTTCGTAAGTCGAGGTACCACTGTACTCATAATTTATGTATCATAGATTTACACGATTTAGCATGGGAAGAACCAAACATAAGCCTTATAAAGAAATGGAGAAAAGATAAAAATTGTGTGTTTTAGGAATACTTTGTCACAGTCTGAAACACCATGCCCAAAATGTAACTAATAAGCACAGGCAGAGAATACAAAGAAAGCTGCAGAAGTGCAAAGTAACATTTCTTAAAACATTATGGATCAAAGGCAGAAGGCAGTTTAACTGTTAGAATATGCTGAAAATATTCTCAGTGACAAAATATCAATATTCAGACTACTTACATGGCCTTTTCTGCATTTCGAGCCTAAAATGAGAGAGTGGGAGAATAGGCTTTATTTGAGAACTGAATACCAGTAAAGCATAAGTCTAGAGAATATTATGCAAAGATAACTATAGAAACCTGGCCAATCAAGATGGTAAAAGGGTCAGATTTCCCATAGAGCCTTATTATTACATATAAACTTTATAGTGCAGCAGCATCTAAGCCACATTAATATATATTATATCAAATTAGACAACCCTCTCAATAATGCCACCTACACATTGTGATGAACTATAGCTAATAGATCAGGGGCTCCCAAACTAAGGCCCGGGGGCCGGATGCGGCCCAATCGCCTTCTAAATCGGGCCCGTGGACGGTCCGGGAATCAGCATGTTTTTACATGAGTAGAATGTGTCCTTTTATTTAAAATGCATCTCTGGGTTGTTTGTGGGATCTGCCTGGTGTTTTTACGTGAGTATAATGTGTCCTTTTATTTAAAATGCATCTCTGGGTTATTTGTGGGACATAGGAATTCATTCATTCCCCACCCCCAAATATAGTCCGGCCCCCCATAAGGTCTGAAGGACAGTGGACCGGCCCCCTGCTGAAAAAGTTTGCTGACCCCTGTAATAGATCAATGTGAATGTTTCTAAAAGGAATCATTTGCTCCTTCCTTCTTACACTGGGAGAAAACAAATACAATTTCTGGCTTTTTATTACATCTGAACCAAGGACCACAGTTGGCCTCATTCTCATCAAATCCCAACTCATAGCCAAAATTTGCTTGTGACATGTGAATGGGACCATGTTACCATTCACTTGAGTGTGAGGACTTTTTTTGCTTCAGTAACCAAGTCCCAGCAGCTGCTAAGGTCTTCAAAAACGAGAGAGAGCCAGTCAGCTGTTTTTGGAATATATTAAAAATGATGAGGTATTAAAGTTTACACCATACAGTATATGAAGCTGAGACACAGGGTAGAAATCGTTCAATCATTAAAGTTAACTAAGCAGTTGAAGAATATGGAAATTTATGCACTTCCCACTATAAAATGTGTTGTTTGCAAGTTGAATACTGATACCACCCTCAATTTTTAGCCACACCAGTACAACCCCGCTGTCTGTTGCTTTTGAAAAACTTGTTTGGTCATGATGGGTTCGAGTGTCACTATAAAGAGGAATGAAGCAGAATTGATGGTGTGAAGTTACCCAGAGCCAAGAGATGACAGCTATGGGGAAATATGTATGTAACGTGTTTAGCCGTTTTAATATTCCAAAACAAAGCAGTATGGCAAATACTCAGGAGAGGCAGAAATGCAACAGGTTCAGCATCATTTCCAGGAACAAGCTATGAAATGGTCTTACAGCAATTTTTGTCTATTTAAAATGTTGATATCCCACCCTTGCACTGCATTTGTAGCGCTCAGGACAGCTTGCAGCAGTTGTTTTTTTAAAACAACAACAACACCGAAATAATGCAGCAAAAAAAAGGACATAGCAAGCTACTGTTGTGAAATAAGTACTGTAAAGAGAAACAGAGGAAATGGGAATGAAGCCCCTGGAAGATGCCCAGAAAAGCACCGGCTTGGCTAAGGCGCCGGGGGAGGGCGCGCGCGAATAAAAACACGAGAGAGCGCCCGCCCTTTCACTCACCATGGCGGAAGATCCGCAGAAACGTAAAGCTACGCCGATCGCGGGATCCGAGGCGGAAACAGCTCCTTGGCGGCAATGCGGTGCGGCGCACGCGCGCAGGGGACACCGCCCCGGAAGAGGCTGGCCTTAAAGGGAGCGCGGGGGCTGCTGCCATCGCTGCAACTTCCCTGCGGCAACTTCCGGCTCTAGTTCGCAGGGTCCTGTTCATGCGGGGCGAGAAGCGATGGGAATCCATAGGAGAAATTGATGAGGCAACAGCTAAGCGGAGTACGGGCTAGAAAGCTCTCAGTACTTATTGAACTGGTGTACCGCCTTTTGCAGTTCTTACAACAAAAGCGCTTGATTCCCCACCCCGCAGCAGGGCTTTTAATACTGCATGATTTTTACTTCGGTTTGCTTTCCTAGCAGCAGGCAGCGGACCCAGGCAGACTCTGAGCTCCGTTCGGAGCCAGCCCTGGGAAAACACGGACCAGGGAAGACCGAGCTTGCTCAGTGAGTCATGGAAGAGCATTGAAAAGGAGCGCTCCGCGCAGCGACTTTTGTTACGTGCTCCCCTTGTAATCAGAGGAAGTTCAACCGATGGAGAGGCAGAGATTATAAACGTCGCTTTGTTGAATTTCGACCTTTCGTCCTCAACCTCGGCCCTCCAGATGTTTTTATCAAAACTTTTTTGCCTACAACTCCCATGATCCCTAGCTAGCAGGACCAGTGGTCAGGGATGATGGGAATTGTAGTCTCAAAACATCTGGATGGCCGAGGTTGAGGAAGCCTGGTCTACGTCGTTTTTTTTTAAAGCACAGAGAGAGTAAAATCCTAGTTGCAGTGCTTTGAAAAGCACCGTGGCTGCTCTCCACAATTGCAAAACCAAGCCACTGAGGCATCATTATTTGGTACGGGGGGGGGGGGGGAGGTTCTGCGTTTCCAAAGCCTATGTGACAAGCAGATATTGAGCAGGCACACCTACTGCCCAGCCCATGCGCCTACATATAAAACATTCCATTCTTCTGACAGGGAGGTGTCAAATGTGCACCTTCTTCTATTGATATTTAAAGACTGCTCAGTTAGCAGCCCTTCTCTGGCCCAGTATATGCTAGTCCAAGCATTGCTAAGCTGGCGAAGTTAGTGCCCCCAGGCAGAGGGCCCAATCTTTGAGCTTTCTTTACAGTCAATCTCAAGACCCCCCTAGAAACAATGTTATGGAGCAAAATTGGCAGGTACTCACCTAAGTGATTTCTATGAAATGAGCCAGCCTGACTGCTCCCATCACTGTTTTTAGCCAATGAATGATGTCAGATGATTGGTAAGTGATTTGTTTGAACACCAGGGAATAGTAATCCCTGTACCCCTAAAGAGTTGTTGTTTTGTCTGCTTCTGTATTTTGTTCTAGTCTTTGGAATCTAGTCTTTCTCACTAGCGATCAAGATGCATATTTCCTATGGTAGATTTGTCTGAGATCACCCTAGAAGTCGAGGAAACCGCATTTAAAACCGCCAACGGTTTCCGCTCGGATGTAGAAAAATTCGTAAGTGTGTGGCCATTTGTCCCGTTCGTAAGTCAAAAACTTCGGATGTCGAGTAATTCGTAAGTCAAGGGACCACTGTATCTATTCTTGACACTGCTATCACCCAATTAAGGTCATTATTACATATGCTATATTAATTTTACATAAGACTAAAGTTACTAACTTCTTTTGAAAGTTTTGTCATTTCAGCATTACCCTACCTGTGCATTCAGTATCAAAATGTGTGTACAAATTTTTATGGCAAAATGAGTCTGTATTCAGAACACATCAGACTTGCATTACTCATTCAGCTAATGATTGTGTTATATCGGAACTGACAAAATACACTTTGCTGGCTCTTTCCACTGTATTGCACCAAATAAAAAAAAAAGAATGGGACGCTGGTTAAGAGGGTCTCACACGTATGGTACTTTCCTTGTTTATAACAGAGCATTTTTTGTACTTGTCACAGAATACTATTGGCCATGCAGAATCTTCCTTTCCCCAGTGCTATATGTTCAGCTCTTAGGGTGCACTGAACAAATTTTACAAAGTCTCATTAGCCTCCACATAGCTGAAATCCAGTTGATGTTTCAGAGCCGAAATGACTGCATAGAAGTTGTCATTGGCAGAGTCCTGGTTCTAGCAATAAGCTTTTAAAAGGGATATAGATCAATCAGTCTTGTTACCAGATTTTTTGCTGTTTATCCATGCATCTTCTCCCCAGCAGGTAAAAAGAATCTACTTCCATATTTAGTCAATCTCAACTACACCCTATATTCTTGTCTGCCTTACATGGTCTCCAATAGCACACCAGTTAAGTGAATTTTTCTAATATAAAGGCTGAAGAATTGCCTTTTTCCCCCCTCCCGTTAGTGGAAACTTTTAATGTGATGGGCAGTTGGATAGAATAAAGATTTAACATAAATATCAATTGCTAGGTAAATCATTTAACCAGAGCATGGGTCCCTGTCAACTTCCTATTAGGTCACTTTCCAACAGTAAAACATCACATACCTGCAAAATCAGAGGGTGAAGGTGCACATACTTATTTCCCACTCCTCCTAGTTCATACAGACAATGGCCAAAGGTAGGCTCTTGCTTGCTCCATTTTTCTCCCAAGGAAGAGCTGGTCACACAAGGAGCAGTTTTCCACATGAAATTTTATGCCTCTTATTTTAGATGTCATTGTCTCAATACGTATGATTAGACATGCTTTCTAGCACTAATTGCTGCTTTTGGAGTATACAGAAATTCCATGCAAGCCTGTTTGACTGCAATATCAGCTGACAGCATTTATTGGTTTGATATAAGCCACCTTTGGTACCACAGGTATATGCTAGGGTGGGGCACACACCTACAAGTTTGCCCCTTCACTGCTAGATCCATGTGATTACTTGAATGAAATGTACTCTTCACATACTTCTTTCTCCACCACAAAATGTACTATGTCCATAATGTAGTTTTTCTAATGTGCAATTTGAAAGACTACAGGATTTTAACACAAGATATATAATCATGTTCTTGGATAGTATCTTTAGGAATACTATATATAAAATCGTTTTCCTAATTCTGCGGTTTGTCAATCTATGCAGAGAAAAAAGAATGCAAATATTGCTGCTGAAGTGATGATGTATTTAACAATTCTACAGTTTAAATGATACAGGAATTAACTTTGTATAATACAGTTGTGGTACAATAGTCAATGTCCAGCTTTTTTTCTTCCACATTTGCCTCTGTAATGTTAATTTGTACTATGTATCTGAAAAATAAACCCCAAACAAAAAACTTCAGCCAAACTCCCCTTCCTCCTCCAGCTTTATTGATAGTTTAAAATTACATTTCTATATTCTAGGACTTCAATTGCTTTTACCATCTGACTTTAAAAACTGATTACAAGCAAATGAAACTCAACAGTTGTCTAAGTGATATAGTATACAAAAATAACATCTTGATTTCTGTGAAAATGCATTTCTTTGCAAGTCCTGAATAGCTCCAAATTGTGTATGCTCTAAAGCACTGATGTTCTGGGTTTGATTTAATTTGAAATATTTAATGTTTCCCATTACCTTGTTATCTCATATTAGACATTCATTTATTGTATTACTGTTACTTCAGTTCTCGATTTCTCCCTCACTCTTGTGGCCATTAACAAGCATGTGCATTGTTTTGTTTATCCCACTTAGCTATACGCTCTAGGTAAGGCCTGATACAGATACTCGGTGTTATAACAGTTATTGAGGTCAGATAATCCAAGGCCATTATTGTAATTAGTTACTGTGGAAGTTCAGCTACTTCCAGTTTGTTTTCCTCCTGCATATGATCACTTCCATGGAACCCAGGGAGGCTTTGCTGGTCTGACTTAACTCTTTCCACTCATCCATCCCTATTCACCAGTGGCACGGAAAGGGGGTTCTTTAACAAAGCATTATACATAACACCTCTACCAAACTAAACATAAACATTTTTGTAGTTAAATGCAGAAAGTCGGTTTTTCCACCCCTTTCCTCCTTTTACACGGCAAGTAAAGCTCACTGGCCTGGGAATAGCCTCTATCTGCCAACCTTTGGCCAGTGAAGAGGATTCAGAGAAAAATAATACAACCATCAATCAGAAAAAGGAGGGGCGACAAAGGAAAACAGTTAAGCTGTAGCCTCAATTGTGCATTCCCGTGCAAGGTGTCCTGACTCGCCACAACGATAGCAGTTGACTTCGCTAGTCTTGCTGCAGTTGATGGCTACATGGCCAGTTTCACCACACCTGCAATCAGACAGGACAGAACTTCAGTCCCACACACATAGTACATCCATAGAAACACTACTGTATAGTATTCGGGACATTGCAGACATGATTCCTATGTCCCATGTTTTCAGCTTCTTCACAAAATAAACTCATTCTACACTTGTACAGTCATACCCTTACTGAAACCTAGTTGACCCTAAAATTTTTGGAGAACACCCAAGTGAGCACTGAGGTATTAGCAACTTGAGAAGTTACAAATCACGAGTTCTATGATAAGAGCACAAAATAATTTAATGGGACACAGAAAGAAAATCAATAAACAAATTTTATTACGGTAGAAACCGTTGCAAAAAAATTCCAAATGTTAACTAACCCCATATATTTTATTGTAAATACACAATTTGTTTATAAGAGACCTAAAGGTCAGCATAATGGGATTAATATTCACATTTGTTGATTTACCTATAGCATTTCACTTTGGTGCAGTCCTTTTGGATGTGTCCAAATTCCCCACAAGAATAGCACTTCTGCTCATCTGCATGGTCACAGTCGCGAGCCAAGTGGCCAGGTTTGCCACAGTTGTAGCAGCACTGCTCTCTCTCTCTCTTGGGCTCTTTGCAGTCCTTAGCAATATGGCCACCTCTACCGCAGTTATAGCAGGCTTCCACAATAAGAAAAAGGAGACAAACAAAGACTATAAAACCTGGAGAGAGTTCCAGAATATGTGCTTAACATTGTGTTACGTCCCATAATTAACTGGCAATGTTTCTCCCCATGCAAACTTTAGAAATACTTACCATCCTCCTGAAGATCACAATCCTTGGCAAGATGACCAGATTCACCACAGCGATAACAGATGTCTGGGAGTGATGATGACATAAACTGGAAGCCTATTTAGAAAGATAAAGCCATTTAACAATTCAGTGGTGGTACTACATGTACCATAATTAAACCACATAATGGGACAAAAAAGAGCATACCAATTTATTTTTGCTCACTCTATTGCACTGTAAATAAAATTAAAGCAGCTGTGTAAATAAGCCACAAAAAACCAGTCAGCCAGTAAAAAAACAAAACCAATCATGAAATCTCCCAGAGATACTGGCAGAGAAGGAATTACTCTGCTCGCCCCTCCAATGCATTTCCATTATTGTGTTGGGAGGAAAACTTTTCCTCCTCTGTAGCTAGTTTCAAAACCTAGAGGACTAGGTGATCAGTCCCTCCCTCCAAATATCTAGTTATTCACCTACATGGAATTCCTAGCGGTTGTGGCTAGGCTACCAAATGAGTTGTTAAAAGAGACTAACTAATGTTTACTTTTAATTTGTACAGATGCTTTGGGGGTGGGGAAATACCTCTGCCACGGCTTCGCATTCCACGCCCGCGACCCATTCCAGTAGGGCACTCCCGAGCCCAATGGCCAGTACGTCCACATTTGAAGCACTCGTTGCTGCTCATTGCTGCAATTAGGTTTCCTAAGAAAGAGGGAAAATGTTGTTTTAGAATAATGTATTTATTTCACAATATTTACAAGAACTGAAGTGCTTGATGCCAACTTGTAAACTACCTATACTGTTCAAATGTAAACTGCTTTCATTTTTCACAGTACTGACACAACTTAACCCAAAATTTCTAACAATACAGTATATTAATTCCAATGACAATACTTTAAACCTAACATGGAGGATAATATCCAACTCTACCTGTTACAAATTCATGCTGTGAACCTCACTTTCCTTTATCTGACTTTGCTCATGTGCTAATTTCATTATTTACATACCATCATTCTTTTGACATTAACTCATCTTCCATATAGGGAGTCCAAGCAATCTAACAGTTCTCCACCCTTCCCTTTATTCCCAGGAGATGTACCTGGTTCTTCTCCACCCAATAAGACCTTTATATGCTACCAATGTGAGCAGCATGTGAGCAGGGTTGAATAGCCAATACAACTAATATGAATCAAATATTAGCACCTAAGCCCTTCCTGTCTCATTTTAAGAGTCAGCTCCTTCCTATCAATTATTTGGCACATTCTTGCCGGAACTCAGGGGTACAGATGTCCATCTTTCAGCAGGCATCCTGTGAGAATGTTTTGAAATATGACATAGGCTGCTGTCAGCACCCAACTAGTGTACATTAGCACTTGGGCAATTCATGGGTCATGTCCCACATGCAGCCCTCACAGACTAACAATGTGATCCATCAGAGGCAGTGTTTGAAATTCATCAGGTGTATTTTGCACCTGGTTATCGGCCACCCGCGACCATGTGAAGATGCCCAGGCACCTCCACCATCTGGAGGTGCATGCCGGGGGATCCTTGGATATTGACTGTTTTCACACACCAGCAACACATACTGCAGAATTCTATGTATTATACTTTATCTGCAGAATCAGAATGAATTTCAGGAACCAAATGTTGTATTGAAAAATATGACTTTAGAGCAGTCGGGCCCCAAAATGGTAACTAGGAATTCCATTTTGGCGACTGTAACTGTAATTTAAGGAGCCATTTGGCACATAGCTTATATATCAGAGTTTCTAACAATGATCACAGGTGCCCAAGGCACCTGCCCCCAAAATTTCCTGACCACCATCAAATTTTGCCCTGTGGAACGCCCTCCCATCAGATGTCAAAAAGGAAAACAGCTACCAGATTTTTAGAAGACATCTGAAGGCAGCCCTGTTTAGGGAGGCTTTTAATGTTTAACAAATTAGTGTATTTTAATGTTTCTGTTCGAAGCCGCCCAGAGTGGCTGGGGAAACCCGGCCAGATGGGCGGGGTATAAATAATAAAAAATAATTATTATTATTATTATTATTATTATTACTATTGCTGCTGTCTTGGTAAAGGTACCCCTGACAGTTAAGTCCAGTCACAAACAACTCTGGGATTGCAGCACTCATCTCGCTCTATAGGCCGAGGGAGCCAGCGTTTGTTCACAGACAGCTTCCAGGTCATGTGGCCAGCATGACTAAGCCACTTCTGGCGAACCAGAGCAGTGCACAGAAATGCCATTTACCTTCCTGCCGGAGCGGTACCTGTTTATCTACTTGCACTTTGACATGCTTTCGAACTGCTAGGTGGGCAGGAGCTGGGACTGAACAATGGGAGCTCACCCCATCGTGGGGAGTAAGCTCAATTGTGATGGGAAGCATCATCTTCATGTGCCTTCTACCCCTTGTAAATGGCAGGGAGCATTTGTAGGAGAAGGAAGATGCCTTTCTCCCCATCACAATCAAGAAATAGTGAGGGTGTGTGAGAATAGCCCAGCCCTACACTGCGTTCGGCCATATCCAATGGCAAGTGGCTTAACTGTTCACCAATCACCCATGTGGCCCTTAGGTGAACTACTCCTACATTACAGGAATATGCTCTCTAATACTCAGGGAGAAGATGGGAAATAGACAGGATCAGATTTCCAACTCACACTATGGTGAGAGGCACTCAGAATGCTTCTGAAATGCAGTGTGAAGGCAATGAAGAGAAATTTACCAGAAAATGATTATAAACACAAATTGATACCTTTCTGATGAAATCTTTATTGTCACCATGAAGCAATTCTTTTCCACCTTTTGTCCCACATTTATTACAGTAGACTTTGCCCAGATTTTTCAATTCTGTAAGTTAAGGTCAAGACCCAGATCAGCTTAGGACAGGGGTAGGCAACCTAAGGCCCGTGGGTCTGATGCTGCCCGATCACCTTCTCAATCTGGCCAGTGGACGGTCCGGGAATCAGTGTGTTTTTACATGAGTAGAATGTGTCATTTTATTTAAAATGCATCTCTGGGTTATTTGTGGGGCATAGGAATTCGTTCATTTCCCCCGCTCAAAATATAGTCCTGAAAAAGCTTGCTGACCCCTGGGCTTAGGAGCTCAGACAAGTATATTTAATTAATAGTTAGCTTTAACAGTTCAGCCAAAGGGACACTCCAACTAGGCAAGGCTTTTAAGTAAATGATGTAGCTTGGGCATCTGTTCTTAAATCAGTTTGTTTTGGGGGTGCAATAACTTGTGTTTGTTATATTTACATTGTCTTTGATTTCATGGTTCCATTCCTTATTTGTATTCAATTCTTCTCTTATTTAAGCAATTTAAGTCACCCAGATAACTTTGCTATGAGGCAGCATAAAAATGCCTTAAATGACAAAGTAAACATATGTTAAATTCCTAAAGGGCAACAGTGTCAACCTGCTACAAACAAGTAATAATCCTAGAACATTTTAAATGCAAATGAAATTATAGTAGCATAAGCAACTGAGACCTGCATCAATATAAACTTCCTTGAGCACTATAAAGCTACCAGATCAGGACATACACAAGTATGCCACTGCCTTACTTTCAGACAACCTGCAGTTACCAAGTAGTAAAGAGCATCTGTTACACAAAATTCAAAAAGCTGCTTCAGCCAGGATTCAAGTGGGAATTTGGTATTTAGTTATGATCTACCCAAGCAGTAGCAACAGAATCAACAAGCAATATTTCCATGTACTTTAGAAGTAGTTCTGGTTAATAATGCTCTGGTGCCCCTTTTAAAGTCACCTGCTCTTTCAGGCTTCCTCCTCCCAGATTGTTCTTTAGTAACTGACCTCTCCATCAGAACACAGACTGCCTGGCTCATTTGAACTCTTCCTCAGCCTATTCCTTTAAATAGTACTCAAGTGATACAGAATACTACAATAAAGTCCTTGGCTGTCTGCACTGGATTTTAAACTGTCAAGTCCGCCAAGCATCGTGCTTGTCCCCCACGTTACTTAAAGCACCTAGCAGCGTACTGTATCACACTTTCGCAGAATGACCAGCGGTTCACACACGCCTTAAGGCTGCAAGCATATCCGCCTTGCTTGAGATCAAGTCCCACTGGAGCCAGCGCGGCTTGTTTTCCAACTGAGGGTCGGGCGCGCCGCCTTTCCCCGACCGAGGAGCGCGCCACACTCACCAATGGGCGGACAGCAGCACACGCCATCTTCGAGCGTCACAGACACGGCCATGAATTACAATGGATCGGCTAAATAGCTGGCTCCTCTTGCGAGTTACTCAGCCGAACACGTGGAGGACGCGCGGGAAGAAGGCGGCGGCGGCATCGGAGACGGGCACCTTTCCTGAACTAGCTAGAGGGAGGCCCCAGGCGGAACGCCTCGCTTTGAGGTCCCGAGCCTCCCCACGAGGACACACTCCCACGACGACACTGTTATGGGGAGCAGGCCGTGGGGGGGGGGGAGAAGAGGGAGCAGGCCGTGGGGGGGGAGAAGAGAGAGCAGCCTCGCGTGCTGAGCGAAGGCCTATTCTCCCTCCGCCTCACGATGTGTCCGCGTCCACCTCCAACCCTCGCGGCCCGTTTGAAATCTCACGCGCAGGCGCGCA
Source organism: Zootoca vivipara (assembly GCF_963506605.1). Taxonomy (NCBI): domain Eukaryota; kingdom Metazoa; phylum Chordata; class Lepidosauria; order Squamata; family Lacertidae; genus Zootoca; species Zootoca vivipara. Next base: position 47,611,890 of record NC_083277.1, read on the forward strand.
GGGCCTGCACAGGGCCCAGACCAAACGAGCGCTTCTCGTGACTGGCAGGACCTGCCAGTTCCGTCTCCCTCCCGAGCGCGGGAGGTGGCCCCGTCTCCTTCCCTGCCCAGAAGGCGGGAACGAGGAGCCCACCTACTTGCAATCGCCTCAGCCGTCCCGCAAGGGGGTCGACCACAGAGCGCCCTCAGCGAGCCCTTCTTCCCGTCTTCCTCGGAAATGACCGCGGCCGAGTACGGTGTTTTTTTTCTTTTCCCGCGCAGTAGGCCGGAACGAGCCAGCGCCCTCCTTCCCTCACCCCGCCCAGAGAGCTTTCCTCCTCACTCAATCCCCCCCCAAACTACGCCAACCCCGTCGGCCTACCTCGCCGAGGGTTACCTCTCTCGATTTCGGTTCTGTTGTCGGTTGAAGCTGGACTTCCCCCGCGCGGCAATGGACTCTCCCCTCTCCTGCCCCCCTCTCCGCTGCTCCGCGTGCGCGCGACTTGGCCTCTCTCTCTCTCCTCCACCCGCTGCCGTTGAGTCCCTGCTGGCTGCGCCACACGCGGTTTGCACACGACCCCGCGCACCCTCCCTGCTGATGTGCGCACGGCTCCCTAATTCCGATCACCCCGGCCAATGGCCGCCCGCCGATTCTTCCGCGTGGCCTATCGACGACAGGGCTGGAAGGGGCCAATCAGCACCGTGAAAAGGGGGGAGGAGTCCGCCTACCGGAATCTCCTACGTTCATTCTCCTAGTGAGCCGAGGGGAGGGACGAAGAAAGAGAGTGGGTGGGAGGGAAGCGCGAGAAGAGGCGCTTTTCCCGCTCGCTGCCTTTCTCGGCCTCTCGGCTTTTCCACGGGAGGCGCTTGCTCGCCGGCCGCCCTGTTGTCGTACCTGAATTGGGAAAGGCGGCGCCTCGCCGTCTTAGTGCGGCGTCGCACTTCTGAGAGCTGCGGCAGGCGCCCCACAGGCCGGGTTGTTGAAAAATGTCGCAGCGTACAAAAATGCACCAGGAGCGGCCTCCATAGTTCTTCGCGTTACTTTAAAATTTCCCCTCAGGATGCCTGAAGGCTGCACTCCTTCAAACATTTTATCTGCAGGGAAGCCTAGTGGGTCTTAGTGAACCGCCCTAGATCTGTAGGTGAAGGGCGGTAAAAAAAATGTAATAATAAAATATAGAAAAGGCAAAGGATTCTAGCTGAGACTCCCACGTCCAGTGAAAACTTGTTGACAAAGCCAAGATCTGCCAGATAATACTGTACTGTATATGAAACAGCAGTTAGGCAAAGTCTTAGCTTTGCCACTACTGTACAGCTTATCTGTTTCCTTTTTTTGGAAAGGCATGTGGACTAAGTGGAACAAGTGAGTAACATTTGTAACACTTTTAGGCTGCAATCCTAGACTATCATGGATGGATAAAGAGTTTGGGATATTTTTGCAGTAGCCAATCAACCAGTTGAACTGGAGAGCAGTTTCAAATACAGAGGCAAGAGCTTGTCAGTTCTATTGGCTGCAGCAAAAACTTGCACACAACCAGAAGTACAGTGCATGGAGGAGCAGCTAATCTGCACCTTAAGGTCCCCTTATTGCCCTAGTGATTCTCTGAAAGTGCAGAAAGATTTAAAGCATTTTGTAAAGGACGGTGCTTGTTTGTTGTTGTTTTTTTTAAAAAGCCCTCTTCAGTGCGATTATACTTATCTGTTGAATTCTATATAAGGATAGTATGCAGTTTTAGGGAGTGAGTCATGTGGATGACATTTGGGCAGACAGAAATGATATCACCAAAAGAAAGATTTACTCAAATAGATTATCAATAAATAAATTAGTTAAACCTCATGTTACTAAATTTCCACATACATTTGAATAAAAATATAAAGACAATTTACCTCTATCAGCATAGCTGAGGAGCTGTAGTGCCTTGCATACTTTTATATACTAAAAATAGTCCTGGTCTCATTTTAGGAGCATGAGAAATCACAAGCAGAGGGTTAGTAGCAGAATCAGAAAAGGGTGCATAGCTGGGAGTTTTAAAAAGTGGAGGTCTCTGTAGAAGTGAGTAGCGGATTAAAAAGTTATGTGAATATTATCTATAGTTTGGGTTAGAAGAACTTTAATTACATAATTATTTCAAACTTCGTTTTTGTATTTTAAAAAGTAAAAGGTAAAGGTAAAGAGACCCCTGACCATTAGGTCCAGTTGTGACCGGCTCTGGGGTTGCGCGCTCAACTCGCATTATTGGCCGAGGGAGCCGGCATATAGCTTCCAGGTCATGTGGCCAGCATGACAAAGCCGCTTCTGGCAAACCAGAGCAGCACATGGAAACGCCGTTTGCCGTTTACCTTCCCGCTGTAGCGGTTCCTATTTATCTACTTGCATTTTGACGTGCTTTCGAACTGCTAGGTTGGCAGGAGCTGGGATCAAGCAACGGGAGCTCACCCCGTCTCAGGGATTCGAACCGCCGACCTTCTGATCGGCAAGCCCTAGGCTCAGTGGTTTAACCACAGCGCCACATGGGTCCCACATTTTAAAAAGTACCACTTTTCAAATACATACTGGGAAAAGTTAACAAATTTTAAAATCTAAAAATAACAATAAAATTAACCACCGGCGCTCTAGCCGTCCCAACGATTGTTTCATTGCCCTCAGCTCCAGGGAAAACCATGGGGCTGTCTGGTTAACTCCGCATTCCAGTGGATCACCAGGGAATCGGCTGAAAGGCCATCAACGTGGGATAAAATATCCCCTACCACTCTCTGGAAACCATTTGGATCCATTAAGTGGCCAGGGCAGACCATCCGAATCAGTCCCACCTCCCTGCAGAGGGGAAGCGTCGCAGATAAGTCCAGTCTATGCTCTGGTAACCTCTAGGTTGGATTTGTTATACCTTAGCTGCCTTCAAAGATGGTTTAGAAACTGCAGCAGGTGCAGAATTTGGTAGCCAGATTGTTGACAGGGCAGTCTGAACATAGAATTCGAATTCTGGCACAACTGAACAAGCTGCCAATTTTTCCCCTAGCTCAATTCAAAGTGTTAAGTTGACCTGTAACGCAATAGCTGTCTATGTATCAAATAAATGGGGACTGGCAGAGGGAATTATTTAGCGGAGCTGTGCTGACAGCTAAAATAATAATCTTGAGGCACTGAAAATTTAGAGTGGCACCAAGTATTGTAGTACGATCTCCTGCAGCTGGTTGCTCATAAAAGGGTCCCATCTGGTAAAATGCAGAAGGGTGGCCACTTCAATTCATATACAGATGTATATAATTGTATGCATGGAACACAGAGAAATATTTCTGTTGCTATTGTTGCTATTATTAATAATAGTATTTTTAATTTTCCATTTCTATTTTTGTTTCTTTAAGGAAGAAGGGTGGGTTATGTTTTGATGGGTGAGGAGGAGCGGGAAGTTTGCTGGAGTATTGCTGATAGATGCATTGTTTGCTGTATGGGAAGCTGTCAACAAACCATTAACAAACCCAAGTTTATATTTATTTTTGGAGGCTTAACTACACATTGCACATAAGTGTGTGTAACAGAAACTTTAGGAGGGGGTGATATGTAGCAGAGGAGTAGTGGGGAAAGGGTTGTGTGTATCTTTCCTCCATTTTTCTGATAGAATTCCCTTCCTGTATTCCCTACTCCCCCCAATGAGGGGGAAAGCAACTGAGAGGGACAATTTGCAATTGAAATGTTTTTAATGCTTCTGAATCTAGTGCTTTGGAAAATAGTCATACTTGGCCCTTTATGGTCAGTATAGTGTTCTCTGAGAAGGTTCAATGTGTTGCGGTTTTTCAGACATTTTGCATGACTATATGGAGAAAAATAATGCTAGATGGCATTGGCACATTCAGTCAGTGTGAAGTGTTTGCATGTCCACTGTTTCTTAAGGGCGCATGCTCTAAAAGTTTATATACTCTGTCACTTTGAAGGCAACACCAAGAGAGAGAAGCAGCAAGGCCCCTTGTATTAGCGATCTTGATTTTTTTTTCCAGTCAAAAAGGAAAGGTATAATATAGAAGAGCTGTAGCTCAGTGATAGAGCATCTGCTTTGTATGTATAAGGTCCCAGGTTCAATCCTTGGCATATCCAGATAGGACTGGGAGAGACCCCTGTCTGAAACAAAAGAGAGGCCTGCCTGCTAGTGTTGACTTAGTAGAAGACAGCTTCCTATGTTCCTAAATACTTTGATATTAAATAAATAAGGCAAAGGATTAATGCTAATATGCATTGGTTTAGCAGTGGAGCCACTTAAGAAACATATTTGGTTCCTTCACATTACCCAGTCCATGGCTGAACTCAGGGAATACCAGTCCTGCCAGTTTGCAGCAGAAATCAGCTGTGCACAAGACTTAATAGGTTTGTGATGCCACAAGAACCAGCCATTCTCTCCCTCCAATTTTGGAGTTGTTTTGCAACCCTTTAAAAATGAATCCCCCCCTTTAAAAACCACAAACCAATGTTTAATTAATATACTTCATGCTACACTTTACAAAATAAACAAGTTAAAGGGCCTGCCTGATGATTTGGTGACAGAAGATAGATGACTAAGATCAGCATTCAATAAGATGATAAATACATGTGTTGAGAAGGCAGGAAAAGCTGGTTCGCTCCATAGGAAAAGAAAAGAAAACATGTTGAATCCTGTACATCTGTACACAAACAAAAACTACCGAGAGGAAACTGATTGGAGCCCACTGAAATATTAAACTAGGCCAGTTTGCCTGTCATAATTTTTTTAAAATTAGCACATCATGTGTGGTTGGGTGCATAGCTTGTGCTGGAATTGGTAAAATGATTAAGATGCATGGCTGCCGACATGATGATACAAATTAAGTACAGAATAAAAGGGCTGAAATAAAGGACAAGTGGTGGAACAACAGACAGTTTGGGAGCTGCATACACACTTGTGACCCATGGTCACAGGATCCCATGCTCCTTTTATTTTCCCAGGTAAAAGCACTTCTAAAGGGGTGGATTTTGAGCCAAGAAGTAGGAGGAGGTACTACTAGCTTCTCTATTCCAAGCCTGCCTGCTGCTTTGACTCCTGTTAGATTTTAAAAGCACATTTATGAGAGCAAATAAAGGGTGGGAAGTAGTTTGGGGCATTTAGAGTAGAGAATTGGATAAAGCCTTAAACACCCCAACCGTTTCTGCTATGCTGCACTATAAACCACCTACTCACAAAGTTTTTAAAAAAATAAAATAGGAGAATAAGGTTGCTGCAGTTTGACTATATGCTTTCTGCCTATGAAATTGTACCACAGAATATGTTAAAAATCTTGGGAGTGATTTACATCAAAACCATCAAAATAAAACAATAGCATTTGGGGTGGGAAACTTTAATCATTCAGCTCTTACGACATTAATCACAACTAAGTTGTCCAAGACAAGATATCAAATGAAACTAAAATGGGAAGGTACACATATGTCTTTGCATATGCCACACAGCTGCTGATACAGCTGTTCCAATTACACAAGCCTGGGAAGGTACCTTAAGCTTCTCCACCCTACAATTAAAGCCATTCCTTATGACAAAGCTGGCAACAGACACTTTTCCTCTGTGCTTCTTTATGACAAAGTGGTGAAATTGCAGGAAGGGATGTAAGAGAAACGAGAATTTAGATGTAAGTTCAGATCCACCAGTGCTGATCCAGCATTGTTCACAGGGACTAATTTCTTTGGTGGCTGCTTAAAACATTTTTGTTTAATAAAGTCTATCCCAGGGATCCCCAAACTAAGGGCCATGGGCCAGATGCGGCCCAATCGCCTTCTAAATCTGGCCCACGGACGGTCTGGGAATCAGCATATTTTTACATGAGTAGAATGTGTCCTTTTATTTAAAATGCATCTCTAGGTTATTTGTGGGGCCTGCCTGGTGTTTTTACATGAGTAGAAAGTGTGCTTTTATTTAAAATGCATCCCTGGGTTATTTGTGGGGCATAGGAATTCGTTCATTTCCCTCCCAAAAAATATAGCCCGCCTCCCAACAAGGTCTGAGCGACAGTGGACCGGCCCCCTGCTGAAAAAGTTTGCTGACCCCTGGTCTATCCAAGCATGTACATGTCAATGTGTTTTAAAAATTCTTACTGTTAATTTCAGTTATTTTTAATTATTTTAAACAATTTTCATTGATATTTTAAATATTTATTGTAAACTGCTTAGAGGTTTTACAACAATCAAGTAGTGTATAAATTTTGATAAATAAAAATATATATAAACCTGTCACAGATCTCTTGAGTGACTTTCTTGCTTAATGTCTGAATTCCTGACCTGGACATTTGCCCAAAGTGACAAACTACATAAAGTACAGAAAGTTCAAAATACCTACCAGCATGTCCAAATAATGTGTGTTTTTTTAAATCCACTTCTGGCAAAAGTTCTTCCAATTTCCTTTCTCCCCACTTGGCACTCATATTCATAGACTGCCAGTTAATAAAGAGGTGTGGGCTAGCCAGACAGAGCAAAACAGTAAAAAGGGAAAGGGTTTGTGTTTGTGTACACAGGATTGTCAGGATGAACAAGAAGAAATGAGTTATTCCAACTTAACTGATTTTGCAGAAGCTGCTATCACTGAACCACCTGACCTGTTTCTTTTCAGGTCCCAGCATTCACTTTCTGAGCAAGTGAGGAAAAATAATTTGGGAACCAACCAGCCATAAGGCTCATGAGATTAGAAAGCAGAAGCCAAGAGGTAGAAAGTCAGCAAGTATTGAAGACTCTACAACTGTAGCAAATCTTACCTGTTCCCTTCTGTTCTGGTGGGTGATGGCAAATGGGCTCCTAGGGAGGAGCACTTCTTCTCTTGCTAGGAGCCACTGCCTTGTTCTTAAAACAGAAAATATGATACTTGAATCAGACTGTCTGACCTCAGCAATTATTATTACAAGGAATGCTGTCAATAGAAGGTCAGGAAGCCAGGGATTATGAGATCAATTCCATAAGTAGGTCACCAGCTATGCAGAGTTGGGGTTATGGAATTAGGGGTCACACCCACCATGAGTAATAATCCAGGAGGCATTAGCTTTGTTGAGTCAGCCCTGATGAAAGGTAGAAATGTAGAAACTTGGTAAGAATATGGCAGGGGTGGGAAACCTCAGGCTTGGGACAAATGCCGCTCTCCATAGGTCTCCGTCCATACGCCCTCAAAATGGCCCGGGCCACACCCCTCAATGCCCCTGTTCTCTGCCCTTCTGCAATATTTTACCTTGTTGGAATGTTTCGTTGAACTGTAATTATAGTTAAGTTTGTTTGTCTGGACGGACCTCTTGCCACACCCACTACTGGCATGTGGCCCCTGGAATGTTGCCATAGCTGCCAAGTTATCCCTTTTTTACAGGGATTTTCCCTTATGCTGAATAGGCTTCCTCGCGAGAAAAGCGAAAACTTGGCAGCTTTGAATGTTGCTTATGTGAGAATGTGGCTCTCAGGCTGAGAAAGGTCCTCACCCCTATGCTTAATGCTTTAGAGGCATTACTGGGTCATTACACATAACTGTGAGTAACAATGGCCTCTTTTATTTTTTATTATAATTAAGGAATAGCATCTTTTGTTGTTGTTGTTGTTGTTTAGTCGTTTAGTCGTGTCCGACTCTTCGTGACCCCATGGACCATAGCACGCCAGGCACTCCTGTCTTCCACTGCCTCCCGTAGTTTGGTCAAACTCATGTTCGTAGCTTCGAGAACACTGTCCAACCATCTTGTCCTCTGTCGTCCCCTTCTCCTAGTGCCCTCAATCTTTCCCAACATCAGGGTCTTTTCCAAGGATTCTTCTCTTCTCATGAGGTGGCCAAAGTATTGGAGCCTCAGCTTCACGATCTGTCCTTCCAGGGAGCACTCAGGGCTGATTTCCTTAAGAATGGATAGGTTTGATCTTCTAGCAGTCCATGGGACTCTCAAGAGTCTCCTCCAGCACCATAATTCAAAAGCATCAATTCTTCGGCGATCAGCCTTCTTTATGGTCCAGCTCTCACTTCCATACATCACTACTGGGAAAACCATAGCTTTAACTATACGGACCTTTGTCGGCAAGGTGATGTCTCTGCTTTTTAAGATGCTGTCTAGGTTTGTCATTGCTTTTCTCCCAAGAAGCAGGCGTCTTTTAATTTCGTGACTGCTGTCACCATCTGCAGTGATCAAGGAGCCCAAGAAAGTAAAATCTCTCACTGCCTCCATTTCTTCCCCTTCTATTTGCCAGGAGGTGATGGGACCAGTGGCCATGATCTTGGTTTTTTTGATGTTGAGCTTCAGACCATATTTTGCGCTCTCCTCTTTCACCCTCATTAAAAGGTTCTTTAATTCCTCCTCACTTTCTGCCATCAAGGTTGTGTCATCTGCATATCTGAGGTTGTTGATATTTCTTCCGGCAATCTTAATTCCTGCTTGGGATTCATCTAGTCCAGCCTTTCGCATGATGAATTCTGCATATAAGTTAAATAAGCAGGGAGACAATATACAACCTTGTCGTACTCCTTTCCCAATTTTGAACCAATCAGTTGTTCCATATCCAGTTCTAACTGTAGCTTCTTGTCCCACATAGAGATTTCTCAGGAGACAGATGAGGTGATCAGGCACTCCCATTTCTTTAAGAACTTGCCATAGTTTGCTGTGGTCGACACAGTCAAAGGCTTTTGCGTAGTCAATGAAGCAGAAGTAGACGTTTTTCTGGAACTCTCTAGCTTTCTCCATAATCCAGTGCATGTTTGCTATTTGGTCTCTGGTTCCTCTGCCCTTTCGAAATCCAGCTTGCACTTCTGGGAGTTCTCGATCCACATACTGCCTAAGCCTGCCTTGTAGAATTTTAAGCATAACCTTGCTAGCGTGTGAAATGAGGGCAATTGTGCGGTAGTTGGAGCATTCTTTGGCACTGCCCTTCTTTGGAATTGGGATGTAGACTGATCTTCTCCAATCCTCTGGCCATTGCTGAGTTTTCCAAACTTGCTGGCATATTGGGTGTAGCACCTTAACAGCATCATCTTTTAAAATTTTAAATAGTTCAGCTGGAATATCATCACTTCCACTGGCCTTGTTATTAGCAGTGCTTTCTAAGGCCCATTTGACTTCACTCTCCAAGATGTCTGGCTCAAGGTCAGCAACCACACTACCTGGGGTGTACGAGACCTCCATATCTTTCTGGTATTTAGGAGGTAGCAATTCTGAGCAAAGAAGGGGTGAGGAAGGAGATGCTTAATTCTTCTCTTGCAAGCATTTTCCCTCTCAAAATTGCTTCCTCCCCCAAGGTTCCTGATGCACGTTTACACATTTTGAAGGAAAGAATTAAGCACCTTCCGCCTCTGGCACTTCTCCACCCCAAATGTTCCACTTCCCAAACTGCTATTCTTTACAAAAAGTGGCTGCTGTTGGGGCTTTAAATGGATGCAGCTTCCAATGTGTACTTTGCCCCCTTCCCCTCCTATACACTCACAGGAAATCTTATAGAAAAGAGCCCAACAGGAATCACAAGGGGTGTCTTACGGGGAATGTGAGGTGTGATGTAAAGCTATTTGAGTACAGAGTTCTGCCTCTATAGTAGCTTAAGTGGGACCCTGCCAAGCATATTTAATGCAAGCCATTTAAAGACAGCCAATCCAATGGGTTTAGTAAACCTCTGAGCATGGATTTATGTTGACTCCTTCCTTTCACCCCTCCCCTACAAACAAACAATAAATCAAGTTTTAGAACCAGCATCTTTTGAAGAAGTGCAAATCATGTAAACAGGCTGTAGTGAAAACAGTATGCTGCCGTTACTTTAATGTGAAAGATTAAGAACCAATTAAGAACTAATGTTTCCGTGCACTTCCACTCTGAATCATATTGACATTACTCAGCATTTTCTCTCAAAGTTCCCAGTGGATCAAGCAAGTGGAGTGGAAAGGGGTGCACATCCCATCTTGAAGCTGAACACTGCCCAACAGCTTATCAACTTGGAAGAACAGAACTTGATGCTATATATGCCAGCATCAGCTTTAAAATTAAGATGTCACATATTTCAGGTGGAATGCAAAGGGTAGTCAGCATTTCAAAGGACATGTTGTTGCATGTTATAGCTCACTTGCCAGATTTTTTACGAAAGGTAGTGACGCAGAGCAAATCAGTGTCCCAGGTAACAGTAAACTTGTCCTTTCAGTGTCTCTCAAGCATGCCTCACATATGACCCTCCTTTTCTGGAGCTTTTCCATTTGCATGACACTTGTCACAATTAATAACAACAAGATCACTAATAATTTTATTATTTATACCCCACCCATCTGGTTGGGTTTTCCCAGCCTCTCTGGGTGCCTTACAGCTCACATATAAACAACATAGTAAAATGTCCAACATTAAAAACTTCCCTATACAGGACTGCCTTCAGTTGTCTTCTAAAAGTTGTGTAATTCTGTATCTCCTTGACATCTGATGGGAGGGCGTTCCAGAGGGAGGGTGCCATTGCCGTGAAGGCAGTGTATATAAACTGTATACTATTCTTCACATACTGCAACAGGTATGGGTGTAACCTTTAAACTGCAATGAGAAATACAGCCTTTACATTAGCAGAGGAATACCAAGGCTCCCTTGTGCACTTGGCAAGAAGGTGCATTGGTGCCCCCTGTTATTTGTGACAGCCCATGCCAGTGACAGGATTCTTCCACTGAGGCCCCCAGAGGAGCCTGCACACCTTGCCCAGCTGCCCAGAGCAGCGGAGGAGCAGCCCAGGGAATGCGCAGGCAGGTGGGCTCATAGCCACTCCAAGCCAGAGTGGAGACGCATGATTTTGTCGTCCCGCCCCCACTGGCCTGTGCCCTTGGCAGGGGCCAACCTAGCCAACTCCTAGGTACACCCCTGTACCTCAGGGTTAGGGAACCTATCGCGCTCCCGATGTTGGACTACAATTCCATAATCCTTGACTGTTGGACATTTGCCTGGGGCCAATGGAGTTGTAATTCAACAATTGCTGAAGAGTAACAGCAAACCACAGAATGGTGCTCCCCCACCAGGGAAGCTCTATTCAGTCACATCCCACCAAAGCCAGCCCGCACAATGAAAGCTAATTCCGAGCTCTTGCAAAACAAATCTGCTTCCCCAAAAGATCAGACTTCTTGCAATAAGGAAAGTGATGAGAAAATGCACTGGAAAGTGTGGGATAATGCTTGGCAGGAGGTTGTTTCACCACCCCACAAACAAATAGGATGAATGCTCATTAAATAGATGAAAGTTGTGTAATCTCTCCACAAACAACTCAGTCCGAATGCTCATCAAACGGGCAGTCCAGAAGCAAGCTAGAATCCCTTTGAGTTGACTCAAGTCCTGTTGCAGTCTTAAGCCCACTTACCTGAAATACTCATTGAAATTAATTGACTGAGCTCTCAGTTAACATAGCTATAGAGCTGTAAACTTGGCTTTGTATAGCAATGCTGTGTCTAAATAAGGACTTATGAGATGCATTTTGCTCAGCCTATAACCTGGCACTGGGATAGGCTTTAAAATAATAGCTGCACCTTTAATGCCTAGTTCCTCCTTTCAAGTGTGTAGTTTGGTGATACACGTGAATTCATAAAGGAGCAGGCCTCTGTGAGATGAAGACTAGAATAGGCATTCACTATACAAGCAAATGAACCACAATAGCATGCTTACACAAAAGGTTTTCAGGGTGCTCCTTCAACCAACAGATATACTTCAAGATCAAAGCAAGCATGGGTGGTAATATTCTTGGTTAAAATGCATGGTCATATTCCTCATGCACACCCTCTGCTTGGAAGCCTAGAAAGCTATAGGACCATTGATTAACACTTTGGTTTAGAAAGGCATGCAGCTACTTCTCAGTGGCTATTTTCCCTTTCCCTTTGCATTGTTTTGCAAAGGTTATAACAGAGAAACCCAATACACCTGAGGCAGATCCCCAAATCATGCCCCCTCCCCACCAGGAAAGAGGGTTGATCTACTTCATGAACAATGGGGAAGAAACATCAACATTGGGATCTGCTGCTCCTAGTAGATCTTGCCACCTGAGGTGGTCACCTCACCTTGCCTCATGCCTTGCCCTGAGAGAAACACATCATTTTCTGCCTTATACACCCCATTCCCTTTTGCTGTTGTGTTTCTCTGCAACTTTGGGTTCAGCCATACATTGAGTCAGTGCTTTTTTTCTGGGGCTGGGGTACGCATACCCCCTAAACATTTTGTGAATCTTTGTACTTTTGTCCATTTAATGTATTTATTTTTCCCGATTTGAACTATAAAATGGTAAATTTCTTGCATCAAAACGAGAGTACCCATAAACATTTTTAAATAAAAAAGCACTTCATTGAGTTAATGTAACAGTAAATTACCTCTACCTCAATTATCTGTTGTTCATAAGCAGGTTTCATCCTAATCACTGCCTCCTCACACTTCATTATCCCTCAATCCATATTTCCTCATATCCCTCCTTTTGGAAGTGTCCCTGGTATGAGAGTATCTGGACTGAGGAAGGGAAAAGTGTGGGAAGGCAATGATTTGGAGGAGAATGTCATATGGAAATTTAAGAATTAATGGTGGTACAGGAAGCTTGCCATCCACATTAAATGACAGTCCTTTAACTCAGGCTACTGACTGCAGCTTTATTGTGTTACAATTTAAAAAGCAGAGCTGACTCCAGTGAGTCACTCTTGTGTGTGTGTGTGTGTGTGTGTGTGTAGTATATTTGAGGCAAATATAAATATAAATATGTATGTATGACTTAGAATGACAAAGGTGATTCCCTTCCCATGGGATGCATGAACTGAACAGAACTGGAGGTCAGCAGATACCGCAGCTAATTCTTTCATGACACCTTGCATATCATTTCAAGAGAAAGGGGAGCTTTAAAAACTTGACATTAAACAGTAATGTGAGAAGCAGCCCTAAGATAAAGAGACAGAACTGTCTAGCTAGGCTAGTTTCTAATCTCTGTGTCTGGTACAATGTTTACACATATGTCTTAAAAAAAAATGAAGCAAAATAGTCACCTTTACTTTGATACTCTGGACAAAATAAAAAAAATTCCTTCCAGCAGCACCTTAGAGACCAACTAAGTTTGTCATACTCTGGTTGCTCAACAGCATCAGCCTTTCTGTATTATGTTCAGAAATGTTGAATGCTTTGGCATGAGCAATGATTTTGGACATTGTGCTTCCAAGGGCAGTCACTTACAGAGCTGTCACCATTCTATATTTGAACAATTACAAGGCTGAGCCATATGGGAATGACGGGACTGTGGCTCAGTGTAGTATGAAATACAGAATGCACAAGGTCCGCCTTAGAAGTTTCCCCTGACGTGTGGGATAGGATGGGTGGCATTCCTGCAGATCTGATTACAAGTTAATACTATTTCAGCTTCTGGCGTTCATGTCTGTTGCACTACCATTGGTCTCTGCTAAGTCAGTTGTGGCAGGCGGCCTGTAGGTATGTATCAGTAACTCTGGAGATTGTCCTAGAAATGACCATGAGTTTGTTTATTAATATTTATTAAACTGGAATCCTATCCTTGTTCCAAGAAGCCCTTAGTGGTGTGCATGGAGTAATCACATGGAGTGATCCAGTGAGAGAGAATATTTGCCAGAGCCACCCACTGAGCTTTGTAACTGAGCAGGGGTTTACTATATCCACCTTTTATGCATCCATATCGAAGAGATTACAGTGGTACCTCTGCTTACGAACTTAATTCGTGGTAAAGTTCTTAACCCAAGGTACTACTTCCGGGTTAGCGGAGTCTGTAACCCAAAGTGTTTGTAACCCGAGGTACCACTGTACACATTTCACCATTCTCTCTGCTGTTCTACCTTTACTTTTTACTTTTTTTTTTTACTCACTGTATTATTATATAAAGTGGTCCCTCGACTTACGAACTTAATCCGTTCCGAATGTACATTCGTAGGTCAAAAAGTTCGGAAGTCGAAACGCGGTTTCCCATAGGAAAAAAAATTCGGAAAAAATCGTAAGTCGAAAAAACCGCATTTAAAGCCGCCAACTGTTTCCGTTCGGATGTAGAAAAATTCGTAAACGTGTGGCCATTTGTCCCGTTCATAAGTCGAAACCTACAGATGTCGAGTAATTTGTAAGTCAAGGGACCACTGTGTGTGTGTGTGTGTGTGTGTGTGTGTGTGTGTGTGTGTGTATGTATATATATATATATGAATGAAGCTTACCTATTGATCACAATTTGGATTGTAGGACAGTTTTCCTGGGAAAGCCTAATGCCATTGCACCAGATTCCAAGTGAAGAGGCAGGTTAGGCATGGTGCAGATGTAAATGCTGCTGCCTGATCTCCAAACCATGGTTAGGTAATCAGGAACACCCTGCAGTGCAAAGCTTGAGGTTTTCCTCCACTCTCCTCTCAGGATAGCATCCTCCCCTTTTTGGTTTTGCAGCTAATTACAGTTCTGTTTGAAGTGTACCAGCATTTTTGTTAAACATAGTTGGCACCAAACCTGTTTGCAGGCATGGGTGCAAGCAGCTTTGCAAGCCTAGTCTAGTGACACCTTGATGCAGGTGTGACACACCAAAATTGAAGGGAAGGGCCAGGGAAGAAGTGTGTAAACCCAAATACACTCCTGATTGGGGCAGTTTTATGTTTCCAAAATGTCAGAATGTTCCAGCTGCAAGGGTGAGAAAATGGGAAAGGAATTACTTTCCAGCAATCTCTGAGGTGGCATTGCAGGAATATTGGATACACTGACTGAGGAAAGGCTTGTTGTTGATGGAGGGCTATGCAAAAATAAGTGCCATCGGGAAAACGCAGGGAAGTATCACTGACTGGTTTTAGAAGCTTATTTCCTCTTCGCTCAGTACCTTAGAATGGGGCTTATGTGGGTAAAATTGGCCTCAGAATTAATACAATCTGCTAAAGCACCCTTGAGATGTCCACTAATAATGGGCAGTCTTGACGCTTTCCACTTTAGTACTGGGAGAAAAAATTGGATAAAACATATAAAATTAAGGTTTCAATCCTGTGTCTGTTTGCCTGGGAGTAAGACCCATTGAATTCAGTGGGACTTGCTTCTGAGATGACAGGCATAGGGCTATACTATAAATGTTCCCCTGATCTGTTTGGCCACCATGACAGTAAGAAATAGAAACCAAAACATTTACATCAATGCAGTTCTCTTCTTTTGGTAAAGGATGAGGGGTCAGTACTCATGCACACATTGGAGACCTCATGCTATTAGTGTGAATGGATGTGTGACATCTTTTATTCATGACCTGTAAGGATGAATCAAGCATAAGACTATCTTTGGTTTGGACATGTGTTCTTCTTCAGGGAGTGCTATTCTAAGAGTCACTGTGGAACAGGGAATAGTGGGAATAAACATGGGAGACTCCCCTTTAAAATTCCCGTTCTACCCTTAATGTCTCCAAGTGGCTTTGCAAATGCCATTTATCTTTTAGCCTAAACAGTGCGGATGGCGCTATGATCTAAACCACAGAGCCTAGGGCTTGCTGATCAGAAGGCCGGCAGTTCGAATCCCCGCGACAGGGTGAGCTCCCGTTGCTTGGTTCCAGCTCCTGCCAACCTAGCAGTTTGAAAGCACGTCAAAGTGCAAGAAGATAAATAGGTACCGCTCCGGCGGGAAGGTAAACGACGCTTCCGTGTGCTGCTCTGGTTTGCCAGAAGTGGCTTTGTCATGCTGGCCACATGACCTGGAAGCTATACGCCGGCTCCCTCAGCCAATAACGCAAGATGAGCGCCACAACCCCAGAGTCGGTCACGACTGGACCTAATGGTCAGGGGTCCCTTTACCCTTTACCTTTACCTCGCAGACTGCTTGTAGACAAGTGTTGCAGTGGCTGAACCATATATATCACAAAGTAAAAGGTGCTGGAGAACAGCCTGCCCTGAGGGATTTTTCCTGGCATAGAATTCTCCTCCCGCCAGGAAGAGGTCATGAACTTCTGGACAAGTTTTTCGTTAAAAGCTGAGAGTGTGCTTTGGCCACAAGAGGGAGCCAGCAACATGTTGTAGTACAGTGCTCCCCAACCTTTTTATCACCGCGGACCAGTCAACGTTTGATAATTTTACTGTGGCCCGCTGAGGGGGGGGGGCGTTTATTGTTTATATTTTATTTAGATTGTTTTGATTTAATAATTTTAATTTAATTGTATTTAATGATCCTTAGACGGCCCGGTACCAATTGATCCACGGACCGCTACCGGTCCGTGGCCCGGGGGTTGAAGACCACTGTTGTAGTAGACCTTAAATCTTTTTGCTAGTGTTAAGTTTTTGCGACATCTCTAAGGTTTGATTTATAAGAGAAGACAGTGCAAAGAAATTAAGAGAAAGCAGAAAAAAAATAAATTGACACCCTATCTTTCCAGACAAATGGATAAATACAAAATATTTATTGTGACCAATCTTTTGAATTTTCATCTTGAATTGTGCCCAGAATCCTTCTGCAAGCTGTGAAGTAAGTGGGGCAAATGTGCTTCCAGAAATCCAGCCACATCTGAACCAAATGTTTAAAGCACATGGCTTCCGCCAAAGAATCCTGCGCACTGTAGCTTATCTCTCACAGACCCAGCGCCCTTAACAAACTACAATTCCCAGGATTGGCGGGAGAGTCACATGATTCAGGTCTTTGCATGATCCCATTAGGGACTTCACTAAGGCTTGATTTTGTCAGGTGTGTGCCCAGTGTAGCTATGATTTACTGCAGAAAGAAGAATGTAAATCTGCCCTCTGTCTTGAAATTGCCCATTCCACCTTTTCCTCTATCAAAATATACATCATAAACTCTCTGGAGAAGGAAATTTAGCTTGTGGCCAACTAGGTTAATTTTTTTATTTTTGGGAAAGTAAGAAGTACATTATAATATATCATAAACAGGTTTGAACAGAAGATGCACATATTGAAATTAATAAGTTTACATTCCACTGTTTTTCCTGGCAGGCATTGTAAGAAAAGGCCACATTTGTGCCCAGCACCAATTCTTATTTCCCAAGGCTACTGCTTTATTTAACACATACAAAGTGATATAGTGAATGCCTATGAAAAACTGAAGTAACATTGAGTATTATATATAGCCAAAGTAACATAACCTTAACATCAGGAAAACTCCAGACAGTAATTACTGATCTTCATATAGTATGTTCTATCTGCAGCATTTCCCCTAATTTCATATCTAGACAATTAGCTTGCTGAGCTGAGGCTGAGTAATAATAATAATAATAATTTATTATTTGTACCCCGCCCACCTGTCAGGATTTCCCCAACCACTCTGGGCGGCTTCCAACAAAGATTAAAAATACATTAAAATGTCACACATTAAAAACTTCCCTAAACAGGGCTGCCTTCAGATGTCTTCTAAATGTCAGGTAGTTGTTTATCTCTTTGACATCTGATGGGAGGGCGTTCCACAGGGCGGGTGCCACTACCAAGAAGACCCTCTGCCTGGTTCCCTGTAGCTTTGCTTCTCGCAGTGAGGGAACTGCCAGAAGGCCCTCGGCGCTGGAGCTCAGTGCATAGCCCCGGGCAGCGTGCGATCCCAAGGTGGCCATGGTGGCTACCCCTCCGCCCGCGCTGGGCGCCCCGCCCCCCAAGCGCACGCCCCCTGCGGGCACCCTGCCCCGCCTCCAAAACGCACGCCAGCCCCACCCCCGCCTGCTCTCCTCCCCCGGTAACAGAGCATGAAGCTACGCCAGTGCCTCAGTGTCCGGGCAGAATGATGGGGGTGGAGACGCTCCTTCAGGTATACTGGGCAGAGGCTGTTTATGGCTTTAAAGATCAGCACCAACACTTTGAATTGTGCTCGGAAACGTACTGGGAGCCAATGAGGCAAGATTAGAGACCCCAACCTGTTTTGCTGCTAAATCTATAGACTACTCTGCATACTATCTAGCTTCTTACTCCATCCAAAATGGAAAGCAGCTCATTCACTCAGGAGCATGGTACGGACTGTACCACTTCAAAAGGGGGGACACGACTGTAACTAGTTTAAATTACTTTCTTCACCCAACCCACATTTTGAAGGCTTTCCCTGAGGTGATGAGCTACTCCTTTGCCAGACATCAGAGATGAGAGAGATAGGTTGGGTGTAGAATGCATTTCCTTGCAGGCACAGCTCAGTCCTTTATTGTTAATTGCTATTAGGAAAGAAAGGTACGGTACATTTCAAACCTCTCCAGTGCTGCAGTGTTAAAAGGAAATGGTGGACACATTTTATTTTCCCCACAGACAGATTTGAATCTGCTGCAAGCCAAGAGATCTTCAGTCCTCTTTCTGCAGTGCCTGCCTAGTTTGAGAAATACAAAGATTCAGGATGCCAGAAAGAAAGAGAGAGGTTCATATGAAATGGGACCAAATGTAAATTGTAGCTTAAGTGCTGCTGCTGCTGCACCAGTACTGAGTCAGCAGTGCCCGCTTGGCCCTGTTACAGGCAGGCCAAAAGAGCAGCAGAGTATGCAAACTAGCTTGGCTTGTTTTACTTTGTATGCAGATACTGAGTTACATAAGAGAGAGAGAGGGAGAGAGACCTGCCATCAAGAACCTAGATTCCTTCTTAAAATAGCCAAAAATATTGAGGTAACGTCAATGAATCATTTATATTTGTTCTGGAAAGGGGCCATCAAATCACCTCATGCAGCTTTCTCCACTGACTCAGTTAATTCCCTGTCTTTTAAAATACCTGACTGTGCCCTTAAAGAAAACTGACATCCACTTAACCTCCCTGGAATGCCATGTCAGATAAATTGAGACTGCGCTGAACAATGGATAATGGAATGAGAAACCTGGCAAACGATTGAAATTTAAATGAGGGATTTCCCAAGTGCCCTTTAGGTAAAAAAAGAAAAACGCTGCTGCTAGGGACTTTCCTGATGACCGAAAAGGCCAGCTTTTTTGTGTTACGGTTGTGCTTGGGCTGACAATGCCTGCAGAGAAGCGGGTGGGTAATGTTAAGAATGTAGGAAGCTGCCCAGCACACCGAGGCCAAACATTGGTCCATCTAGCTCAGTATTGTCCGTGTTGATCGGCAGTGACTGCAGGGTTTCAGCCAGGGGCCTTTCTCTCTTCGCCCTACCTGGAGAGGCCAAGGGCTGCAACGGAGTAGGGCTCTATTCACTGCTTACAATAATAATCAAAGGAAATGCGTGCTGTATTGCGGTGCCAGAGAAGGGAAGCCCGCACTCTTCAGAGAATAACCACTTCTGCAACCATAATCAGCACTGTACTTCCCTTCGCAGTGAATGTGAAGGGAAATGTGTGTTTTCTCAGAGTCAAAATACTACAGGGTCAAATACCGAGGAAAATAATTTACCTCATAGCAAATATAATGCTTTAGTGCCTTGAGGAATGATAGTTTGAGTCACCCACAGCAAATATAACAAGTTCACATTTATTGCCTTATAATTAGTGTAATTAATCCTGATTGAAGATGTCACATGAGTATATTTTATGAAGGCAGGAGTGGGTTGATAATGCAGGGATCATACTGCTTATCAGTTGCTTGCTATCATGGCCTTGGCAAAATTAGGCCCTGAGCTGATTTTCTTTTTTATTATTATTATTCTCCATGAACAAAATCAGCATTACTATTTATGTATTTATTTCCCCCACCCCTTCACCATAACGTTCTAGGGTGTTGCTATGTTGCTATCATTATCTGAGAGCCACATGCTTCTAAGCTTTATATAATGAGAGAATGAAACCTAAAATCTTTGGAGTTGAGCAAAAGCATTCACAATCTGGGTGCTCTTTTTAGCCTTCAAACAACACACTGCATTAGCTCCTTGTCTAGCCCACATATGAATGTATGGTATAATCAGGATCTCATGGGCAAGCTAAGCAGTGACGAGGAAGCAAAACAATTAGCCAGGCAATCTACAGAACAGCTTTAAAAAAGTTGTTTTCACTGACGGACTCATTCAGCTAACAATTCAAAGTTCAATGCAAACTTTTCATGTGCTTATTTTGAAATTATTGATCACTGCTGGGGGGACCTTATGTACCAAATGAATGGCAATATAGTGCAAAAAAAAAATCAACACCTTGGACAGGAATTGAATTGGAATTGGAATTGGAAGGATGTGGATCCCAGATATTACACTTCCAAACAGAAGAAGAGGTATCATGTAGCACACTGGGGGGAGGAATAGCAAAAGTTGAAAAGTGATGTGTTGATGGATGCAACTGAGGGAACCAGGAAGTAGTGGGGAACATAAATTATGTAAGTTTGGTGTCATTGCTCAAGGTCTTCTATCAGCTTGGTGCTAACAACTCAGAATTGTAGTTTCCCTATCTAAACTAATTTAAAATGTACAATTTATCTGGAGTCAGCAAATCCAAAAAAACACCCATCTTTAACTAAACCATAGATGCACATCAGATAAACTAAGCTGCCTTTTTTCTTGCAGAGGGGGAAAGTATTGGTAAACATTTGACATTTATTGGAGCTTTTAGCACCTTTTTGGATTGATACATTTCCCAGAAATCTGGGGAAGTCGTGACTGTTTAAGTCAGGGGTCAGCAACCTTTCAGCCATGGGCCGGTCCACTGTCTCTCAGACCATGTGGTGGGCCAGACTATATTTGGGGGGGATGAACAGGGCCGTCTTAAGCCCATCCAGCGCCCTGGCGCTAAGGTCCCTCCAGCGCCCCCCTCCAGAGCCTCTCCAAGGGCGCGGGAGTGCCAAGCTTCGCCACCAGCGCGCGCACCGCAGGACCAGCAAGAGCTGCTTGGGCGCTGTGCGCGCGCTAGTGGCGAAGTTCGACTGAGCGGAACCCAGCGCTGGGGAAACGAGAAGGAGGCGCAGCACAGAGTCCTTGGAGAAGGAGAGAGACGTGGCGCAGCCTCTCAGCTCGTGGAGCACAGTCCTGGTCAGATCGCCGGAACCCTGCGCTCACTTCCAGCGCCCTCCAGCGCCCAGCACCGTGGTTCTCCGCGCCACTAGCCTCTATGGCTAGGACAGGCCTGGGGATGAACAAATTCCTTTGCCCCACAAATAACCCAGAGATGCATTTTAAATAAAAGCACACATTCTACTCATGTAAAAACATGCTGATTCCTGAACCGTCCGCAGGCTGGATTGAGAAGGCAATTGGGTTGCATCCGGCCCACGGGCCTTAGGTTGCCTACCCCTGGTTTAAGTGGTATAAAATGTATGGTATGGATGTGGCCCTAAAGAGTAGTCCTAGGAAATTATCAGGGCAGACTCCCCCTGCCATTGGGCTATCCATGCTGCCTTCCCCCTTTCTTAATCATCTAAAATTAAATAGGGCAACAACAGTTAGTCAATTAATCCAACTGATTCATCAGTTAAATACCTTTGTGTTGTTAAAATGCTGCCGCCGAACCGATTCAATGCTTTGCACCAACATGGAGGTAAAAAATCATGAGGGTCCGCCTCCTTATTAGATCTGGTTGAGAGATGCATAACTTGTGGATCTCTAGTGACAGATTTTCCTACTCTACTTGTATTTCTGATATCCAGAGTGTAAAGAATTCTGACAGGAAGTAAGCACAGCTGGGCTACACTTGATGCAGTGTTACTATTAGCATTGCACATACATCCTATTGTGCAACAGGACATATATTTCTCCCTCCCCCACATTTCTTCTTGGTGCTGTTGCATGTGCACTTCATCTCAAGTTGACAGCGAGAGCCTAGAGCTTGTTGACAAAAGCACCCCTAGACAGCTCCCTGCCCCCTTGGCCTTCTCATTGCTAGTGCTTGTTCATCATAATTCTTGCTAAGGCTCAGGTCCCACACCCCAGCCTCTCCCAAATGTCAACACTGGCATGTTGAGATAGCCCCCCACCCCGAATATTCCTAGGGGTGCTATTGTGCATGTGTCTCAACTCATGTTAAGACAAGAGAGTCCTCTTGTCTCTTCCTGGCAGTGACATGCATGCATCTCAACTCACGCCATGGCAGAGAAATCCAGTACCACCTCTGGCTTGCCACATTTGCTCTCTGCCCTGTGCCCAGCTGGCATACATTCTCAACCCAGACCCGGACAGGGGGACCTCCACTCTCTTCCTAATATTGCCTTGCTGAGCTGGAGAGTTCTGGCTAGGCAGGAGTCCCAACTGCTGCCACAAGAAAGGTCATACGACAAGGACTCTGAGGTGTGCGTGTGACTCTGACTGAGTAGGTCTGTTTTCCTTTACGTATATTAAATACACATAAAGAGGGGGCGGTGGAAATCTCTTCCTGGTTTTAAAACACATGTATTGCTGTTTCTCTTAATACTTATACAACTTTAATAATTGTACAGATTAATCGGCTGAAAATAAAGAAAGCATGCTCCCATTAGAATTATTGGTTTTATGAATATATTGCATTAAATTATTGGTTTTATGCATATATTGCATTAAATTATTGGTTTTATGCATATATTGCATATAATGCCAGTTTAATACTTACTCTGTAAGTCACGTACAGTTCCTTTAATACTTACTCTGTAAGTCACGTACTGTCTTCTTTAATAGCCCTACTATTGATAGGCACACAGCAATGCTGAAGTGCTTTAGTTCTAGCTCAGGAAGACAGTTACACCATTCTCATGGTGTAATCTAAACTTGGACTTAGAAGGTGAAACATCCACTTATCCCTTAGTACCATGATCTGTAAATCAGATTAGATTCAATTTCTCCTGCTAACTCATTTTCAATAAACCCAGAAAGAACAAAGTAGGCAGACTTGTTTCATTTTCACTTGAAGCAGGGCTCCCCAGATGTTGTGGGACTCCATCAGCCCCAGCCAGCAATGCTAATGGCCAATGATAGTGGGATTTAGATTCTAACATGTGGAGGATCACAGCCCCCCCCCACCTGATTTAGAGCATCTCAACACATTGAAAGTTGCATGGCATCCATGCAGATAAAATATCCATGGGTTATCTGTCCATATTGGTGACACAAAGATTCACAAGCCATGCACAAGGGATACTGTCCACATTGAGGGAAGGAGCATATCATCCCTGCACTATATTCCTACTCTTTGCCTAGTCACTACATCTTCTTTTATTGTGCCCTTAACAAAATTGTGATATTGTCCTTACAGCTCAGTCCTAGAACATGGCCACTGAGAAATAAGTTCCACTGAGTTCGCAGGGCTGCCACTTACATTTTGTTTTGTGCCTGGATGTACTCCAACCCCCAGGGGCAGAGGAAGCCGCTCCAGCACCCAGAGCGGCACCCGGGGACGGGGCGTTGCCACGCAGCATGCATGTGCGACATCACCACACACAACACATGTGGTGCTGTGCACTGTGCAGCGGTGGCGCCGGCAAACCGCTCCAGCGCAGTGTGGGGACGGCGCCAGGACCCTCCAGTCACGGTGGCAGCCACAAGCACAGGACCTCGGCACCATCCCTGCATGGCGCTGGAGCGGCGCCGCTTGGCTTGGGAGTTGCGGGGGGGCGCATGCTGAGTGTCACCCCTCCAGGGTGACACCCAGGGTGGACCACCCCCATCACACACCCTGGCTACGTCACTGCCAACCCTACTCGTCCCTTGTTTGAAATGAGCAAACTACCTCATGCTAGCTTTGTGCAATGAGGCAGAAGGATGAAGACAATTTGCACTGTGCCAAGAAGGTGGAGGATAACAAGGAAAGTGCTTTGATTAAGGAGAGTGTCAGGAAAAGATCATGAAAGAGATGAATGTCAATAGATTGGAATGCTGCATGGCACATAGCTGTAGACCCCTGGTATTATTGTAGTAAATAGCTCTTTGCATATACAGTACAGTA
Organism: Zootoca vivipara; assembly: GCF_963506605.1. Lineage (NCBI taxonomy): Eukaryota > Metazoa > Chordata > Lepidosauria > Squamata > Lacertidae > Zootoca > Zootoca vivipara. The sequence goes on from NC_083277.1 coordinate 47,635,546, forward strand.
TCATCCTCTTGCTGATCACCAAACCAGTTGGAATTGTTTAGCAGATGCTGTTAATTTTCTTTCAGTTGTGTAATTTCATATAAGGAAGTACAAAGTGTACCTATGGCATTTAAACAAAAACCTGTCAGCAAGTGACAAAGCTGCAGTAAATATTCCGCCAGATTATCAACGGTGCTTGTGATGATAGATTTCCTGAGGAGAAACCATCTGATCTTAGGCAAAAAGTGCTATTTTGGTATTCCTCAAAAGGCTCAGAATAACACAACTAATGTTGTGCCAGCAATAATTCTAATTTTACATAAATTGCTCATGGACCTGAGTTTTCCCACATCAACCCTATGTGAGCAACTGCGTGGCTCCAGGCTTGCAAGGCCCTTTATGACATCAGAGTAGCTGAGCCAATGGGAAACAGCTAGTAAATCCACTTTCAGGAGTAACACAGGAGTATCTGAAGAAGTGTGCATGCACACGAAAGCTCATACCAAAATATAAACTTAGTTGGTCTTTAAGGTGCTACTGAAGGAATTTTTTTATTTTGCTTCGACTCAGACCAACACGGCTACCTACCTGTAAACAGACCCATATTTTAGTGATGATACATAGGTGTCTAGAAGTATCTTTCATCAACTTCATCTGGCAAGAAGGTTGTGGCCTCTTTTGACATTTCAGACCTGGCAAAATGATTCATGCTTTTATAACCTCAAAACAGACAAGTGTAATGGACAGAAGTTGCTCAGAAGCTTTACTGAGGACAGAATGGAGCAACCTGCCTCCTGATGAGGATGGGCTACCAAGAACACGCCATACTAGCAATGCTCCAGCATTTGCACTGGTTTTCTGAGCATGACTCATGGTCTTTGTTTTGACCTATCGAATGTTAAACAACTTAGGCCGTACAGTACTTATGTACTTCAGGAACAATAATGTCTACTAAATTCTTGGTAATTGCACTCAGACTGTGCAACTCCTTTCCCCTGGAGGCAATGATGACCCCATCCTTGACGGCCTTCCTTCACCAAATTAAGACATTCTTCTTCTCCCAGGTCACTGGAGGTGCTGGTTAAATTAGCTCTGTTCTTAGTGTTGTTGTCAGCTGCTGTTTTATTTAAGCTGTTTTTAAAAGTGTGCTTACCGGTAATTCTTAAAAAGCACATTTTTAAAAAAATGTATTGTAGTATTGGTATTGTTTAATTGGGCTGGAAAATTATTTGGGACCACTATTGGCATAAAAAGTGATATAGAAGCAATAATATAGAAATAAATTCTGTCAAAACATTTAATAAGTACCTTTTTGACTCATCTGTTGGGTTTGATTAGCGAGGGAACCTGTTATTATAAAATCTCTTCCCTCTTCGGGGGGAGGAGATGTTGTGGGCCCACGAGTCCTTCTCGTGCGGGGGGAATGGCTAGCATTCCCCCCAGCCCATTGGTTCCTTCACTGCCGCGACGCTCCCTTGGCTCACCCAATCAGGACGTTCCCCGGCGGATTAGCTTTGTATTTAAGGGAGCGCGCGGCAGGAAGACGTCCTCTTGGTTCCGGACCCGACCTAGAGTGAGACAGAGATGGGTTTATTTATTTTTATTTATTTACAGTATTGGATTTATATACCGCCCTTTACCCGCAGGTCTCAGGGCAGTTCACAGAATCAAATAAAACCAAAATCAAAGTAAAATAAAATAAAATGCAAGCAACCACGCCATATGTTTCAAGTACATTCCACACACATGACTTCCCCCAAAGAGTCTTGGGAACTATAGTTTGCTAAGGGTGCTAGGAATTGTAGATCTGGGGATAAACTACAGTTCCCAGGATTCTTTGGGGGAAGTCATGGAGTGATTTAGATGTCCGATGTAGATCTGCCCTACATGGATAGGTTTAATTAGGCTTTGTTTCTGATGGGGACCAACAGCAGATCTAATCATGACATGCAAAAACGCTTGAGGCCCCGACACGCTTTTGTTGTTCAGGTATGTGTGTATTCTGTAACATGTCATTGAAGCAATAATGATGCCTTAGTTGTGAATTTATACCGCTGTCCACACATTCTGCTTTATTTTTCTGCAACGCTTACAGTAACTGCATTAAGTATTTCTTTCTGGAGGGGCACTCTAGCCCTTTCGGCCAACAAAAGCAGGATCAAAAATAAACTGAAACATTTGTGGTATAAAAAGTTACAGAATTGTAGCAGAAAGTTATGACGGAAACAAAGCAGTGTGCGTGCCCCAAAACTTTTGCAGGCACAGCTAAAAGCAGGATTGCATATAATTGTCCCAATACCAGGAATGTGAGGGAAGCGGCTTCTGTGCTTGTTCTTTTGGCACCCCTAGGGTTGGGAAAAAGCAGATGCCCTGAGTCTCCCTACTCTTTGACACTCATCTGCAACTCTGCCTTACTTGCTGCTTATAGTCTGCCAAAGGATGTCCACATTTGGAATCAGATGACCATACTAAGCAGTTAGCTAGTGCATTGTCAGTGCTGAAAGCTCTTTGCCCTGGGTAGGCAAACTAAGGCCCGGGGACCGGATCCGGTGCAATCGCCTTCTAAATCTGGCCCACGGATGGTCTGGGAATCAGTGTGTTTTTACATGAGTAGAATGTGTCCTTTTATTTAAAACTAGCTGACCCAGCCACGCGTTGCTGTGGGTTTTTTATTTTTTGGGGGAGTATTGATGTCATTTGTGTTTTGAATGGTAATGGTTGCATAACTTGTTTTTGGTTAGTGTTTTGATGTAATATGCTTTTCCTGATGTATGAACTTTGTCCTTGGATTTGTTGTTTTTATTATTTTTGTTTTCTTATGATTGTTTGCTGGGCCTGACTCAGGGTCCTTGTTTCCCAGGAAAGGGGGAGCATGTGTCAATTCCCCCTGGACTATGTGTCCCCCCCCCCGTTGTTGTGTCTCATCCCTGTGTTTACTCCCATCCTGTAGCGACCCATGAGGCATCCCGTTCCCCCTCCCCCACCCTATGGCTCCCCCCACCCTACATCAGCCCATGACCTATTCGGGCCCCTCCTACCCCCACCCTCCCACCCAGGGCTCCACTCGGGATAGTATTTAAAGTAGAGTAGAGGCCTAGTTTGTAGGCTGTAGAGTTGAGGTCTAGTCTGTAAAGTGGAGCCGAGGCCTAGTCTGTAGGCTGTAAAGTAGAGCTGAGGCCTAGTCTGTGAAGTAGAGTCGAGGCCTAGTCTGTAGGCTGTAAAGTAGAGGTGAGGCCAGTCTGTAGGCTTTAAAGTAGAGCCGAGGTCTAGTCTGTCGGCCTTGGCTTGGGCTAGTATTTAAATGCAAGCCAAGGCCTCCGCCCTGTATCACCATTCCTTGGCCCCGGCCTGACTCTGTGTGTTGTCTGGTAATGGCTGCCTTGGTGGTTTCAGTTGCTCAGTTGATGACGTCGTTATTTGGTGCCACCCTTCAGAGCTTTTGCTGGGGACAGTTCGCGATCTGCCTTTCTATTGGATGCTGCTGGAGTCTTCAGAGCTTCTGCTGGTGATGTCTAATTTGGGTGCCACTTTTTTGTGTTTAATCATTATTTTAGGTATGAAAGGTGTGCTTTTTTGGGGGGAAATTATGCAATATCCCTCACTGATGGGCAAAGTCCTAATTTGCTTTGTCCTAATTTGCTTTGTCCTAATTTGATGCAGTTTGGTTCAGCGGTTACGGTGAAAGGTTGTCTCATCTCACGCAGTGGGAACATATATATATATATATATAGAGAGAGAGAGAGAGAGAGAGAGAGAGAGAGAGAGAGAGAGAGAGAGAGAGAGAGGTGCATCTCTGGGTTATTTGTGGGGCCTGCCTAGTGTTTTTACGTGAGTAGAATGTGTGCTTTTATTTAAAATGCATCTCTGGGTTATTTGTGGGGCATAGAAATTCATTCATTCCCCCCCCCCAAAAAAACCAGTCTCCCCCCCCCCCAAGGTCTGAGGGACGGTGGACTGGCCCCCTGCTGAAAAAGTTTGCTGACCCCTGCATGACTAAGCTCTGTGGAACGGACTTCTGTGTAAGCATGCATTGGATTGGACTACACTGCAAGAAAAAATGCAACAGGCCTGTTGGCTGTGGCTTGAGAGCCATTCTGATTTAGGCTTACCTAACAATTCTTGCTCCTAATATACCTCATGAGGCTCTGGTTTCTGGAAAAGGCTGTCTGACCCTGAACAATAAGTTCTCAGGGTTCTTAGAGGCAAGCTACGTCTGTTTAAAGTGGTATGATACTTGTTTCAATGTATAGTGCAGGTGCCCTTTATGACCTTTTAAAAGCGCTTTTGTAGACTGGTAGTGGGGGCTTTCTGCATTACTATGTTTCAGTTACTGAGCTGGATTATTTTGTTCTAATGTTCTAATTGCTTATTGTTTTAAAGATAGCTCTAAATGTTACTATGTTTTTATGTAAACTGTCTTGAACCTGAAAAGGCAGAATACAAATATTATAAATAAATAAGAATATGCATTCTTAACCACTGTTTCAGACTGCATTTATGTGAAACTATATCTAGATCGGAGCCTGCGAGTCTAGCCGTTAAATGGAGAAGGGATAAAGCATCTCGGATGACAGCTTTTAAAATAGGAGAGATCTCTCCAACGTGAAAGCTCGCCCTGCCCTGTCCTCTTCTACCAACACAGTCAGACTAATCAAAGGTATAGCCTGGGTCACATTTCCTATGTGTTTTTCACTGAGGCTATCCAGCCGACACTCCTGTCATCCTAATAATGATTTCACTTTTACCTAAAAACATATAATTCCAATTTCTTACTTTTAACACTGCCCACAGAGGAGCACAGTCATTATGGGAAAAACTTTGCATCTGTTTACAAATGTAAGAGAGTTGACAGTGTGGGAAACAATCTTTCACAGAGATTAGTTGCAAGGCACTGTTTATTGGAAGAGATAACACAGCCCATAGAAATGGGGGCCTTAAAGAAAACACACTTGTACTTTGCCGTACAGCAGTAGAGCTGGTGTTTACACCAGTGAGCAAGATTCACTATAATTATAAATATTTACATATCCAGTGTTTACAGGCTTTGTGGGTGTCCGCTTCACTCATCGTTTTACCACACTGTGATATTTATGAGCAGAGGTGTAATGAATCGTTCATTTTAGAAGTCATATTTTGGCTGCGTACACACTAACTCATTTGTATCCAAAAATGTAGTTTTCCTCAGTCTGGAATCATTTGTGCTTGTCCTCAGCATGCTGCTTTCAATCTAGATTCATCCACAAGGGTGAGTGTAGTTACTTGATAACACATTTGAAAACCTTCCCCTTGATGAGGTTATCCATGCCTTTTGCCTCCTGGCACATGTCACAAGTGAATTAAGAAGGAAGTGGTGATTGTAGTCTTGGTCTATGGCCACCCACAATGTCATTGGGCAGGTGTGGACACCTCCCTGCCCCCCATTGCTGGGACCACCTACATCTGTTTTCAGATGAACACACACATAGAATCATCGAGTTGGAAGGGACACCAAGGGTCATCTAATCCAGCCCCTTGCAATACAGGAATCACAACTAAGGGTATCGCAGAATCAATATGCAATGAGCTTTTATTTTCAGAATGAAACCAGTTTCTCAAGAAGTGCAAAAAATATGCAATAGATTTAGATTGTGTATGGACTACATAGAAAAAAACAAGTGCATGGTCTCCATTGATCATAGAATCATAGCATTATAGTTGGAAGGGATCCCAAGGGTCATCTGGTCCAACCCCCTGTAATGTAGGAATCTCAGCTAAAGCATACATGACAGGTGGCCATCCAACCTCTGTCCCACTGTCAAACAGCTCTTACTGTCAGAAAATTATTCCAGATGTTTAGTTGGAATCTCCTTTCTTGTAACTTGTATGCCTTGGTTCGGGCCCTAGCCTCCAGAGCAGGAGAAAACAAGCTTGTTCTTTCCTCCATGTGAAAGCCCTTTAGATATTAGAACATGGCTATCATAGCTCCTCTCAGGGCCGTCTTAAGCGCTCCTGGCGCCGTGGTGTGACGGATCCCTCCGACGCCCCCCCCGCCCCGTTTCCCAGTGCGGTGGGTGGGCGCAGCGCGGCGCCGTGGCGGGTGGGCAAGCACAGCGCAGTTGTCAAACCGGCGGACCGGCCGGCCAGCGGGCGGGCGCAGCTCGCGGCGCCCTCCTGGCGGGCCGGCGCCGTGGTGCCCTGCGCCACCGGTGGTCTACCTAGAGCCAGCCCTGGCTCCTCTCAGTCTCCTCTTTTTGAGGCTAAACAATCCCGACTCCCTCATCTGTTTCTCATAAGGCTTGGTTTCCAGACTCTTGATCATCTTGAATTGCCCTTTCTAGCATGTCAGCATCCTTCTTAAATTGTAGTGCCCATAACTGGGCACAGTATTCCACGTGTGGTCTGACTAAGGCAGAATAGAGCTGTACTATTACTTCCCTTGATCTGGACACTATATTCTGTTGCTGCAGCCTAGAGTAGCATTAGCTTTTTTTGCTGCTACATCACACTACTAAGATCTCTAGATCCTTTTCACATGTACTACTGGGAAGCCATGCATTTCCCCCTCTTATATTTGTGCAGCTGGTTCTTCCTTGCCCAAGCGTAGAACCATCTGTCCTATTTGAAATTCATTTTGGTTTGGACCCAGTTCTCCAATCTGTTACAGTCATCCTGATTCTCTCTTCTGTGTGTATACAGCCTTTATCATTTTGATCCAGAAATCCATGTGGACCAATCCCTCTGCATGGCTGCATTCGTTGAAATTATTGAGAATGTATTCTGGATGAGGGAGCTATGTGCATAGGTCCCTGGCTCGGGATGACATATAACAGCAGAAGCTCAAGCAGCCTTTCTGTTTTTCCTCTTTGGCTTCTAAATGGGATTGCATTTGGCGGAAAAGAGATAATGTCAGCCAAAACATCTAAAGAAGGGTTTGCTTAACTCCCAAAGAATTAGGGCCAATTCTCACCATCTGCTTCTTCTTTTCTTCTGCTTGTGGTCATCTGAATCACTCACCACAAGCAGAATACACAAGGCTGGGTCACCCACTGGTGTGCTGTGCCTGTTCACATCTGGAAGGTTTGTGGTGGTGAGCAAAATGCCTGGTTTTGCTTATGGTGAGTAGTTCAGATGACCTGTTTGCCAAGAGCATAGGTCACCATAAGAAAAGGAAATGATGGAGTAGGCCCAGAGGAACCCAAAGATCACAGAATCCATAGGAAATCAAAGACCACAGCCTTTCCTGTCAGTGGTGCTTTAAGATTTGGTGGAACTCTTTCTACCATGGGCTACTGATGAGTGTTGCTGGGTGAACAGAATTTGACCTTGCCCCTAAATTTGGCACTACCTGGCAGACTTATTTTGTTCATGGTCATTGATAAGGTGGAAAGACACACCTCCAGCTTTGTTTGCAACTCCTACCTCAGGTACCGTAGGAGAGACTACAACAGTGAGCTACTGCCCACTATAACTATCCAGGAGAACTATGTCTAAGATGAATTACTAGCTGGCACCATCCTTATGAAAATGTATATGCACCTATTTTGTTCTGCTACCAGATGAATGTTAAAATGCTTTTCGAGGTATTCTGGTTTGATTTTGGAGTTCTTTCTGTGCCAGATTGGGTAGCAACGTAGCCTTATATCTGCATAATTGACCTCAGCATGCCACACAGATGCACCCAGACTTGCTCTGGTCTGCTGCAAGTCCTACATCCTGGTATCTCTCTGTTCATCTGATCACTGCTGCCCTGAACTAGTGATGATGAAAAAGCAACCTTGAATTGCTTTTAACAGCCTTGCCAGGGATGAGGAACCTCAGGTTCCGGGGGCCAAATGCAGCCCTCTTCCAGGCCTGTCCGGCCCTCAAAACTGTATGCCACACACACTCTTTCCAGGCCACACCCATCCTTGCCCCTGCTTTGCACTCTGGATGTTTTTGACTAGCTGGAAAGTGCCCTTGAACTCTGAGCATGCCTTTTGCTTGCTTGGATGGAGAACAGAAAGGGGCCTGTGAGTATGTCTAGAAGCTAGCCTACTGAACCAAGGTAAAATTTCCAATTATAAAATTTGCATGTGGCCTTGGAAGGTTGTCCAGAAGGGAATGTGACCCTTGGGGTTAAAAAAAAGACTCCCCACCCTGCTATATATCCTCCAAACTGTTTTCCTTCATTGTCCTTTCAGGCAGTTGATGGATGTGAAGCTCCAGCAACCTCACAGCCTCTGTGTCACCCCCATCTTCTAAAGATGCTATGATTAAGAGACTTGCAGCGTCCTTTATCTGCAACTTCATTCCTGCTGGTCTGGTAAAATAAACCCATTTCTAGCTTGCCTTTTAAGGTGTATACATTCCAAGGTGGTTTACATAAAATCAATGAAATACCATATGAAAATTCCAAGATTTAAAAGAGAAGTAAAGAAAAATAACCACATTAAAAGTATAGCAACAAATCAAAATGTGTGCAAGTTCCAATACTCAGCATACATGGATTGCTCTCCTGCTGGAACTCTCTTTTCTCTCTTCCACCAGCAAATCCTAAAGTCTAGAGCTATTTCCTCTTCTACTGATCCTGATCTCTTTCTCTCTAGGCCTAGATGTAAAATGGAGGTTGTCAATGCTTTTGTTTTTCCCAGTGCCTTCACGTTGGTGCCCTCAGCAGCAGCATGCTGTCAAGGCCACAATTCCTGGCACTCGGGGACTTGGGATCCAGTTACATTTGCTGGTGTCATGCAGCCTCTGCAAGCCACTGTATTACATTGACAATCTAAAAATAAAAGAGTGGGAAAAGCACAAATTCCAAGAAAGCCAGCTTTTAAAATTGAGGGGGGCGAGTAGGGAGGAAAGAATTGCAGGAGGGATTGTGAAAGACATGCAGCAGCTCCAGAGAGAAAATCTGAATACCTTGGATGGTATTTAAATTGAGGCTGTGGCTTTACTGCCTTTTTAGTTTGTACCAGCCATGTGATCTGCCTGAGCTTCTCCAACTAATCTGCATGGGGAGCTGGGAAAGGCAAATTGAGCTGTCAGTTTTGGGCCCTTCCTCCCATCCTCCTGCTTAGAGTCAACATCAGCTGCACCTTGTTTTCAAATCTGCCTATTCTCTTGAGCTAGTTTGTTAGATTTCAAAGCAAGTGAGATGCCGTCTTAAGAACCTGTTCCTATTAGTTCTCCATCAAGAGAAAATAGGCTCTCAAGACTGCTGTTGGTAAGTCTCAGTAGAGCAGTGATTTGTATAGTTTTGGGTTTTCTTTTCTGGGGTTGTGAAAAGCAAAATGTAAATTTTGTCTAGAAACACTACATGTCAGGGGTTATTGCTGTGGATAATTAGCTCTGAATTAAACAAGTCTGAAAACTATGTAGCAATGTTTGTGCAACACATTATGTGACCATTGTGCAATGTATTAGGTTTTAGTCTCTTTGGGGGTGGAGGGAAATCAGTATATTTAATTTTGGTGGAATGCACATTTTCACCCAGTGTGATCCTTATGCTATCATAACTACCAGGATTTGGGTGCGTTATTTATTTGAGCCATTTCTTTTCTCACCGTCCTGCTCCCCTAACCAGGGCTTCAATCAACTTCTTCTGAGAGGCTCAACTGCTGAGTTGTTCCTCTGGAGGAGGAATCTTTTTCATGCATGATAATTAGATTGGCTTTTACATTTCATGCATCGCTAATAATTAGAGCATAACATTTACATTTGCAGGAATGTACATGAAGAAGGAAGGGAAAGCTTTCTTCAGCTTTTTATAGCTTTGTTCTTACAACTTACTATGTCAAACATTATAGGTCACCAGTGTCACTTGAGATCACTTGATGCAAACCAATTGTCTTTTATCAACAGAATTGAATTTGAACTTATGTGATTAGCCCTGGCATTTATGAAGTTTGTCTGACCATGTGCAGAGCTCATTCTTTTCATCAGCAGAGACCTTTTCTATGCAAAGTGTGTGCTCTACCACTAAGCTATGGCTCTCCCCATAATGCAGGCAGTTCATAATGGAGATTAAAAAGTCTGGTGAATACTCTGGAATCTTCGCAGCCATCTGTCCTCAGAGTGATTTTCTCCCAACTAGTCTAGCATCAGAACTGAAATCTCTTTGGGGGAGCCTTTCTGCAGAGTGATAGATAAGCCATAGGTGGCAATAACGTGTGTGTGGATAACACATGGATCTGCCACCATTACATTTAGTATGGACCTCCATGTAAAGCAGCCTTTACATGTTCAGTTCTCATTGCAGAAGGCTCCTCCTCGATAAACCATCACGATCGTTATTGTTGTTGCTTTATATTGGCTGGAAATCGTAATCCTGAAATCAGTACTCCAGGTTATTTCTCCATCATTATGGTTTGTGTAGCATGGGAGCGAGGGTATCGATTTTTCACCTGAGTGCATATATCTTGTGCATGGGATTGACACAGGCATGTTAACAGGGTGGTGGAGTTAGATTAATTTCTTACCTTGATTGCATTGCTAGCATAGCAATGTAAGTAGGTCTGTGCTAGTATGAAACACCCTGGGCACCTCTCATATTATAAGCAATTCATTCCACTGTTTATACTGGAGCCAGGCACATGTACAGTCTTTGGTAGCCTAAATTAAGACCCACTTCACAAAGGTAAAAATTGCATTAATTGCCTCTCCCACTTTTGCCCTTGTTCCCACCCACTACTGGCCCTTGGAAAGTTGCCCAGATATTAAAGTTGTCCTCAGGCTGGAAAATGTTCCCCAACCTTGCTTTAGAGGATTTCCCTAATTTATGAAATAGAAATGTATCAATGGGTATTATGCATGATAGTTAAATGAAACCTCCACTTTCAGAGATAGTTTATATCTAAGATCCAGATGCAAGGGATTTGTCAAAAGCACCTGCTGGATTCTGTTGAAAGGTAATAGAAAAAGCAAAAAGCAAAGGTAAAGTAGGATTCTGTTGAAAATGCAATGCTGGACTACATGGATCTTTGTTTTGATGGTCTCAAGATGATAAACGAAAATTAATTTCAGTGAAGGTTAGTTGTCAGTAAATTAACTGTTCATCTAGGTAGGTGCCAAGGGATGTGAATCACACCCTAGCGCAGGCCTACCCAGCATGTTGACCTCCAGATGTTGTCAGACTCCAACTTCCATCAGCCCCAGCCAGCATAACCAGTGATTCGGGCTGATGGGAGCTGGAGTCCAGCAGCGTCTAGAGTGCCCCAAGTTGACTATCCTGTACTTGGACTATAATCCTAACCATATTCACTGAATGTCCACTGACATCAGCAGGCTGATGAGCCCAGTCTGGCCCAGCACACGTCCCACTTAGGCTTGTGAGGCAGTTTTCCTCAAACCATGCCCACCTGACACCATAGAGATAAAACTGGATTTGCTGCACATGGGCTGGTGAGAGGTGACTTCAAGCCTTCATCTGATGTCAAAATGATGTGAGGTGACTGACAGGTGGATTGTCAAAGTTGGCCCTCAGGGGTGGGAACAGATACGGATATAGCCCACTGAGCAAAAAAAAAAAGTTCCCCAGTCTTGGTGGAGGAGATAACTCAGGCTCAGGCTCTGCATGGAAACTAAATTACATTAAGTTGCCCGGTATGTAATTTCTCATCTTATGTTTACTGTTCATTGAGCCCAATAAGTCATTATTGAAGTACTGCATTAAAATCCATCAAGTACCTCTTAAGCCTCTACAGCTACATTTTAAAATTGATGAGATCTTTTCTTGCAGCCATTCCAGGAGCTTAAGTGGTTAGAGAAATACTGATTTACAGTGTCAGTACATTAATGGGCAGGCAACCTTATATGTCTGTATTCTCTTATGACCTGAATAGCCTTGTTTAACCTAAATCTGAAGCCTAGTTACAGCCCTCCGGTAGTCATTTTAGGTGATGTCAACTCCCCAATCTAGTCCACAGTGGTAGGTTAGGAATTCTTTGGGTGTATCGGCCACTTCATCTAGCTTTGGACATGTGAGAGGAAAAATTACAGGTTAGTTAAGGTATTCAAAAAGGAAAGAAATGCAGCATAATTGGATCAGGTCATTATGATCAGTCGCACTGAAACCAGCTGAACAGCATTCTGGGAAGTTTGGCTCTGTTGCAAATTCCAGGAGAAGAAACAGGAGGGGCAGTGAGAGCTGTAAACGTGTTCTGCGCAGAGCTTTGGTTTTGAAATGAAAGAAACATTTTTTAAAGATTTGACTGAGGCAGCAGATGTTTAGTTGCTACTGCATCTGGGGAAAGCAAAACACAGTTTAGCCTTTTCTCGCTTGAGTCAGCATAATAAATCCAAGTTGCATTGGAAAAAAACAGCTACAAAGTTGGTACATTTAAGAGGAATGGTACGTTTAGAGGTGGATCTAGAGTACTGTACTTGTAGTGGCAAGGTATTTGCAGCCACTACAGGTTTTATGGAATGTGAGTGTGGTTTTTCTGAGCTGTGGTACGTGCAGGTCTGTCTCACTGTCTTGTCTCCTCCTTACGTGGCAGATTGTCTCCTTTGTGCAGTTAATTAGTACTGCAGTGGAAACAAAACATTATGGCTAACCTATATTCCAGGTTTTTAACATTATGTATTGTCCAGGTAGCTTGCAATAAACACTTTAAAAACAACAGCAACACTGCCCAACAGTATAACAAGGCACAAACCAACATTACAAATAAGTTTTAAAAATCGCTAAAAGAGTGAGACACAATTTTGCTTGCATACCAAATGTGTGTGGTCTGGCATGAAGACAAAGTGATGGGAAAAGCTTCACTAGTTGAATGTCTGTGGCTGTTTATGCACTCCTGTGTGCCCCACCACTGGCTTGTGAAGCAGTATATACATGACTTGACCACAATCTATATCTGTCTTTTATATGTCCTGTTGTTTCTTATGAAATACTGTGTTTTCATGCATTTTCCCCAAACCAGCTTCAATCAAAATTTTAAATAAAAAACAACCAAGCTGCATTGTAAGCTAGTAATGTGTGCACAGCCTCTGTCTTAGGCTGTTGTTAAAACCATACGAGAAGGTACAAAAAGAAGTCAGTGACCCTGTTTTAAAGGTTTAAGGCTGCATACAATCCTATAGCCACTGAACCTGGGTGCTGGCCTCCTTGAGCTCCGTGGGACCTACTTACATGTAAACAACCACAGGATTATGCTTAAATGAAATTTAAAAACTCTGCCCATCACTTACTGTGCAAATTAGGTGCAATCATTAGCATATCTAATTTTAGAATTGGAAGGTATCCCACCATCGTTCAAGTTCTCAGCCTTATTCTTAAGGCAAGACTCTTTGCACTTCGTAAACTTTTGAGGCACAGGTATAGACTTTTGCAAGTACTGTAAGTTAAATAAGTACCCCCCTCAAATCAAATATACCAGCATTCTCAACAGCCTCCTACTTCACACAGTCAAGAGGAGAAGTGTTATATCATCTGCTAATGTCTGTAGTAAGGGACGCAGGCGGCACTGTGGGTTAAACCACAGAGCCTAGGGCTTGCCGATCAGAAGGTCGACAGTTCGAATCCCCGTGATGGAGTGAGCTCCCGTTGCTCGGTCCCAGCTCCTGCCCACCTAGCAGTTCGAAAGCACGTCAAAGTGCAAGTAGATAAATAGGTACTGCTCTGGCTGGAAGGTAAACGGCATTCCCGTGCACTGCTCTGGTTTGCCAGAAGCGGCTTAGTCATGCTGGCCACATGACCTGGAAGCTGTACGCCGGCTCCCTCGGCCAATAAAGCGAGATGAGCGCCGCAACCCCAGAGTCATCCGCGACTGGACCTAATGGTTTCTTTACCTTTAATGTCTGTAGTAGATCAAGTCACAATGGCAGTTGCACAACTGGCAACCCTACCACAGCCCCAGTTTTTGCACCATCCCACCTCACCCTGCCCCATATTGCTGATTTCATGTTCCCTTCAATTGTACCTTGTTAATTGCTCATTGCTCTGTGGGTGTAAGGGTAGTGCAATCATGATTATAAATAAATAGGTGACTGCATTCTAGCACTAGGAGCAGGGAGCATGTAGTAGCATAAACTTCTGCTTTTGAAAAGATTCATGAAGTCAGTTGCTGGATCTGAACAAAGCATCCTTGATGGTGATTGTCAAGGGAACTATCTCTCAATTCCCCACCATTGGGTACACAGCTATATGTTCAGTTATTCAACAAAATCCTTTTCTTATTTTTTTTGTACAGACCCAGTAAGGGCTAAACCACTCCTAAATGTGTCTCAATTTCCAGAAGGACAACTGTGTTAGTGTTGCAGCAAAAACAACAAAAAGAGTCTTGTAGCACCTTGTAGCAAATGTAAACATGTTTTCACGAAACGTATAATTTGGGCCGGAGAAAGAGGAGGAAAGGGAATGCAGTAAGGAGAGGCCTTGTTTGCATGGCACATTAAACTACTGTATAGTTAAAAACAAGCAATGGTTTGGTGTGAATGTGTAACATTCTGATGCATGTTCCTGAAAAGTTCTCCCGGTGCTCCCCCCCCCCCCAGCTTTTACTGCTGCTGCACTACCAGGGAGCAAGCCAGAGTCTGACTTGTCATGTTGACAACCAAACCTGTGCTTGTGGTTTATTTCTCTCTAAACAAACCTTGAGTAATAAGCTAAGAACAAACCTTGGTTATTGCTCAAGGTCTTTTGGGGGAGAGAAACAAACCACATGCCTAGGTTTGGAAATCAAGTCAAGCCATGCTTGTTTCTTGGGCAGAAGCAGGGGAGGGAGCAGAGTGAGAACTTTTCAGCAGCATGCAGAAGCAGGCTGTATGTTCACACGAAACCATGTTTTTACCTGTGGTTTAATGTGCCATGTGAATAAGGCCTTTGCTTATTCCACTCACTTTCCTCTGCTTTCTCAGGTCCAGGTTATGTGTTGCATACAAACATGTTTACATTTGTCTGTCTTCTGTTAATCTACCAATGGTTTAGTGTGCTGATTCAACTGGGTCAGAGTTGGGTCAAGAAAGGGCAAGGGTCAAACTAGAAGAGAGGGTGAGAGCTCTGTGATGTGGTCTTCTGCACATCACAAATAGTTGGGGGTGGGTGGAATATTGGGTATTGTCCTCTGTTCCCTTTCACCAATCTAAATCCATTTCCTTCCTATCCTGAAGATACTGTTTCCCCTGTAGAGCAGGTAGCACCTTCAGGGACCAATAATGGAAAGGCCTTCACATGGCATCAGAACCAAGACCCAGTTTGGGCTTTGTTTTTTCAATGCAGGAAATCCAGTCACGGATCTCCTGCCTTGGACCCTGCTGCCGATTTTAACCCTTCTTCCAAACATTGCATAAAGAGATGAGATGATAATGGTCAAAGAAAAGGCTTTGCAGAAGAAGTAGGTTTTAAAACAAGGAGAAGAAGCTAAGTTCCTGTGACTGCCTAGGGAGAAGCATGGCAGAAGGTGTGAATAAGCCAGCCAGTGGAGGAGAAATCAGAAAAGGGCTGACACAGAGAGATGAGTAGGAGCAAACTATAGAAAAATAGGAGGAAAGCTTTTATACAGTACTAAAGGTAAAGCCATGTGATGATGACAGATGTGGGCCTGCCCCTATCACATGTAACGAAGGGTGTGGTAGAGTGTGATTTAAACCAGAAAAGGTGTGTGTGTTTTGCTGAACCTCCTCCCACCCCCCTCCATGCAGTCTATTCCCCTTCTGTAAGCTTTCTCAAAGCTGGGCTCCGGAGGTGAGCCTGGTTGAAAGAAAAACAAGGAATGGTTAGTACTTCCCATAACCTGTGCAGTCCTTTTGCACTTTAAATGGACAGGTGTGTGGCCACCTGTCATGGATGCTTTAGTTGAGATTCCTGCATTGCAGGGGTTGGACTAGATGTCCCTCCAGTCCCTGCTATCTCTACAGTACTATGATTCTATGAAATCACTCTTCACTCTTTCCTGCTTTGTGTGTGAATGGAGCAGAACCATATTTGAGTTCATGGACCTACTGCTGTCCTGTGTGCTCAGGTGCACTTTTATCAAAGACCCAAGCAACATTCACACCATACATTTAAAACACTATGATTTAAAACACCATACATTTAAAACACTACTTTAAACAGTCATAGTAAGAGCCGTTTGACAGTGGAACAGACTCCCAAGAGAGGGGATGGACTATCCTTCCTAGCAGAGGTTGGATGGCCATCTGGCATGTATGATATAGCTGAGATTCCAGCAGTAAAGGGAGTTGGACTAGGTCAGGGATGTCCAACTCCCAATAGGCTGCGATCTACTCACAGTATAAAAAAATGGCAGTGATCTACCCATTGTTGTTGGATGGACCAAAGTTATTGGCCTTTTTTAGGAAGCCAGAGTTGTTGAGCTTTTTTTTTTTGGAAAGGCAAAGTTGAGGGACCAGAGATCTACCAGGAATACCCAGCGATCTACCTGTTGGACATGCCTGGACTAGATGACTGTCTTTGAGGTTTTTCTCTTCTTCATTTGTTTTTGCCGGTATAAAACTTGCAATGCTTGAGGGTAATGGCAAACAAGACAATTATTTTTAGACACAATGTGAAATGTGCTCATTGAGCGAATGGCAATTCTGTTATCATTTATCTCCTTCAGAAATAGTGATTAGTCATATACAGACTGCAGGTATCAAAATTTGTTTACACTTGAAGGGGACGACAGAGGATGAGATGGTTGGACAGTGTTCTCGAAGCCACGAACATGAGTTTGACCAAACTGCGGGAGGCAGTGTAAGACAGGAGTGCCTGGTGTGCTCTGGTCCATGGGGTCACGAAGAGTCGGACACGACTGAACGACTAAACAACAACATGCATTTAATGTAAAGTTAGAGGTCATTATATCTGGGGAGAACCCCTCCTTCAATTACTGTCCCTTTGCCTCCACATGCATATTATTGATGCATCTTTACTCACAAGTAAGTCCCACAGAATTCAAATAAATGTGTGTAGGATTAGAAGCCTAATCTGATCAGCAAACATTTTGTTTGTTTGCTTTTAGCAAATCAATATCCGTTCAGAAAGAAATATTTTGCCTGCACAAAAACCCTTGGAAATGAATTATTGTCCATTGGTTATAGCTTCTTGCCACTCCTGCTTTCTTAGAGATGGGAAGAAATGCAAGAACCTGCTGGATCAAGCCAAAGGCTTATCTAGTCCAGCATCCTGTTCTTGGAGTGGCTGTGGGAAGCAGTTTCCTTTACGCTAAAGTTGCTCCATCACCTTGGTCACTTGCATTGCCCTTGCCTGAACTCTGCAATAGCCTTTTTGAGGTGAGGTGACTAAAACTGTACACAGAACTCCCAGGTTCTCTTGCATCACAGAGTTATGTAACGGTATTGTGATATCAACAGTTTTATATTAAATCCCTTTGCTAATCATCCCTTGCATGGAATTTGTCTTTTTCACACTGGGTCAACATCTTCACTGAGCTATTCACTATGATGTTAACTGCAGCCCTGCAGCCCATATGCACAATTACCTGAGAATAAGCCTCATTCATGGATCAATGCCTTGTCGTGGCGAAGGGGCTTGAATAACTCAGAGAAGCTATGAGCTATGCCATGCAGGGCCACCCAAGATGGACAGGTCATAGTGGAGAGTTTTGACTAAACGTGATCCACCTGGAGAAGGAACTGGCAAGCCACTCCAGTATCCCTGCCAAGAAAACTCCATGGACAAAGACAACAGGCATATAAAAGTTATGACGCTGGAAGATGAGCCCCTCAGGTCGGAAGGCGTCCAACATGCTACTGAGGAAGAGCGGAGGACAAGTACAAGTAGATTCAGAGCTGATGAAGCGGCTGGGCCAAAGCCGAAAGGACGCTCAGTTGCGGATATGCCTGGAAGCGAAAGGAAAGTCCGATGCTGTAAAGAAAAATATTGCATAGGAACCTGGAATGTAAGAACCATGAGTGGAGGTAAGCTGGATGTGGTCAAAAATGAGATGACAAGAATAAATATCGACATCCTGGGCATCAGTGAACTAAAATGGAAGGGAATGGGTGAATTCAGTTCGGATGACTATCATATCTACTACTGTGGGCAAGAATCCTGTAGCAGAAATGGAGTGGCCCTCATAGTCAACAAAAGAGTGGCAAAAGCTGTAATGGGATGCAATCTCAAAAATGACAGAATGATCTCGATACAAATCCAAGGCAGACCTTTTAACATCACAGTAATCCAAGTTTATGCACCAACTACCGGTGCTGAAGAAAGTGAAATTGACCAATTCTATGAAGACCTACAACACCTTCTAGAAATGACACCAAAGAAGGATGTTCTTCTCATTACAGGGGACTGGAATGCTAAAGTAGGGAATCAAGAGATAAAAGGAACAACTGGCAAGTTTGGCCTTGGAGTTCAAAATGAAGCAGGGCAAAGGCTAATAGAGTTCTGTCAAGAGAACAAGCTGGTCATCACAAACACTCTATTCCAACAACACAAGAGACGACTCTACACATGGATATCACCAAATGGACAGCATCGAAATCAGATTGATTATATTCTCTGCAGCCAAAGATGGAGAAGCTCTATACAGTCAGCAAAAACAAGACCTGGAGCTGACTGTAACTCAGATCATCAGCTTCTTATAGCAAAATTCCAGCTTAAACTGAAGAAAGTAGGAAAAACCACTGGGCCAGTAAGATACAATCTGAATCAAATCCCTTATGAATACACAGTGGAAGTGAGGAACAGGTTTAAGGATTTAGATTTGGTGGACAGAGTGCCTGAAGAACTATGGATGGAGGCTCGTAACATTATACAGGAGGCAGCAATGAAAACCATCCCAAGGAAAAGGAAATGCAAGAAAGCAAAATGGCTGTCCAACGAGGCCTTACAAATAGCGGAGGAGAGGAGGCAAGCAAAATGCAAGGGAGATAGGGAAAGATACAGGAAACTGAATGCAGATTTCCAAAAAACAGCAAGGAGAGACAAGAGGGTCTTCTTAAATGAGCAATGCAAAGAAATAGAGGAAAACAATAGAATGGGGAAAACCAGAGATCTGTTCAAGAAAATTGGAGATATGAAAGGAACATTTCGTACAAAGATTACCATAATCAAGGACAAAAGTGGTAAGGACCTAACAGAAGCAGAAGACATCAAGAAGAGGTGGCAAGAATACACAGAGGAATTATACCAGAAAGATATGGAGGTCTCGTACACCTCAGGTAGTGTGGTTGCTGACCTTGAGCCAGACATCTTGGAGAGTGAAGTCAAATGGGCCTTAGAAAGCATTGCTAATAACAAGGCCAGTGGAAGTGATGATATTCCAGCTGAACTGTTTAAAATTTTAAAAGATGATGCTGTTAAGGTGCTACACCCAATATGCCAGCAAGTTTGGAAAACTCAGCAATGGCCAGAGGATTGGAGAAGATCAGTCTACATCCCAATTCCAAAGAAGGGCAGTGCCAAAGAATGCTGCAACTACCGCACAATTGCGCTCATTTCACACGCTAGCAAGGTTATGCTTAAAATTCTACAAGGCAGGCTTAGGCAGTATGTGGACCGAGAACTCCCAGAAGTGCAAGCTGGATTTCGAAAGGGCAGAGGAACCAGAGACCAAATAGCAAACATGCGCTGGATTATGGAGAAAGCTAGAGAGTTCCAGAAAAACGTCTACTTCTGCTTCATTGACTATGCAAAAGCCTTTGACTGTGTCGACCACAGCAAACTATGGCAAGTTCTTAAAGAAATGGGAGTGCCTGATCACCTCATCTGTCTCCTGAGAAATCTCTATGTGGGACAAGAAGCTACAGTTAGAACTGGATATGGAACAACTGATTGGTTCAAAATTGGGAAAGGAGTACGACAAGGTTGTATATTGTCTCCCTGCTTATTTAACTTATATGCAGAATTCGAGGGGTTCCGGTTTCCGCCTGCAGGAATGGCGGACCTGTTTTCCATCTCTCTGACCTTTGTAAGGAATTTGGCGGTTGCTAGGGGAGTAAATGGCAACCCCCTACCCTCTCCGGGGGTTACGGAGAGGGGCCGCTGGCCCGCGATGCCCCCAGACCCACTCCGACTGTTTTTGGAGTGGGGGGAGCTTGGGCTGAGCACTTACAAGGGCCAGGACTCCCGGACGCTAATCTGCATGGCGGGGATTTCCATGGTTAAAGAAGATAATTAGGCTTAAATCTATGGACATACTTCAGAAGGAGGGAAAGAAGCGCTGTTTACTGCTGAGAAATTTATGCTGCCGAGTGAGAGGAGTCAAAGATTGTACTGCATCTGGAAGAAGGATTGATGGGGACGGAGCGATAAGGGGAGTGAGTTTTTATTTTATTTTTTTTCTTCATATTGTTGCCTCGTACCTTCCCGGACGCGATGTCCTGGCTTGTTTGGAGTGAAAGAGAAGCAAAAGACTGTGTGAGTTGAACCTTATAACTGTTGTTACTGAGCATATTTTTTTAAAGATGTGGAGTTGCCGATGAGAAAAGCCCCCCCCTAGTCGGACGGAAGGAGTTCTGAATGCGTTCGGAGGATTTATGAGCTGTGACGCACTTTAAATTGGAGCAGCGACCTGAAGCTAAGTTCAGCTATAGGGCAAGGAGATCCATTAATTTACCAAGAGTCTATGGTTTGATGTTTGGGTCTCCTGCCTGGAAAAGCTGTAAATTCTATAATGATCGTAAATTTTCATGGCCATGAGAGGAAAGCGAAAGTGATTTGAGCTTTTTAAGATGGCGCTACTTCGAATTGCTTCAACGCAACAGGAGCTCCATTAAGAAGATTTATGGGGAGGCTGGACTGATTAACTCACACAGGAGAAAGAACATCTGTGAGACTTTGTTTGATATTTATATCAGCAGCTGGGAAACAATCGTGAAAGTGGAAAACATCTATGTGACTGTAAGGGGAAGATCTGGATTATTATGAACTTGAAGGACGATTTGAACTTTAGAAAAAAGACGGCAGTGGACAGTTGCGAGGAATTCCCAATTTCTTGAAGCATGGGAACCCAAATAAAAAATTCTTTAGATGATTTGGCATAACATTCGGTCTGATTGATATATATATGTGTATAATTTGAAATATTGAATGTGATATAATTGGTTTTAATTGGAAAATTAATAAAAATATTTTTTTTTAAAAAAAAAATAACTTATATGCAGAATTCATCATGTGAAAGGCTGGACTAGATGAATCCCAAGCCGGAATTAAGATTGCTGGAAGAATTATCAACAACCTCAGATATGCAGATGACACAACCTTGATGGCAGAAAGTGAGGAGGAATTAAAGAACCTTTTAATGAGGGTGAAAGAGGAGAGTGCAAAATATGGTCTGAAGCTCAACATCAAAAAAACCAAGATCATGGCCACTGGTCCCATCACCTCCTGGCAAATAGAAGGGGAAGAAATGGAGGCAGTGAGAGATTTTACTTTCTTGGGCTCCTTGATCACTGCAGATGGTGACAGCAGTCACGAAATTAAAAGATGCCTGCTTCTTGGGAGAAAAGCAATGACAAACCTAGACAGCATCTTAAAAAGCAGAGACATCACCTTGCCGACAAAGGTCCGTATAGTTAAAGCTATGGTTTTCCCAGTAGTGATGTATGGAAGTGAGAGTTGGACCATAAAGAAGGCTGATCGCCGAAGAATTGATGCTTTTGAATTATGGTGCTGGAGGAGACTCTTGAGAGTCCCATGGACTGCAAGAAGATCAAACCTATCCATTCTTAAGGAAATCAGCCCTGAGTGCTCCCTGGAAGGACAGATCGTGAAGCTCAGGCTCCAATACTTTGGCCACCTCATGAGAAGAGAAGAATCCTTGGAAAAGACCCTGATGTTGGGAAAGATTGAGGGCACTAGGAGAAGGGGACGACAGAGGACAAGATGGTTGGACAGTGTTCTCGAAGCTACGAACATGAGTTTGACCAAACTGCGGAAGGCAGTGCAAGACAGGAGTGCCTGGCGTGCTATGGTCCATGGGGTCACGAAGAGTCGGACACGACTAAACGACTAAACAACAACAACAAGCCTCATTGAAGAGCCTCATTGAGTCTAGGCACATAATAAAAAACCTGCTAGATCAGGCCAATAGCTCATTTAGTCCAGCATCACATAATTACTATGACCCCAAGGTCTTGTTCCTGGGAAGTTACCACCAGTTCAAACTCCATGAACATATACAGGCAACTCCCCACTTAAGGGGGGTAACATTCCAGGGCCCCCCACATAAATGAAATGTGCGTAAGTGGGCAACACCCTTAGCTTCTCTTTGCAGAAACTGTTATTTAAATTCCCTGATCCTGATTTATCTTTTGTTGTTGCAAATGTGTTTGATCCAGAGAGCCAGGCTGCAGGCGGTGTTTTTCTTTATATGTTTTAAGATGACAGGATTGCCAGTATAGTAGGTTTGTGCATCAGTGGGGTTCATGTGGAGACTGGTGACTATTTTGTTGCTTTCAGTGGTGAGGGGGACATTGAGGAAAGGGGTGCGTTAACTATCAAGGGTGCTGAGACTGCTTGCTTAGAGACTAGATTTTAAGTAAGAAGACATTAGTGTATGTGATATATGATGCAAGGCTTTGCACCGTGTTTTTTAAGTTTAAATCAATAAGCTGTACCATATTTCGGGTGACACCTAAGAATGTTCAGATGAAGGAACACACAATGTTGATTTCCCCATTCAAAAAGAAAGAGAAATGAACTGTTGTGTTCATCTTTTGGAACAGCTGGTTTTCTGTCAGCATTTGTGGTTTTCATCCTTTGCAATGCTGTTGACACATGGTGTGGGCCAATTTTGTAACGTTATTCCCGCCCGTGGAAAATGATACTATGCACAGAATGTGACATCATTGCTTTCCGTGCCATTTGAGTGTATTTAGGAGTGATGGTGGCTTTTCACAACCCCCAGAGTTGCATCAACAGGATTTGCATCACCAGAAAATATTCCACGTTGCCCAGCATCAAAAATGCGCTTCTCTGATCTTTCCACACTGAGTTGTGTGACTTAGAAATCATTATAGAAAGCCATATGCTAAGAAGCCACTATTTTCTTGAGTTGACGGCTGAAGATCGCCTAGCAAATGTTACAACTGAATTCTGTAAATATGTATGATTAAATTTATTAAATGTATATACTGCCACTCACCTCAAGATCACAGGGCAGTTTGCAACAGAAAAACACAACATAAGCAACATAATAACAAAAAACAAAAAGCACCCTCCTGCAGGACACATTTAAAAAGCCATAGATTGTTCAATCAGCCAAAGGCCTGATTGGAGAGGAATGTTTTTGCCCAGCACCTAAAGGTATGTAATGCAAGTGGCAGGCAAGCCTCTCTGGGTAGAGCATTCCGCAAATGAGGAGCTACTGCAGAAAAGGCCTGTTCTCGTGTTGTCACCCTCCGGACCTCTCATGGAGGGAGTACACAAAGAAGGGCCTCAGACGGTGACTGCAGGCTACAGGCTGGATCATATAGGGAGAGGTGGTCCTTGAGCTATTGCAGTCCTGAGCCATTTAAGGCTTTATAGGTCAAAACCAGCAGTTTGTATTGGGTTCGGAAACTAATTGGCAGCCAGGACAGTTGGGCCAGGATTGGTGTCATATGCTCAAACTGTCTTGCCCTGGTGAATTCTATATTCTGAGTGCCGAATTCTATATTCTGAGTATTAACTTTTGCCAAGAGCAAGGACTATGATCTATGGATGCCCACACATAAGTGCAAGTTGTTACAGGGACGGCCCTAAATATGGCAAGGCTGGGTGGCACAGGGTGCCAGGGTGCAGGGCTGCCAGGGGGGCGCTGCGCCCACCAGACAGCCGCGCTGGGAAACAGGGCGGGGGGGGGGGTGCCGGAGGGATCTTCACGCCAGGGCGCCAGATATGCTTAAGACGGCCCTGAGTTGTTATGCAAGGTTACATTTATAATCTTATATTGGAAGTGAGGCTATGACCTGACAAAACACCACCTATGTGATTCCATTCATTTTATCACTGTCTGAAGATACCTTCAAACACACCTAGGAGAACAGTGAATTTTGGGTGAGGGGTATAGGAGAATAGAGGACAGGAGATTCTGGTATAACTTTAATGGATTCCCAGTCTGCACTCTGACTTCATAAATATAAACACCACAGTGGGTCACGGGAATTCTAGCAAACAAATATGTAGATAACACAAGATTGAAGTTAGCACATCCTTATACTTGATGATCCAAAACCTTTTAGCTTCCAAAAGTTTTTGAAATGCAAGAAATTGTTTTGATCAATTGGCCTCCTACTCTAGAAGGGTTTTGTAAAAAAAAAAAAAAATTCATAAACTGAGAGAGGCTGCACTGAAATCAAACTTCCAGAGGATAACTATGTTGGTCTTTGAAAAAAGAACAAAAATTATTGTGGCACCATATAAAGACTTAACAACTTGACTGTGGTTAAGCTTTCATGGAATTCCATCCACTTCATTGTGCTATAATAAACTTGTTAGTCTTTAAGGCGCTATGAGACTGTTTTCTTTCATCATAAGAAAATTAAATGTTCTTTCAAAATATAAACATACGTTTTTGTTTGAATGTAGGAAGGTGAGTTACCTGGTTCAGCAAAAAACTAATGTCTCTTATTTGAGGCAGTGACCTAACACATGCACTCACAAATTTTCTGTGTTTGTTGTGTTACTATGGCCCTATGACAGAACACCAACATAGTTTCAGTTTGAAACTGATACATACCTTGATGAGGCCAAACATTCTCTTCCACCAGTCCAGACTGAAAACAATTCTGAGAGAGTATGTATGTATGTATTGTTACTGCCTTCATACTCTGCAATCCATCTGCTTAAATCTGCACAGAATCACCTTATGTCCTCTGCGCATCCACTTACTGCTACATTTTTCAAAATACTATGGAGAATTTTTCGTTGTGTGGTAGCAGAAGCCCTCTTTGGGTGCTAGTGAGAAGAGCAGAGTTGTGGGGCTGAGCAGTTTAGCCCCTCTCTGTTGGGGCTGCATGACTCTTCCTGGCCCCTAGCATGACTAAAAGTACACTTCTGCACTGGGGAGCACTGCCACTCTGTGGAGGCTCCAGGTGCAATTGAGGTTCAGGATACAGCCTTGACCACCACAGTAGATTATTTATGCTGATCACTGGACAGGGGCTATTCAGTCGTGTTGGGTCTGCTAGACATCTCAGCAGCTTTCAGTACCATTGATACTGGAATCCTTCTGGACAGCTAAGTTGTACTGAGGTTGGATGGCACTGTTTTATGCTGGTTTGGGGCCTCCCCAGAGGGCAGGTTCCACAAGGCGGCAGTCCTTGGCTTTTGGACTATGGAATCCAGAAAAGTTCCATCTTGTCCTCCATGCTCTTCAGCATCTACATTAAACTGCTGGGAGGTGTCATCCATGTGTTTGATGTGTGCATGTTCATGTGGATGACACCAAGCTCTGTTTTTCTTTTCTACTAGATTTCAGTGAGGGAGTGAAGACCCTGAACTGGTGTGTGTAGACTGTGATGAGCTGGATGTGGGCTAAGAACATGCATAGGCAAACTCAGCACTCCAGATGTTTTGAGGCTACAACTCCCATCATCCCTGATTATTGGTCCTGTTAGCTAGGGATGATGGGAGTTGTCGTCCCAAAACATCTGGAAGGCAGAGTTTGCCTATGCCTGGTTAGAAACTAAGACTTAATCCATACTGGACAGGTGCAGGAAAGTCCACATGAGGATAGGTGGGATGGGGTAGCACTCCCTATGGGGTAGCATCCACTATTCTGGATGGGGTAGCACTCCCTCTGGAAGACACATGGTTTGAGCCTCCTCATCTCCTTACGTCTGGATTCTCAGACGGCAGCTGTGCCCTGGAGCACTTTTGCACAGCTTTGGCTAGTGTACCAACTGTGGTCTTTCCTGGAGAAGGCAGATTCATCCACTTCCACACGTTTTGGACACATTCAGGTTGGACTATAATCTGCATGACACTACTATGGAAGAGTGCTGGAAAAACTGCAAGTGATGCTTAATGCTGCCATCAGGGGGTTATTGAGGATCAGTTCCTTGGGGCCTGTCAAGCTGCATTGGGTCCAAACAGGGGAGGCGTGTCCTATTTTGTCGCTTGGGGTCAAACAGGAAGTGCTGCCCCACTCTGTTCTGCCGCCTGCTCCGCTGCTGGCAATGACACTGATTTCTGGCGAGATCTCGCTGAAATTTTGTGAGATCTCTCAAGCTGCATGAGATCTTGTGTGATTCGGATGAGATATCCCTGGAAATCAGCATCTAAAGTTGTGGCACTTCGGTCTATTGCCTCATGCCGTAGAATGGCATTGAATGGCTCCCAGTACGAGAAATATGTGGGCACTGTTTTATGATGCTGTAGATAAAGTTATGATTACTGAACAGCTTGAGCTAGATAACAGTGGTGAGTTACTTGTACTGTACCACTTTCCCTTCCACTGCTGTTAGAAAAATACTTCTCAGCTAGCAGGGTTGCTAGTATTTGACGCAGCCCACATTACGGTAGCACTTTGTCAACTGACAGATGTCAAGATTAGCAATCTACAGTTATTAGCGGCTTGTTGACCCTTCATATTTACTGTTCCATGCCACTTTTCAGCAAATGCCTGGTTTGGCTTTGTTGCAAATTCTTCCCATAGTTCACAGTGCAAAACAAACATCTTAGCACTTTCCTTAATGAACTATACACTTCCTACAAAAACAAGTAACCAACATTCTAAACAGAAAGCCGGGATTTAAAAAATGGCTTGCACATGTTTTCCATTTATAAAGAAAACAAATGATTTGTTTTTTATCTTAACCTTGATAAGCAGTTGATTGCATTGTTCAGGAGAAAAGCATGACACCAACATTGCTGTCCTTTGTTGGTTTCTATGGTGAAACTTGAAGAAAAATGTATTGCGGAATGAACTTGCATACATAAGCTGTTTTCTGCAGAAGGGTTTATTGCAGGGATGAGGAACCTGTGCCACTTCAGATGATGTTGGACTACAACTCCCATCATCTCTGACCGTTGGCCATGCTGGCTGGGACTGACACCTGGAGGCTATAGTTTCCACACCTCTGATTTGCTGCATTCCGTTTATATACTACATGCATACAAATAGGAGGGTTGCCATTTGTTGTCGCTACTGGTGTTTCTTCATGAAACTTGGATGTGATTCCTCCTCCTCCCATACACATACTAGAGCTCTGGGGTGATTGACAAACAGGAGAAAAGAAGTGTGTGCTGTGGTGGGGATAACCGTAGTGAAAATCTCCTCCCTTGGCTTTTCCTTCCACTCTCCGCTTTGGTGCCTGGTACAATCTCTTGATGCTGCCAGGTGAATCCTGCTCAGAATCTGCACTTTTGTCCTTATGGATGAGAGTGTATGGGCAGCCATGCCAGGAACAGGACTAGCAGTAGGCAAGCTTGATCCAGATTGGGATCCAAAGTCAGTAAGTACTGATATCAAGCCAGGCTTTTCATGCCAGAATCTAGATCGTAGGACCAGACAGTGTCTGAATGGCTTATAAAATAGGTAGAGTGATATCTGAAGTCCAAATTCCTGACTATGGGTGAATGGACAGACCATGGGTTAAAATAGTAACCTATAGACAGAAAAGAAGCTGAAGGCAGGGCAGGGCACCAATGAGAACTGGAAAAATGTGGTGGGGGTCCAAACAGAAACTGGTAGCAGGATAGGAGTTGGGATGGTGATAACAAGGACAGGAAACAATAAAAGGCCACCCCTGCAAGAAACTTGCAGAAACAGTTATCCTATTTACTAATCTTAGTTATACAAGGAAGGACCAACTTGTGGCCCTTTCTATCTGTGCTGGATACCAGATATAGATATATAACTTTATGAGGTAGTGAGGCTGCTTTATCTGAAGTTGAATCTTAGGTTTGGCATTGAGTTGAACTTCAACAAGCTCTGGTGTGAGACCACGCCTTCTCCCTGTCCAACCCCATATACTTGGCTATGTTATATAATTACAGTACAAGCCTACCACCAATATGTCGTCATCCTGGGAACCAATTTACCATAGATTATATATACATTTTCAGTTTAGTCTGCTTTAATTAGGTGAACATAAATCGCAACCATTTGTGTTTAAAAATAAGCTCTCTACCATGAGCAATGACTTCCCCACAACTAATTAGAATGCATATTCTGGGTGAAGGTTAATATGCATCTGTTCCACATTACACAAACATACTAAAGGTCACAAGAAGTATTAATGTATTGCTGTGGGGGTATTGCCTAATTTCTGTGTGTACTGCAGAACAGCATACCATGCTGATGGAATATTGTGTTACTACCTCTCATCACTAACCAACCAAATCAGTTTTCACCTGTGTGAGTTTGGCTCTACCTCTTCTCTGGCCTGGTTTGCATGTAATGCTAAGCTATGGTTTGTTTAATAAACCATGGATTGTCCCATAGAAATAATTTAAAACAAGCCATGACTTATTTATCCAGAGCTTGGTCGGTTCTGTTCCTAGCTTCATGCTTCTTGCTTTGGCAAGCATGTGACATAGGATGGCCAAACAAACCATGGTTATGGAAAGGGGTTTGGTTCTCACAAAACACCAAGTCATTGTTAAAACAAACAATGGTTCATATGCAAATAACAAACCATAGCTTGAGATCATAGTTTCTTCACAGCATGCTAACCATAGTTAAACTACTGGGATTTAGACAGTCAAATAAACTATGGTTTAAACTATGTAGTTTAAAAAGCCATAGCTTAGCATTATTTGCAGACTAATTCTCTGATAAGCAGGGATTTTAGGGAAAACTTTTTTGGCAAAAGCATTGGAAACTGATGGCATTATAACAGTTGTGTAGAAATATACAAGTAGATAAGGTATTTCCAGGATGCAACATTGGAACACACAAACACTGTGAGATCCACAGCAACATAAGGTTGTCACATAATATATCCTCAAATCCCAACCAGTTTTGAGCAAAATCTGTACCCACACAGTCTCTCTTAGGACTGCTTCATGAAAGATATCCAAAAAGGTAGTTGTGTGTTAACCTGTTGCAGGCAGAAAAAGAAACAACAAAACATCGTATATTAGTCAAGGTGCTACAAAACTCTTCTTTGTAGTCACACAAAGCATTTTTTCTACAGTGTACCAATGTAAGAAAAACTACAGCACACCATTTTGTTGAGATGAGCATAGAGTGAATGTGACAATCACATCAGGTAAGTTAAACAAACACTGGACAGGAGTTTTAAAAACACATATTGTTGGCTTAAGAGGAGAAATGAAAGTAAAAGCTTAGTGATATTAATCAAATATCAAATAAAAACGTTCTAGCTGATGGTAACCCATCCTGTGTCATATGCCTTTAAGAACAAAGGGAAACAGAACATGGCAGCAGTTAATAGGATTATAAACAGCCCAGCCTTCCTGGAAGAATTCAGTTACACCAACACTGCATGAGACAAAGTAATTTTTTTTCCCAGCAAGGGAAATAATTTTTTTTTTGGGGGGGGGAGGAATTGTAATGCATTTTCCGCAATCTCTGGTACCATTCCAGTCCCACAGAAGCCGTGACATATACAGTATGGATAATGCAAAACTAACCCTTTGGGGTTTTTTTTATGTTGCCAGAGCTGGAGAACAAAATTAGTTCTAGATAGATATGCCCAGGGCAAAAGAAAAGACCTAGTGACTGAACTAGACTGTGGAGCAGGCAAACTTTGTATTTAAACAGAAGAGTCAATACTGAGGACTGAAGGTCTGAGAATGCTGCAAGCGAAGCAGGAAGATGGCTGTGGGCCAGATGGAGAGATGAGCTGATGTGGCAGGCTGGAGCTGCATGGAACAGTCTGGCTCAGCTCCATGAGAACTGTTGCACAATTTGGGAGGCCTTCATCAGGCAACGACTGAAATAACAGTTTTGATAGTGATAAAAACTTGCATGGAATTCACATGATCTTCGGTAGGCATTGTTTGCCACAGTTGCTTTCAGATTTGTCAAAATGTAAACTGTGCTGCCTGATATCAGAGCAGTTAATTGTAATGCCTCTAGAGAGGTGTGGGCAAAATGCTACAAAGGGAGTTGGATTCAAGAACCAAAGGTTTGCCGGTACATTACAATTCTTTGTTTTGTTTAATATAATAGGCTTTAAAGATACTGCACATATCATGAGCTAGTGCAAACATGACATATTTTAACCAATGTGTAACTTGAACCTAAATATGTTTACTTAGAAGTAAGTAGATTAAATGGAACTATTTGCTATGGGAGTTTGCATAGGACTGCAGCCCTAGCCTGCAATCCTGAACCCACTTCCTTGGGAACAAGCCCCATTGAACATAATGGGACCTATTTCCATGCAAACACAGATACAATTGGGCTGTAAATGTATAGTTCATTAAGCTTAGTGGTTATGAGATAAGTAAATATTTAACAGTGCAGTTATAATTATTTTTTGAGAGAATAGCACTCTCTCTATACAGTGTGTGTACATAATATATATACACATACATATACATACATACACAGTAATACACACACACACACACACACACACACACACAGAGAGAGAGAGAGAGAGAGAGAGAGAGAGAGAGAGAGAGAGAGAGAGAGAGAGAGGTAATGTTTACAATGTAGCTTGCAATTCTTGCTATAGCTATCCTCAAAATAACCCTATGATATAGATTATTAATGTTTATCAATCTATCCATTTGCATATTTTGGGATCCCTCCCCGTTTTTTCAAAGAGCTCATGTTTATTTCCCAGTTCTAAATATGAAGTTACAGCTGCTGGGAAACCATCCTTTGTTAAATTGATTGATTGCTAATTGTTCGGGATGATTGGTCATTTCCTCAGTGGGAGCTAAGAGCTAGTTGTTTTTGCTAGAGTGAACAATTTACTTGTACAGGTGAACTTTGAGGCTACTGTTCTATATGGATAGTCATGGATAGTCAAATGACTATGGATAGTCATGGATAGTCAAATGTTCTATATGGATAGTCATGGATAGTCAAATGACTTTGGGAAGAGAGTGAGCCAAGGTAGGCTTCTATTCTGTTCAGTTGGGATCCAAAGTCACAGTGTCACGGTCAGGTCGGCGGGTGGTTGAAGCCCTGACTGAGGACGTCGGGACCAGAGGCAAGATGGTGATGTAGAAGCAGGAACAGGTGCAGGGCTGAGGGTCCAGCAGCAGGCAGTCACAGGGTCAAGGAGCAAGGCAGAGGTGAAGGTCTGGGAGTCAAGGAGCAAGGCGTTGGCAAGGCAAAGGTCCAAGGGTCGAGGAGCAAGGCATCAGCAGGGCGAACGTCCAAGGGTCGAGGATCAAGGCGTTGGCAAGGCGAGGGTCCAAGGAGCAAGGCGTTGGCAAGGCAAGGGTCCAAGGAGCAAGAGGCCAGAGGCAACCAGGCAGGGATAGTGTTGCTGTGGCAAAGAGCTGAAGGGAAATGCTGATCTTTTATCCCTCCCAGCTCCTGCCACCAGGTGCAGTGAGGTATCAAGTGGCCTCACCTGAGTGACCACTCCTTGCCTCTCCAGCACAAGCTGAGGTCTTCACCTGAGTGGCCACTCCTTGCTTCTCCAGCACAAGCTGAGGCAGGCCCCAGTCCTGCAAAGCACTACAGGCCCCAGAGCCTGACTCCTGCCCATACTCCTGACACACAGAATCTATTCCAGGAGGGTAGGTTACTGTGATTAATATAATAATAATAATAATAATAATAATATGTTATTTATACCCCGCCCTCCCCATTCAAAACTGGACTCAGGGCGGCTAACACCAATAAAATTACAACAAAACATAAAAAGCAATTAATTAAAATACAGATTAAAATACAATATTAAAATTAAAAATGCAGCCTCATTTTAAGTAGTCCATAAATCCAAGCCATGAGGGAGGAAAACACAGGGGTCAGACTAAGTCCAGCCCAAAGGCCAGGCAGAACAGCTCTGTCTTGCAGGCCTTGCGGAAAGATGACAAATCCCGCAGGGCCCTGGTCTCCTGTGAAAGAGCGTTCCACCAAGTTGGGGCCAATACTGAAAAGGCCCTAGTAGAGGCCAGTCTAGCCACCTTATGGCTCAGGGTCTCCAGAGTATTGTTGTTTGTGGACCTTAACGTCCTCCGCGGAGCATACCAGGAGAGGCGATCCCATAGGTACGAGGGTCCCAAGCCGCATAGGGCTTTAAAGGTCAAAACCAGCACCTTAAACCTGATCCTGTACTCCACCGGGAGCCAGTGCAGCTGGTAAAGCACTGGATGAATATGATCCCGCGGCCAGGACCCCGTAAGGAGCCTCGCCGCTGCATTCTGCACCTGCTGGAGTTTCTGGGTCAGCTTCAAGGGCAGCCCCGCATAGAGTGAGTTACAATAATCAAGCCTGGAGGTGACTGTCGTATGGATCACTGTGGCCAGATCACGACGAGAGAGGTAAGGGACCAACTGCTTGATACGGCGGAGATGGAAAAATGCCACCTTAGCTGTGGCTGCAACCTGTGCCTCCATGGAGAGAGAGGCGTCAAAGGTTACACCCAGACTCTTGACAGAAGGCGCTGGCACTAATTGAGCCCCTGCAAGAGATGGGGGTTGGCTCCCCCAACCCCATGTCGTCCCGACTCAGCCAGAGGACCTCTGGCTTCGAAGGATTTAGCTTCAACCGGCTCCCACATAGCCATCCAGCCACAGCTTCCAAGCACTTGGTCAGTGTGTCCGGGGCTGAGGCAGGGCAGCCGTCCATCCACAGATAAATCTGGGTGTCATCAGCATATTGATGACAACCCAGCCCAAAACTCCGGACAATCTGGGCAAGGGGGCGCATAAAGATATTAAAAAGCATTGGGCCTTGCGGGACTCCATACACCAAGGAGTGCCGCGGCGACAACTCCCTCCCTAGTGCCATCCTCTGTCCCCGACCTAAGATAAAGGAATGCAGCCATTGTTGGACCATGCCCTGAATCCCCACGTCGGCAAGGTGGTGGTCTAAAAGTTCGTGATTGACCATATCGAAGGCTGCTGACAAATCTAAAAGAATCAGCAGTCCCGACCCACCTCGATCCAGCTGTCTACGGAGATCATCTGTTAAGGCGACCAGAGCCGTCTCGGTCCCATGACCAGTGCGAAAGCCGGACTGAAATGGATCTAGATTAGTCCATTCCCAAGCCGTATCCAGGGCCTAGAAAATAAAAGGCTTTCCTGCATCTCCTTGCAAGCATGTGTTGTCGGAGAACAAAAGAAGGAAGAGCAAGAATTTATTTACTCCATAGCAATAAGAGTTTCCATACCATCTGCAAATTAGTATATTCAATGGGAAGCTTAAGAGTCCTGTCCTTTACTAGGGATAAATAGTATTAGAGAAAGCATAGTGATATTTACTTATGGCACAGGCTCCCAGGCACATTTTGTGCTGTCCCCAACATATTTCATTGCCTTCCACCAACTTCTGAAGTTACATAAGGTACTGTGAGAGCCAAAACATAACCATCCATCAACAATCCTAGATGACATCACTGTAAATCCAGAAACTGTATTGCCTACACTTAACCTAAGAATGAAATGGGATGGCTTGTGACCCTCCAGTTGTTACTGGACTACAGCTTCCATCATCACTCATCATTGACCACGCTGGTTGGGACTGATGGGAACTAGATTCCATCAACATCCAGAGGACCACAAGTTATTCATTCCTGTCTTAGTGAAAATAGAAAATTGTGAAATATCTCATCCCCCTGTGCTTGAATATTAAACATTAATGAAACATTCTACTTGTTGAAGTAGGAATGATTCAATATTATTATCAAAT
Organism: Zootoca vivipara; assembly: GCF_963506605.1. Taxonomy (NCBI): domain Eukaryota; kingdom Metazoa; phylum Chordata; class Lepidosauria; order Squamata; family Lacertidae; genus Zootoca; species Zootoca vivipara. Next base: position 47,669,172 of record NC_083277.1, read on the forward strand.
GTGTATATATTTTAGTGAGGATAGTTTACAGTTTACAATTATCAAGCATATCTTTGGAATCTTGGTTTTTATTTCATACCAGCTGGCTAGTATATTCCTGATCTACTCATTATACCCTTTCTTCTCTGCATTTCTTTCCCATTGGTTGGAGAAAAACCTATGAAACACTAATTACTCTAAAATTGTCCAACATTTGACTTTTGTCTATCTCTTAATTAATATCAATCAATTTTTATTGTATATAGCCAAAGCCCTTTACAATGCATTACAGAGAATAAAAGGAAACTGGGGATATTATTTTATCATCTAAAATCATACACGTAACCTGTGGCAGTTTACAACATAAAAAGAAATTTACAACAATATTTTAAAAGACTAAAACTTAGGTAAACCAGCAATTGATAAAATTTAAAAGAATTCCAGCCTAGTAATCCCTAAAATTAATTAAAGATCACAATTTAAGGCTAATAAAAATAACCATTAATAATTCAAAGCCAGCCCACATACTAGATAAAGCATATTTGAAACAAATGGGCTTTCAAAGCCCGTTTAAAAGCCAGGACCACGACTGAAAAGGCATGTCTCTTGCACCCACCAAGCTATCTGGTTTTATTGATGGTCCAATAAATGGGGCCTCTGATAACAAACTTGCAACCTGGCCTGGTTCATATGGATGTAAGTAATCCTTCAAATAACCTGGCTCCAACTACAGCCATGTTGAGTGGCCAGTTAAAGATGCAAAATGTGCCCTACATGCAAAACTGTAGTTCTTCAAGATTTTGGACATGCTTGAGCTCTCTGTTTTTTAATAAGATGTCAGTTTACTGGGGTTAACTAGTTGTTAGATAAGCTATAGAACACAAGGAATATCTGGAAAAGGCATTGCCCAAGCTATGAAGGGGGAAATTGCATAGCTCCGGTCCAAGCATCTGCTTCTAAACAAGTTCAAATTTATTCACCTATTTAGAAAATGTCTTAATCACTCTATATTCAGAAGAATCTCAGGGTTTCTAAGTGTGCAAAGTGGCTACAAGGGAAAGGGACCACATGGTGTGGCAGTGGTACTTTTGACCATGATTCATTCTCCCAGGGAGGTTCATCTGGAGCCTACTTGGATATCATTTTGGCACCAGGTGAAGACATTTACATTTCCTCAGGCTTTTTCATTCCCTGCACATTCTCTCCCCCCCCCCCCCGCCCTTGAAAAAAGTTCCCCACCCCTGCTCTGCAGGAATACCTCTCTAGTTTTGTTCTTGTATTGATTCAGAGGGTGAATATTTTCTTATTCTGCCAGGTGTCTAGCAATTAGAAAAGTATCTGATGATTTAGTGTACATAAATCATTGCTGTCGGTTGCTAGGACACATATTTTATTGTTAGCTTTTGATGTGTTATTAAGTTGCAGTGGTAGTCAACTAAGTTTTACTCAGAGTAGATCTGTTGAAATTAGTGGACCAGTCATGCTCATTAATTTCAGTGGGTCTACTTTGAGTAAAACCTAGTTGATTACTATCCTTGGTGTTGCTTTAATTACGTATTATTGTGGACTGCCATGGCTGCAGTAAAAAGTTGTACAGTACTTGCTAAAAGATCGATTTAAATGTTTTTTTTCTTTTTTAAAAAATACGTGCTATTTAGATATTTCCTCATAAACCTGCATTTAGAAGGTGAAAAATCTCCATAACATTTTATCACACTTTTTAACATTCCATGTGCTTATTCAAATTAATCTGATGTGGATTATTTACCTCCAAAGCTAACAATTAGGATGGATAGGTTAAAGAAAAGGCTAATGCATATTTAACAATGGAATGTGGAGTTCTGAACTGACATCCTTGATTGTGCACCTGCAACCAGACAATAGGCAGACTACAAGTATATGATGGTTACACATTACACATAGAGTAATGAACCTGTGTTAAGCTATTTATGTATGCTTTGCAGTTGCAGTCCAGGAGGAAGAGTGGAATAGTGTATAGTATGTTTCTGGAAAGTTCAGGTTGAAACCCTATTTTCCCCACAGTCTGTTGTATGACACTGAAGAAGTCAGCTTAGCGGCCCATCACTGCCTTCAAACCAGCTCCTTACAAATGTTCTGAACATAGAGGAGAGACATGACATTTTGATGGTAGGCTCTGTGCCCAACCTACATGCATTTGTTTCAATACAACCAGCAACCCTGCAGGGATGTCTAAACTGTAGTTCTCCAGATGCTGAATTACAACTCCCATCAGCATGACCAATGGTTAGGGATGATGGGAGCTGGCAGTCTAGCCAACATGTTCATGAGATCTGAAAGAGCCCTCCTGTATTTCTGCAAGGGCATTGGACATATAGGGGGATAACGGGAGATGTCAAGAGAGCTCTATAGCCATAGCCTCTTCTACATGACTGGGAACACTTTGTACTCAGAGCTCCTTCTGGCCGATCACACTTATCCTCTTTAGTCTAGGTGAGAATCAGCAGAATCTTGCTACTGAATTGAGTTCGCAGGAGGACAAACGCAGCATGGGGCCACTTTGCTGATTAAAAACTCAGCTGGTGCGCTAAGTAGTAGTTCTGCATCTATACCCACTTCAGCTCTTTGCCAGTTTTGGTTACGCTGCTCTCTTACATCTTCCATTTTTTAGCAGATATAAAACTAAGGGGGAGACATAATGCAGAGGTAGGGAGCGGTACGTTCCCTGAATTCAACTAGAAAAGAAGAGCGATAGCAAGCTCCGCTCTCTTATGCTCCTTGGGATGCTCCGAAGGAGGAATCCTTGCAAACAAGGGACATCTGGAGAGCTTAATCCTAGTCTAGACAAGACCGGGGAGATGCCACGGATCCAACTCCGGGGGCTGGGGAGAGCACCGTGTATCCGCTGTGCTTATCCCGGCCTGGGAAGCCGCCCCCGCCCCCCCCCGCCTCACAAGGGCATTTGCGATGCCCATTTGAAAGCACGCGTTTCAAATGGCGGCGGCGAGACAGGCGGACAATCCTAGGGAGGAGGAAAAGGGGCTGGGCCGGGAGAGAGGCTGCTCCAGCCATCGAGGACTCGGCACTCCAGGCGCGAGGACTCGAGCTCCGAGAGCTTGGATGGCTTTGGAATAAATGTCTCGGTGTTAGTAAGGCGGCCATTTTAGATGGGGAGCGGAGTGGGCGGCTGGGAGTGAGGGAAGAGCAGTCGGAGCTGGAGGAGGCGGCGGCGGCGGAGGCGGCGGCGAAGGCACCCGAGAGAGGCGGACAGGTACCGGACTGGTTTCGCGGCTGGGAGGGCGGGAGTGTCGCAGCCGGAGCCCCGGGAAAGAGCTGAGGTTGTCCAAAGAGATGCGGAAGGCGCCGTCTTGTCGAGGCGCGTGTGTGTGTGTGAGAGAGAGTGAGAGAGAGAGAGAGAGAGAGAGAGAGAGTAGTATAGCGGGGGGCTAGGAAAGCCCGGAGACACTGGGAAGGGGGCGGCCGCGAAGGAGCTGCTCCAGCAGCCTCCGTTGTGCTCGGCGTCTGGATCCCTGTGCGGACGGAGCCGCCCAGGTTGGACGGCTGTGTCCGCCCGCGAGTCCCGCCTGTCCCGAGACTGAGACGGGGATGCTGCGCGCTCGCTCGGGTTCGGCGCTGGGCTGCTTCTCCCCATTCCCCGCTGCTCGCATAGGCGTCGCTTTTCTCCGGCAGTTTAGACGGGGCGCTCAGTTTGCAGCTGCTAAAACTGCCTCCGTAGTCAGCTTTTGACGCTACCCGACTGTCGGGCCCTACCCACTTTTAGTTTGTTTGTTTCTCGCTTGCTTTCTCCTTCCTCATTTTTTTTTTTTTGAAAAATTTGGTTCGGGTGAGGAAAGCGTGCTGTCCTGCCCCTTCAGGGAACGGGTGTGGGGTATGAGGCAAGCAGCGCAGGCTTCTCTTTTGCTGGCGTCCAATAATGTGATGCAGCAGCGGCTCCTTCGCGACGTTGACAAGGGTAGGAATGGATGCTGCTGCCGTCGCTGCGCAAGTCAGCGAGTCGGTGCTTTTCTTTTGCCGGGTTGATGCTTTCAGGCTGGGTCTTCGGGCTCCTGTTGTGACTAAAACGCCTGCTGATTCAAAAGTAGCCAGCGCTTCGTCTTTTTCTGCCATGAGTTGAAGTTTGTGTCGATTTGGGCAGTGGGTTAGTTATCCGGAGCCGGTGTGGTTTGAAATGCGTTTGCCTGCCTCCGTCGTAGCTGCAGCATCCTCTGGAGTCTGGACGGAGCCTTTTGCGTCCTGGATAGTCTCTGAATTGCATTGGAAATAATTTGAAACGCGCGATTAGAAACTTTCAGAAATGAGGTCATCGCTAGGGAGTGAGGAGAGGTTGCGGAATGGGGATTCCCATATTTTCCCCGTGTGTGATCTAGATGTGTTCTTGGTTGCTTTAAGAAAGGTGGAAAAGAGGAGGCTATATCACAGCTTACTTGCTTAAGTCTGTGCGGGTAAGTGAAGGTGAAGACATAAACACCTGGGGAGAACTTCTTTCATCAGTCTTCTGGCTATCTTTGTAGAGGTAGGAGACAAGGAGTCTTTATGCGAGCCTACTTAGATTTTCTTTGTCATGAACTGGCATTGATTTGTGTATCTCACATAGTTAAGTAATGCAAATCAAGTCAGTGATAAGCAGGGTTGTCTTGAGTTCCTTTTGTTGGCGGTGGTTGTTTTGGCTTGGAGTGGGAAAGTACATGATTTCTATTTCTGTAGTCTATTACAGACTATTTCTAATGAGTATTGGCTGAGTCATCAATGTTTACTTGAAAGTGGCTTTACTTTCCAAGTAAGTGTCCATAGGATTGTAACCTACAGTACTTGGGAAATAGCGTAGACTTGGGAAATTTCCAGTTTTAAAACACACAAATGGTGCAATCCTAGGTAAGCAAATATTTTTGAATGTGTTGCATCTATTTTAAGAGAGAACATAGCTTTTCAGAAGATACCTTATCAAATGTTTTGCGTATTTGTTTGTTTATTTTGTACATAGCTAAATGCCAAAATAGAATTCTTGGCAGTTTACAAGCATATAAAGTGCCAAGTCTAATCTCTGGAATCACTGATCAGAGTATCTTAGATAGAAGGGCTTAAAAAAATCTCTTCTAGAAACCTTGGTAGATGTGATGCCAAAGTAGATAGTCCTAGGCTAGGCCATTGGTTTGCCTGCCTGAAGTTGATACATGCTGTAGTGTCCTTAACTGTGTAGCACATTCCAACGTTGCATGAATTAGCCTGCAATCCTATTTCCACTTACCTGGGGATAGGCTTCATTGAATTCAGTAGGACTTCTAAGTAGACAAAGTTAGGATTAATTACACTGTTAATCATGTATTCTTCTGTTTTGAAATTGAGTGTGGAATCTGTGATCCTCCACAGGTTCTAGTTACAGGTAGGTAGCCGTGTTGGTCTGCTGTAGTCGAAACAAAATAAAAAAAATCCTTCCAGTAGCACCTTGGAGACCAACTAAGTTTTTCATTGGTATGAGCTTTCATGTGCATGCACACTTCTTTAGATACACTGAAACAGAAGTCACCAGACCCTTATATATAGTGAGAGGGTAGGAAGGGGTACTACTCAGAAGGGAATGGGTCACCCATTCCCACCACCCTTCTGAGTAATACCCCTCCCCACCCTCTCACTATATATAAGGGTCTGGTGACTTCTGTTTTGGTGTACCTCCAGAGGTTGTTTGACGCAGCTCCTATCAACCTAGCCAGCATGGTCCTGGGGGGGTCGCCGTCTCCCCAAGTGCGTTTTTCCAACAGGCCAATGGTCAGGGATGGTTGGAGTTGTAATCCAGCAGCATCTGGAGGGCCATAGGTTAGTCATCCTGGTCCAAAATTAAGATTTAACTTATAGTTAAGATTTTAATTTCAAGTGGTGTTGGTTATGCTTCTTGAATAATTTATTTTTTGTACATTGCTATTTTGTTTGGAAAGCTGCTGCTATACAGATGTAAAATGTTTCAGTAACTGGCATGTGATGTTGCTAGATGATTTGTATACCATGCCGAAATTATTTTACTGGAACTATGCAATAAAACCACTTTATATTATTCCAAAACCTTCTTAAGCATGAGAAGTTATATGCTGTAGTATGATGAATACCTTTTCAGAGTTGAGAATTGGTTAATAACCTCTTTTGACAGTAGCTGATATTTTCATTACAGAATATTGTTGCTGCCAACCTAACATTGGAGGTTTATTGCAAAAGTTATCTTTGAAGTTTTTGATTATAATGCAAATATATCTCACTGCTCCTTTGAGAAGTGCAATAACAAATGGATCCCTAAGTTTGTTTGCAGCTATAAGTGACGCTGTGTCCTGCTGCTGTACTTTTGGAGCAGCGTTTTTTTGGATTTTTTAAGGCAAAGCCTTGACTGTTCCTTAGATGGAGCAGGAAATATAAATATGATCAAAATCAAATCAAATAAGTCTGGCTTTAACTTGTGAAAAGTTGTGGATAATTGGCATTTCAGTCACTGTATATTCCATTTTAGGTTACTCTATAGAGTCACTTTGTTAGATGCTGCTGCTGCTGTGTGTTAGGCTTTTCAGTGCTGCATGAATTATTTTAAGTGTATGACAGTATTGTTGCTTAGTGTGCAACTTGGTGTTCCAGTGCAGTTGTGGTATAACCAAAATTGCTTGAGATCTGGCAAATCCTAATAAAATTATATCAATAAGTAATGTGTTCTATTCATTGCACATAGTATCACTTTAGAACACTTGGGACATCTTGTATATTTTTAGATTGTGAACTGAGTGAGGTTGGTTCACTGAGTTACCAGATGGGTGTGGTACTAACAGTAATTAAATCTGGTTTAGGGTTTTAGACCCAAGGGCTTCAGTGTGGCATTTTACTTTGTAATTTTTCAAAGGGAAGAGAGTGAGCTAAAATCTTGAAATCAGTCTTGACTTTGCTTAGCTGAATAGTAGTGGTGAAGGGGGAACTAAACAGAAGAAGGGAGAGGGAGAATTGCATCTTTTTGTTTCTTAATGTTAAGTGGCTTGGGAAGGGCAAGGAGATTGTTCTCTTTACATGCTTAAACTAATTTCGTAACGAGGTATAGTATAGATATGGTATCAAAGCCTTTATCTTAAGGTGTACTTTCTACTGTTGGCTTAACCACAGCATACCGTAAATCATAGAGCTTTTTGCTAAAACACAGAAACATTTTTTTGGTGGCTAGAAGATGTATCTATCCTAGGTAATTGTGGATACAAGTAAGTGGACTCACATTTGTGCCAGCAATCCTAAATACTGCATTTGATTTCTCAGCTGCTGCAATAGCTTTGGTTTTTACCACCATGAAAACATGACAGTGGCATATTTATGGAGCAGTACTGAGGAATATCCCTTCCCCCAAATATACTTAGTAGCTCATGAGAAATCTGTTACATACTGTATTCTGTGTGATTTGATACTATTTCAATTTCTAGTGGTTATACAATGAGTATTTGGGAGGGTACAAAGTTTCCCCAAAGCCATATTCTTAGGAAACACTGTTGGGAAACTTGCTGTAGGTGAGGAAGAGGATGCTCAACTCATGAACTGGAGAAACTTTGCTCTTTCCTTTACTTCTGTCTTTCATACTGATGTCTTGCAGTAGAATAAGTTATAGTTTCCTCTCCCCACCCAACCAAACTATATATGGGTCCCACCAGTTGTGGTGAATGACAGCTCCCTTGTTACTGAAATCCTAGGAGAAACACAAAGTTTATTGTGCATCTTTAGTTGCATTTAATTTGGAGGATCACAAGTGGTGTCACACTCATCAATATTTGGAAGCACTTGTGGCTCTGTAGAAGTGAATTTTAGCTATGGTATGCCTGAATCAGACAAGAAACACGGGTTTGTTTTTTTTACATGCATGTTTATTTCCAAAGATCATACAAACAAATGGGTCCTGAAATAGGACTTAATCTTGGAAAATATAAAGAGCAGAGTTGAATGAAGATGCAGAGTTGAGTCTTCCTTCTCAACCTTCACAAATTTACAGTGTTAGCTGTAGTTCATATATACGGTATATGTAGCCAAAGGGTTATAAAAAGAAAGCCAGCTGATGTTGCAGTCTAAGCAGTGGCCATATAGTGGAAAGATTCTCCTTTGGCATCTTCAGTAGTGCTATTTTTACCTATTCCAATAGATCTGTCCTTGTGATTTTGAGCTAAAGGACAGTAACTGAAACTAAGTTTTATTTGCATTGCAACCAGAAAAAAACAGAGGAGGAAAAGAATATGGCTACTAAATACCTTTTCATATCTGTAAACGTTGCATAGGGCGATGTAAAGTGATAAATGATTTTTATTTTGTTGTGTTGCTGACATAATTTATGTGTTTCCTTTTTACCTGTTAACCATGTTGATTAGTAATAACTTTCTTGAAATCTGTTTTGTTTTAACAGCATTGTACTGCAACACTAAAAGAATCCTTGTCCAAGCTATAACACTTGTATACTCTGGATTATGATTAATATACAAGATACTTTGCATACATTATCTCAGAAATTTTACAAGAGAGATGGTGGGCTACCAAGGCCACCCTAGGGCTATCGTGACTGAGGTGAACTTTAGGTGGAGCGGGTGGCCTTCCTGGCTTACACTCCCAGCTAGTTTACAATCTCAGTATAATATGGCGGTGAATGAATTTAGGCAGACATGCAGGGAGGTGTACATTGGTTGCTCTGTTGGATGAAAATATTGAATTAATTAGAGACTTTTGAAGTATGACTTGATTTTGGAATGTGTTTGCGATGCATTTATTTCTGGATTGACTTGTCTTAAATCTTGTCTCTTGCCGCTTTAATACTAGCTAGCTTCTTTTTTTGCCAGCTAGTTCCTTGTATATGTCATTAGTTTAATTCCTTTTCTTTTTCTTAGTTGTGCAGTGTGGTTATCTAATATCCCTGTGTAATTCATTTCCTTGTAGATGCAATCAACAATGGGACCTACCTTGGTGCCTTCCAAGAGTGTCTTGTAATTTATATTTGCTAATTAGAAGTTGACCTTCTAGCAGTACCTTAGAATGTGTGCAGTGCACATTAGTGTTCATACATGTGTGTGGTCCCAGTCATTCCACTTGTTAATATGGATGACAGCTTACAAGTTGGGTGATTATATTTATGGATGGCAGCAATTCATGTGATTTGCAGCTGTTAGAAAAAATGCTGCATTCATCATACAGATTTTAGCAGTTTGATTTCCTGTTTCACTTGTTACTTTTATCCCTAGGACTTGTGTCAAAGATGAGATGTGTTGTTGGAGAAATCTGTTGTGTGAGTTAGCACAAACTTTGTGGAATAAGAAGGAACACTTTTATTTGCTGGCACTGCTTGGGATATTACGAACTGGTTCATTTATGAACTGGTTCATTTATTATGGAAAACTGTTCAGTTTAGCTTTCGGTAGGTACTGAAAGATTATTTTGATTTCATACTAGCTTTAGGCATGTTCACTTTATCCAGTGGGTTTTACTAGAGTGTGGTATCTTTTGATGTTTAAAGAGAACAGCTGCATGGATCTTCTGTGTAGGATGCCCTGTGATCACGTGCTCATATAGTATATGCTGTACATAGCTCCAAACATTTCATTGTCTAGAGTGCTGTTGCAGGAATGAGTAGTTTAGTTGAGTCAAGTGCTACAGAATGTCTTCTAAAAACACCTAACTGATTTCTGGACTGGACTTGGCTCAAGTGCATTTGGGACCCATAGCAGATCCCATATCTTATGGTTTACACTAAATAGAAGGAATAACTTTAAAAACAGAATGAACATACCAGCATTATCTTTAGATCTTTCCTGTATTTTATTTTAATCTGTGTTGAACCATTTATTTGTTTGAATTAGACACACCTGTTTTGTAGTCTCTTTCTAGAAGCTTTAATGGTCTGAAACAATTCTTTAGCTTCAAAGATAAATGAGCACATTTGCACACTATGCTGTCTCCCATATGTTCATATAGGCTTTTGCCATATGACTGGGGTAGCCAGAAAACTACAAAGTATAAGCATATGCTGAATGTTTTTTGCTCATTAAGACCTGCTCTAACTGAGGATTGTGGGAAATATGATGATCCAACAGCTAAGTAAAAGCTTTTAAGTGTTGATGGCTTGCTTATATCAATGGATTTTCCCACTTACAAGGCTTCACTGAATTTATTAAAGAAGCTTTTGTTGCAGTAATAAATGACCACCAGACATTGTGCTTCTTCTAAGTAGCAAGAAGAAGACTAGTTGCATGGCTGGACAGGGACTAGGGACTTTATAATTGAGGTTGTACTGCATGTAGCTCTCTGTCCTATTGACCTTGTTTTGATGTTTTTATTTCCTAGTACCAGCAACCACATTCTTCAGCAAGCTCCACTCATGGTATGCAGCAACATGGGATAGTACAGTAGATAGAGCTAGGCTTGTGATGTGTTACTTTTAGTCCCTGTGTGTGGAACCTCAGTCCTGGGGGCACAAATGTGGCTCTCTGGTCCTCTATCTGGTCATAGGGACTCTACTCTCCCTGGCAACAACCTCTTTCCCCAGGTCACACCCTTCTTGAACAGGTTGGAATATGCTATTGAACTGTGATAGTGCCTCTTCCTTGCCTGGATGGAGAAGGGGAGGGGGTGGTGTGTTGGAACATCTGGTTTTTGTGTAACCTACTGTAAAAATCACAAGGTGCATCTGTTGCCCCACCTACTTTTGCCTCTGGTTCCATCCATTTTTACCTCTGGCCACGCCTGCTACTGGCATGCACCTCCGGGGAAAAAACCCCAAGGATTATTTTTCTTTACTGATACAGTAATACCTTCGTGAATGTCCACCTCGTCTAGCGTCCATTCCGGTGAACATCCGTGGCAAACCTGGAAGTACTGGAATGGGTTACTTCCGGGTTTGCTGCATGCGCAGAAGCGCAAATTGCACTTCACGCAGGCGCAGACCCTGTGTCCTTTTTTGCTAGTGGCCAGGGCTCCAGAACGGATCCCGGTCGCAAAACAAGGTACTGTATGACTGTATTGTGAATGATGAGAAGTTGAGTCAAGAACAAAAAGTGGATTCTAAAGCACTCTATACATCTCTTGATACTGCTATGGGTCCCTTGAAATCTGGGTGAAAGATGGAGTTATTCTGTCTTCTGCTGCTGGGCATAATTGGAAAGGCTATTTTAGGCAAACTTTTTAGGTGTGTACCAAGCAGAAAGAATTAAGCAGCGTGACCAGATTGGGCAGAATATGATTTTATCCTTTTGTAAATTTTGCTACTTGGTATTTTGAATGGAATGTGTTTGTTATGTTAAGCAGGTCAAAAATAAAAACCCAGTTGAAATTACTCTTGCTGAAACAGAGAGGTTGATTAGTCATAATATATTGACTTTTTTCAGAGAGGTTGGTTAGTCATTAGGTTAAGATACCTTCACATATTAATGTTAAACTTTCGCTGTCTATTGGCATATGGAGCTCAGCATTATGCAAGGAAATTATCCAATGTCTGTCTGTCATGATTGTTTTAGACATGGTGTAAGAATACATATTTCCACAATGGGTGCTGGCATTGCTCTAGTCAGGAATGGAAAGCAAAATACAGTGATGCCTCGTAAGACGAATTTAATTCGTTCCGCGAGTCAATTTGTTTTGCGAAACATTCATCTTGCGAATCGCGGTTTCCCATAGGAATGCTTTTGAATTTCTTTTTTTGCCCATAGGAACACATTAATTAAAGTTCAATGCATTCCTGTGGGAAACCGCGATTCGCAAGATGGATTTTTCACAAAACGAATTCGTCTTGCGAGTCACCATCAGATCGCAAGACGCATTTGTCTTGCGAAAAATTAGTCTTGCAGGGCATTCGCCTTGTGAGGTACCACTGTACTGGTGGACAACAAAAGAGGTTTAAAGACCAAGCTATAACACTTGTATACTCTGGATTATGATTAATATACAAGATACTTTGCATACATTATCTCAGAAATTTTACAAGAGAGATGGTGGGCTACCAAGGCCACCCTAGGGCTATCATGACTGAGGTGAACTTTAGGTGGAGCGGGTGGCCTTCCTGGCTTACACTCCCAGCTAGTTTACAATCTCAGTATAATATGGCGGTGAATGAATTTAGGCAGAATTTAGGGAGGTGTACATTGGTTGCTCTGTTGGATGAAATATCCATAAGTTTTATTAATCAAGGGTAGGCATAACTTAGTGTGGTGTCTCTGAATAGGCAATTTTTAACTTTTTAATATGCTTCTACTGTATGGTTTTATGTTCTGATATTTTTTATAGAATAAAGGTAAAGGGACCCCTGACCATTAGGTCCAGTCGTGACCGACTCTGGGGTTGCGCGCTCATCTCGCATTATTGGCCGAGGGAGCCGGCGTACAGCCTCCAGGTCATGTGGCCAGCATGACAAAGCCGCTTCTGGCAAACCAGAGCAGCACATGGAAACGCCGTTTACCTTCCCGCTGTAGCGGTTCCTATTTATCTACTTGCATTTTGACGTGCTTTCGAACTGCTAGGTTGGCAGGAGCTGGGACCAAGCAACGGGAGCTCACCCCGTCACAGGGATTCGAACCGCTGACCTTCTGATCAGCAAGCCCTAGGCTCAGTGGTTTAACCACAGCGCCACCTGGGTCCCCCTTTTTATAGAATAGTGCTCTATAAATATATTTTAAATATATATAAATATCTTACCTGTGTAGACACAAAACCTCTGGGGAAGCTATGCTCCTGCCAGAGATGTTTCTGGATAATTCAAACTGATGGGCCCTTGTATAAGCAAAACCCCTTACATATGTTAACTGCACTGGTAGATTGCTCAAAGGAATGGGAACAAAATATTGTGGTCCCAATTTTTAAGAAAGGGGGCAAACCTCTCCTAGTCAGTCACCACCCAGTGAGCCTTTTGGATGTTTTCCCCAAATTACCCACAAACTATCTATTGGACAAGGCTGAAGATTGGGCAGATAATAATATTAGGGATGAATAAGCAGGCTTCTGGCATGGGAAGCCAATCATAGATCAGTGCTTTGTTCTAAATCATTAGAGAGAAACAACAACAACAACAACAACAAAATCCTTCCAGTAGCACCTTAGAGACCAACAAAGTTTGTCATTGGTATGAGTTTTCATGTGCATGCACACTTCTTCAGATAGCTCATACCAATGACAAACTTAGTTGGTCTCTAAGGTGCTACTGGAAGGAATTTTTTGTTTTGTTTCGACTACATCAGACCAATACGGCTACCTACCTGTAACTAGTCATTTGAGAGAGAGAGAGAGAGAGAGAGAGAGAGAGAGAGAGAGAGAGAGAGAGAGAGAGAGAGAGAGAGAGAGAGATGTAGGTGGCCCTAGGAAATATACATGCTGCTTTTGTTGATCTGATCTCAGTCCTTGACAGGATAAATAAATAGATTTTATGGAGAGTTGGGATGTACAAGACACCTGTTGATTCTAATTAAAAACTTTTATGCAGGCACCAAAGTTCATATCAGAGTAGACAGAGAATGCCAGTTGTCAGAGGAAACTGGTTCAACCAGAGGGGTAAGACAAAACAATTTACTAGCCCCCTTTTTGCTCAGCATATATGTGAATGGCATCATTGATCAACTAGCTGATAAATCAAACTTTTTAGCAGTTGTTGGCACATGGAAACTAAATGTATTGCTATTCACAGACAATGTGGTTCTGTTATCCCAGACCCTAACTGACACAAGGATATTGTTGAAATCATTTGGGGAAGTATGCAATAAGGAACAGTTATTGTCATGCTGGCCACATGACATGGAAGCTGTATGCCGGCTCCCTCGGCCAATAATGTGAGATGAGCACTGCAACCCCAGAGTCGGTCACAACTGGACCTAAGGGTCAGGGTTCCCTTTACCTTTACCGTTATGTGTGAATTTTGCCAAGACTAAAGCAATGGTATTTGGCAATTGAACAGTTAAACACAAATGGCAACTAGGCAGTAATCAACTGGAATGATCTAATACAGGCACCCCCAAACTTCGGCCCTCCAGATGTTTTGGACTACAATTCCCATCTTTGACCACTGGTCCTGTTAGCTAGGGATCATGGGAGTTGTAGGCCAAAACATCTGGAGGGCCGCAGTTTGGGAATGCCTGATCTAATAGATATAATAATCTGGGGAAATGTTTTGCACTAATAGCCTATAGAACTGGTAGGTGAATAAATTGAAAGTTCAATGTAGCCAGTGTTAAAATTTGCCAGAATGAAGAGTGTGAATTTTGTGGTGCTGGTTTTTAGGAGTTTTTACTGATTAGGTTATTCCTCAGTTTTACATATAAGATAGAAATCTGGGGCATTTCGGAACCATATTAGTTGGAGGGAGTACAGAGTAGATTTATTTATACTTTATTGGGTCTCCCACCAGGAATGCCATGGTAAGCAATTACTGGTGTCAGTGGCATAATGCCTATGTCTTAACTTTTCATTTCTATCCATTACTGGCATAAGAAAGAGGTTATGGTGGAAGTACTCCAGATCCAGGGCAGCCAACATGGTGCTCTCCAGATGTTGTGAACTACAACTCCCACCATGCCTGACCATTGGTTATGTTGGCTGGTGCTGATGGGAGTTGTAGCCCACAACATCCAGAGGGCACCATTGTGGCGACCCCTGTGCTAAACAGTAATATTTAACTTTCCTTAGTCTTTTATGAGATGTAGATCTTTTCCAAATCAGCAAAGGCCATTCCATGTAGCATTTACAATGAAGCTGTCCCACTCATCTCCTTATTGCTATTGCTAACAAGGGCTCTTTCACACCTTATAAATATCATGAGAGGGATCCAGGCTTGGGACAAAGATCCAGCAGAGGGTTATGCAGGCTGAAGAGAAGGAAGGCAATTTTATCTGATTTCCCCTGCAGCCCCCCAGCTCCCCACCATGCCACCTCCCATGCTGTTCTGGTCCCTCATTCTTTCTCTCCTGTGGAAAGGAGTGGAAAGGAAAGGAGGAAAATTACCTCTTCCCACCCCCACCTAAATAGAAGTGTCCTTTGAACAGAGTTCTGCTCACAGGATGCAACCCAATATGTTTCTAGCAATATTATGATTGTTACTATTACAATAACATGATATAGAAAAAAATATTTATACAGGATTATACAGGATCTTTCATTCTGATTTGGAAAGACAAATTCCTCTGAACCTTAAATATATTATAGCTAGCTCATTAGTAACTAATGCAAAATCTATACTTGTACATAATGAAGGCTGTATAACTGAGGGGAACTTGCAGTCTAGCACGTTTAGGATTTCATTGTAAAGTTGATGTGAATGGTCATAATTTTATGGCAGAAATAGTAATCTAATTAAAATATTTTCATGACTACATTATTTGGAAATTACTCTAGAGAAGTACCGTGTTTCCCACATTATAAGACACCGTCTTATGTTTATTTCACTCAAGAAAATAAGCCTATGGCTTATTTTCGGGGGGTGTCTTTTTTATTGTTACTATAAGTACGGTACCTCCTTACTGGGTCCTGCTGGCTCAGGGCTCGGGACGCGCAGCAAGCCGCCTCCTGCTGCTGCCAGATCCCGGAGGCGGCCTACTGGGTCTGGTTGGCCTGCATGGCCTGAAGCTGAGCGGCGGCAGGAGGTCCGCGGGTCCTTCCCTGCCACCAGGGCGCCGGCGGAAGCGCTGCTGGTCCCTTCCGTGCCGCCGGAACGTCGTGGGCTGCATGGCCCGAAGCTGAGTGGCGGCGGGAGGTCCGCGGGTCCTTCCGCGCCGCCGGGATGACGGATGGCAGTGGGAGCACTGCTGGCCCCTTCAGCCGGATGAAGGAAGCGGCCTGCCGGGTCGGTGCCCAGCAGCGCTGCGCGGAGCACCAGATCGAGTCAGTGCCCAGCAGCCCCGAGCTGGATTGAGGAGGCGGTGCTCCGTGCAGCGCTGCTGGGCGCTGACTCTGCAGGCCGCTTACTCGATCTGCTGCTCCGCGCGGCGCTGCTGGGCACCGACCCGGCAGGCCGCTTCCTTGATCCGGCGGAAGGGGCCAGCAGTGCTCTCGCCGCCCGTCACCCCGGTGGCGCGAAAGGACCTGCGGACCTCCCACCACTGCTCAGCTTTGGGCCATGCAGCCCACGACACTCCATCGGCACGGAAGGAGCCAGCAGCGCTCTCGCCGGCGTCCGTCGCCCCTGCGGCGCGGAAGGACCTGCGGGCCTCCCGCCGCCGCTCAGCTTTGGGCCATGCAGCCCACGACACTCCGTCGGCACGGAAGGAGCCAGCAGCGCTCTCGCCGGCGTCCGTCGCCCCTGCGGCGCGGAAGGACCTGCGGGCCTCCCGCCGCCGCTCAGCTTTGGGCCATGCAGCCCACGACACTCCGTCGGCGCAGAAGGAGCCAGCAGCGCTCTCGCCGGCGTCCGTCGCCCCGGCGGCGCGGAAGGACCCGCGGGCCTCCCGCCGCCGCTCAGCCTCAGGACATGGAAACTGGCAGGGATGGGGGATGGGGGAGCGCTTTCCCTCCTCCGCATCCCTCCGTGTAACTCTACCTTGCCAGGCGAGCGCTTGCGCTCTAAAGGAACGCAACAAGGTATGGCTTATTTTCAGGGGGTGTCTTAGATTTCACAACTGCTTAAAAATCCTGCCCTGGCTTACTTCATGACTACGTATTAAAAAGGGGGAAACACGGTAAAACATTGAATTATACAAGTTTTTCAGTGTAGTGTTGCATGTAAAATGTGAATGTGCTGAAAGGCTTCTATAGTACCTTTGAATTACTGTACAGTATATTTAAATCTGTCCACTAAGACCAATTCTTTTCTCTATAGAAAAAATACATTTAAAATACAGTAGGTAAAGGGACCCCTGACCATTAGGTCCAGTTGTGACTGACTCTGGGGTTGCAGCGGAGCTGGCGTACAGCTTCCAGGTCATGTGGCCAGCATGACAAAGCCGCTTCTGGCGAACCAGAGCAGCACATGGAAACGCCGTTTACCTTCCCACTGTAGCGGTACCTATTTATCTGCTTGCACTTTGACGTGCTTTCGAACTGCTATGTTGGCAGGAGCAGGGACCGAGCAATGGGAGCTCACCCCGTCACGGGGATTCGAACCGCCAACCTTCTGATCGGCAAGCCCTAAGCTTTGTCCCGTGTCCCACATTTAAAATACAGGCCTTCAATTCTGAATAGTTGTATGCGTATACAGTGAGGATTTGAAAGAATTTCTCCAGACTTCTTCTGGACATGCTAATTTATGCATCTATTAAAATCTTATTTGAAAGCCTACAAATAGGTGACTAAGGGATCTGTCATCACTTTGGCAGTGTGGATGTTTTGTCTTTGGCTCAGCTTGAGTGAGGCTAACTTTTATACACTTAGACTGTGAATATTTTTTACTGTATATTACATTTACAACCCCACCATTCTTTCAAGGATCTCAAGGTGTTGAACATGATTCCCCCTTCTCCATTTTATCCTCACAGCAGCCTCATACGAGGTATGTTGCACTGAGTGATTGTAACTGGCTCAAGGTCACTCACTGAGCTTCATAGATGAGTGGGGATTTGAGCCCTGGTCTCCCAGGTCCTAGTTCAACCCTAATCGCTGTGTACGTTGGCTCTGATCGACTATTACTGACCGTTATGACTGGAATCCCATCAGCGATGAAAGCAAACCAATTTCATCTATAAAAATATTTTTTCAACAAATCATATATGAAAACAATTGAAATCTAATGCAGATACAGTCTGTGGATACAAATCTCTGTGGATACAAAGGGTCTTCTGTAGTCACTGATATCTAATGGGGGGGGGATGGAGTCCAAAATATCTGGTTCCCCACTACACTATACTGGCCTTGAATCTTCCAAAAGTGTGTCTGATCAGGATTCAGGTGGGAAATGGTAACTCTAGCTGTGTTTGGTTTTGGAACCCTTTCAGTTAAGTGTCTGCAACCCCAGAGCTGAGCAAATTTATTTCAAGCTTCTTGATATAACATCTTGACATATATCAAAGATCTTAGTTAAATGGAGCTGCCTAGAATCTAGAAACTAAATGTGTATATTATCATATTGTTGTTGTTGTTTAGTCGTTTAGTCGTGTCCGACTCTTCGTGACCCCATGGACCATAGTACGCCAGGCACTCCTGTCTTGCACTGCCTCCCGCAGTTCGGTCAAACTCATGTTCGTAGCTTCGAGAACACTGTCCAACCATCTCGTCCTCTGTCGCCCCCTTCTCCTAGTGCCCTCAATCTTTCCCAACATCAAGGTCTTTTCCAAGGATTCTTCTCTTCTCAGGAGGTGGCCAAAGTATTGGAGCCTCAGCTTCACGATCTGTCCTTCCAGGGAGCACTCAGGGCTGATTTCCTTAAGAATGGATAGGTTTGATATTCTTGCAGTCCATGGGACTCTCAAGAGTCTCCTCCAGCACCATAATTCAAAGGCATCAATTCTTCGGCGATCAGCCTTCTTTATGGTATATTATCATATTACCGTTTTAAAAAATTCATATAGAGGTAACTTCCCCGTTGCACTCTTAATGAAGCTTAAGAAAAGCACTAGACATATCAAGAGATCCAACGCACCCTGGTCACCATTTGTTTCAGCTCCTGCCATCGGGACGGAGATATAGAACTATGCAGGCAAGAACGAGCCGTCTCAGGAACAGTTTCTTCTCTAGAGCGATTCTGGCCTTAAATGGAAAGCCTGGACTTTGAAGTCATCTTATTTTACTTGTTATTTGTATTATATTTACTGTTTTTAATTAGGTTTTGTAATTTTGGATTATGCGGAATGCTTTATCTGAGTGGATGTAGCAACCGAGTAATTTCGTTGTTCCCGCAAGGGGACAATGACAATAAAGATATCTTATCTGATCTGATCTTAAGGTCATACATATATATCAAAATTAAGCTGTGTTTCATTATGTGCTGATGATTATCAAATATTGTCATTGAACATGAGTCCATAACAGAAAATTTGGCTGCTTTGTATGTACCATGAAGGGCAATTGAGAATTATGTGCTAAAGAATATAGCCAACTTGTATATTTTCAGAATATTATCTATAGTATATGAACTTAATGTATCTGGTGTGAGCCTAGTTATGATGGACATATTGCATTTGGTGTTCTTAGGGCTGGAGCACATAACTACGTTTGCCATGGCAGTGATGCTGCTGAAAACAGGAGCATGGAAATTCATAACATGATCGAGGAGGTCCACACAGTAAGTACTTCTCTATGCTATGAGCAGGATGATGGTTTTGGCAGCATCCCAGTGGCAAAACGTAACGTGTACTCCAGCCCTTAATCTGGAATTATTACCTCAGTTGTGAAACATTTGTTAGCTGTTGAATATAGTGAGGGTTGAAAAGGAACTCGGGCTTTTTTCATGTGTTGGATTTTCAACTGTTTTCATGTGCTGCCATGTTCATAAGAAGGAGAGTTTAAAAATTTAGTACAATTATTGGGTTGTTATGCTTTGACATGCAGGGGTTACAATAAAAGATACAATATTAGTTTATATGTGATCTTTGAACTATACAGCCAGTATCCAATGAGCTATACAGCTATACAATGAGCTATACAGCCAGTATCTCCTCCCTCTCCTTCATCACCCCTAAATCTGTTCAGGGGTTTCCCCAACCCTCTGGAGAAAATTTGGGAAGGTGTAGGGCAGGGATCCCCAAACTTACCCGGCTTTGGGCTGGTGCCCGCCCCGCTGATTGCGCGGCGGGCCGGAGGACAAGTGAGCGTGCGGGAGTGCACGCCCATACACACGCACACACACTATTTTTGGCGCATTTCCGGGGTGGAGGAGCATTGAAAATAGCTTGTGCGCATGCGTACGGGCCTCCTCCAACCCGGATGTGCGCTGGAAATGACACTTGTGCACGCGCACAAGCTGTTTCCAATGCTTCTCCAACCCAGAAGTGCGCCGGAAATGATGCACATGCGCATAAGCTGTTTCCGATGCTCCAGCCACCTGGAAGTGGGCAGCCGCGCCATTAAGAGCGGGCGGCGGCAGGGGTTGCTGGGGGCCACATAAAAGAGCCTCACGGGCAGCATCCGGCCCGTGGGCCTTAGTTTGGGGAAGCCTGGTGTAGGGAAAGGAGAGAGAGGGAGTTCTGTTGCTCAGCTACCGTGTTTCTCATATTATAAGACACCGTCTTATATTTATTTTTCCTCAAAAAAACACACCATGGCTTATTTTCAGGGGATGTCTTATTTTTTCCCTCCTCCTCTTGCCGTGGCCGGCATTGCTGCTGCGCCTATCACTATGTCTTATTTTTGGGGTATGGCTTATATTCCTTGAATGCTTAAAAATCCTGCTATGGCTTATTTTATGACTACATCTTAAAATAGGAGAAACAGGGTAACTACCTTGTTGCATACTGTCCTGTTTTCCACACCTTCTTTAACTGTGTGTGTGTGTGTAAGTGTGCCTCTCTCCACTGTTTAACAGTAAACCTTTCAAATTTTAAAACCCTATCCTATTATGTTTTTGTGTTTTTTATGTTGTAATTATATATTGTGAACTGCCCTGAGATATATGGATGAAGGGTGATACAGTGGTACCTTGGGTTACGAACAGTCCTGCATACGAACGCTTTGGTTTACAAACTCCACAAACCTGGAAGTAGGTGTCCCGGGTTGCGAACTTTACCCTGGGATATGAACGCAATTTGCTTCCGGGGCCGCAGGAAGCCTGTGTAGGGAATGCATGCTTCGCATTAAGAACGCTTTGGGTTACGAATGGACTTCTGGAATGAATTAAGTTCGTAACCCAAGATACCACTGAATCATAGCTGTCAACTTCTGCATTGAAAAATAAGGGATCAGCAGACTCACCCAGCGGCGTGGCACCAGAAGTCGTTTCTGTGCATGTCTGGACATGCACAGAAGCGACTTCCGGTGCCGGCTGCCTGTGTCTGCATGTCTGGCCACCAAAAATCGCTTCTAGAAGCGATTTTCCTTTGGTGCCCAGACACGGGCAGAGCCGCACGGCACCAGAAATCGGTTCTGCGCATGCCCAGGCATGGGCAGAGGCGATTTTCAGCAGCATTCGGCAAGCAAGCGAGCAGCCAGCCACCGAACGAGGCATTTTACCAGGCGGCAGCTGGCTGCTCCCTCCGGGGGGGGGGGGCGAGTGGAGCCTCCCTGGCCCGCAGGGAGGAGGGAGAGAAGCTGCTTCCTTGGAAATCCAGTAAATTTACAGGGTATTTAGCAATCCGGGGTTGCGGGGGGAAACTGATTTAAATCCGGGGGTTTCCCGCCAAAAACAGGAGGGTTGACAGCTATGCACTGTATGCAAATTGTAGTCGTAGTCGTAGTCGTAGTAGTAGTGTCATTGGATTTCATTAGATTGCCTGCCACATTTAAGTCTGTTCATTTTAGTGATTTTGTTTGTTAGCTACTTGTACCTCTCAAGAGATGGTGGTGTGGTTTTATTAAGGGTGTGTGTGAGTGTGTAGGATAAAATGTATACCAGTACTTCTTCCCACTAGTCATTATTTATAGTTCTGTTTATAGTTTGTTTGTAAGCTGAGACTAAGATTGCTATAAGAGTTCTGTACAGCTTTTAGGGAAATATATTTGTTGTATTTTACAATGTAGACCCCACTGTAGAATTGCTAGCTGACACCTCAGTGACATACACACATAAACCTCGCCACAAATCTTTTAAATTAGCTTGTAGGTGTTGCAGTTAGAGTTAAACCAGTGAAGATCTGCATGCTTCCCCAAACTACATGCAAGTATGACAGAACTCCTGCTGGAAATTGCTTTACTTTTTCGAAGAATGATCAGGAGCAGAAAAGTGGCAGGAGTGTTTAACTTTGTCCTTGTTCCAGTTAGTTTTCCTGCTTTGGCATTTCTCCATACTGTATGTGTATTGGAGGTTTTTCTGTTCTAAAAGAGCCATCGGATTACTGTTAGGTGTATTTTGTGTGGTGTATATTTTATGTGTAAAGTGCATGATTTTGAGGCTTAACAAAATGCTAGTTCATTCTTTGGCTCTGTTTGCAAGTTTGTTTAGGTTTAAAATGTTGGGTTTAGCACACTGATCCTTGTTCCTGCCATCCAGCCCATGGGGCACTCCTCAACCATTTGTCCTAATTCGGAGTGTTTAATTGGCATATTATGGAGTTGAGCAAGTGCTGTGAGTTTTCTTTTGGTACATGAGAAAAAGGGAGGGCTGAAAATTTTTCATATTTGAATGTGTCATTATCACATATTTATATACCTGAGGAAGACAGGGTGCTTTGATTTCCCCCCTGTCTAATCAAAGGTGTCTTTTTGTTTATGCATGTCAGGTTCTCTTGTGTCATTTTTGCTTCTTACTTTTAAGCATTTTTAAAGGTTCAAACAGAAAACATAAAATACACATGACCAAAATAAAAAAAACTTTAAATTTAAATTGGTCAAGTTTGAATTTCTGCCTATAAAATATTGCAGAATTTAGCTTATTTTACATTTAGCTAATGAGTGAATTTATTTGTGATGTAGTAATAAATAATCTGGATAATTCTTCCTCAATAAAACGTTTCTTACTCTGCTCAGTAGCTACCCTCATGGAACAATTCTTATACTAGCTAAAATTTTATCCCAGTCCTGCCCATGGTTGCTTGGAAGTGCTAGTACAGTGGACCCTCGGTTTACGAACACCTCGGCTTACGAATTTTCGGTTTACGAACGCTGCAGACCCATCTGGAACAGATTAATTCACTTTCCATTACTTTCAATGGGAAACTTCGCTTCAGTTTATGAACGCTTCAGTTTATGAACAGACTTCCGGAACCAATTACACCCATGCTTCGGGTTAAGTACACTTCAGGTTGAGTTCTCCGCGGACCTGTCTGGAACAGATTAATCCACTTTCCATTACTTTCAATGGGAAAGTTCGCTTCAGTTTATGAACGCTTCAGTTTAAGTACTCCACGGACCGTCTGCAACAGATTAATCCACTTTCCATTACTTTCAATGGGAAAGTTCGCTTCAGTTTATGAACGCTTCAGTTTATGAACAGACTTCCGGAACCAATTGTGTTCATAAACCGAGGTACCACTGTAATATCAGTAGCAGTTCAAAGGGAATATATCCTATATATGGCATATCACCATACAAAAATGACAATAAGAAATAATGTAGCAAAGGAAAAGGTGGCAAGGAAATTCTGGTGTACACAAAGAACTGTAAAAGAGAAATAGTTTCTTTTGCATAATGCAACCAAACTAGTAGTCTACAGGAAGTTTTTAAACAAGACAATGTGCCAGGATTGAACATTTTAAGATGTGCTTTTGTCTTAGGAAAATTGCAGCTTTGATGCTTGTAGCCTTGATGCTTGGAGATGCCATAGTCTTGTAGATTGCAATGATCAAAGAACTGCCTCTATACTGGCTACAATGACTTTTTTTTCAGAACTTGCATGACTTCTTATGGGGACTGTTGCCTGGCTCCGTTCATTGTGCTCAGTTAACTCATGTGTGTTTGACAAGACTCAACATTGACGTTATCTAACCTTTTTAAATGCAGAATTGAAAAAAATTACCAGTCTCCCAAGTGCATACTGACAGGAGCCTGCTTGAGGTGAAAACTCATAAGTGAAAGGAGTAGACTCTGCATTCTTAGTACATTGGAGTCCTGCTCTACAACTAGCTTGGTAGGTTGGCTTCTCAGGGAAAAGGGGTAGGGTTGATGGAGAACCAAGTGTCATACTCTCAATGTGAGTTTGTTCTCAAGCATCCTCCTCACACAGTAGCTGCTGCAACTTCTGCTCTCCCTTGGCATGGATTAATCTTACTTTTCTTTCCTTGGTACAGTTTCTGACATGGAGGGTTGAGAAATGGCATGGGGAAAGGAATTATAGATGCCAGTTGTCTAGCAATAACTCTCTGTGCTAATCTACTTCCTCCCTCTGCAGTACTGTGGGGAAAAGAGTCAAGATTACATGAATGAATGAGAAAGTAGCTGTCCCTCTTCTTTTGACCTTCTGTTCTTGCTGTCTGCTTTATTTATTTTGAATATATATATATATATTGGCTGCATTTCAGGACAGAGTCCACTGAAGGTGGCTTACGGAATAAAAAACACAAGAAAATTACAATTACAATATAACACAGTATGAAACTGGTTACATGATGTAAAATCAAAACCCATAAATAAAACAAGCAATAGTCTAAAAGCCAGCACCAGCTAAATAAAATAATCTTGGTTGAAGGCCATTTAAGAGAGAGGCCTTCAAAACCTTTTTGAAGGCTAGAACGGATGGTGCCAATTCACATCCCTTGTGTGGGAGTTTCATAGATTAGGGACCACCACTTGAAAATACAGTGTCTTTGGTGCTTGTTAGTCCAGTTGGCAAAATTTCAATGGGTTTACTCTTGAGTAGAACTTAGGTGGGCAATGAAGAAAAGAACCTCCGTCAGTGGATTGCGGTCTGTAATAGATTGAAATTGGCCCAGCAGTCAATGCTTTCCTATCACTATGTCTGAGACCTTTGATTGATTGATTGATTATATTTGATTATATTTCTCTGCCACTTTTCATTCAAATTAATTCCAAAGCGGCTTACAAACAATAAATAACAGTAACATAATAAAGCACCATAAATACAGCAGAAATCATACAGAATAAGTAACAAACCAGTAAAACAATTACAAATAATCAAAACAATTACCATCTACGAAACACTTGTTAACCAAACTACTAAAAATAAGCTAAACATCACAATTGCAACAAAAATCATATTTTAGGATTCACAAAGTACTACAGCTAACTCTTTGTCTTGTCATTACTTTAAGTTATTCCAACTGTTTGCTTGATTATTCTGTTGTATTAAAAAATAGCATATCAGACTCCATTTAAACTGGTGTCATGGATGAGTAATCGCTAAATTAATCCAGAGTATGTGATGTTTCAAGTAGGGAGGTGAAATCCCTGTTCAGCTGTGTTTTGTTACATTTGGGTCCTATGCTCCCGCTTAGGGACTCAGAATACCGTTTTAACCTCCCAACAGCCCACTGAGGACGGTTAGACTATGAGTTACTTCTCCAAAAGCCACACAGTGGATTCAATCCAGAGATCGTAAAAGAAAAGTGATACTTTTTTGCTGATTTGTCTTGCATGGATCCACCCCCCCCCCCAATTTGTTCTGGCTGGTTGGGGAACCCTCTGGATTAGTATGGGAGAGTTGTATGTGGGAAGGGTATTGGTGAAAATTGCCACCTCCTCCTCCTGTCCACGGGAACCTCTGCTGCATCAAAGGCCCTTTCATGAAGGAAAGGCAACTCTGAATCCCAGACCAGTGGTTTTATATCAATCAGGATTTGAACTGCAGATTCATACATTTGAATGAGCCAGCACAACCATGAAGCTAAATAGTTCCTCCCTCCACCTGCTAGGCTTTTGAGATTGAATTGAAATATTCCCATATATGACGGGAGCCCTGGAATTATGTTTGTAATATTAATGGTACAATATGATTTAGTGCTTAGAGTTTCAAGACTAGGGCCAGAGAGATGTGGGTTTAAATCCCCTTTCATTGGATGATGGCCTTGAGATGATGGTCATTGAAACCAAGCCTACCTTTCTTCAGAGAGTTGTTGAGAACTATAAAATTAGGGGAGAACCATGTATGCCACTGTGAGTGCCTTAAAAGAAAGATGGAATGTGAATCTACCAAACAAGCAAGGAGCAGGAGACAAATAGAGTTGATACCTTCACACACTGTAGTAATAAGTTGACATTTGAACATTGATAATGTTCTACCTCTGTTGCTGACCCTGATAAGGAAAGTGGTCAGAGCCGGCAGTTCAAAGCACTACTGTTTGTTGTCCACTATTTTGACCTGTAGAAATGTTGACACTGGCAAGGGCAAAAAACACACCTAGTTGGTTTTCTATTCCAGTAAACACAATTTGCAGGTATGTGCAGGATCTAGATTAGAAGTGGGAAACCTGTGGCCCTCCAGATGCTGTTGGACTCAACTTCCATCAGCCTGCATGCCCAGTGGTGAGGAATGATGGGAGGTGTAGTTCAGCAGCATCTGGAGGGCCACAAATTCCCAAACCCTGATCTAAATTTACAAGTTCCTTGATCTGCAAACACTTCTGAGATTTGCATTGCAAGGAACATAAGTGGCAACATGGCAATGGGAAATTTTGCATAGCTGCTTTCGTCTTGAATCTTTCCTAATTAAGTACTTTCCTAATTAAGTACCTGATTGGACAAGAAAACTGTCTCCATCGACTGGTTTCTTGGTGCATGAAAGGTGTTTGTGCCCAGGCATGTCCTCCCCTCCAATTTGCCCTCTTCTTGTGTGCCTGGATTCAGTTCTGGTTTGTAGGGAGTTTTTAAACTGCACTTAGCTGGCTCTGTTGTCACAGGAACTTGGTCTCTCTAAGGAAGTAAACAATACAAGGAAGCATCTACCAAATGAATCTCCAAAGAGAGACACCACTTCTCAAGAAACTGATAAACATTTATCCTAGCCTGAACCAACTAATAATAATAATAATAATAATTTATTATTTATACCCCGCCCATCTGGCCGGGTTCCCCCAGCCACTCTGGGCGGCTATTTGTCTCTATCTTTTTTTTGTACATTTCTTATGCAGGTAGTTAATGGCTTATTGTATTGGATGCATTTGGAATCCTTGAAATGTACAAAATGAGTTCTAAATACTAACTTTACCAACAACTCTGAACTACACTTCAGATTTCCTACAGATCACTGCCTCTTTTCCTTCCAACTGTATCCCTTTGCCTGCATTCTTCTTCTGCATTCTTCATGAGCCTCTGCTCATGATAGGGATCCCTCATTATTTTATTTATGTAATTCTGGACAGGTATGTGCATTTTGGAATGTTTTGAAATGGAAAATTTCCTCCAAACTTTCCAATATAAGTCAGTTGGAATCTAATACAATATGTTTGACCAATCCCAGATCAACCATGTAATTCATTGTGTGACCATGGGAAATAATGGTGCCTCAATTTTAACCTATAGGTTGTGGTAATACAATTAAATGATTTATTTATCACCCTATAAATAGTGGGAGGGAAATCTAAATGTTACATCTGCTAGCTTCAATATGTTTAATCAGTTGATTACCGTAATCTACTTCAGCTTTAACCAGTTAAATGTCAGGACCCATTTTTGATTGACGCAGTTGAGGGATAAAGGCTCTTTTTCTTTTTAGTCTGGTTTGATTTTAGCATGTTACTGTAATAGGGACTGAAAAAGAAAATATACAATAATTTTCCGACAGTAAATGGGAACTTCTGTTAAGTTGTAAATCGAATTAGACCAGCATCGGGAAAAGGACAAGTATCCTGAAATTTTTATATGCAGGCTTACTTAAATAATTAAATAATTAGTCAACTGGCAGCTCAATCTTATGCATGATTGCACAGAAGTAATTCCTGTTATGTTCAGTGGGCTTATTAACCTTGTAAGCATGTAGGTCCACAGTCTAAAAAATATTTGATGGCCTACTAAATTTGCAATCATATTGTACATAGACACTCTATGTATATGAAGGTGTACTTACACACTAAAGTGAAAGCACAGCTACATTGTTGACTGCCACCCCTCTTCTGAATTTGTTTGGCTTCCCCGGTTGTCTATTCATTAGGTGTGTACATCTGTATATGTAGGCTTTCCACCTGCAGACATCCACACCTAATGTGAGGATAACAGGGGTGGGGCTGAGCAAAGCCATGTGACCTCTGGGGTGGGCCAGTAGTGTGGCCCTGTTACACCTTGCATGACCACCCCTTTATGCAAGTAGCACATTAATTGAGTTATAATTGAGCAAATATGTAAATTTGCTCACAATGTAGTTGTGAATCAATGTTTCTTGGTACTGCTAAATGCAGACTTCTGGGAGAAAAGTAGTTTACATTAATTAAAATAAAACATTAAATTGATACAGTATTTAACTCTCATATACATATCTGAACACCTGTTTGATTCTATGGAGGGTTAGAGAAAGTTACATCGTCTCGGGATTGGCATCCCTTTAGCTGTTCAGTGAGTGAAGGCTTCTAACGTGCAGAGTCTAAGAATCTGTGCTGTGTCACATATGTATTGCACAGTTTTCCTTACTGATGGACACAGCATGCGGTTGCAGAAAATCAGGTGTATATCTGTGCATATGAACACTAACAAAAGAAAAATAAGCATAGCTGTTGACAAGGTTTTCTTGCCCTTGACTGTACAAATTATAATTCATTGGCCTATACCCGAGTACCACAAATGTTTCATTTATAGTTGAACAATCTAACTGTTTTGGGTTTTGCACTTAAGGAGACTTGTTTTCAGAATGTGTTTGTACTTCTTTTAAAAGGTTTTACTGCTTCGACTGCTTCAATGGACCACATTCATGGGGCTTGGAAGGCTCTAACTGATGGAATTGGATTAAAGGATTCTGTCTTCAATGGATCCAACTGTATTTCACCTACTATTGTCCAGCAGTACAGCTATCAGCGTAGAGCATCTGATGATGGGAAACTTTCAGATTCTTCCAAGACAAGCAATACCATTCGTGTTTTCTTGCCTAACAAGCAACGCACAGTGGTGAGTCTGTTTCTTGTTTTGTGCAAGATGAAAGATTGGCTGTTTCCCCCCACTAGTGCATAAACATTCCAGTTCCCCAGTGGGCTAATAATCTTTAAATGTAGATGCTTCAGGATGGATACAGTGATGTTTTGTACACATGCATAATTTTGGGAAGAGCAATGAGATTTGTATCACTTCAATGAATATGTGATCCTGTCTTTTATGAATAGACCCTCTGCTGATGGATTATTTTGGATACTAAAGCAGTGTTAGCCAGAAAAAAGCATCTTGGTTTTCTTTTTGCTTCTGACTTTAAAGTGATTCATAAGTGTAGCCTAAAGGCTTGCAGAATTGTATTAAAATCATAAAATCAATATGCAGATTGTTAAATGTCAGCAGCACAAGTTACATCAGCTCAGGTTAATTGCAGCAGGCCTAGATTGGATTCCGTCAGACGTTTCGATAAGGCTATCATATGACTTTCTGTCCTTGCTTAAAGGTACTGCTTTCACCGGCCTTGTAAATAAGCCCACAAAAATTATTAGTCTACAAAACATTTACTGGCCTACTAGCAGAGGATGGATGGAGAGCTCGAACTCCCCCCCCCCCCCAGCAGCCTGCTGCATTTCTATGTTGAGTGCATAGGAGGGAAACTCCCTTCTTGGCAGTCTGCTTGATTTCTTTGCTAGATATAGAATAGGAGAATGCAGCCTTTGTCATTCTGCTCACTTTCCTCCTGGACGTTGGATATGTCTACCAGGTGAGTGTTTACAGTGCAGATACATTGCTGCTAATTTATTTATCAAGATTAAACTAGTAGGAGCAGATTCACTCCCAATTCCCGCCCATAACATTCTTCCTTGTTGCCTTACCATGGTTCCCACTTATTCAGTGTTTCAACTGATGGGAACACTTGTTAGCAGTAACTAACC
Organism: Zootoca vivipara; assembly: GCF_963506605.1. Taxonomy (NCBI): domain Eukaryota; kingdom Metazoa; phylum Chordata; class Lepidosauria; order Squamata; family Lacertidae; genus Zootoca; species Zootoca vivipara. The sequence goes on from NC_083277.1 coordinate 47,698,583, forward strand.
ATGACGAGTGCCAGTGCAGCTGTGACACTAAAAAACCTGACTAATTGTTTTAGGCAATGCCATTCATGTCTACAGTGCAATCCTATTTACATCTCTGAATGAAGTCCTGTGGATGTCAGTGGGGTTTACTTCCAGGTGTTAGGTTTAAGACAGCAGCCTCAGGCAAACAAGGAAAATGTAGGCTGAATCTTCAGTGAATAAGTATTGGAGACTTGATTCCCTTCGCTTCAGTTTTTTAAAATAATGTTTATTAGTTTTCAATTAAAAAGGTAAAAAGGTAAAGGTACCCCTGACAGTTAAGTCCAGTTGTGGACGACTCTGGGGTTGCAGTGCTCATCTCGCTTTACTGGCCGAGGGAGCCAGTGTTTGTCCACAGACAGCTTCCGGGTCTCGTGGCCACCATGACTAAGCTGCTCCTGGCAAAACAGAGCAGCGCACGGAAACGCTGTTTACCTTCCTGCCGTTTACTTGCACCTGACGTGCTGTTATCCATCATGCCATAGGTGGAGCTTCAGATTTTGATCACAGAATTAGCAGCATTACAAGTGTAAAACTCCATAATGGCAATTTTCAGTTATGATAGTACTGTGTAATTGTAGTCATCCAGAGTTTGATAACAACACTTTAATTCTTACTCCATGACTGAAGAATGAAAATGTTTCAGAATTAAAACTACTACTTTTTTAACAGGTGAATGTGCGTAATGGAATGACCCTTCATGATTGTCTCATGAAAGCACTCAAAGTCAGAGGCCTGCAGCCGGAATGCTGTGCTGTTTTTAGATTACTTAATGAACACAAAGGGTAAGAACTGAAATAGCACGTTTTACGAAACTATTCAAGCAGTTCCTTCCCATAGTGTTCCCTGTATTTTGTTTGCTTCATGTTTATAATGTTCAGTGATTCAAACAGTACAAAATCACAAAGGGCACACCAACCAAAGTTGGTGTTGCATAGATTCTAATGGAGAGAATTCAGTATAAGCTTAACTGTTCTATTGAAGTCAGCGGGAATGCAGAGTATTTAAAGTGGTTGCATTGTCCTAAGTGAAATCAATTTGTTTTGCTTATTCTGAACTTTGAAGGAAATAATTCATTCATTAATAAATGAATGCGCGCGCACACACACACACACACACACACACCCTCTGCTTTTTATAGGGCCAGGTGTGTACTATTTTTAAATACCAAATGATTATTTAACAAGTTGAGGGAGTGAAGGTAACTTAATTGACTTCACACTATTGATGGCTGGTATTAAGCCACAGTCCTGGATCAATTATTTGTGAGATTTTATTTTTGCACTTGAATCTGTTAATTTCAGACAACTTTAGGGCTCAAATCCATTATAAAAACTTACATATCATTAAGACTGCCATTAAAATTTTGGTATCTACGTCTTTCTTTTATTTTCAATGTTGCTACTTATTAAACTAGTTTATGTTCACACTGTTAGCTTTTTTGTTCTCATATACTTTGAAAATTGAATTCATTCAGCATATTCACTCTCCACCTTTTCAGTAAAAAAGCACGGCTGGATTGGGGTACAGATGCTGCATCCTTGATTGGAGAGGAATTGCAAGTGGATTTCCTGGATCATGTTCCGCTTACGACACACAACTTTGTATGTTGATCTCTTTTGTATGTATAAAATATTTGGATACACCTCATGGGAGTGCAGCTGACAAGACTTTATAAGAAATTATACAACAGTAGTGCTCAAAAGGCTTCATAATACTTTGATCTCAAAACAGCACACAAAGCAAGTGTTGCAATATATTGAAGTGTTCTTACCTTTCCAATCTTGGCAGAAAATCAATGGCGTTTTTAAAAGCAGTCCAGACCATTATGGCATTGACTTCCTCAACCTAGTCCCCTCCATTTATTTATTTTTTACAAAATCCCATTAGCCAGCATGGCTATTGGTTGGAGATGATGGAAATGGTAGTCCAAAACATGCAGAGGGCACTGGGTTGGCAAAGGCTGCCTCAGTTAACATCCTTTAGCTTTTTGTTCTTTTGTTGCTCCTGTGGCAGTAGACACTGAGGTATTCTTCTGAGATCAGGAATCCAAATGCTTGGGAGGTCAAGACTAAAAGCATCTCCTTTCTTGGCCTGGTTCACACATCATGGTAAACCTAACTGTGACTGTACTGTGAATGAGCAAACATGCTGGTGCATGCTGTTCAAAGCATGGCTGTCCTGCTCCTCCCTTCCCCAAGCCAGAAGGAAACAAAGCGCAGCGCTTTTTTAGTGCTGTGTGTTTTGCCTCTCTCTAAACAAACCACAAGAGGGATAAATAAAGCATAAGTGCCGGTTCATATGTGACACTAAACTAGTGCCGGGGGCTGTTTCCTGCAGGATGGGTGAGTAGAGTTGAGCAGCATACACCAGCATATTTGCTTGTTTACAGCAAAATGTAGTTTGGTTTGCCCATGACATATGACCTGGTCCACTATGGAATATCATGAGAGGGGAGGAGAGCAAGAGTAACACTGTGAGCGAATGCACTTGCCTATACTGTCTAAATTGGGAGGGAGAACTAAGGTTAAGGAACAGTTTTCATGGAGAAGGTGAGTTTTGATTAGGAGTTTGTTTTCGCTTTCTGCTCCTATGGACATGAACTATAAATGTAGTTCTCTGGTCAAATAACACTGTGGCTACAAAACCGCTCATTTAAACTTACCCAAATACCAGGTTTTGGTTTCTTTCTAGTCTAATGTATATGGTTGCAAGTGAAAATAAAGCAATTTCTGAAAACATGAATAATCTGAATTCCCCCCTCCCAAAAAAAAGTTTCTGCTGAAAATCACCTGTGTTTTGAAAACTAAAATATATTAATGTTGGCTGTTTGTGAGACAGTATATTTTGAGCAAAGCATGTTTAAAGCTGCAGCTTTATTCATTAAGGTTAATTCCAATGGTAAAATGTGAAATATTTAATGATAATGTGGTAACAAGCAATTTGAAACAAATGTGTAAGAAGCTTAATAATTTGGCTACCTCATACAAACTTAGATGCGAAATTTATTTTCCAGGCACGGAAGACCTTTCTAAAGCTTGCATACTGTGACATCTGCCAGAAGTTTTTACTAAATGGATTCCGGTGTCAAACCTGCGGTTATAAATTCCATGAACACTGCAGCACAAAAGTTCCTACCATGTGTGTGGACTGGAGCAACATCCGGCAACTCTTGTAAGAGTTATTTTTAACTTAAAAATAAAATTAAAATGCAGCTATTTTAAAATTAGAATAAGTGCACTGGTTCAAACATAAAGGCCTATTGAATATAGTAAAAATCTGCTTATTTTTTTCTTTTTTGCTCAGCTGCATGCTTTTGATTTCAGATTGTTTCCACACCCAAATGTTGGTGATACTGGTATCCCTGCGCTACCTCCCTTAACGACTCGGCGAATGCGGGAGTCCGTGTCCCGGATACCTGTTAAGTGAGTTGAACTTTGGTTTTTGTTGTGTTTTGCTATACAGTCGTACCTTGGATCCCGAACGCCCTGGAACTTGGACGTTTTGACTCCCGAACGCTGCAAAGTGAATCTTCCGGTTTGCGAAAGTTCTTTTGGAACCTGAACGTCCAATGGGGCTTCCACGGCTTCTGATTGGCTGCAGGAGCTTCCTGCAGCCAATCAGAAGCTGTGATTTGGTTTTTGGACGTTTTGGAAGTCGAATGGACTTCCGGAACGGATTCTGTTCAACATCCAAGGTACGACTGTAATTCATAACAGTAGTGCTGTAATAGCCTGGGTAGCAATGTGTAAAAGCAGCTTGGTATGAATATCTTGGACAAAACTCTCCTTATTGCATGCTAAGCACCAGGATTTAGTGTTTTAAAAGTTAAAATGCTATTAATTTATTAATATTTTAGTTAATTTTCTTAGAAATCCACATACATTTATGGTTTGGCCGTCCTGTGTGTCATGTACTCTGATCCTCTCCCTCACTTCCTGGTCTCTGCATGGCATAGTTGGCTGTAACAAGCAGATTAGCAAACTGTGGTTCATGCTTATCCTAGAAAGGAGAACTGGAAGACCATTTCAAGCAATGGTCTTAAATCTGGGTTTGGAGAGTCAGGGCAAACCAAACCAAAGTTTTCTTGAACCCAGAATTCAGACTGGGAGCTGGATAGTGTGAACAGAGGACAAGGTGCGGTAACCTCAGTGCTTGGACTTAACAACCAGACCTGTTACCGGTAGTATTTTGTCAATACCATTTCATAGTATAATAATAATAATAATAATAATAATAATAATAATAATAATAATAATAATAATAGTACATCATTATTATTATTATTATTTATACCCTGCCCATCTGGCTGGGTTTCCCCAGCCATTCTGGGCAGCTGCCAGCAAAATATTAAAATACAATAATTCAATAGTTGGGAATAAAATAAAAAAATTCCTTCAGTAGCACCTTAAAGACCAACTAAGTTTTTATTTTGGTATGAGCTTTCGTGTGCATGCACACTTCTTCAGATACAGTGAAATGGAAGTTTCCAGGCACTTATGTAGAGAAGGGGTGGGGAGGGGTGGGGATGGGGAGGGGAGATCACTCAGAAGGGTGGTGGAAATGGGTGATTGACTGACTGATAGCTGTTGATGACCGCAAACGACTGAAAATGGTTTTGCATGAAAAAGCAAGGGTTGAGATGGCTGAAGATCGCTTATCATGTATAATGAGATAAGAACCCGATATCTCTGTTCAAACCAGGTCCCTCCATGGTTTTGAGCTTGGTGATAAGTTGCAATTCAGCAACTTCTCTTTCCAGTCTATTTCTGAAATTCTTTTGTAGTAAGACAGCTACTTTGAGATCTTGTATAGAATGTCCTGGGATGTCTCAAAGTAGCTATCTTACTACAAAAGAATTTCAGAAATAGACTGGAAAGAGAAGTTGCTGAATTGCAACTTATCACCAAGCTCAAAACCATGGAGGGACCTGGTTTGAACAGAGATATCGGGTTCTTATCTCATTATACATGATAAGCGATCTTCAGCCATCTCAACCCTTGCTTTTTCATGCAAAACCATTTTCAGTCGTTTGCGGTCATCAACAGCTATCAGTCAGTCAATCACCCATTTCCACCACCCTTCTGAGTGATCTCCCCTCCCCATCCCCACCCCTCCCCACCCCTTCTCTACATAAGTGCCTGGAAACTTCCATTTCACTGTATCTGAAGAAGTGTGCATGCACACGAAAGCTCATACCAAAATAAAAACTTAGTTGGTCTTTAAGGTGCTACTGAAGGAATTTTTTTATTTTACTTCGATCCAGACCAACACGGCTACCTACCTGTAACCAGATCAATAGTTGGGAAGCATTCATCCAGCGGGTTTATTCAATGATGGCTAATTCCTTCCTATAATCATCCTCACATCTGAAGGCAAGCTAAGTGCCTGCTTATGGGATGGACAACATTATGCAGAGATTTTGGGAAAGGTTGTGCGAATCCTCCTCACTTTGCAACTGCTTCTTAGTAGTAATTTGGAATGGCACTTAATGATGGCAAATTGAAGAAAACTTAACGAACTGATCTGGTTTGATATCTTGGTTTAGAGATAGCGGTTTCTCAGTTTGGATGCATGGGAAACCATTGTTTTAAGACAGGGGTCCCCAAACTTAACCGGCTTTGGGCCGGATGCCCGGGAGCACTAACGGGAGCACGCGGCTGTGTGTGCCCATGCGCATGCGCAAACACTATTTCTGGCACACTCCTGACCTGGAAAGTGCCAGAAATAGCTTGTGCGCATGTGCAAAAGCCTCCTCCGATCTGGAAGTACACCGAAAATGATGCTTGCGCATGTTCACAAGCTATTTCCATTGCTTTTCTGGGTCAGAAGTCGGCAGCCACGCCGCACTGCACCGGTAAGAGCGGGTGGCGGCAGTGGGCGGTGGGGGTCCCTGGGGGTCGCATAAAACAGCCTTGGGGGGCCCCGGGCCATAGTCTGGGGACCCCTGTTTTAAGAACCCGGGAAGGCTTTACCAAAGCCAGGCACAGAAGTGGGAGGAAATGACTGGAGGGATGAGATGGAAGAGTGTGGGCACATACATGCCTGGTTCCCAGTCCATTTAAACTCTGGTTTGTTCAACTGAGATAGTTACATCTGAACCAGACTAATCTGATCATATATGAATTTTATTTCAAGAGAAGTAGACTCTACAGCAGTGATATCTACTAGAGAACAGCTTTTCTGATGCTCAACAATGAATCACCATTTTCTAGTAGCAGAAATTAAAAATGTTTGTTTCCATCCTTTAGTTCTCAGCACAGATATTCTACACCTCATGCCTTCACATTCAGCACATCAAATCCATCACCGGAGGGCTCCCTTTCTCAAAGACAGAGATCTACATCAACACCAAATGTCCACATGGTCAGCACAACTATGCCCGTGGATAACCGAATAATTGAGGTATTCCTATTTCTGGGTATTTAGCCAGTTGTTTCTGAATTATATATTGGTTTAATACTTACTGCAGGTTATAATGGCCGCATTCCTTTGTTACATTCATTGGAGAATGGGGAATGGGCTGTTTTGCATGTTCTTCCTCATTCCCTTATGTACCTATTTTCATAGAACACAGTTGTTTGCCAAACAGCAGTTCTCAGCTGATGTTCTAACTCCCCATAGTTTGTTACCAATTCTTTACTATGATTTGAAGGATCAGAGAACAGGATGCTTGTAGCCAATATGTGACCAACTTAGTGACATCCCATTATTTCTGTTGCTATCACCTATGTTAATCAGTTAATATTTCCATAGAAGTATGGCCTGTGGAAAGTTAATCCAGTTAAAACAGTGGGTTTCTGTGCTACAAAATATAACAGTTTACAGTATCTCACTGAATAGAACAAAAGATCCACTCACATTTCCTTAAACAGATTTCTTTTAATATCAAGATCTTGAGGATTCCATTGTGTGTAGCTCCCCCCTTATAAGCAGTAATTCTATATTTTTTTTTCTATTGCTTTTTTTCTCCTCCTACAGAGACAGTATGGCAAAATAGTAGGTGACAGCGTGACTAGTATGTTCTTGATAACATGTAGCACAGAGTAGGTGCTGCAAGTAGTGATGGATAAACTCACTCAAATTCTGTTTGGAATGATACCAAACAATTTAGTTTGGGTCAGAGTCACACTGACCCCAAATCAAGCTATGCTTTATCCTCAGTTTAAGGCTCCATCACACTTCCAATGTGACAAGCCTGAGGCACCTCCTCTTCCTCTTACCTCCTTCCTCAAAATTTATTTCATCATCCTAGTGAGTTCCATGAATCCTTGTGCCAGGGATGGTTCCATGGCAGTGCTAAAATTTTAATGGGGCACTAAAGTGAGACTTTCCTGCCCCAGCATGCTGGTAAATCAGAATAGAAAAGGAAGTGGCAGATCGTTACAAGGGATGGTGTTAGGCTAAGCCCTTTAAGAACTGGACCCAAACTTGTAATGGACTTGCCTGCGGGTTCTTGAGCTGGGAAACATCATTGCTTGACCCTCCCCTACCCCTACCCCTGTTTTTGAACTCTGGAGCTTATCACTAGTTTGAAGATAAAATCACTTGGTAGAGTCATTAAAGCTTTGATGGTAAAGTTCTTTTCCAGGAATTTTTTAGAGAACCACCCTACATTATTGGAGTTCCCTTACTGGTCCAGCTGACTTTCGGTGTGCCAGAAAGTAAACTCCATTTTCCAGCTGAAGTTTTGTAATGTGGCAACACTCTTTTCATCAGGGATGTTATCCCATGATTGCACAGTTGTGTGATATCTCAGAAAGTGGTTCAGAGTAGCCTTCACCAGTGTATGGTCCTCCTGACAACTCTCATAATCTCCAGCTACTGTGGCCATTTAGAGGGCAAGGCTGGTTTAGGACATGAAATTCAGAAAGTGCTGAGTTGAAAACTGCAGATACTGACTGAGTGACTAGGAATGGTGAGAGGTTGAGCAAGATTTCTAATGAGCAAAGGAAGGATTTGAGTGCTTCTGATAGCTTTTGACCTTTCTCATTGTTAGTAGAAGAAATTCTGCAAAGTAAGATGGGTATATTTGATTTATATATGCAAATATAGTTTTATTTGTATAAAATTTGTTACCTAGCTGCAGAATTCTGGTGTTCATTGCCTCATCTGTAAGTATCATGAAATCTGTAGCCCCTAGCTTTCTGTTCTCCCACTTTAATTTATTGGATGTTCTGATAGGATGAGTGGGATGAACTTTATTTTGGGCTCCCAATGATTCTTATGTACATACTTACCGTTTAGGATAGTTTAGGTTTTTGATAGTGGCAATACCTTTGGTGTCTCAAACCAGGCTAGGAAATCTTCCCTGGAATTGTGTTTTGAGTTGGAGAGAAGAAAACCATGGTGGTGGTGGTGGTGGTTGTTGCATCTCAGGCTCCTGAGTCCTAGAGTTCTCTCTTTGGATTTTATCCTAGAATAATAAACCCTTTGTATAGAATGGCATCCAGCATCTTGTTGAATTGCAAATCTGTTTGATTAGATTAGCTCTGCTTGGATCAGTATCAGGCATAATCAGATTCTCTACACATCTGCCTTGTAGAGATTAGAATCTCATTGCCCCTCTTGAACTGTTCTTTTCTTGTGAGTCTACTTATGACAGAACTGGAATACTATCAAGTTTTGAAAATGCGGAGAGATGATTTAGAAAACTTTCCCTGGAGCATATTTCATGGTTGATGGAATGTCTGCCTGCCTAACCTTAAGTGTTATTGAGCACTCTTGCATCAGTTTTAATCTGCAGTTCCTATATAAAATAACATTCACATAGCTAATGTGTTAACTCTCTTTTCTTTCAAGTTGTCTTCTTTCCTTGTTGTTACTACTTTCCTTTTTAGCAGCTGAAAACTATTTTTTTACTACTTCCTCTGTTCTCTTCTTATTTCTCATTGCTTTGAATTAGAATAACAGCCTGAATGCTTCTCCCAGGTCCTGGTGCAGACGATTCTGTTTAAGGGGAAGAGTAGGTATTATCTGGATGCCTTTGCTTTCTTCAGTTAACAGGATTGCTAAGAGAGTTGGCCAAATTAGTGTGAGTTAACATAACTGTAGCTTAACAGTTGCATTTGGAAAGACCAGTGTGGCATGTTTGTTTAGTACAAGCACTAAAACCCAGAGTTCGTAATACAAAATAGAAATTGCACTACACAGATGAAGCATTCAGTGGTACAGAGCAAAATCCATAGCTTCTGGAGTAAACCTGTTCATTTCAGCATTGCCCCCATGGATGTGGTTGTATGTTAAAATAGTAAATGGGCATGCTGGTTGAATATTTTTTATTATAAAAAAAACCAGAAATGTCATTCTGTAAACTGCTTTCTAGGGTTGGTGGATTAAAGTGTGTTCTCAACAAGAAGCTACACAGACATCTGAATAGTTTAGCTGTATATAAAGCAAGCATTCAGTAAATGAAAGCTTGTGATTATAGGAGAAAGTGCAGAAGCAGTACTTCAAAAATACTTTGCCTGGTGGAGATGAGTACTTTATTTAATTTGAAATTGGGTGAGGAGGGAACACCCAGCCTTGAAATGCAGTGAATATTTTCTTCTTCTTAGAAATTCAGGATTTGGATTATGTTTTTTTAAAAAAAAACAAAACAGAGGACAGCCTGTGCCTCTGTGGCCACATCCAAGCCACAGCAAGTGCATGAAAGTTCCTGTAAAGTCCATATTTTAGCTTAGCTGGCAGGGATCCAAAGGCCTATGTGCCGAATACCCCTGTGTGGGAATTTTCCCATCCTCCTCCCTTCCTGCTGAAGCCACTTGTGTCTCTGTAGAGCTGCTTCTGAAGGTCAGGAGACCCGTTGGAGCAGGATTTTATGTGGCAAAAGGAAATGCAAGCAGAAAGCACCACCCCACTTCTCTTGCGTGAGCACACACAATTCTTGGGATTCCAGGAACTGTTCCCAATTGCCCATTTCCAAATGAACCTCCTTCGAATGAAAGGTGATGAGCAATTCTCACTGAGCTATACTTCTACAGTTCTTATTCAGTGTTTCATCTTGCCCAGTGTGTTTTCTGTCTTGACTAGAAATCTGTCTGAATCCTCATTATTTTTATTTCGTTGAACGTGCTTACACACTACTTTTCCTTCAAAGAGCTCAGAGTAGCTCAATTTGACTTATGGACAGTTCACAGGGTGAGGCCAGTTTAGCTTTGGCAGAAAAACTGCATTCTGGCTATTTTCTGGCCTTTCTTTTGACCTTGCATTTTGCTTTGTGTCTTTCTATCCACTATACAAACTGTGCACTGGATAATGCTGGACAAATGGGAACCATTCTAAAATTGCCTTATATCAGAGCTGTGCATGTTTACACAGGGTAGCATGTGTGGCATGAAGTGAGAGAAGGAGAAATGAGCTCAGCTGCAGCAGTGGTACAGTGGGGGCCGTGTGGATTTCCACTTTTACAGATTCAATTCATCGCTATGTTTAAATATGACCAGATGGAACTGGACTTGCTCTATATGTAATAGGTTATGCAAAATACATGTTACACCACTGACTTGATTGGTTAATGGTGGCCTTTCATGAAACGTTAACTTGAATGCTCCTGTGAATACTTCAACAATTAATTCGACAACTTCATTTTAAAAGCTAGTAGTACTTAAGTTTCCTTGCATTTTAAATGGCCAGCATCTCCAAATGTTGTGGTGGTTTGGTGTCTACAATTAAAGCTGCTGAGTCAGTTTCTCGTTAGCGAGAAATTTTCTGCTCTATTCCGTCTTCAAGACCAATTATGCTGAAGTGTTGATACCTGTTCTTTTTGTTTCAGGATGCAATACGTAGTCAGAGTGAATCTGGTGAGTGTTTACTTAATAATATGTGGGATACTGGGAGGGCCACTTAGGAAACTGCCTTATGTTGATTCAGACCATCTAGCTTAATGTTGTCTTCTCTGACTGGCAGCAGCTTTCCAGAGTTTCATCAAGAGGTCTTTCCCAGTCCTACCTGGAGATGCCAGGGATTGAACTTGGAACCTTCTGCAGGGAAAGCTTGTGCCTTACCACTGAATTATGATGATTCATATTACGAACTTTTCTACATAAAAAGTGCTTCCATGTTAGAATAAGCATGCAGCTGGAGCACAGAACATCATTTATGTAGTTAAACACACTTAAGGGTTTTGCACAACATGGTGTCATACCAGTTCCTGCGTGTTTTTCTTGCTTCTGGTACGGGGGTTGTCTAATGTTAGTAAGTGTCTCTTTCATCTTTCTTCAAACATGTGAAGCATCACCCTCAGCTATATCCGGAAGCCCCAACAATACAAGTCCAACAGGGTGGTCCCAGCCTAAAACACCAGTTCCAGCCCCAAGAGAGAGAGCTGCAGGATGTAATTCGCAAGAAAAAAAAATCGTATGTATCAGAGTATTTGCAGCCGAAAGATACTCAGAGTATACAATGTGATTTTCAAATTTATTAAATCTTGCAGTAGGATTTATTAAAGCTTGTTGCTAGGATTTGCATGTATTCTGTGTCATACTTTTTATGTTGCTGCCATAGCTGAATAGTGTGTGAGCTTCTAAAAGAAGCCCAAGTGTTTGTCAATATTCTTCACTAATGCCTTCACCCTGATTCTACAAACACAATGCAAGTCTACGGCAGAGGTGGCCTAACCTGTGGGCCTTCTCAGATGTTGCTAGACTACAATTTCCTTCATCTGTGACCATTGGCTGTTCCAGCTAAGGCTGATGGGAGTTGTAGTCTAGCAACATGGAGGACCATGGGTTCCCCATCCTTAGTCTCCAATTTGCAATAGCACCGGCTTCCATATTACTCTGCTCAGTATCATAATACAGCACCTAGATCTTTACATCAGCCCCTTGAACCAGTAAAAAATTACAATAATAATAATAATAATAATAATAATAATAATAATAATAATAATAATAATTTATTATTTATACCCCGCCCATCTGGCTGGGTTTCCCCAGCCACTCTGGGCGGCTTACAACAGAAATTTTAAAATACACTAATTTCTTAAAGATTAAAAGCTTCCCTAAACAGGGCTGCCTTCAGATGTCCTCTAAAAGACGATTTCTGACTTCGTGTTGTTACAGCTGGTAAGCTCTTGTCTGCTGGCACAGGAAGTATTAGAAACAGGCTGTTAGCATGGAGATGAGAATATGACCACATTTGTATAAGAGGGAAATCTAATCGTCATAAAATAGAAAAAAGTTATTGGGAGTGATGTTACGGCATAGATTATTTTCCAGATTTAGAAATCTACAGATGCCCATTCAGTCCTTAATTTGCTTAAACATATTTCCTGTTGACATTTTGTTAAGTCTACATTATAACTGTGTATGTATTGCGTAGTCAGATCTAGATTATTTCCAAATATCATTAATCATACTTGCGGCAAGCTTTAATCTGAACCTGTGAAACTTGGTTTCCAGGCCATGCTGTCTGTATTGTAAATATTTACTTGCTTTTCAGAGATCTCGTGGACAGAGAGATTCAAATTATTATTGGGAAATAGAAGCAAGTGAAGTTATGCTCTCTACCAGAGTAGGGTCAGGCTCTTTTGGGACTGTTTACAAGGGCAAGTGGCACGGTAAGTATCAAGCCTTCCTACCACCCTTGTTGAGAAATGTCAATATTAAAATTGCTTAACATAGTAGAAAATATATACATTTGGCCCTGTGTACAGGTGGCACGGGTGGGTTAAACCACTGAGCCTAGGGCTTGCCGATCAGAAGGTCGGCAGTTCGAATTCCCGCGATGGGGTGAGCTCCCGTTGCTCGGTCCCAGCTCCTGTCAACCTAGCAGTTCAAAAGCATGTCAAAGTGCAAGTAGATAAACAGGTACTGCTCCAAGCGTGAAGGTAAACGGCATTTCCGTGCGCTGCTCTGGTTCGCCAGAAGCGGCTTTGTCATGCTGGCCACATGACCTGGAAGCTGTACGCTGGCTCCCTCGGCCAATAACGCAAGATGAGTGCCGCAACCCCAGAGTCAGTCACGACTGGACTTAATGGTCAGGGGTCCCTTTACTTTTACCTTACAGGTTTAATATTTCTGATTCATAGATATCTGCTAAGAACTGATTCCATAATTCTATATGGGCAGAGAACCCTTCATTCCAACTTTGGAACTGGGGAGGTGATGGGAATTGCTGCTCAGCTGCAGGGACCATCCTCTCTCACCTCTATAGTTTCGTTTTTCCATTTTTATTTTTTGAAATATTGTCATTTTATTTATTTATTTTCAAGTTTTTATTGAATTTTTGTTATGTACAAAAACATGTAGACACCAAAATAAAGCAGGTAGGTAAAAAAAAAAGTAAAGGAAAAAAGATACTGTATAGAGTTGCAGAATGAAATAACAGCAACCCAGTACATCAAATTACAATCATGTTCATTCAGTTTCAAAATTTGGAGAAAGGCTAGCCATATGTCCTGCTCGTCAGGAGGTGGCATCGCCCACGCCATGCTGAGCAAACTATAGAAGCCGCATTTCATCATCTTTACTATTATCATGTTTATAAACAGCTTTTCCATTATTCTTTCCATTTTCCATTATTCTTAAAAGGTGCGTTTGCATTGGTGGAAGGGAAGTGGATATTTGGAAATAGTGGCCAAGATTCAAAGAACTACTCAAATGCTTGGTCCTGCCTTGGTCCTTTCCCTTTGAGCAGACAGACCTCTGTGCCACAGTGTGACCCTTTAGAGAGTTCCCTGGTTTACAGTGTGATAATCAGGATGGGTGTGGGTGCCTACTGCTTATTAAACAATGTGGCCCAGATTGAGCCGAACAGTTGCGCTAGTGAGAACTTGTGCAATGAGTCCTGCTAGCACAATGAGGCTTTTCCATCCTCCTCCCCCTGCATGCCCCATGCTTCCCAAATTGGCTCTGGGGTTTAGGAAGAACCCCAGAACAATGTGTGGGGGAACGAGACAGGCAGATTGTTTGTGTGGCAAGCAGAAATGCTTGTGCTGACAGAATGTTCGTAATAGCACTACGGTGAACTCAATCATATCCTAAAGTCCTTTGGGCTTGTAGAACTAGTGGCCCAGAGTTCCTACTTATGGCAGGGTCTGCCCTTGGGTTTTTCCGCATGCAGACCATACTGCTGAAGCTCTGGTTCCTCCCTGCATGTAATTGGTGTACGGACATCAGTGGACTACTTGTCATTGTTGTAAGAATGTTGGCATGGTGCTTGAGACACAATTGTTGCGTTATGTTTGCAGGAGACGTAGCAGTAAAGATATTAAAGGTGGTTGACCCAACCCCAGAGCAGTTTCAGGCCTTCAGAAATGAAGTGGCTGTGCTAAGGTAAGCCAATATGGTGACTTTATAATACTTGTCTGGTACTTTATTAAGTTGTCTCGTCTAAAGTGGCTGGGTGCACAGGCTCACTGTGTTTTCAGTAGAACTCTTTATTGTGTGAGGTTATCGCAAGGATAGTAAACTAAATAGAACTGGAAGATTTACCAGACTCTCATGCTGCTGCCTCCAAATTGTAGACTATCCTGAGGCAGGAATATTCAGTTTGTTAGCTTAGAATTCCTTGTTGGCTGGAGCTGTGATCAATACTTGTCAAGGCCAGCCCTACCATTACGCAACATAAGCCAACTGCCTCAGGTAGCAGATGCTGAGGGGCAGCAGCAGCCTCTTGGCCATTCCTCCCTATGCTCCCCACCCCCCAATCATTCCTATCTTTTGGAGGGCAAGCCTATATATTCTTCATGACATGTCCTGACCACTCTAAAAAGTAGCCTTCTGACTCAAGTGCGGTGGAGGATGCTATCATTTTACCAGTTTGAAGAAAGAGCCAGTTGTCAGCCCAGTCAGCATCTGTGTATGGAATGTGAAGGGAGTGTCATCTTGTCCTTTGCCTCAGACAGCAAACTGTTTTGGGTTAGTCCTGCTTGTTAGTCCTCGAAGCTATTCACTGGGCAACAGACTGGTATAGAAGTGTGCACAAAGCACTCCTTTGCATGCAAAGGGAAGGGTTTGCTGATTCCCCCCCCCCCCGATCCCCTTTCTGGCAGCAGCTGCTTGTGTCTCAGTCTACACTATAGGATATGCCAGCCTTCAGAACAGTGTTCCAGGGTTTTTTGCCTAACTAGCTAAAGAGGAACAGCTCCCCACCCCCCACCCGCCCGGCAAGCACATACACAGTTTAT
The DNA here is from genome assembly GCF_963506605.1 of Zootoca vivipara. NCBI lineage: Eukaryota > Metazoa > Chordata > Lepidosauria > Squamata > Lacertidae > Zootoca > Zootoca vivipara. The sequence goes on from NC_083277.1 coordinate 47,713,731, forward strand.
TTTGGATGCAGCTCAAATTCACCTTCAAATCCAAGCAGGAAAGACCGCATAGCCAAAATTCAAAGAGCTACATATGCACAGGGAAATTCAGGTTCATTCATTATTCTGTCATTAGTAAAAGACATTTATTTCTATAAATAGACATTTCTCTTTCTCTGTTAAATTTACATCTCCCTGCAAAACCTTTGCTATAAAGAAAAGCAGTTGAGCTTCAGCTTGGGTTCAGAGGTACTAGTTTTTCGGAAAGCTTTGGATCAGGGGAAAAAATCCACTCCCCTAAATCCATGGAGATCTAAATTTCACATGTTTATTTAACTTACAAAGCTAAACACACACTCCGTGTTCATATGTTGATTCCTGTTTGTTTCTGTTAGGAAAACCCGGCATGTTAATATTTTGCTATTCATGGGCTACATGACTAAAGATAACCTGGCCATCGTCACACAGTGGTGTGAAGGAAGCAGTCTGTATAAACACCTGCATGTCCAGGAGACCAAGTTTCAGATGTTACAACGTATTGATATTGCAAGACAGACGGCACAAGGAATGGAGTGAGTAATCTGCCTGCAGTGGCTGAACTTGTTGAATAAAGAATGGACTGAATAATTGTAGCTATGGAAGTGCCGTTGACTACTCCAAAGACAAAATAGTGCTAGAGAAAATCAAGGTAGTGCTGTCTTGGGTCCAGGCAGACCTTGATAGTGCCTGTAAAACTTGAAATATAAAAACATCAGGCAGTCTTCCAGAGAAAGTAGAGAAAGTTGCAAAGATGTTTTCCTGATATACAAAAATAGCACTGTCTGATTCTAAATTGATAAAAAAGGAAAGCTTTCTAGCTACAGTAGATAACTACTGAGGAAATGATGATCTTCATTGTGTTTGATTAAGGATGTAGTTTGTTGCTTTGTAACTTGACTTTTGACATGTAAATATGTTCACGTTTTCATGTCTCAAATTTTGTTTACAGCTACTTACATGCGAAGAATATAATACACAGAGATATGAAATCAAATAGTATCCTTTTCTTACTGGGTGGAATTCTGACGGCCTGCCATCATTAGATCAATATGGAACATGGGGCATAGTACTTCTAGGTTTTTTTGGTGATTAATTGATATGAAGACCTGTTAGTTAATGGCAATATTGAAGGTTACTTCTGCATTCATTAGCTGTCTTTCATTTGCAGATCTGAGTTGAAAATGGGGGCTGTTTTCAAGATCTCTAAATTCATAACACATAATTTTATTTTATTGTTTAAAAAACAAACCTTATAATCTATGGTCTGCATTCTTTACAGGTCCTGTCTCTGGAAAGCTCAATGTCTTTTGGAGCTTTCAGTGGACAGGACCCTATAAAGTGCAGCTGATACACAGAAACTTAATTAAAAGAAACCAAATTGTGTGTTTTGAGAGAACTTAAAAATAGTAGCAGTCTGCTGATGGACTCAAGCACCTCCCTTTTACCTATAGATGGAAGCTCAGTGCTGAGCATAATAAAAATCTGGGGAGTGGGGAAGGTGTGGGAGAAGAAAGGATGTACCTAGGTAGGGTCTGGCGCCTTACCACCTTTCTTTTAATACTGAATATTTTACAATATTTTTATAAACCTGGTTGGTCACTGTGAGAACAGGGTGATGGACTAGGTGGAGCCATTGGCCTGATCCAGTCTGATCCATCTTGTGTTCTTAAAACTAGTGTAGAATATCTTCTGGAAACAGGCTTGGATGCAAGGATGACTGTGTTTGGTAACTCAAGTGACTGTCCATGTGTGTTCCTTAAGAGTTATGTAGATATATTTCTTCATGAAGACCGCACAGTAAAGATTGGAGACTTTGGGCTGGCAACAGTCAAATCTAGGTGGAGTGGTTCTCAACAGGTAGAACAACCTACTGGATCCGTTCTCTGGATGGTAAGTGACTTACAACGGAGCTGTTGCTTGTAGCTGGTCTGACATTAAAGTTATTCCTTTTAACTTGTGTTTTTAATGTGCAGTATATGACAAAAACATGTTTCTTATCCTTTAATCCAGGGGTGGGGAACCTTTGGATTGCTTTTGGGCTACAATTTCCATTATCCCTGACTGCTGGCCGGGGTTGAGGAGAGTGGAATGCAGCAATATCTAGAGAGCCAAAAGTTCCTCATCCTTGCTTTAGTACCAGAGAACTAACATACAGTACTGCTATTCTACAATTGGCACAGCTGCTTCCTGTGTTGCAAAAGAAGGTGCATATCTGTGTGTGCTTTTAGAGCTGCAGTTTTCTTTTTAACATGGGAGGGGCAAACTTTGAGTGGGTAGGTGCTGCAGATAGGCTTTTTGACTAGACTTCAGGATACATGGCCTTTCAAAACAAATTAGGGTTTGATATGAGAATGAGCCTGTGTGAACCTCAGGCTTCCCCCCACCCCACCCCACGTCAGGTCTTACCAGAGGTGGCAAGCCAAACACATATGCTTTTGAACTAACCACATATTCCAATTACACCAAAGTTTGGGAACTTTAGGTAGTTAAAAGAAGCCAGGATATCAAACTGAACATGGAAGCTTTTGATCTCCTTTGTACGTAGGAAGGTGGTGGTGGGGGGCAGCGGGAGCAAGGAAGTCAGATGTGTGCAGGCTCATTCTTGTAATGACAAACCATAGTTACTTGTTTCTGTACTAGGCCAATGTATATATTAAGCTTTTAAGAAGCTGAGGCTGCAGCCTGGTGGTGGTGAGTTTAAAAAACCCACATTTTTCATTCCATTGTTTCCAACACCAATTTGAATGTTTGAGGAAATAAATTTAATTCAGTGGCTTAATTCTGTTTTTTTATTGTGGCCTTAATGCTGTTAGACTCTGTTTTCTTTTTCCCTCCATGTATGAATTCTTAATCTGGTTTTGTTTTGTTTTTTAAATAAAGGCACCAGAAGTGATTCGAATGCAGGATAGCAATCCATTCAGTTTCCAATCAGATGTGTATTCTTATGGAATTGTACTCTATGAACTGATGACCGGAGAGCTACCTTATTCCCATATTAACAATAGAGACCAGGTGAGAAACGATCATTTTAAAAATGCAATGCATTGTATTTCCAAATTTTCAGGGTTTCTGGATTTTATTTAGAAGGTTACAGAGCAAGGAACCATGTAATTTATATTCCACCTTATCCAGTCTACTGCAAAGATGGCAAATTATAGAATTAGATCTTGGCTTGTGTGTATCTAAGCAGATAAGCATCCCATATAAAAGCTTTTGCAGAGGGTATCTGTTTGCAGTAACATTGAAATGTCAGTATAATATCATGTGTACTTCGCCCAAACTGCTTATTTGCTAGTGCAGGGTTCGTTAGCACCAGGCTGGTTGGAATGTTGAGTCAGAGTTCTAGAGGTCTAAAAAAAACTACATTGTTAACACTTGATACAGGGGTCAGTTCATAAACTACAGTGGTGCCTCGCTAGACGAAATTAATTCGTTCCACGGGTCTTTTCTTATAGCGAAAAATTCGTCTAGCGAATCCCATAGGAATGCACTGATTTTTTTAACTGTTTTTTGGCCTATAGGAATGCATTAATTGAATTTCAATGCATTCCTATGGGACACCGCGATTCGCTAGACGAATTTTTCGTAAAACGCATTCGTCTAGCGAGGCAACCTCCGCTCGAAAAATCCTTTCGTTAAGCGGAAATTTCGTTAAGCAGGGCATTCGTTAAGCGAGGCATCACCGTAATTCCCTTGTGAAATCTGGGTTGTGTGTTCTTGGAGTTCCCATTGGTCTCCAACGATCTGTGTCTTCTCAAGGGTTGGATTGCGCATTAGGAAAGCCTTAACCTGAGGATCGAAGGCAGGATAGGCTAACACTGCTTGTGAACTCTGCCTTCATTGTTTCTTAAGCCTATTTGCCCAGATGGAAATAATTGTTATATGCTAGATGAAAGAAGTGCCCTGAACTTTAAAATAATCTGACATGCTAAAGTGGAAAGCACAAGGTTCCTAACTGGTCTAGTAGCTGTAGTGTGTGCTCAGTGCTACCTTAGAGGCAGTTACCACTCACTGTGGCAAGTGTGGCACCACCCTCTGGGGAGCATGGTGGGCAATTAGCCTTCTGCCAAACTTTGAAGCTGCAGACATGTCTCAGCAGTTGTATGGTGGTCCCAGCCCTCTCACAGCACTGAAGTTGGTAAGGATGCTGGGAGTGGTTAGGCAGCCAAATTGGCAAGCCCCCACCCCCTTTTTTATTATGGGGGAGCAAAGGGGGACTGCTGTTTGGCAATGCCAAGCATTGGGTGAAGTTGGAAGTTTTCTCACAGAAAAGGTTGGAGGCTTCATGGCTGATTTAGAAGCCTGCAGAAAGCTTTGATTGTGCAGTGAGCCTCCCTCCACAAGGAGAAGCTGCTTCCTGCATAAATGACCCTCCTGAAAGTGCAAACAGGAACATGGTAGAAGGGCTAAGGCCAACAAGTGCATCTCCACTTTCTCCCTCACAGGATTGTGGTGGTGGTGGTGGGTGCTTGGAAAGGCTTCTGGGGCTGGCTTCTCAACTTAAGAGATAAATAGAGCCATTAGAAGGTTACACATGTTTGTTTCTTGTAAGTCAACTACTTTGGAAGCACTGTGGAAGAAGATACAATGACATGTGCTATAATTTGTACTAAATTAGATAAAATGGCCTGTTTATTACAATGCAGATCCCTCACCAGTCTGCAGGAGGTTCCCATCTGGCAAGCAGCTTCCATGTGCGTATATTCTGGCAATTAATTTTGGTAGTTGGCAGAGAGTGTGGGGGGTCTTGAGAATATGGGAAGCTTCCTTAAACCAAGCCAGGCCAGTGGGCCATCTAACCATAGCCCTTCCGATTGTCGGACAGAAGTCTTTCCCAGCCCTCCATGGTATCACTTATGAGTGATGTCCCCTTCCCCCTTGAAACCACATGCAGCTGCCCTCCATATTTCCATGAGAACAGTGAATAGTTTACATTAAAACTATTTTCAACATAGATGCTGCCTCTCTAAACTTCTAAGGTTTGCTTGTTTGCCTATTCTTAGATCATTTTCATGGTTGGTCGTGGTTATGCATCACCAGACCTCAGCAAACTCTACAAAAACTGCCCCAAAGCTATGAAGAGACTCGTAGCAGATTGTGTGAAGAAAGTCAGGGACGAAAGGCCTCTCTTCCCCCAGGTAAGAATTAAGCTTGATTTTAGAGATTTACAAAACGAATAAACTTGTGTGTGTGTGTGTGTGTGTGTGTGTGTTTGAATAAAGCAAGAGAGAGAGAGAACACGTTGGTTCAAATAGTGAAAAATAATGGGGAAACTAATCTCTTAAACTGCAGGCAAGAGAATGTTTTATTACTTTATTTTATTACCTTTATACTCCATAGAAGTCAAGATTAGAGCACATGGTTCACACCTCATAATTTATCCTTGCAAACAACTCAGTAAAGTAGGCTAGGCTAATAGAGAGTGAGTGGTCCAAGGGGACTCAATGAGTTCCATGACTGAATTACACACAGGCATGCAGACATGCCTGCATGTGCCTATGCATGCACAAACACAGGTATACCTATAGGTATGTATTAACTTAACCCAACAACACCGTCCTCACACACAGAAACAGATCCCACTGCAGCCAACCAAAGACGACCAACCACACCCTAGGCTACCTCAACCTCTCCCACCATCAAGGAAACATAACAAGCGAATAGAAAGAGAGCCTACTCAAGTGACTCTGACACAAAAACCCTACACATACACTAAGTAAAATAATATAAGCTTTACCACCCCACCCCTTTCTCCTGCCCCCTTCTTTTCTTCCCAACCCTATACTGCATATAACACCTCACGACAAAAGTAACTGACCTGTAGAAAACACAGCCTGAAGAAAAAGACAATGCATGTGCTTTTGTAAACGAGGAAAATCTTTAATAATTAAAAACAAAAACCTATAGGTACTGCTTATCAGATGGACTTCACAAAATAGTTTACATAAAATTATTTTTAAAATAAGTGTCGATAGAAATTATATGATGAAAGAGAAAGGACAAGCAACTGTCATTGCAAAGGCTGCCTCTTTTTTTTCTCCATCCCTCTTGATTCTTCAGAAGTCCCTCAGGTGGCATTTGGAGTGGGGAGAGAGGTCTCCATGGGGAGTATGGGGCTGGCAGCTTCCTAACCCGTTTCTGCTGCTTCTCCCCTTCCCTCGGGGCAAGATGGACACATTATACAGCTGTGTCTAGATAATATTATATATGATTTAATATATACAAGAGAAGGTAATAATAAAATACATAAACGACAAGACAGATATAAATTTTATCCTCTCATGTGTATATTTGCATTTATGAGAGAGGCAGATGGAGGGTGGAGGGGAGACAGGCGTATTATGTTTAATCATACGTACACACACACACACACACACACACACACACACACAAATTATAGAAAGACAGATTTATATCTCTGTTTACCTGTTTCCTGAGAGGCACTAAAATTCTCAATTTTATGTTTCTTGGTATTTCCTGCCTCTGATAAGACCAAAATGTTTCATTAGTGGGAAATAATGAAACAGTTTTTCAGAGAACTATGTTCACTTTTCTTTACTATTTTCCAGTAACGCTGAGATACTATAATTGATTTTTTAAAGGATGTGTTTTAAAACTGGGTATTTGTGTTGTAGCGTTGTAACTCCCAAGTTATTATTGCCAGGAACCTGTGGGTATCCCTGTACATAGATTTGTGCTTTGGGTGTGTAATGTGAGCCACTCACGCTTTTCACAAGGCAGAAAATAAACACTGTCCTCCTGCTCTTTATTTTATAAACAGGAAATGGTCACAGGGCAGTGGGTGGGGCTGGCAAGAGCTTCCATGAAATTTGCACTTGTAGCCTTGTCTAGACCTAGGAAGTTGTCAGTAATTAAGATAGTTTTGCGCAGAAATTGGACAGGCCATTATAATTTCCTTTCCCCCTCCTTCCCTCTTTACTTTAGATATTGTCTTCCATTGAATTGCTGCAGCATTCTTTACCCAAAATCAACCGAAGTGCTTCAGAACCTTCTCTGCATCGTGCAACTCACACACAGGACATAAATTCGTGCACGTTGACTTCGACAAAGCTACCTGTGTTTTAGGAGATCTTTGCGTGCTGCCCACTGCTCTCCAATAACAGTTCTAGCAGTTGTGCTTTTGAATGCCTCAGTCTACAGGATTGCAGAGCCAGCAATGGGATTCAGCTGGATGCCAGTTTTGAGAATGAGCTGCTATGAATTTCTACCGTTCTAATCCTACAGGGACAAAAAACTCCATGTTGCCTTTTTCTATAGGTTATCATATTGAAATAGTTAAGAGACAGTATACAAGAGGTCCTATTACTATTTTTTATAGATGCACTTGAGCCTTACTTTATCTCATATGCAAAAAAACAGAAAAAGGAAAAAAAGAAAGAAAACAGGTTTCTTTGAAATTGCATTATGCTGAAATAGACTGGTATTTTTCTATAGCAAAATAATAGCTTAGCATTTGAGGAAAGTCAATGCAGATGGTGCTGTTCTTCTGATATTCTAAGACTTTTGTGCCATTCAGGCTGGAGGAATTTTAACTAAAATGGTCATCCACAAAGAAGACTTAAGGGAAGAAGGGAATTCAAGCTCTGGAAAGTTTCCACTTCTAAGCATTTCTCAAGATCATGAAACGTTAAACACCAATATTAAGTCAACACAAAACAGTTTTGCACATGTGGAAAATGCTAATTTTGAGGCAAGGAATATATTATAACTAGTACTGTCCAGAGAAAGAAGCTAGCACAATCTTCGTACAATCATCTAACAGTAACATAAGAAGCTTATTGGGTACTTCAGACTTGTTTCTTGCGGCGCCCTGAGGGTCTGGTAAGAAACTATAGTTTTTTGGGAGGAGAAGAGGCAAAATAAGTAATTCTGCTAGTAAATTTCTGCAAGATAAAGTCTGTTTTGAAACTTTTTTTCTGAGCTGCACTATAAAGAAACTTGGCATATACAGGTTTTCCATTGCTGATTTGGGTTTTAATTTTGTTTTCATTGCCCCTCAGATAAAAGCATTTATTGTAAACCCAGGTTCTTCTGATTATCTTATTTTAATAAAATAAATTAAATTTAAGTTTGTCATTCAGTCGGTTTTTTAACCGATTTTCCACATTTGATGTGTGTGCCTCATGTTCTTAAATGTGTATATTATGTAGCCGTGATGCCCTGTCTGCAATATCTAGTTCACTATGTGCATAAAAGCAAAGAAAATACTGGAGCGATTCCCCTCTAAAATACCATTTTGGAAAGAACTGTAGAGCTATTAACTGTACCGTGTTTCTCATATTTTAAGACACGTCTTATATTAATTTTAACTCAAGAAAATAAGCCTATGGCTTATTTTCGGGGGTGTCTTATTTTTTGCCGAGCCCCAACTGAGCGGGAACCAGCAAAGGCAGCAGCCCGCTGGGCTGGGGTTTGCCTTCCTTGTGAGTCTGTTCTTTTACCTCTTGGCCTCGCTATCACTCACTCACGTCAGTCTCTCTTTCTCCTCCTCTCTCTCCTCCCGCTTTGCGTCGGAGATCTAGGCTTCAGGGGCTTCTCCAGCCGCGCTGCAGGCTATTGTTTCGCCCTGGTTCACCCCAGGGCTTTTAGGGGGTCGCTTAGCCTCGCGTTGCCCCTAGACCCCTTAGGCAGCAGCTTTGTGCATGGAGCTTTTATCGGAGCTCCCGCAGAGCGTGTGCGATGCGAGCGCGAGGAAACCGGAAGTCGGCTCCCGCGCGCTTTGCCGAGCTCCAACGGAGCAGGAACCAGCGAAGGCAGCAGCCCGCCGCCGGCTTGGAGCTCGGCAAAGCGTGCGCTGCTGCCTTTGCCGGCTCGAGCTCCAAGCCGGCGGCGGGCTGCCGCCTTTGCTGGTTCCCGCTCAGTCCTGCTCAGTCGGGGCTCGGCAAAGGCAGCAGCACACGCTTTGCTGAGCCCCGACTTAGCGGGAACCAGCAAAAGCTCGAGCTCCAAGCCGGCGGCGGGCTGCCGCCTTTGCTGGTTCCCGCTCAGTCCTGCTCAGTCGGGGCTCGGCAAAGGCAGCAGCACACGCTTTGCTGAGCCCCGACTTAGCGGGAACCAGCAAAAGCACAGCCCGCCGCCGGCTTGGAGCTCGAGCCGGCAAAGGCAGCAGCGCGCGCTTTGCCGAGCTCCAAGCCGGCGGCGGGCTGCTGCCTTCGCTGGTTCCCGCTCCATTGGAGCTCGGCAAAGCGCGCGGGAGCCGACTTCCGGTTTCCTCGCGCTCGCATCGGACGCGCTCTGCGGGAGCTCCGAGAAAAGCTCCATGCACAAAGCTGCTGCCTAAGGGGTCTAGGGGCAACGCGAGGCTAAGCGACCCCCTAAAAGCCCTGGGGTGAACCAGGGCGAAACAATAGCCTGCAGCGCGGCTGGAGGAGAAGCCCCTGAAGCCTAGATCTCCGACGCAAAGCGGGAGGAGAGAGAGGAGGAGAAAGAGAGACTGACGTGAGTGAGTGATAGTGACGCCAAGAGGTAAAAGAACAGACTCACAAGGAAGGCAAACCCCAGCCCAGCGGGCTGCTGCCTTTGCTGGTTCATGCCGGGTCCAGCATGTCTTATTTTGGGGGGGTGCCTTATATTTTTTAGGCTTCAGAAAATCGTGCCATGGCTTATTTTATAGGCACGTCTTAAAATATGAGAAACACGGTATTTCCTCGTACCATTATATTCTCTGTAGAGTATGCTTTGTAGCTTCAGCATCCTTTTGAGTGATCTTTAGGTGTGACGCAGTTTTCCAGAGCAAGTTTATCACTTTCAGGCACAGCAAAGTGCCCCTTGGAGATGTAGGTACTGCAAGCTGTTTTTTGACCCATAGACTTATATTTCCCATATTGAACCTCCACCACTGTAAGTGTAGGTGTGCATCTGCAGTTGCGGGTTGCTCTCAGATAAATACATTTAGTTCACCACACATTGAGCAAAACCTTACTATCTAGTTCCACATGGATTTCTACATAGTGGCGGAAAGACTCACTTTACAGAGAAAGAAGAAATCATGCAAATACATCCTCTGCCTCTTGTCCACAGGCCTGGAATGGAAGTAACCGAGTTCACTAAAGAGCCAAGCTAGATATGATATTAAATGCATCTTTGTATTTAACTCTAGGTTTAAAAGATGCTTATAGCATCAGCTGGGTGAACACTTGATAATTATTGGGATTGTGAAGGGAAATTTGACCCTTCCTTCCCCTGAAGCTAGCATTTCCCGGGGGAGGGCGGGGGGATCTATACTGGCTGTGTTACTAAAAGATCTATAGACATGCAGTTTGGCCCTCAGGTGATTCCTAGAGGTAGTTCATAGAGGTGACATACCGGTAGTCAAATCTGCAGATTCTTTGGAATAGGGTTTAAGATTTTTTTTAAAGGCGAATTGACAATCCTGTGTGTAATAAATGAGGGTGTTAGATCTCCGGTTGACTGATCTCACACAGTATCATGTTAGGCAACTCACTAGGAAGTTGTATACCAGCTGTATGCAGCAGGCTTTCTTTTTAAGGCATAAAGGATGTCAGTTACTCAGGAAATAGTGATGAATGAAAACTGCTCAGGGATTAAGAGTGAGAGGTAACTTTCTGATTGATAATCCACGCAAAGGTAAAGAACGTCATTTCCCTGGGTTGCGTTGCATCACTGCTAACATAATTTCAGTCGTGCCTTTCAGCTTGCACTCTCCTTAATAGTATTAAGTTCAGTTTGCGAAGACTGTCCTCGTGCCAATGTTCCTTTGCTGTTCATAAACACTGGCTGTCACTTTCCATGAGCTGCTTGCAAGCCTCTGCCATTTGTAGTGCATGCTGAGCTGTTCAGTTCCTCTGATCAGCTGCAGCTGAAATAACACCAAGGAACTGAAAAGCACCCCTGCTTTCCAAGGAACATCCACCCTTTCTGTATTTTCTGCTACACATTCAAAAATGTCCCCTACAATAAATGTATTCAGGTGCCACAATAGCTCTACTGCAGTGGCTTTGAATGCTTGGCGCTTCTGTATTCACTATCACAATGCAAATATTGAGTGAGTTATATTTGTTTCTGGAGTTAAGCTAATGCATTTTGTGTGCTTTTAGGGTTTCAGGAGTAAACAATGGAGAGGATAAGTGTGCGCACAGCATCCAAATCCTAAACAGGGTTGGGTGTACTTAAGCCTGTTGATTTTCAAATTCTTTCTTGTTATTCCTCACTGCTGGCACTTGTTCTTGCCCAGTATTGTAATGAACGTGTATTATACAGTTATAAGACTTACACAGTTTGAAGTCTGAATTTGTTGGTGTTTTACATTAGCATTACAGCATCAGAAAAGTGTACCTGGTAAAGTGCATATTCTGATCAAACTTCATATGTTAAGAATGACTGAAGTATAGTGCATGAAAAGCAAGCTTTTTTCAGTATGTATTTTCTGCCTTCTCCCAATACCTTGGGCTTGATCCTTATTTATGGGGCAATCATAACCATGTCGTATATCCTGTTGACCTCAGTGGAACTTACTCCCAGGTAAGTGGGTTTAGAGTTGCAGCCTTAGTCATTCTTAGAGTAGCTGCATCATGACTTTCTGGATCCAACCCAGCTTTTGAACTGTACAGTCCATATTGTGGGTTGCGTTGTGGTATTCTGCAATGAATTCTTCTGGGTTTCTTTGGAGATCTCCACATGGATTCGTTTGATTTACAGTCTGGACTACATTCTGGGCACAAATGCTTTAACTTTAGCCCCATTATTTAGTGGCTAAGCAATAATGGGCTAAAGCTGAGGTGCAGTTAGCATGCAATGTGAGCACAGCATAGTATGCCAGGTGCGATAGTTGACCCATGAAACTTCCATTACATATTTGATGTAAAGAGTACTGAGATACTGTGTAAAACTGCTTTCAACACTAGTATGAAAGTCACAGTTTAAGCAAAGAGTTAGTGTGCTTCCACATGATTACACGAGTGCCTTAACTTCGGCATCCTTTAAGGAGGAAACACGTTCTCTACCTATAAGATGGTGTGTTGGATTTAGATACTTTCTCTAAGGATGGGGAGAGAAGGAAAGCATTGTTTTGTGCCCCTTAGCAAATACTGAGTTATCTTCATTTAAATATATACTGTAATGTAGAAGCAAAAACTGAAAATGCAGTTCCTTCAGGTTCTGGAAGTTGGAGGTGTAATTTGAGAATTTGAAGAGTTAGCAGAAGCAGACTGGGCAAAGCCTGCTTCATCTTCTCTGAAACCCGACTGGCTGCTGTCCAAGCTAAAATTACTGCCTGCTTTAAGCTTTTAGTTTCTCCTCTCGAGTGCAAGTCATATGCATGCCACTCAAAAAAGATACTTAAAGCAACAGTCTGGCATGTTTCCAGTTTTAGAAATGCGATCTGAAATTTAAACCCACCCATGTTCTACATAAATGTAAGTGGAAGAGTAATTCATTCTGCAAATACACTGCACACCTTAAAACACTGCAGCACGGTCTGGCTTAGCCAGAAATGAATGCTATTTTTATAGCAATTATGGGATTCATTTTGCCTCGTTTGCTGGTAAAGTAACTTTCTTTAAAGCTATTCCCAACCTTGTTAGAGAGCAATGCCAATACATTTTACACTGTAGGAATAACATTTTCCATAGTAACAAGCCAGATTAGTCTTGTTGACCCACTGCTGCATGTGGATGGTGGGAGTCCTGGTGTAGCTCTGGGTGGCCTTATCGAAATCTCCTCTCCCGTTATCTCCTACTCCCTTGTCCAATAAAGTAAGGATAGTCTAGGTGCAGCTGACATTTAGTAACATTAAATTCATGTATTTACTCAAATGTTTAACAATTAGCTGTGTAATAAATTGTAGCTAGACTAGATGGATCTGGCCTCCCAAGCAGCATTTTTTGGGGGAGGGGGGGACCACACAACCACAGAAACAGAAATTGCTGCAGTTCTTGCCACTCTCCAAGAGGTAAGCTGCTGTTAACAGACATTTTTCTCTCCTTCCCCCCCAAATGTCACTGCTGTAGTTGCTGACCAAGCATTGCTTAATAGTCCCTTCCTGGAAAGGTGCTCAATTACCCTATGTGGTTGCCAATTTCAGTCCGATTGCAGACCTGGTTTTATCGTATTACCTTGATGGATGATGCAAGGAGGGGGACCACAGGGGTGTGTGTGCCCCTGCTCATTCTGCTGGACCTTGCAGTAGCCTTTGATGGCATGTTATGAACCACCCTGAGATCTATGGGTATAGAGCGGTATACAAATTTAATAAAAATTAAAATCGTGGTATCCTTCAAGCTTCTAGCTTGAAGGCAGTGTTTCAGTAGTTGTGCTTGAATTGGACAGCTGCTCTCAGAAGATAGGGCAAGGGCTGTTTGCCCCATCATGCCATTAATCCTATGTGGTCCTGCAGGGGGTCCCTGTATCCTTTCAGTATCTTCATGATGCCTCTTGAGCAGGCATTCCCAAACTTCGGCTCTCCAGATGTTTTGGACTACAGTTCCCATCTTCCCCGACCACTGGTCCTGTTAGCTAGGGATCATGGGAGTTGTAGGCCAAAACATCTGGAGGGCCACAGTTTGGGGATGCCTGCTCTTGAGTGAGCTGTGAACTCTTCTGCACAGTATTGACCTAGTTACAGTGAGGGGGTAAAGCATTTGATCCCCTGCTAAATTTGCCCGTTTGCTTGTCCATCATCCCTTCGATGCGGTGAAGGTGTCCTGTTCCCTTAAGCAGAAAAACACCCCCAAAGCATAATATGTTCCCCTCCATGTTTGATGGAGGGTTGTAGGCAGCATTCATCCTCCTCCAAACATGGCGAGTTGAGTTGATGCCAAAGAACTCGATTTTGGTCTCATCTGACCACAACACTTTCACCCAGTTCTCCTCTGGGTCATTCAGATGTGCATTGGCAAACTGCAAACGGGCCTGTACATGTGCTGTCATGAGCAAGGGGCCCTTGCAGACTCTGCAAGATCTCAGTCCTTCACGGCGTACTGTGTTACCAACTGTTTTCATGGTGACTATGGTCCCAGTTGCCTTGAGATCATTGACAAGTTCCCCCCTTGTAGTTCTGGGCTGCTTCATCACCGTTCTCCTGATGATTACAACTCCACGAGATGAGATCTTGCATGGAGCCCCAGACCGAGGGAGGTTGACAGTTATTTTGTGTTTCTTCCATTTGCAAATTATTGCACCAACTGTTGTCACCTTCTCACCAAGTTGCTTGGCAATAGTCTTGTAGCCCAGTCCAGCCTTGTTCAGGTCTACAATCTTGTCCCTGACATCCTTGGACAGCTCTTTGGTCTTGGTCATGGTGGCTAGTTTGGAATCTGCTGGATTGATTGCTTATGTCGACAGGTATCTTGCACAGGTAACAAGCTGGGATTACAGGTAAGACCTCTCCCTTACAGCAGGTGCTTCTAATCTCTACTCATATACAGTGACAATACCAGGTAGCCTGACATCTGGCTAGTTGATAGGGGATCAAATGCTTATTTCACTCTTTATAATGCACATCAATCTCTGACTTTTGTCTTCTGGGTTTCTGGGGTTTTCCCTGTTGTTCTGTCTCTCACAGCTACAATAAACCTACCATTAAAATTATGAACTGGTCATTTCTTCAATAGAATATAATCAATATATATATTTCAATAGAATATAGTCTAAGACGTGCAGTGGCTTGAGTAGTGTAGAAATTCTATAAGTGATATTTCTGTACCAAAGAGATGTTGCCTGCTCCATCTGCATGTAACTGCTGGCTTATTTTGACTGGACTTCCATTATTAGGAGTAAAAGGAGTACAGTCAAAACAATGGTAGCATAGATGGGTGTGTTACTTTCTTAAAATATCTATATTGCTTATGAAATGGAGCCTTGTACTATTGCTCATAACCAAATTTTAAAGAGCATTAAATAAGGCATTCAAAAACAAGATCCATTTAGTATTTAACATTTGATCAACTGTACTGCTTTAACACTTGACTAGTCCTATATAATTTTCCTAACCTTTTTTCTTGTAAAAAACACACAAACCAACAACCTTTAACAACATTAAGCTATACTGGGGTATGCTGGTTTGAGTCAGGCAGAACGTTACATGAAGATGCTTGATGTTCACTACTTCCTGCCCCTAGCTTTACTTATGATTTGTTTCCTGAAAAATCACCTCTCAAAATCTGGACGCTTTCCTTTACTTTGGGGAACATACTGGTGTTCTGATTTCAGAAAAACACGAGTTCTTCTACTTATGACTATACACTGGCATTTTTATTTAAAGCAATCATTTTATTAAGCTTCAATTGTTTTGCTCTACAGTGTCAGGCTCATACTAGAATTTCACCAGGACTTCAGTCTCCATGGCACAGTAATTCTAAAGTGGTAAACAGTACAAAGTTATTTAAGGAACAGAAAGACTGATACAGAAGAGTACATGGTAGAGATCTTGTGGTGGCTTAGGGAGGAGCAGTAGGTTCAGCATCTGCTCCAGAAAGATGCATAAAAAGCTCTCCCATCTCTGTTACATCATTGTCAGCAGCTGGCAGTGTTCTGTTTTCTCGATCTTCAATAAAATCCCAGAGGCGAACAGAATTAAGGAACTAGAATAAAAAACAACAATACAGTGCTCACTAATGACTCATACCGAAGAAGGTATCTGCTTAAATACTGCATACACCTGAACTGAAAAGCAGGCTACTGCTGCAGCTAAAACAACATCCTCCTCAGTGCAGTATGATGAGGCCTACTTCCCTTGGTACCAAAAAGATGCCAGCTGTAGAAAGGCACATGGGTCACTGCCAGAATTTCATTGAAGCGTATGAAGAGTTACTTTTTCTTGGATGCTACAGTCCCCCTATTTGCCCATCTAACCCACTAGACTCGGGTAAAGATTTTTCACAGCACTTGAAACTGGCACCTTTCTCTGTGCAAGCATGTGCTTGACCAGTGAGCTATCAGTGCTTGCCCTAGGAAGGGCCTTTCTGTAAATACAAGCTTGTGATCTTGGCCTTTGTATTTCCAAGACCTTACAGCTCTTGGGTCTAGCTGATGGGAGTGTGTGTTGTAACTACTACTACTCTAAATCCCCACTGGACCCTAAGGCCTCTTACATCAGCACTGCAACTTGTAACATCTCAGGGATTTTTGCTGCACCATCATATGTCATAGTAATAGCACGGCTGGCATAGGTTTAATACAGTAAAGTGCCAGTTCCAAAATACTGAAGCCAACCTGTGTCTTGCAGTTCAGTTCATCCAATAGTCAACAATTCCCCTCAGAAATACAAGTAGGCATATTGTGATCAGTAGTCAGAACAGAGTATATAGCATTTAGCTGTGCAGATTTCAGCTGGAGAGGTAAAATAGCAATTACAATTTTCATGCACACTATGGCCTGAGTCTATTCTGTCATGTAGACTGAAAAAATAAGGTTCAAAGAGGCTCTTAGAGTGCTGCATGGCCAGAGGGGTGAGGCTGTAGTGGAGCACGAATTCAGTACCAAGCAACTGTATCATGCTCAAACCAAGTGACTAGTGCATGTAAACACAAAATGCAAACTTTCCCTTCCTATCCAATTGCATAGCAAAAGTAGACAAAAAAAGAGCTCTGAAGTCCAGGACTTCAAAGCATGCTGCTGTGCCTGCGCTGCCAGCAAGGGCTACAGCACTAGCTGTGTAGGTATCTGTACTGATCTGACAAAACACCATTAAGCTTACCGTAAAGGTTATAAGCAACAAGTGCACTATTATTAGAAATACAACAGCCTTTACTAAAAGAAGCCTACTTAGATGATCCAAACATATAAATGTGAAATTTTCAGGGCTATTTAAAACCACACTTGCTAGCTAGGCAAAAACGAACAAGTACACTCAAGCATTTGTGTTTTAAATGCCAAGTAAACTAGATTCTGAAATTGAAAGAACTCCATTGTCAATGTGAGATGCAGTACTCAGGATCTTAGGAAAAGAGCACCCTGTTCCCCAAACGGGCCAGCTATGCTACAGCTGATACTCTGAAGCCTTTTATGAATGTATAAAAGTGTCAAAGTCTTCAGTGGAAGAATGTGTCGGATCACTGAAGCCCAGTGCTGCAGTTTAGTTGAGAGAAGAAACATGGCTGGATATCTTACCCGGACAGTCCCCTCAGAGCTAAGCTGCTTTCGTGGTTTCTCTGGTTCAGCCCGTCTCCCATCTGGATAGGCATGCAGGTACAGACATTTCCCCCCAAATGGGCAGGTCCCCTTACCCTGGTCAAAATACTTGCAGGCCTTCCTCCTGAACATATGAGAGAGAGAACACAAAACACAAGGACATTCATTTATACCCTAAATCTCAAGGTGGCTAATGTTGCTAAGAACAAGGGAAAATAAAAGTAAATACAGGAATGAAAACCCAAAGTAAAGGCACCTAAGACACTTTGATGCAAGGGGTGGGGAGATGGTCAGTGGCATTATTGCAGGCATTTAGGTGAATATAATGCTTCTCCATCAATCTCTACTGGAGCAGAGCAGTGATGTACAGTCCCTGGCTATGACAGTCCCTGTGAAGATCAGGTCGCCAACCCTTTGCAGCCACTCTTTCTCCCATGTATCTTCAAAGAAAGAAAGTGGGTATGATATGGCAGTGGATGTGTGCATTTATTTCTGGTCCTGTTCTGACTGTAGTACACCAATGTGAGACTTAAGTTTCACTGGAAAGTGTTGGAGACTTAAGCTTCACTGGAGTGTTGTGGTAAAAGAGGCTCAGGACAACGTTAAGGAATCGTGATCTTTCTTGACCCAATGGCACGCTTTAGTTTCTTACTAGAACAAAACGGAAGTAGGCAAGAATGTAAGACATGTGGCTTTAGCCATAACTTGTTACATTATAGGAGACTTGTTTTCTTATTATAAAATCTTTAATTAAGTAAAATTTGACAGAACAATCTGAAGCCATATTGCGCCAAATCAGTATGTACATTTCAGCGTAACACAGTAACTTTAACAAGCTATTAAATTCAACTGTTAAAATCCGAAGCAAGAACAAAGGGGATAGATTCTTTCTGAGAGAAAAACCCACTCACAAAATCAGTTTTATTTATGACAAAAAAATTCTGTTCAGACATCATTTTACATTCTCAGTCACTTAGATGGGTCAACCATCCAAGCCTGTGAGACCACAAAAGCATATTAACTGTACTTTCCATTGATCTGCATTAAGGAAGCTCATTGTCCTGAGAAAGGCAGAGTGCAACTTGCTTCAAATTATATTTAATAGGGCAGATCTTTCAAACTCCATGTTATGCAGTTACTGCAATTTGAAAGTCCTATTTGGGTGCTTTAGTTGAGATTTGTGCAATGCAGGGGGTTGGACTAGATGACCCTTGGGTTCCCTTCCAACTAAAATTCCATGATTCTTATTCTATAAAAGATGGTCAAAGACGGAAAAGATTTCAGCTTGAGACCGTGTCAAAAATGCTAGTAACTTTGCTATTATGTATTTTTTCCCATTCCTCTCAATTCCTCTATCAAGACAAATCCAAAATGATTTTTTGGGGTGGATTTGTTCCATAAAAGAGCTGCAAAGTCAGGAGGTTTACTGCCAAGTGCTTTCCCTTCCTGCATATAGTCCATTTTTGGAGCTGTCATGCTTAGATTTTCCACAGAAGTATATAATTAATAGCCTTTAGACACAAAACACCGTATCATAGGCTCAAACTGCTTGTTCTGATCAGCAGCTGCAGATTTCAGCTCTAGATGTATTAATAGCACAGCCCCTGATGTGACTGATAAGCATAAACACTGCATAAATAAAGAGCAACACAATGTAAACAATTAGAGACCAACAGTGAAGGTCACAGAATGACACAGCTGGCATTTGGTTAATTACAACAAGCATTTAACCAAATGCTAGATAGATTAGTAAGATATGTACACAATTCACTGTTGGCTCACATAAAATGAATTATTCACCACATGTGGGTTTTTGTTTTGTTTTCACAAATTTTAAGGGGACAGTTTGATCAAAATAGTGTGAGAAGGTTGAAAACACACTTTCATTCTAGATTTGCTGCACTTAAAAATGTTGTCCTGGCAAAGTAATTGAGTAGAAAAAGACTTCTTAAATTTCCTGATGTATTCCCCACCCCACCATGGGTAAAAAAAATCAGGGCCTTTAGCAATTTTAGAGAAAATGGATATTGAAATGATTTGTGGTCTGACCTTATTACCAAGTTACAGCCTAAATGCAAATAGTCAACAAGTATTTCCAGATATTCCACTTCATTAACCTCAGAAATGAGGCCATAAATTTCTATATATGAGATTGAAAATTAATGCAACCCGAGAACTGCATTCTCCAAAAAGACACAGTAGCAAAGTCCCTGGGCCAAGCTATCTGAGGCCTGAAGTGCAGCTCGATGGAAATAATCATCATCAAGAGTCCCCACTTGAATTCAATATGAGATACTGTACATTTAAAAAAAAGAAAAAAGATGGCCTTTTCCAGGTGCCAATACTCACTTTCATTTTGAGGGGGGGGGGAGTGTGAGCCTGGCCAAGTGGAAGAATGCTAGTAAAACAAAAAACTAAATAGGGGTAGGTGGATCACCAGTGATCACTTGTAACTCGCAAATCTTGCACTACAGGACACACAGCTTCTTGCGTTTTTATCTTGTGAACTGTGCTGAGATCTTTTGGTGAAGGATGATCTATAAATAGAACTAAATAAATCAATAAAATTCTTGTGCAAAGGCCATGGGTCAATTTGGGCATAAATGTTGCTCGAGAACCCCAAACCAAAAGGATTGGGAACATGTAGTGGGCTCACATTGGCCTCTATTTGCATACCCCCACCTACACCTGCTCTGCTGGCAAACCAATTTTGCCTAGAAGACAGAATTGCAAATTATGGTTTGCAGAAACTAGTTTGCCTACAAACCAGAATTGAAGGACAGATGAAGAACAGAAGGCCATAATAGGAGGACGGAGTGTGAGAGCCTGGTGCGTCTTCATGCAAAACAGGACTTTGCCTTTCATCTGAATCAAACTACTAGCGTGCTAAAGGGTGAAAAAAATAGTACTATTTGGAGCAGCATAGACATGTTACCAAACTCTTAACCAACACATCCTGGAGTTATTTTAATTTTTTTTGGGGGGGGGGGAAGCTATTTCATCCCACCGATTGCCACTTTTATTATGTTTAATAGTCTGATAGACATATTCACAGAAACGTTTTTTAATTACAGAAGTATTCTGTATACTGCATGCTGCTCTAGATTGAGACAATAACACAATATTATTATTATTATTATTATTATTATTATTAATTATTATTATTTAATTGAACTACTCATCAAACAACTCTGGTCTCACATTATAATAATCATAATACTTACCCCACTCCCTGCTTAAATGCTTCAATCAGCTCATTCTTTTTAGTCTGATCTTCCACCCAATACACACTGGGAATTACAAACTCTGATATCACACGGCATTCTGGACAGGACCTTGGATGAAATTTAAAAAGTATATGTGTAGTTTGCTGAGAAGAAGCAGTTTCATCCAATTCAAGAGCAACACCAAGCACTTCTGAAGTACAAATCGGTGGAGCGGGAAGCAATATCTAGGACCCAAAGTGATTTCTGGCAGCTCCCAAAACTTCCCCACCCTAAAAAACCTAACTTAAAAAAAGTTTTTTTCTGAGGATGGGGGAGCTTAAAAAAAGTAAACCTAGCAGGGCAGGAGGGGGCAGTGTTGAGCTCCAATCTCACACTGGGGTGAAAAGATGTTTCAACCTCTGCCCTTATAATAATAAAAATAATAATAATTTATTATTTATACCCGCCCATCTGGCCGGGTCTCCCCAGCCACTCTGGGCGGCTTCCAACAGAAGAATAAAACACAATAATCTATTAAACATTAAAAGCCTCCCTGAACAGGGCTGCCTTCAGATGTCTTCTAAAAGTCTGGTAGTTGTTTTCCTTTTTGACATCTGTTGGGAGGGCGTTCCACAGGGTAGGCGCCACCACCGAGAAGGCCCTCTGCCTAGTTCCCTGCAACTTGGCTTCTCGCAACGAGGGAACCGCCAGAAGGCCCTCGGTGCTGGACCTCAGTGTCCGGGCAGAATGATGGGGGTGGAGACGCTCCTTCAGGTATACTGGACCGAGGCCATTTAGGGAGATGATGGGCTTCATAGTAAGAGCTGATATGAGCAGAGATTTCAGCTTCTCTGCTCACATCAATGTAGTAATTGGGATGCAAACTTCTGTTTCTCAAAGCTGATGCAGGTCACAGCAATTCAAAGCACAGTACAGTGGAACCTCGGTTTATGAACACCTCGGTTTATGAATTTTCGGTTTATGAACGCCGCGGACCCATCTGGAACGGATTAATTCATTTTCCATTACTTTCAATGGGAAAGTTCGCTTCAGTTTATGAACGCTTCAGTTTATGAACAGACTTCCGGAACCAATTACACCCATGCTTCAGTTTATGAACGCTTCAGTTTAAGTACCCCGCGGACCATCTGGAACGGATTAATCCACTTTCCATTACTTTCAATGGGAAAGTTCGCTTCAGTTTATGAACGCTTCAGTTTATGAACAGACTTCCGGAACCAATTGTGTTCATAAACCGAGGTACCACTGTATTAAAAAGAGATGACTTCATACTCCCCACTCTTTTGCCTTCACTCCCACTTCCAGAGCTGATCCAGGCAAGATTCTTTCCCACTATTTAATTTTTATCCGCATTCAGTGACATGCTCAGTGGCTACAGTATGCTGAATGTTGGGATGGCAATAACAAAACAAAAAAAATCAGTCTTATCCAAGGAACCAATTTTTTAAAATGCTAGGTTTCAGCATTTTCTGTACAAACACACACACACACCCCTTCATTTTCTGAGGCTCATACCAAAGCCAACAAACAAGATATTCTGTTCTCATCAATAACCCCCTTACATATTCCCTAAGATATTTTGGTGGTTGTTACAAATGGGCGTTTCCCCATCAATCGAAAAAATTCCTGTAACACACTGCAATAACAAAAAACCGTAAGCAAAACTTTCCTTAGTCAATCCTCAGCTATACTACACCTCATTTGAAGGTACAAAGGAAAGGAATAAGAAAAATATCATGCACTGTATTCTAAAAGTGAAGGTTGTTAGGAACTTACTTTATGATTGGATTCTCAAACTGCTTGACACCCCTCCACTGGCGGATACAGGACAAGCAGTATGTGTGATTGCAGTTGGAAAGGATTCCAAATCTTCTTTCAGATGCTGATGGTTTGTCATATACCACTTCCATGCAGATACTGCATACCTTGTCCTGACTTGCTTGAAAGGCAAAGGCCTTCTCCATCTCGTGTTCAAACGTAGCCATGCACATCTATATATGAAAGAAAAGCCCAAGATATATTATATATTTTTAAAGGAAGCAGGGGGAAGGACTACTATTATAGGTATAGCCACTACAATGTTCTGACAGTACAGTCCTAAACCTGTCAATTTAGAACTGGCATAGCAATTCAAACCCCTCATATGCCTTGCTGGGGGTTGCACTGGGAGTAGAGGTTCCCTCCACCCAGTCCTGCCTGGTTTTGTCAGCCTCAGATGGTGGAGGAGCTCCACCAATGAGCAGCACTTGAATATGTCCACTTACACAGCAGGTGCAAGTTACTGCCAGCAGCATCCCAGATGGCGACAGCCAGTGGGAGGGAGCAGGACTGGGCTGGTCCTGGATCTACTAGATTCTTTGCAGACCATGCTGTTGTCAGTGTGATGGCAAATGGGTCAGATGTGGGCCTGTTCACTACAGCAACCTGGGAGCTGGCACAGCAGAGGGAGCTTTTCTCTGCCTCCCCCTCCTGCCCCAAGCACCAGCCTGTACGTGCAGTGCTGGCATTGGCATTGCTGCTCCATCAAGTCCCACTGCCACCTGCCAGGAACGTAGGATTGCAGCCTAAGTTCCATTAAATCAAGCTTTTTCTAGGGGTTCCACTAACCCTCCAAAGCAGATTTGTAGAGGGAGAGGAGAGGGACAAAAGTTCCCTTGCTAGATTGTTTTATTACAAAGGGAAACTTGTATCAAACAATAATTAAGAACCACCTCACCAAAAACACAGTAGCTGCGTTGTTGTTGTTGTTTAAAAAGAAGACCATAAATACTAAACTAAACCAAACCCACCAGCATAAAGGCCTTGGACAGCCAAGGGACTGGCATTAAGCTATAATTAAGCATGCAGCTGACCTTGGATTTAAAATGGCAACTGGATACAATTATGTGACAGTAAATTTTTACAGATGAGGCCCACACAATTTCAGACCCATTAAGCTTAATGAAGCCTACCAGTAACTATGTAAATGCCCTATGTTCACAGACCAGGAGGTGGAGGTGGGGGGTAGGTTAGCTGTCAAGCACCTGGTGATCACATCACAGTGTACAGCTGGTGAGCTGAATTTGGCATGATGGGTCACAAGTTGAACAGTCTTGATATATGAGAACTTAACACCATTTGATTTAATACTGATGAGTAATCTGTCTGAAGAGGGTGAGGGGTGGGAGAGGAAGTAGGTTTTGGTTTTAACATGGGACAAAAGAGGAAGTGGGGTATGTTGGGTCAGGCCCAATGATCTCTGTCTGGAAAGAAGTGGCATAGGATTCCGCCCCATTTGAGCACTGGGCTAACACAAAGATTGTCCGTTGCCTTAGCACAGCATATTGTAGGAGCCATCAGACAGGAAGGGCCAGAAAAAGAAGAATGGAACTACCGTAGTATTCCACTACTGCGTTCCATCAGTGCAAGGATTACTGCTTGTGCTACAGGGCATTTCCTCCTTCCATGAATGTACCACGTTCTCCCAAATCTGTTTTAGAGGGTTGGGGGAACTCCTAGAAATGTTTAAGGGGGCATGTGGAGAGGGAGAGAGGGGGGAACATTCCATTGAGAAAGCAGAAATTGTTAGGCTGATGGAACATTCACTTAGCATTACCGTTGGATACAACCCAGTAAGTAAGGGCAGAGTGTGAAGGCTATGGTTTTGTACTATCAATCATTTTTAAGAAGAATGGAAACAGTACAGGAAACATTCCCAGATATGCAATGTATAGAATACAGTATGCAAGAATATTTATAGATACATTCTACGTTAAATATTTGAGTTACTGAACTATATTATTCAAATGAAATACAAGACAATTAATTTTAAAGCATCAATCAAATCTAAAAATAACAGTACGGCATTAGCATACCTATGAGAAGCTCAAGGGAATTTCATTACTCCTAATCAGTTACACTTAAGAATTTAGCAGCAGGTTGAATTCTAAAGCTAGTTTCATGAGACTGGTAAATGCATTCAACACCTACTTTGGTTTTAGATTCTGATAATGCTACAATAGACATATTTTAATATATCTGAAAATTATATTTTATAGCTTCACACACTGATTATACTATATTTTAAGTATTATTTTCCAATGCAATTTTACATACCATACTTTCTGCAGTAATTCACTCAAGTTATATATTTTTAAGCCACTTGATTACTCATGGAAGGTGACAAAAACATACTTGTAGATACCTTAAAATGAAGCTTACCAATAAACTAGAGCAAAATATGCTAGCAAAAATGTAAAGGCTACACTGACAGAATAGCATTATCATGGCTTCCTACTACAATAGTGAATCACATTATTAATCAACATGGAGTAAATTTAAAGTGGAAGCTTTCCAACTAACCACAGTCCCCCACAATGTCTGAACTTGAGGATCTGTGGCTTGTTCAAACTATGCCTATCAAGACCAAGTCAGGATCTGGGGGGGGGGGGGAGAGTCAGCTGCAGCATAAACAAAACCACCAAGTTCAGATGACACAGGGAGCGGTGGTTACTTTCAAACCAGAAGCCAAAGATTCCAGTCTACTTGATGAAGGCATGAAAGAGCAGAAGAGGGAACCCGAGATCTAAGCTCACTGCAGCTCACTCTCATGGCAGCAAACCATAAATTCTAGCTAGATCTGTAGGAGGACTCTAAAAACCAAATATAACATAGATCTACAAGACATTTCAAGAAATACAGAATCAGGTTGAAATTAGTTTTATTTTTAGTCATGTTTACCTTTTCATGCATCTTTCTCTGTTCTGGGTCAAAGGGATGAAGTACTTGCAAGCCACAGATTTCACACACTTGCCCATGGAGGTAGAGACATCTGTCACCAAACTGGCACATGCCAGCTGCTGCATAAGGACATAACTGTTCGCCATCAGTGTATGAACTTCCAGGTTCAGCATAATCATCTTCAAGCCCACTGCGGATAGCTTCCAAATATGAATGGGGCTTTGCTTCTAGAGCATCTGTTGAAACACTGCAACATGCTGAATCACTCTGAGCGCCGCATCTTTCCTCATTTGAGCCACATAAATCTTGGGAGAGGAAAAAATAGCATGTGATCATGTGAAACAGAAAAGCTACGGTTAGCTGCTCATGAAATCTCCCATTATAAGGTAATAAAGCAGCTGGCAGGCATTTCTAAATTGTAATTTAATTCAACTTGCCTCCACTAAACACAGGGAACCTACTTTCATCTTAAGATCGTAGAAAGCTTTATCATCTCGTCATGCACCTTAATTACTCACAGCCAATTCTTTCTGGAACAAGCACCAGAAAAACATGCATCTAAAATTAAAGAACGGGTGAAAAATAACTGCAAATTTACAAAATGCCAGTCATGGCAGCAGGCACAGTGTGCATGAAGGGTGGGCTTGCAAGTTTCCAGGATCCTAGAGGGGAAGATTGAGTAGCTCTTGCCCTCCCTTCACAGCAACAGTCTCCCCAAGTACAGTGCTGTATCTTTCTCCATACGAGTGAATGGCAGCCATGCATTGACATGACATGGGAGAATGCAAAAAGGTGCACTCAGGAACATCATGGTGTGTGTGTGTGTGCGCGCGCACACACACACTCGAAACCAACTTTTTAAACCCCAGCCATTAAGAATCAAGTCTGCTCCTATCTGCATAGTCCAAAGTTGGGGCCTGTTTCTTGGTCACTGTAGGCCAGAGCTTTCCAAACTGTGCATTGTGACATGTTAGTGTGTTGGCTGCAGTGTGTGAGTCTGTTTATGTAAGGACAAATGCTTGGAATCATTTAGGACCAAATAAAAAGCAGCAAATAAGCAAAACAACAAAGTGTCAACAGAATTAGAAAAATAGAAAGAAAACCCCTACTCTTACCTCTGTCTCTGAGCACTAATGTTTTCTTTTCACGTTTTCCAGGCTCATGTACTTTACTTTTTGTTATAGGTGTATTTTGCTCCGGCTGAGTGTTAAGGCTGTAGAATGGTGGTGCAGAAGCGCAAAGAGTCCTAGTACTCACTATGGCACCTGATGCAGAAGGTCTAACATGATCATATCTTAAGAACAAATAAAAAGACCACAAATATTAACTGCAGAAGACATTTATTTCAATGCATTTGTGCTAGTACAATTACCCTACTTTGTAGGGTTTGGGGGGGGATAGCCTAGCCACCCTTGCAAAAAGGGACTTGTTTCAATAGGCAGGCTGTTTAAAAGCAAGTGGCTTCTTAAGAATGAGTGTCACTCACTGCTTGTATGAATTCAGCAAAATCTATACTGAACATACAATGAGTACGAGTTACTGCACTTTTAACGTATTCACAGTACCATCCTATGCAAGAATAAGTCCCACTGATTTCAATTAAGTGAGGGGCAGGGTTGCAGTCTTACAGCAGAATTCTACTCAGAAGTAAGTCTTATTGAATTCAATGGGCCTTAGTGGGGTAAGGACTGCAGTTTAAATTGACTTTTTAATCGTTCTACAGCATAACTAAAATCCCCTTAGGAGAGACTACACCCCTCATCTGGTTAAGCCCAGAAAGTACTCTTAACAGTAAAACTAAGATCCTAATCCTATGTATGTTTACTTAGAGCGCTGCCAATTTCAAAAGAAACTTACTTCTACTTAATATTTAGGATTGCAGCATAAACATCCCAGTTCTATGCACTGAGTTCAATGCTATATACACCCAAGAAAGTGTATATGGGATTGTAACTTTAGATCAACCAGCTGGGCTCCACACAATGCAAGCTTTAATCATGCAAGCTTTTTTTTTATAAAACAAGCAGCAGCACAGATTCTAAGAACTAACTGTCCAGCTGCAACCAGGATATTGGAACATTAAGCTCTTCCTCTGGTTTTAATAAAAATCTAGAAATTACAAACCAAACAGAAGCCAAGCCACAAGCTGTTCAAGTCTAGAGGATCAACAGCTTAGGAAATATCATTGGCATGACACACACACCCCTGCAAAAAAACCTGTATGTTTTATTTTAAAAACTAGCAGCCCATACCTGCAGCGAGTTCCATAGGCACATTGGCCTTTCTGGTAGAATTTGCAGATAGTAGATGGTTTACTTGTAGACAAATCATGTGAAAATAGGCACCTACTTCCTTCACGGCATACCCCTTGCATAAAATACCTGCAGTGACAAAGAAAAAATACCAACAGATGACAGGCTTTTAAGCTATTTCTTGATGTTGTTCAGACATGAGCGAAAAATCAAGTAGCAAACATTATGCATCAACTATTACATGCACCATAATGTGAAACCAGAAAAGTGAGACAGAAATTAGAGCACAATTTCAAAAATGAAATGAACTTAGTAAAAACATAAGTAATCAAGAGGTAGAGCAACTCTTCTATAAGGCATAGCTGCCAAGTTTTCCCTTTTCTCACGAGGAAGCCTATTCAGCATAAGGGAATTTCCCTTAAAAAAGGGATAACTTGGCAGCTATGCTATAAGGAAAAGTAATATTTTGGGCAGGCATAGGCAACCTCGCCCCTCCAGATGTTTTGGGACTACAACTCCCATGATCCCTAGCTTACAGGACCAGTGGTTAGGGATGATGGGAATTATAGTCCCAAAACATCTAGCGGGCCGAGGTTGCCTATGCCAGATTTAGAGCCTTTTTAGTTAGAAAAAATGGCAAGGGAGCAGAACCTCAGATGTGTATTTATTTTTACTGATTTGGGGGGCAGCTGCTCCCCTTCATCCCCCTTGGCTATACCCATGGGGGCACAAGGAGGAAAGAAGGTCGGGAATGGGGTCACGGTCAGAAAAAGTTTGGGAATCACAGGACAAGAGCATATAACACCAATCCTGGCATAACACTACTGGCTGACAATTAGTTTCCAGGCCCAGTTCAAAGTGCTGCTTTTGACCTATAAAGCCTTAAATGACTCAGGACTGCAATACTTTAAGGATTGCCTCTCCCCATATGAACCAACCCAGACCCTTCTTTTATGCCTCCTTCACAAGAGGTCTGGAAAATGGCAACAGGAGAATGGGCATCGTTTGTGGAGTGCTCTCTCCAGGGAGGTTCACCTGGCACCATCATTATACTGTATAGCTTTAGGCACCAGGCAAAAAAGTTCTTCTGTAACAAGGCCTTTGACCTTTAACTATCTGTGGCCTTTTAGAAGTTGGGTGGGATGTTTTTAAAGCATTTCTTTTTTCCTCTTGGTTTTAATGTATCTTTGGATTGCCCTGGGCAATATAAAGCAACTGACTAAATAAATAGCAGAAAATGCACTTGACAGATTATGTTCTTTTAAAGGCTTACTTAAAAAAAAACACCAACAATTCTCTCTCTATTTGAGTAATACTAGAAACTGGCACATT
The DNA here is from genome assembly GCF_963506605.1 of Zootoca vivipara. NCBI lineage: Eukaryota > Metazoa > Chordata > Lepidosauria > Squamata > Lacertidae > Zootoca > Zootoca vivipara. The sequence continues at coordinate 47,742,388 of NC_083277.1, forward strand.
CCATGAAGCTGAATCAAAGGAGATTCAGGACATACAAAATCTCTGGAAATGCTTCTTTTCAGAGCATAGCTAAACTATGGAATGTCTTGCCACATAACACGGTGAGGACCAGCAATCAGGGTCATGAAGGTCAGCATCCCAGGCAGCATATGCCTCTGAATATCAATTGCCGGAATTCACATGTGAGGAGAGCGCTGTTGTGCTCCTATTATGGCTCCGTGTCCGCTTGCGCACTATTGATAACGAGATGCTGGACCAGAAAGGGCCACAGATCTGATCTAATAGGGCTGCTCTTGGGTTCCCCCTCTCGCACAACTAAGTTTCTGTTTCTCTTCCCTACTGGGGCGAACTTCAGCTGCTAAAAAGCAAGCTAAACAAGAAGATACGCACAGGCGCGCGCGGAGACGAGCTAGGTAGGGAATGGCGGGGGGGGGGCAGGATCACAGAAGTTGCCTCGACCTCTCCTCGCAAGGAGACCAGATCCTAAAGGGCCTCCTATACACTTAGTGGCTTCTAGGCCTACGAGGGTCCCCTTGCTGGGCTTTGGGACCACCAGGGCTGCAGGCGGGAGTGTCCGCCTGTCACCAGGGCAATGGAACAAAGGTAGGAAGCAGAAGCAGCGACGCCCGCCTCTCCTTCCCCTTCCGTTGGGTGGGGGAGGAGGAGGGGGATTTCGGGAGTTTAACGGGCCAGAGGCGGGAGGGAGGGAGCCCGGCCGCCTCTCGACCCCACCCCGGCGAGGGGCGGAGCGTGCCCGCGCGCTGTAGGGCGGCGGGTGGGGGGGGAGGGGAGGGGAGAGGTCGCAGTGCTCGGCGGCTCTGACCTGCAGGTCACGTCCTTAGTGCTGCTCATGTCTCCTCCGACTCCGCTCCCGTTTCGGCGTCCCCTCCCGGCGCAGCTCCTCGCATTTTGGTTCCGCTGAGCCCTGAGGAGCTTAAGGCAGCGGGCGAAGGGAGGAGGAGGAGCTGTTTGGGAGCCCTGCCAAAGCTACCCGGCCTCTTCTTGCAGGAACTGGTTTCCGGTCGGAAGGCATTAGGTGAGGTACGCGCGGCCGTATTAGAGGCCGGATGCTTTTGGCTGTGGCGGAAATGGAGGCCGGCGGCGGCCACGGAGACTTGCTGAAGCGCCTTGCCGGCCTGTGGGACTAGAGCGGCCGCGCGCTTGAAGCGCCAACGCGAGAGCGAGGCGGCGTGCCCTCTAGCGGCGCCTCTGAACCAGACAGTCGTTCTCAATCCACGGTGGCGCCGAATTGTTTGGGAGCTGCACATCGCCCTATCTAGCAAGGAGGGCGGAAAACGTCACAAACACCAGGGATCATAGAATTGTAGAGTTGGCAGGGGTCACGAGGGTCATCTTCTAGTCCAACTCCCTGCAATGCAGGAATCTTTTGCCAACACAGGACTCAAACCCATGACCCTAGGGTCTTATGTTCTGTCGAGAGACAATATATTTTCTTCTTTTGCTTTCTTGCCTCTCCAAATATAGATGCAATGTACAAGGCTAAGTAGATTTAATCAGAAGTAAGGCTATTCTCTGCTTAGTGTGCTTAGGTTTGTAGTCCTCGGAAGTAATGCAGAAAGAATTTAAGTGCTCTTCAGCAGAACAGCCAACTTGCCAAGACCTTTGCAGCATCTGCACTACAGACTTTAAACGTTGGTGTTGTTGAAATATATACAACAAAAAATCAGTTTGAGTCGTGTGACTCAATTTGAGTCTACTAGACCCCCCAAAAAACTTTTAAGCAAAGTGGACTGAAGTCACTTAAGGGGCCTGTCTGGGATTAGGGGCCCTGAAATTTAAGCTTCATTAGTTTCATAGTAGATCTGCCCCTGGGTTTTCTAGAACAGAGTCCTAATTCCTCACAAGAACTCACATGGAGAGAGCAACCTTGCTTCCTGCAGCTAGTAAGATGCATTCCTGGGTGGTCCTTTAGCTCTGATTACTGCTTTGGTTCTTGTTTGGAGCTGCTTTCAGTTATATTAGAATGTGGTCAGTAAAAACAGCTTTACTGTATTATGCTGCTAGGTTTGCCCGACTGCTATGGTAGCGGAGAAGCAGGTGCCAGCCCCAAACGTCCAATTCACAGTCTTCTTTCTGCAAAGGAGAAAATACAGGGGACTTTCTGTTTAACATTAGTTAACATAGCTTTGGGGTTTTGGTTTTATATGCAGAAAAAAAAAAGGCTAGCCGCTAGCAGGAACTGAGCCAATATTGACCACGGGAGTGGACAAATCACAGCTGCCATACCATGTGAATCTACAGCAGAATAACCTCATCATGATGTGAAAAAACGAATACTGGCTCTTTAAGGGAATGTCCACCTGAAAACCCTCCCTCCCTGCCCCCTTCTCTGCTTCCTTCTCTGTTAGAGGAGTAATTGGCTCTCTGATCTGTCATTCTCACCTGCACAGCTAACAAATCCCATCCACTTTCCCATGCCCATTTCAGTAGTTAAGCTCTGCCTTTCACCCATAAGCCTGTGCCAGGTAGAAGACCATTTGCACAAGGAGGAGGCAGAAATCATGCAGCCTTTGGACTCGGAGAGGGGCTTAATCAAAATCAGCCACTGTAAGAGAGACATCTTTGGTTCCTTTGTGCCCAAGCATTGTCCCCTGTGTGGGCAGAGCCTGTACTACAGGAAACTGGAAGAAGCACCTGTCACTATCCCCAGCCCATTTGTTAATGGGCACAGAGAAAGATGTTCTTTTTTACTTAAACCTACTACAGGAACCTTTCTGAGGTAGGATTTTCTGCACAACAATGTTATGTTTAGTATTTATGTTCATTTTGCTTGATTGTGTGCTCAGAAAGAAGACATATGAAAGCTACCTTACGATGGATTAGATCAGTCCATCTGCCGCAGTCCACTGATGGGTAGCAATGTTTTCCCAAGATCTGGGGCTAAATTCTCTCTCATCCTTTCCATGTGGCAGCAGGATTAGAGGTGCCATGCAGAATGCTGCAGCATGATGACTGATAGAGGAGTGGGATTTTGCCAGCATGATGGTACCATTGCTCAAAGATCTATATTGGTTGTCAGTTTGTCACTGGGCGACGTTCAAGGTTCTGCCATTCAAGGCCTTAACAGCTTGGGACCAGTTTACTTAAGGGATTGTCTTGCCCTACGTGTGCCAATTTGACTGCTTTGATCTTGAGGAACTTGCACTTTTACAAGTGCCATATACCGGTAATGTCTGCTCTGCCTTTGCGAGGAGTCAATCATTTAGTTTGGCAGCACCCTCACTATATTTCGGACATGCACTGAAATGTTTTTATTTTAGCCAGCCTACCTGGACATATGATTTAGTTACCTATATTTGTTTTAGATGTTCTATGGATTTCACCTGTGTCTTAATAATTATTATTTCATGTATATGTTTCTTAATAGTGGATTTCGGCTGTATTACCTACAATTTTATTATGTATACTGCTTAGAGAGTTCTTGGATTAAATGGTTTGTAAAATTTTAAAAATGAAATAAACATGGCACCGTCTGCAGACAAACCATGTGGTCTTATTCTAAGCTCTGGTGTAGAAATGAGTAAATTCTGCATAATTTACTAAAGTGAATCAAAATGTATTTTGAAACCAAATTGACGGGTCAGGAGGTCTAATTTAGTGATCAACCATAAACCGCTTTGAGATTTTTTTCTTAAAAATATAAAGCGGTATAGAAATGAAAACAAACAACAACAACTTTTATAGAGTTACAAATCCCACAATCAGTTTAGAGCAGCGTTTCTGAAACTTAGGTCTCCAGCTGTTTTTGAACTACACCTCCCATCATCTCTAGCTAGCAGGATCAGTGGTCAGGGATGATGGGAATTGTAGTCCCAAAACAGCTAGAGGCCAGAGTTTGGGAAACCCTGATTTAGAGAACGGGTAGGGAACCTTTTGTGCTTCAGGCCAGATTTGGGCCAACGAGAGTCCTCCTTCAATATATGAGGCCATTCCTTGCAAACCACACCCAACTATCCCACATCTGTGGTCATATGTGGTGCCATGGGACAGGTACCCACATAGCTGCAAAGGAACAATGGGGAGCTTAAAGGTTCCCCATGCCTGGTTTAGAGGAATTATAAAACCCACAGAACATGGGGTGCAACCTGATGAAAAGTATTGATCAATTACTTGCATGTGTTTTAGTTAAGTAATCTATCAATAACATTTGCATTAGGATAAAAATAATTCCCAAAATAAACTTGTTATTGTTGTTGATACCTCTTCTAATATGGTGCTAACCACCTGCAGTTTTTATAAGTGCTTTTTTGTTTGTATATTATGTTTAATTTGCTGCCAGATTGAGGCAGCCTTCTACTCATTTAGAAGTTTAATTAATTAAATGGAACAGTAATTACATTTGATAAGATTGTAGTCAGTCTTTTCAGGGCAGAGAGAGGGAACAGGACATTTCTCTATATTGCAAAAATATAGCATTTCCCTCATCAATAACTGGATTGTTTTCCAACATGAAAAGATATTAAATGTCTTCTTTCAGAGGGTATGATGGAAGTTCTGATCTCCATGTTGGAATAACCAATACTAATGGTAAGAGACATTTGTAATTCACTTTCTAAATTAAGATTCTCTATGTGAAACATATATTTCTATTGGACTCCTTTCCTTCTCTAAGGTTGCTCATCCTTTGCCTGTTGCCTACAATGTCTCCCCCTTCAGCCTCCTGGCATTCTGGCCCTTGATTTCTCTTCCTTTTCTAAGATTTCAGGCTCCTTATGTGAACTGCAGTCCTTCTACCACCAATCCCCTTTCTGCTAAGTCTACACAACCATTTTTGCTGGAGAGAGTCACATATGTGATTGCCTGTAGCTAGAGCTCTTTTCAGTTGTGCCTAGGGATGTAAGAAGGCATAATTTTTTGTTCCACCTGTATTGATTTTATGCAGCACTGCTTCCATTCTACCACCGTTTGTCTTCTGCCAAAAATGTTACTTGTCTTGCTTTCTGCTGTGGTGAAATTACACAATTTAGATAATTAATTATGCCATTACATTGAAATTCATAGGACTACATACTCAGGGTTTATATAACCAAGATTTTTAGAATTACTGTTCAGAGGGGTCTGTAAAAGAAATGGGAATGATGTTGCAAGTGACAACAATTAACAGAATGGAATGAATTACTATTGGTCAACATGTCATAACTAATCTTGGCATTTTGCATTTCTGATGTGTCCTGCTGTTGTGTATTTAGGTTTAGTGTATAATTACAATGAAACTGGAGTTAACATAGCTGAGCATGGATGGGAACAATGTGTAAGTGTTCAACTAGTCCAGCCTGACATGTATGGCCTGCTTAACCAATGGGATAAATACCTAGAACAATTCTCTGCGGCAGAAATCTGGCTTCCACACAGGTAAGAAGCTCAATAGACAGATGTGACTACATGTATGTTTAAAGGCAGCTAAACCAGACATCCTTTGTTTTGGGACTCTGCCTATGTGGCAACTCAGAGAAGGATCTGACGTAGTCATTTGGAGAAATGGCTTTAGACAAAATCACTCTGAGCCCTATATCTTCATTAACCCTTCTTTAACCATTTCTGTATATTTTGGGTTTAATTGAGAGATTCTGATAGTATGTATTGTGTGAACAATACTAGGAGGGAGAGGTGACTCGAGACATCGCAAGCAGTTCCATGTAACTTTGTAGTGTTATGGTTTTGCAGAATAAATTATCACTGGACTCCATCCTATTCTCAGTTAAAGCTCATCTGTGCAACCAAATATATTGTTGCTGGCTTTAACTTCTGTTCAAAGTTGTCAGATGTGTTTCATAAGGAACAGGAATTGAGTGGAATGTACATGACCGTTTGATACACTGATCAAGAGGGAACGGGATGTAAGCATGTACAGAATTGCACTTCTGTCGGAAGATTAACAAACAAACCCAAAATTGAATACAGGCAGGTTTTGCTGCTTTCATTATTTATGTCAGCTCTCCAGCTGCGTTAAACCACCATTCCCATCAGCCACAGTCAGCATAGGCAATTGTCAGAAATGATAGGAGTTGTAGTCCAAAATTTCCAGAGAGTACCAGAAGACTAATCTAGGCCTTAGCAACATTTCAGTGTCCATTTTCACTGATCCAATGATTATTAGGATTGATTTCTCTTGAAGTATATTCCAAATAGTCCCTCAAGTACAGCCTATGGTTTCAGTTTCAGTGTGGAAAACAAAACATATTATGTTTGCTTTTCAAGTACTTCCAGGGACAGGAATGTCATTCCTATAAAGGCTTTAGTCAAGCTATTTTTCTGCAACCCAGCATAATATATACAGTGATGATTACAAATACCAAAAAGGACCAACAAATGTTAAAGACCTGATGATTACTTACAAGTTCTGGTATTATGAAAAAATTAATGTAAACGTAGAATATATTCTTTCTTTCTTTAATTGAACAAGAGCTTTGCGCAGGTTTCAAGTAATTCAAGAAGGGACTCATTGGCATCCCCAAGCTATGGAAAAGTTACAGGCAAAGACACTACTCTGAAAATTACAGCACTCTTTTTGCTAAGAGTGTGTGACATAAGAAATGCTGGTGATGAGAGCATGTGTCTCCCATGAGATTTGTAATTTTACTGCAGTTCGGTAAGGAAAGAAAGACATAAATCTTATTTTTTTATTTTAAAAAACCACCCTTTTTGTTCTGGATCCTAAACAGGCAGTCATAAAATTTGCGGTTGAGCCCATCATCTGTTTTTGTTTTAAGCAAAGCCCACCCAGTAGTGTGTCGCCTAAGAATAGGCTGCAAAAGCATTCAGAGCCATTCTGTCCTTTTAAGAAACCTAAACTTGTATCTCATAAAAATTAACTCAATACTTACTTTCAATTTTAGAAAAATAGGTTTTCAAAGTGAGAAACTTACAAAAAAAAATCATACAAGGATGACATTCCCTGGCATTTTTTTTTTTGGTATTTTGACAATTTTAATGAATCAGCACTGTTATAATAATAATGAGGAACACATTGCAAAGTTAACCTGACTACAGAGTTCCTCAGTTACACTTCAGTTAGCCTATGCAAACCACATCCTTCCTTACAGCTCCATATGCCATATATGCTTGTTTTGTTACCCACTGGAGAATCGCAGGACAAGTAGAATCTTGGGCACATGGCAATATGCAAAAAGAGATTAAATGCTATTGCTAAATTCAGCTTTCCAAGAAGAGTAAAATGTAAAGGTGGTAAGAACTACGTCCAAGATAAATTTATGGGTGAACCAAATATAACTGAAGGAAAATTAAGCCTCATACTGAAATTTAGAACTTTAAATAGAAAGCAGAAGTTTCCACTTATGTAGTTGTTTTATATATATATATATATATATATATATATATATATATATATATATGAGGGCAGTGTGATGTAACTCACATGGCACATGTCATGACATGAAAGTTTTGTCTAGGTGGGGGGTGGGGAGGTGATATTAGCACCTGCATCTTTCCATCATTTCTATGTGTAACATTGTATAGACCAGGGGTCAGCAAACTTTTTCAGCTGGTGGCCAGTCCACTGTCCCTCAGACCTTGTGGGGGGCCGGACTATATTTTGAAAAAAATATATGAATTCCTATGCCCCACAAATAACCCAGAGATGCATTTTAAATAAAAGGACACATTCTACTCATGTAAAAACATGCTGATTCCCGGACCGCCCACGGGCCGGATTTAGAAGGTGATTGGGCCCCCTGGTATAGACAAAATGAATGTGACTAACCTCAGCAAACATAAGACACTAACCAATGGTGGCTTTGCTCCACCACATCCCCAATTTCCGCCATTTTAAAAACCCTTCCATAAATGATTTTCTGCTGGTGCATGTTTCCATTGGTCAAGGATTGCTCTGGCATAATGGCCAGCGTACACCATCATCATACAGTAATCTAATAAAATGTTTAATAAGTCAGGTATCACATTGGTTTCTTATGCTCATTTCTGGTTCTCTCTTTAATAGGTATGAAGAACATCTCCATAACTGCTACACCTATGCACTAACATTTATTAACTGTGTGCTTAGCGCCCAAAAGAAGCAGCAAATGAATAAAAGTGAATTTACAGAGAGATTTGTGATTCCGCGAACAAGGAAAGCTTCCAAGTATATCACCATCTACAAGGAAATATGCAAGAATGGCTTCTATGCGGTTGACCTTCCTGCTCAGGAGGGCACTGCCATTTGAATTTATAATGAGGGAACTAGATAGCGTTGGAAGTAAATTCCTTATGTTAAGGCACTTATATTTCTTGCTGCACATTTACTCAGAAGGCGGTCCCATAGAGATTGAGGATTAATCTCAAGTATCCATAAGACCAGGGGTCCCCAAACTAAGGCTCAGGGGCCGAATGCGGCCCAATCTCCTTCTAAATCCGGCCCCCGGACGGTCTGGGCATCAGCATGTTTTTTCATGAGTAGAATGTGTCCTTTTATTTAAAATGCACCTCTGGGTTATTTGTTGAGCATAGGAATTCATTCTTCTTCTTTTTAATATATATATATATATATAGTCTGGCCCCCCACAAGGTCTGAGGGACAGTGGACCGGTCCCCTGCTGTAAAAGTTTGCTGACCCCTGCATAAGACTATGGAACCTTGAGACTGTTCCAATAAACTTCTACTTTTTTAAACAATGACATTTGGAATAATGAAATAAAATTAAGACATTATCTGCATTCTTGCATGTTCTGATTTTTTTCCTTTTTTGCATATTGCAAGTAACCTTCAAAATCATTAACAGAAAAAGCTTTCATTGCATATTTACTCTATAGCAATGTTCGTTTACAAAGGATGGTAGGTAGAAAATGGGGGGGGGGGAGGAGAATCCATCCTAGGTGTGTTTCTGATTCGAAACAAACACAGCTTTACTCATGCTACAGTCCTATGTGCACTTACTTAGGAGTAAGCCCCACTGGATCACTGGGATTTACCTCTGAGTAAACAGGCATAACAGACGCAGGTGGCGCTGTGGGTTAAACCACAGAGCCTAGGGCTTGCCGATCAGAAGGTCGGCGGTTTGAATCCCTGTGATGGGGTGAGCTCCCATTGTTTGGTCCCAGCTCCTGCCAATCTAGCAGTTCGAAAGCACGTCAGAGTGCAAGTAGATAAATAGGGACTGCTACAGTGGGAAGGTAAACGGCGTTTCCGTGTGCTGCTCTGGTTCGCCAGAAGCGACTTTGTCATGCTGGCCACATGACTTGGAAGCTGTACGCCGGCTCCCTCGGCCAATAACGCAAGATGTGCACCGCCACCCCAGAGTCGGTCACGACTGGACCTAATGGTCAGGGGTCCCTTTACCTTTACCTTTAAACAGGCATAATAGGATTCCTCTAAGCCGTTCTGAACATTATTGATCTGCATTCTCCAAACATCTCTTGCTTCCAAAGTAGGAAGAAGCAATTTGATGCTCTGTAGTTTGTGAAACTGGGAGTCCAGTGTGCAGTGTATTAATTATAACTATCTTCCAGGAAAATAAAAAAAATCCTTCAGTAGCACCTTAAAGACCAACTAAGTTTATATTTTGGTATGAGCTTTCGTGTGCATGCACACTATCTTCCAGGAGTTAAGGCAGGGGTGGAGCAGCTGTAGCTCTACAGATATTGCTGGTCCCCAATACCATAGCCAATAGTCAGCTATAGTCCAGCAACCTCTGGAGAGCTATAACTTGCCCATCCCTGAGCTTAAGTTTGGTTAATTACCTGTAGCAGAATGGCTAAGGTTTACAGAAATATCAAGACAAGGTAGACCAAGAACACAAATTTAATGTTCTCCATGGACAAAATAGATTCAGAAGAAGAATAATCTTATTTGCATCAGCCACTAGCCATAGCAATAAAATAAAATGTACTGAAGATAGAGGTAAAAACTTAACTACAGAAAATACATTTTGGGGGTTCAGAGAATATCACTCAGTATCCATCTAGGTTTTAATTTTTTTTAAAAAAAACCCTGAGTGTATATGTGTGTGTGTGTAATTCAACATGCACAGACAGATCTACAAGAGTAAACATTTGACATTTTATTTAGTTTGTTGTCATGTTTCCGCAATCCATTTTATCACAGCTCTTCTTGTTCACTGCGTTCATGGGATGAGACCCAACGGTTTAGAATCAATTCCTAAAAAAAAGTCATTGATTATTGACTAAAAAGGAAAAAATGGGGGGAAAGTATGTTCACTGATCTTGTCCCTAGTTAACCCAGTATGAATTAACTGTAGCAGAAGTGCTTTTTTGGCTTTCCACTAGGATAAGGCAGCAGCTCATCAATGTACATGCATGTCCACCACAGTAGCACCCCCAGTCCCATTCCCCTTGTTTGTCCTTCTCCCTCAATCACTCACACACACATCCATTGGAAAAACAAATAACTTTGGTCTCTATTGTTTCAATACATTTCTAACCCTAACTCAAGAAAGGAGATTCTGACTAAATACCAGGAAGACCTTATGGCGGTAAGAGCTGTTCCATAGTGGAACTGACTCCCTCAGAAGGTGGTGGCCTCACGAGTGGTGATTAAGCAGGGGCTGGGTGGCTATCCATCATGGAGATTCCAGCATTGCAGCTGTTTGGACTAGAAGACACTCAGGATCCCTCCTAACTCTGCAATTCTATGATTCTACGTCAGCATACCTTCTGTTTTCAGCATGCCAATAGCTGAGCCATGTACAATATGATTTTGGTGTTTTATCTATCTTTCCCATATCAGTGAAAGAGGTGTATTATGTGGCATAGTGGGCTGATGTTCAAGATCCAGAAGCCCGAAGTTCCCTTGGGAGTGTTGGATTAGAAACTTCAAATCCTGGGCATTTTGTTGTAGTTTTCTAGGATTCTGACCACACTAGAGCATTACTTCTTACTAGTGATTCACCTGCTACTGAAATGGCATAGAAAGCACATTGATGTAACTAGATGCCTCATCGCTCCTGTAACATCTATAGGAAGAAGCCTCATAAGTTAGGCCAATGATTAGTGTATTTTAATGTTTCTGTTGGAAGCCGCCCAGAGTGGCTGGGGAAACCCAGCCAGATGGGCGGGGTATAAGTAATAAATTATTATTATTATATTATGATGCACCTGTATCTCATTCTGCTCTTTTGAGATACATATAAATTAGCCTGAATAATCAATTGCTCAACAATTACTCTTAACAATTCAGGCACAAGCAAAAATATGTTTACTGCATTCCCAGATATTAAGCCTAGGTTCTCAAATCAGATTGCCATGTGTGGTATACCCAGCTCTAGTTACTACATAGATCTACTGAATTAGGAAATGTTCAAATAATGTTACAAAATAAATTATTAAAATATTATCTACATTCTATCCAGAGAACTGGATACCTTGAGGCAGTCAGTGACTTCAGAGAACAAATCAGAGCAGGACGTGCATACCTGAACTTTAATTCTTTTGAGACATTCTGGTGACAACATTTCTTTTGCAGTCATATCAGATGGCTGAATCAAATAGCAGAACATGAGTTCCTGGGTGGTTAAAAAAAATCCATTAAAAATGTACGAAATTCATGCAGTGTAAGATTTGCTCTTTACATCTGTAGTGGTAATAAGGCAAAGTGTGCTTCGATGAATATAACGCTTAATGTGGATCAAGGAGCTCTGGGTTCAAATTGTCATCCAACCACAGTCACATTGGGTGTGGTCTGCTATTGGATGGATGGCAATGTACAGGTCACTCGCTTGCTCCCTGATTCTAAGACCAGGGTTCATTTGTGGAAAGCTTCAGTGGACACCATTTGTATTCCTACCTACGGCAATTCTTCTTGCTGCATTGGGGGGGGGGGAGCTCCAAAGAGCCTCAAACTCGAGTTTGTGAAGTGAAATTTCACAAGAAACTGCAGCAATGGGACATGACTGTGTATGTATGGGCAACTCTAATCAGAAGTACTAGGCATACGTACTTTATCTCCAGTTCTTATTACTCTGTTGCATGATTCCAGAAAAGTACCCTTCCCAGTGTGTATAATGAGGATCATACCCATTAAAAGAATGCTGTGTAGGACAAAAATAAATAAGTAAGTGTGTTCTAGATAGGTTACTAAAATGTTTAAGGTTTCAGATAAAAAGTGGAGAACTGATAAGCAAGTATTCCAGCACATCCCAGCTACTATATAAGTGTTAAAATGGAAATTTGAATGTGCTTCCCTTGAAGTATTTAAAATACTTCCCCGTCAGCTAGAAATTTGAAATTCAGTATGTATGTACACTAACCCCACAATCTTACTTACACCTCTCTTTGTTGTTGTTTAGTCATTTAGTCGTGTCCGACTCTTCGTGACCCCATGGACCAGAGCACGCCAGGCACTCCTGTCTTCCACTGCCTCCCCCAGTTTGGTCAGACTCAAGTCCCATTATGTTTTTGGAGCCTTACTTTGCGATAAATGAACATAGGACTTAAGACACCCTGATTATTGGAATTGGGCGTTTCTTCTCTCTTCCCTGAAACTTGGGAGGTTTTCTGAACTGACTCTTATCAGTGGCTAGCACTGGATGAGAAAAGATGCAGATGGCCGAGAATGTAAGAGTTTCCCATGCAAATACAGTCGTACCTTGGTTTTCGAACAGCTTAGTTCTCGAATGTTTTGGCTCCCGAATGCTGCTAACCTGGAAGTGACTGTTCTGGTTTGCAAACTATGTTTGGAAACCGAACATCCGACGGGGCTTCCACGGCTTCTGATTGGCTGCAATCCTGCAGCCAATCAGAAGCTGCACTTTGGTTTCCAAACATTTTGGTAGACGAACGGACTTCCAGAACCGATTCTGTTCGACTTCCAAGGTGTGACTGCACTTGAAGTGGCCTAGGTGACATTAAGAAACACAGCTGAACCCAGGATAGGTCACACACATGGAGGATCAATCAAACCAAACTGCAATTGATCAGTGTGTCATTTATCTTATTTATGTCATACAGTGGTTCCGCTCCTTCCTCCTGGGCCCTGTTCAGAAAGTGGTGGTGGGGGATGAGTGTTTAGACCCCTGGGCTCTCACTTGTGCGGTGCCTCAGGGTTCCGTCCTTTCCCCCATGCTTTTTAACATCTATATGAAGCCGCTGGGAGAGATCATCAGCCCGCAGACTGTCTCACCAGAGTGGTGCATGTTCTAGTTATCTCCTGCTTGGACTACTGCAATGCGCTCTATGTGGGGCTACCTTTGAAGGTGACCCGGAAACTGCAATTAATCCAGAATGCAGCAGCTAGACTGGTGACTGGGAGTGGCCGCTGAGACCACATAACACCGGTCCTAAGAGACCTACATTGGCTCCCAGTACGTTTCTGAGCACAATTCAAAGTGTTGGTGCTGACCTTTAAAGCCCTAAATGGCCTCAGTCCTATATACCTGAAGGAGCGTCTCCACCCCCATCATTCAGCACGGACACTGAGATCCAGCGCCGAGGGCCTTCTGGTGGTTCCCTCACTGCGAGAAGCAAAACTACAGGGAACCAGGCAGAGGGCCTTTTCGGTAGTGGCGCCCGCCCTGTGGAACGCCCTCCCATCGGAAGTCAAGGAGATAAACAACTACAGTACCTGACATTTAGAAAACACCTAAAGGCAGCCCTGTTTAGGGAAGTTTTTAATCTGTGATATTTTAATGTATTTTGGTATTTTTTGGAAGCCGCCCAGAGTGGCGGGGGAAACCCAGCCAGATGGGCGGGGTATAAATAAATAAATAAATAAATAACAACAACAACAACAACAACAACAACAACAATAATAATATGGCTATAATTGACAACTTCACATTATCTCTTTTTGTGCCCCCACTGTAGCACCTTTCCTTCGCTCCACAATGCTTTTCCTTGTAGCTTTGAAATGCTTAGTTGATTCTATGTGTTACCTTGGAAACATTTGCTGTAGTCCTGTTCAACCCAGACAAAGACTTCCAGCTGAAAGGTCTGTGTGGTGAGCCTTCAAAGTCATTGTTAACTAATTCCACAATGACAGAGTAACTGGAAGACAAAGCAAAGTGAAACTTTTTTAGGGTGCTGGGGTGAAACTGGCATTTAAAAACTATGTACAGTCCACTAGTCCTCAGCTAAAATTTACTTAAGAGCTGAAGCTTCACTTTAGCAGAGTGAACAAAAAGAGCAACAAGTGCATTTCCCATACTTTTAAAGTGTACCATTTAGCAAAAGTTTCTGTTACTACAAGATACAGGCACCTGGCAGGCTATTTTGTCTAGCCCTCCATCAAGTTACCCCAACTCAAAGCGCCTTTCCAGAGTCACTCTGTTAGATATCTTACGAGTCCTCTAATGAAAACCTGTACTCAAACTTGCTTTGTACCCCAAAGTGCTTATTAAAAATGTCAATCTCCTGTCCCTTCCCAATGCAATCATATTTCCTTCAGTGCTAATGATGCAAGAATTAAGCATAATACCTAAGCATATACATCTGTCTGTCTGTCTCTCTGTCTGTCTATAATATCCAAATCTGAATGCTATACCTGGCATGGTAAAAAGGAGGACCTTTTCGATACAACACTGCAACGGGAAGAAAAGAAACAAGACAAGCGCTTACTAGAAATATCATGCTTTCTTCATTTTGAATCATATTAAGGTAGGACGTGTCGCTTTCCCATTACTCAGCTTTGAAAATCTAAACCATAATATAATAGGATCAGGGTTTGTTTGTTTTTATTCTAACAACAGTTGGGAGCTGAAGCTGCTCACAATAAATAAAAATCCTAATCAGGTAACTGGGAATAAAGATATTTTTGACTATTGTACAGTGCCACCTTAAGGAAAAAATTGTGGATCTAAAAACAGCCACAGAGTGATCTATTCAAAGAGAGATGGATTAAATCCAGCCTCCGGCTGCTCCCATGCTTGCCAACAATCTTACCAAGGTTGCACCTGCTCCTAGATGAAGTTCTCAGTCTAGGAAAACACACGCAGAGTTCACAGCTGAATGCACAGCATTTGGGGATGTAATGTGCAGAGCTATTTACTCAAGAGAGATGCCAATGGTCCAGAGAACCAAATCATACTGGCTCCACTCAAAAGACTGAATGTGGACCAAGAGGAATCGGGAGCAGTAACCAATGGACCGCAGTTGATGCTGCCAAGTGATGACCAGCGTAATTAACAGCAAGTTGGTCCCCCAGACTAAAAGAGAAGTGAAACATTCTTTTATTGGGAAAACTAATTACTTAAAATGTTGCATTATGTTATCATCATTTGCGTTCAGAGAGGGGCAATGGTGTAATTAATCTTCTTGCATGCTCAGGCAAGCCAATACCTTGCTGGGTCTGTTCCTCTTAGACAGGAGGTGGTGAGGGTAGGTTATGGGAGGCAAATCCCCATCAGGACTTGCCCAGGTAAATGGCTGGGGTCTCACTCCCCATGCTCATAGGCCTCAAGGGCAACTGGAAGAGAGGAACTGAAGAATGACTATAAAGAGCTCTGTATATTAAATGTGCTCCACAAGACAATAAACACCCCCAGGAGATTACCAGACTCTTTCTTGCCTAGGGTAAAAAGCTTTTCCCTCCTACAGATGACAGTAGGCCATCAATTAAACATTTCTTTAAAAAAATACTGCTGTGTGCACATGTATTATTCAAAGGAGGCAACAAAGAATGGGAACACCAAGACATTAGCGCTCTTCTGCACTGTAAGACAATTAGCTGAGTCAATCCCCCACCCCACAAAACTCCACCAGCTTTCATCATTGCAATATCCATTTCATCACACAGTTCCAGTGTGTGGCCTCTCTTGCGTTCTGCAATCTGTACTAACCATATTTGGTCCAGTGGTCTTTGTTATCAAATAATGGGAAAAACGATATCATAAAGGCTATCTATGGGTCGGTTTGGGTGATAGCAATCTAGTGACCATGTGGAGGGGGAATGCGAAAGTACCTGCCCACCCCTCTTTCCAGCACACTTTCTTGCTTCTGCACGTCAGTATGAGGATGGCACAGATTAATTATAGCCTGCATGTCTAACATCAAACGCATGCAGGTCAAAATTGGTCCCCAGGGGAATTGACTGCACCATTCCCTACTTATGGCCTGTGCTTGCAGGCCATGAGTTGGAAAACCTGTCCTTGTGGAAATGGGAGGGGACAGTGCATCACCCCATAAAAAGGACAGGATCCGCATTGTGTGCACCAGCCTCTGCTGCAAACTATAATCAATGAAAGGAAAATACTCACAGAGATCAGTCCCATATTTCAGGCCAACTTTAGGGACCCATCCTTTACTACGGAAGTAGTGATATGCCATGTATGTAGCCTTAAATTTGGGTTGTGCTTCGCTAAAAACTTCCCATAGCTTCAGAATAGATAAAGGCACCTAAAAACACAACCAGATGCTCTTCTATAATTACAGTGTACAAAAGCAACCTACTATTATTGGCAGCTAAGTAAACAATCTTAGCCACTTCTAGAGCAGTGTATTTTATCTTTTATTCAAGTTGGGAGAAGGCACAAAGAGGAGAGGAGCCAAAAGTGAAGTTTGTCATGCAAGTCTAAGCATAAATGCCACCTAGCTTTTGAACTGCGGTGTAGCTAAAGCTATCCAAACCCTCAGAGCTGTATAGGTTCCAGGGCATCTAGTCTAGGGAACTCAGCAGTCAGAAATGGAACACCAAACGGTATACTCAACTACACAATGCAGAAACCGTTTAGGATAAAGCTTTATTCTCATAGCATTATACAAAATCCCGAGTTCTGTTATACCCACTTAAGCCCACTGAAATGAATGGAACTTACAATCCAATGCTATGCATGTTTACAGGGAATTAAAACCCACAGAGTTCAAAGGGCATACGCAGCTAATGCAAAATTGTAACCAAAGACTGTCTACATTTAGAACATAAGATTATACAAGAAGGAAAAATTACACACCCATGGTGCAAGTTGCCTTGGAAACTATTACAAAGTGTTTGTTGTTTTATGAACATGCAACAGGTTAACTCACACACAGCTTACTACTACAGACTAAAGGCACCCAATTGGATCTAGCCACCAATTGGATCTAGCCAGGACTCCCAACTTTTATTACCAAGGAATCCAGCAGGTACTTTGCCTCCCCTATGGTATATCTAACTAAACTCAAAGTCCCTAAACGCCGAAAGGGCTTTTACCCTGGCTTGATGTCATGCCCTCCCCTCAGCTGTCATTGAACGTCAATACAGGAAGATTGACTACCCGGGAGACAATGTCCCTGTGACTCGGGACAAAAGGAAATGGCAGAGTATGTCCTTCTCCAGTGCATGTATTACAGAGACATTTGTATTAGCCTGATTCCCCCACTACTACTTAAGTACCCAGGGCGCACAGGGCAATTCTATACTTCCCTGTTGCTCTCAGATACCAATCCTGCTACAACATACAATGTTGCTAGATTCTGCACAGCAGCGCTCAAAATTTGTCGGAGGATGACCTGTGCCACAAACCAGATTTAACGAACATATCAGAGTGCTCCGTAAATTAACAGTTAAAGTCTTTTATAAATAAACCTTTTATGCCCTTCCACACCTGTCCAATGCTCCTGTCCCTTCTTTTAGATTCTTTTAATTTCTAATAGACTTTTATATTCACCTTCTGTTTTAATACCTTTTAGCTTTCCAAAATGCTTTTCAGATTGTAAATGACTGTATCCCACCCTTTTATGCTGGTCTATGACCGTAATAAAGATTTGTATTGTATTGACTAAAGGCACCATCTTACCTCATTGTAATAAATACTTAAACATCCCAGAGCATAGACCAAGAAAAAAGCCTAAAAAACAACAACAGTAATTAGAATTATTTTGTGTATGTTACTGGGTATATACAGTATATTATTAGAGAGTACTGGCACCGCCATGTTCTGCATAGCAAGGGTGGGGTGTGTGTGTGGAAAGGGAAGTGGGAAAAGTCAAACAAGGCATTTGCTCACAGGAAATCATATTTAAAGACAATCATACTTTTCACCAAATAATAGGAGCTAAGTTCTCATCAGTACAAACAGGACTGCTGAATCCTCAAATAATAATAATAAAAGCCCTCCCATTTACACCCAAGGTTGCAGTCATTTACATGCTTGCTTCTGAGGAGACAGACAAAAGATTTTGCTGCAATCCATCTAACCAATGAGCACAATCCTTCAATAATTTAACCTAAATAAATTCCACTGAAAACAGAGGAACTGAGCATGAGCAACAAGATTATTCAGAATCTTTCGAGAGGGGAAAAAACCTTCAATAGAATATGACTTTCATTTTTCATGTCAATTCTAGCAACAGAAGGGAAAAGAGCTTAGCCTTGGGATGGAAGCAGTTCTTAAAAGAAAGAAAAATCACCACCAGGAAGTGTGTACGTTAGTGCTAGGTAAGAGGAGTAGACTGCTGAAGAAATGGGGGCGGAGGGCAAGTATGGCAGGGAACAAGTTTTCCAAAATGAAAGGAGAGGTACAAATGATCAATTGTGAAGTGAGGAGGGACTTGGGCAGTGACGTCCTAAGCACCATCAAGGAATGCCTCTGGAGGAGTCAAAAAGGACCTGCAACAGCCTTAGCAGCTATCACAGTTTATCAGAATTATGTGCTATATTAAATATGAATCCAACTGGAAGCAGGTGGTGGGCAATATCATGTGGCTGCTCTAGTGGACCCCCCCTCCCAATAGTACAAATCCACCTGGAAAGGCCAATCACGTCAGAATTCTGCAAGACTGAATTTATAATTTCTCCTCTTCCAAAATTTATCCATACTTTCTTAAAAACAAAAACCATGCAAATACTGTGCATGCACACGAAAGTTCATACCAATGACAAACTTAGTTGGTCTCTATAAGGTGCTACTGGAAGGAATTTTATTGGTTTTTTCCTGACTTTTAAAAAAGTTATATATTTACATTGGCAAATTACTAAGTATGACAGTCTTCCAAACTTACCTCTTCTAGACTGAGTTGCAAATATTCTAGGATCCTAAATGGATTCCTTCTGCACACTAACCTTTCTTTTTTGATTAACTGCAAGAAAAGTAGCACACCCAAGTTACAAAGACGCAGTCACAACTCTAAGCTATTTATTTACCTAGCTAAGAGCCTGCCAGCAAGATACTTTGTATTCCTTTTCTCCCATAAAATCTCCTTCTGACATGCCTCTTCGTTCTCGAAAAAAATTCTCTCTCTGCTTAGCACACCTCATTTGATGGCATTGGCTTATCTTCTCCCATGTCCCAATGTGCCGTGGGCAGGAAAACTTTAGAACTTAAATTCCAAGATTCACATGTTACTTGTTAAACCAGGCACCCCCAAACTTCGGCCCTCCAGATGTTTTGGACTACAATTCCCATCTTCCCTGACCACTGGTCCTGTTAGCTAGGGATCATGGAAGTTGTAGGCCAAAACATCTGGAGGGCCGCAGTTTGGGGATGCCTGTGTTAAACTGACCTGTCACTACTTCATAGATGCCATAATGGCTTTCAAATGACACCTTGCTGATGCAGATCAGCTGAGTGATTTCTTTCAGCAGAAAGGTATAAACGATGACACCTACTGCTTATGTCAGATACATGTCGCTGAAAAGGCAAAATGTTATTTTAATAATTTGTTAACAAAAGTTGTCCCTCCAAAAACAGCAATGGGCTAATTTGTGACCTTACATGTGATTTCCTACCTCTTTTTTCAGACATAAATTTGTTTCTTCTCCTTCTCTTTCTTCTTCTCCTCCTCCTTCTTGAATTAACACATACTCATTATTATAGTCTTGATCAATACAATCTTCTGGCTTGCAGCTGTGATGCGCACCGACTGCACACAGTTTTGCCAAGTGTCTTTTAGCTAAAGGTTTAGATCCTGTTGCATCTGATTCATTAGAGTCATTCTCGGCTAGTGGGTCCAAAAATGGATCACCTTCCAGGCCAGCTACTTTATCCCCATTTGTTTCAGAAGAAGTCACTACATGCTTTGACTCATCCTCAGCCGTCTCCATTTTGATAGTCTCCCCAGCCTCACTATTTTGCTCAACTTCTCTCAGATTAATGGGCTGGGTAAAATTCAGAATGGCTGCATCAATTGTGATGTCATCCAGTCCTTGCTCCCGCATGAGGCTTTTAGCCCATTCTACATGATGCTGGTATCTGGAATAAAAAAAAAGGAAACACAGAAGATTTGCAGTAGCCAGCTTATTAATTATATCTCAAATTTATTTGTTTGTTTTTGCAGGCAAGATTATTTATTTATTTTTTAACTTTGCCTCCCATTTCTCACTTTCAGAATGCTAGTACTTAAATCAGGGGTTGCCAACCTTTCCAGAGCCTGGAAAGGGCACACTTGCAAATGGGAGAAACTGTTTTTGGTACCACATAAGACATCTCCCAACCAAGCACACACCAATACATTTTCTGTTGGCTACACAATAATGATTCTTTTGCGCTTAATTTCAGCAGGGGGAGGGCTCCTTGCAGGCCCACTGCACCCTCAAGCACCACATTAGTCACCCCTAACAAACTTCAATTTCACTGTTGATTATTATTATTATTATTATAACTATTAAGTTTGTATACTGCCCGATGCCCATAGATCTCAGGGCAGTTCGCAGGACAAAATTACAATACAGAAAACACAAACTACACAACAAAAATAGGAACAGAAACAAGGAACAGTAACGCCCCCCTCCCTTCCACAACAGATTTAAAAGGGCACTGGATGTCAATCAGCCAAAGGCCTGGTTAAAGAGGAACATCTTCGCTTGGCACCTAAAGGTGTATAATGAAGGCGCCAGTCGAACCTCCCTGGTACCAAGGAACTGCAGTTCAAGCTTCAGACACAGCAAAAAAAGGGGGGTGCTGCACTTACTTTTTCGATGAGATTATCGGCATGTTTAACCCGACATCTACAATAAAAGCAGAATTGTTAGCTATTGATTCTGCACAAATATTCAAAGTACAGTGGTACCTCGCAAGACGAATGCCTTGCGCAATAAAAAACTTGCAAGATGAAAGCGTTTTGCGATGTTTTTGGTGACTCGCAAGACGAAGTTTTCTATGGCCGCGCTTCGCAAGACGAAGTTTTTCGGCGTTTTTTTTTTTTGCTAGCAGCAAACCGCGCATAGCAAGACGAAATTACTGCAAGATGAAGTAAATTACTTTCGTCTTGCGAGGCACCACTGTATTGGAAAGTTAACACACATGGCAATCCAAATCCTGGCTGGGAGCAGCAAAGCGGAGTGGATCAGCAGCTCTACTACCACATTCTTTTTTTTTTTTTTTGATTGTAAAAAGCATCTTTATTAGGTTTCATAAAACATAACAATTTAAAATCGTAAAGCCATAATATTGAATATGAATCATATAATACTATAATACACATATAATACTATATACACATATTCCTAATCAAAAGAAAAAGAAAGAATAAACAGAAAAAAGAAAAAAGGAAGGATAAAAGAATTACCTTCCGAGTCATTTCCCACCGCTTACCTTCTGAATATATTTTAAAATTGCGTTACTTTCATTTGTTATAACTGTCTTAATTTTGATTTATTTTATTTTATCATATTATTGTTTTCCAAATTCTAATTTTCCTCATGACAATCTAATTTAAACAGATCATCAACTCTGTTTTAACACCAATTCTTTTAAAATATTCCTCTACCACTCCCCATTCCAATTTAGATTTCTGTTTAGAGGTATTTCGAATTGCTGCTGTCATTCTCTCTAGGTTCATGAATTCAATTAGCTTTAATTGCCATTCTTGGATTGTGGGTAGATCTTCTTTCCTCCATTTCCGAGCAATCACTAATCTTGCTGCTACACTCGCATATAAGAATATATTTCTCTTATTCTCAGGAATATTATCTGGGATAATGCTCAATAATAAATACTCTGGTTTTTTTCTAAAAGTCAACCTCAACATTTTTTTCATTTCTTCATAGATTTCGTCCCACCATTTACGCATTTTTCCACAGGCCCACCAACAATGGAAAAAATTTCCTCCTTTTCCACCACATTTCCAGCAATTATCTAAATCATTCCTATAAATTTTGGCTAATTTACTGGGGGTCAAATGCCATCTATAGACGAGTTTTAATATATTTTCTTTTATATTCGTACTAGCTGTGAATCGCATTGAAACTTTCCATATACCCTCCCATTGTGCCGCATAGATCGGCCTCCCTAAATCTTGTGCCCACTTCGTCATTACCTCTTTAACTACTTCATCTTTTAGCTCCCATTCTAACAAAAATTTATATATTTTTGATAATGGCTTCTCCTTATTTTCTATTAATAATTCTTGTAATTTTGACTTTCCAATTGTGAATCCTATTTTTTTATGTTCCTGAAAAAGACTTTGAATCTGCATGTACTGCAACCAACTGTTGCAGTATTGCTTTATCTCTTCGTATGGTTTTAGTTTCCATTGTCCCTCTTCACTCACCAAAATCTCTTGGTACGTCAACCAACTTCCTTTTTTCCACCTTCTCCCTAGGGCTGTCATCTCGAAAGGTGAGGCCCACCACGGTATCTTTGGTTCCATTAAATTTTTAAATTCCTTCCAAATCTTGAATACTGATTTTTTAATCACATGATTACTAAATTGTTTATTTTTCCCTTTCTCTGTTTCTAATAAATATGTATGCCAACCCCCAACATTTCTAAATCCTTCCACCTCTAATAATTCTTCATCTTCTAATATTAGCCAATCTTTGAGCCAGCACATACACGACGATGCGTAATAAAGTCTCAAATCTGGGACCCCCCACCCCCCTCTATCTTTAACATCCGTGAGTAGTTTGTACTGAATCCTTGGTTTCTTATCCAACCATATAAACTTACTTAAATCTCTCCTCCATTCTTCAAAAATCTTCTTTTCCCCTAATATAGGTAACATTTGGAATAAAAATAGAATTTTTGGTAGAATTGCCATCTTTATTGTTGCTATCCTACCTGAGAAGGAGAGATTTAAACCCCTCCATCTCGCCAAATCTTTCTTTATCTCCCTCCATAATTTTCCATAATTATTCTCATATAAATCTATATTATTTGTGCTAATTGTAATACCCAAATATTTAAATTTATTCACAATTTCCCAATTTGAAATTTGTTGTAATTTGCTCTTGTCCAATTGTCCCATATTTTTCAGCATCATTTTTGTCTTTTTTTCATTAATCTTTAATCCTGATATTTCTTCAAAAAGATTTAATATCTCCTCTAATTTTTTGATTGAAATCTCTGGTTCTTCTAACATTACAATCATATCATCCGCGAAAGCTTTTGTCTTCAAATTTTTATCTTTCACACTAATTCCTTCAATTTCCTCCTCATTTTTGATATCCACCAATAAAAATTCTATTGACAATATAAATAACAACGGGGATAAAGGGCAGCCCTGTCTTGTTCCCCTCTTTATTGCAAAATCCTCTAATACCTCTCCATTCAAAATCAATTTAGCCGTTTGGTTATCATATATTGAATTAATTCCTCTCATAAATTTATCTTCGATTCCAATTTCTTTTAATGATCTTTTCATAAATTTCCAAGATAAAGAATCAAAGGCTTTTTCTATATCTAGAAAGACAAAGGCTGCCCTCTTCCCCGGAAACCAATCCAGATATTCCAATAGATCCAGTACCACTCTCACATTTTTTGCCAATTTTCTTCCCGGTAGGAATCCTTGTTGGTCTTGCCCTATAATCCTAATTAATATTTTTTTCAATCTAGCCGCTAAAATATCCGTAAATATTTTATAATCAACATTAAGTAACGAAATTGGCCTAAAATCCCCTACCTGTCTTTCCTCTTGCTCTCCTTTCGGGATTAATACTATATAACCTTCTTGCCATGACTTAGGTATGGCTCCCTTCTCTAAAATGTCATTCATCACTTTTTGTAAAATTTCTCCTAATTCTTCTCTGAACACTTTATAATGTCGGCTCGACAAGCCATCTGTTCCGGGTGACTTCCCCACTTTTAATTTATTTATGGCCTCATATATCTCTTGCTTTGACACTGATTTATTTAATATTTCTCTCTCTTCTTCTGTTATTTTATCTTTCCTCCTTTTTGAAAAATATTCCTCTAATTTCCCCTTATCTATTTTCTTTTCCTCATATAAATTCTTATAAAAATGATTGAGGCATTTCTGTATTTCCTCTTGTCTTCTCAATTTTTTCCCTTTGTATCTTATTTCCGTAATTAATCTCTCTTTTTGATTTTCCCTTAATTTCCATGCTAATAATTTTCCTACTTTATCTCCCCATTCAAACGTTTTTTGTTTAAGCCATCTTATTTTATTCTCAATTTCTTGTCCAACCAATATAGACAATTCCTTTTGTAATACCTTCACTCTCATTTTCAAATTCTCATTTTTTGGATTATCCGCCAATTCCCTTTCCTTTTCCTTAATTTCCCTTTGTAATTTTTCCATATTATGTTCCCTTTCTTTTTTTACTCTGCTTTTTTGCTGTATATATAATCCCCTTATGAAGGCTTTACCCGCATCCCAAGTTGTCTTTAGCTCTACTTCCTCCGATATATTTTTCTCATAAAATTCCTTTAATAATTTTTTGACTTTCTTTATAAAATCTTCATCATTTAATATCCTTTCATCCATTCTCCACCTACTGTTTTTTATATCTTTCCCTTTGATTTTCACCATTGTTGGATTGTGGTCTGTGATTGATTTGGTCAGGATTTCGGTTTTCCCCATCATCTGTACCAATTTCGGTGAGAGCCATATCATGTCAATCCTAGAGGCTGATTTTTTTGCCCCAGAATAATAAGTAAACTTTTTCTCATTTGGATTTTCTTTTCTCCATACATCTTCTAGATTATAATTCTGTACCAAATTTCGAAAAACCTCTGGCAATCTTCCCCTGTTCCCCCTCCTCCCCCCTGTTCTGTCCACCTCCCCTTGCATAACCCCATTAAAGTCTCCTAAGAGTACTATTTCTTCATCTGTTATACAGTCCCCCATTTTCTCTCCCAATTTCCTAAAGAATTCCTTTTTGCATCCATTAGGTGCATAGATATTTACAATACATACATTTCCTTTTGGTAAGTACAGACGCACCCCAACCATTCTCCCCTCTTCATCCTGAAATAACTTTTCTGCCTTAATTTTTTGTTTAACGTAAATTATTACTCCCTTCTTCTTCTTTTTGTTTGATGATATGAATTCATTTCCCATTCTCTTGTTTATCAATACCCTTTCATGATTTTGTGATACATGAGATTCCTGGAAACATGCAACGTCCCAGTTGCCTTTTTTTATTATATGTTCTATTTTGTTTCTTTTCAATTTATTATTTAAACCATTCACGTTCCAAGATATAATACTTAAATCCATTGCTTTATTTAAATCCGTTCCAATTGAACAAAAATAAAATGGGGAGCAAATTTACAAACTTCAAAACCGAAATAAAGGAATTAAAGAAAGGGAGGGGTGAAAATAGGCTAAATATATGTAAATTATTTCCAAAATCTAAATTTTCCACCCCTCCACTTGAGAGTTCTGGTTGGCAAAAGTGTGTCTGTACTTTTCACTTCCTCCACTCCTTCTGGAGAGAATGCAGGGAGACTCTATCCCAGTTTCTTTATCTTATATTCTCCTCCTATTATTTTTGAAGAGAGGAGGAAGAAAGAAAGGGAGAGGCAGGAGAGGCAGGGGAAGAAATTTTAATCCAAAAGGAGAAAGGTCTCCCCCTCCCCCTAAGAAAAAATGAAGAAAAGATCAGTCTCCCCAGAAAATCTTATATATACGGCAATCCTTAAGAGCTTCCACTAGGCTGAGGGTCTTCGTCTTCTCTGTCTTCCTCCGATTCTTTAAGCAGCTCCTTTTTGTTCCTGTTACAAAATCTTTCCGCCTCCGCCACCGATCTGAAGGTCTTTTTCTTGCCTTTGAAAGTAAAAGTCAGTCCTTCAGGATACTCCCATATGTACCATATTCCATTTTTACTTAGGGTCTCTGTCACTGCTTTGTAGCCTTGTCTCTTGAGCCTAAATCTCTTCGGTATTTCTTTAAAGATGGCTACTGTTCTTCCTTCTATCACCAAGTTCTCCTCTTTCTTCTTCTGCAAAATTTTGTCCTTAAGGAGCATTGAATTCAAAAAAATCATCACATCTCCCGGTCCCTTGAAGTTTTTTATCCTGTCCGTTCTTACTCTATAAATCTTGTCTATGTCAAGCATCAAATCCTCTTCTCTCACTTGCAACCATGTTGCCAGTCCTTTGATCATTTTTTCTTCTATTTGCTCTCTTGCCGACTCCGGGACACCCCTCATCCTTAAAACCAGCTCCTTCTGTTTCATCTCGAGGAGAGCAATCTGATCCTCAAGTTCCTCTTGCTTCTTTTTCAATCTTTGTGTCGTTTCATCTTCTTTCTCCTTTACTGATCTCAGATCTTTGTTTTCTGCGGCTATCTTTTTTATTGCCTCCTCTTGTTTTCCTATTTTCACATTTATATCTTTCACCGCTTTATCTAGTTCTTTGTTTTTATTATACAGCTCTCTCATCTGCCCAGACAACTCCGCTATCATCTTGGTGTTTTCACCCACTTTGATTTCAACTGAGTCCACTTTAGTTTCAACTGAGTCCAATTTTTCGTTTAAAGTTTTATTCATTCCTATTATCAATTCTTTTATGTCTGCCAAAGACTCACTTTCTGGGTTTGGAGTTGACATTGATTGCCTTCTTAGTTGGTTCCCTGCCAATGCAGTGGAACTAGCTGAATTCTCCTTAAATTTTCTTATGGGCATTTTATTCCTCTATTCTTTGAGGATAGATGCTCAGAGTCCTAATTTTCCCCTTTTCTTTCCCTTTCTGGGAGTATCCTTCTGTATTTTCAGTCTGTCATCACTCTTTCTTTACAGCAGTCTCTTCAAAAAAAAAAGGGAAAGAGAAGAGAGAAAGAAGTCGAAAAGAAGGGGGGGTGCTCTATGGTCTTTAAAGGTTTGTTAGGTTCCGATGTCTTGGCAGTCTGCCAACTTGCAGCTTGCAGCTTTCTTCTCTTCGGCACGTAGATACGACAGCTGCAGCTGCGGTGTCTTTGATCTCCCTTCTCTCCTTTCCACCTCCTCCTCCTCTCCGCTTCCCCTCCTCCTCCTTCTCCTTGCCCTTCGTATCGAAAAAAAAAACCTTTTCAGAATGGCTTTTCAAGCCTCCCGATCTCCATCTTGGAATGAGGAATAGTGATCTATTATTCAATTAAATTCTGTTTTTACTCTTGCGCTCAGTTCTCCTGTCTCTTTCAGTCTCTCTGACTTCCCCGGCGCGTTTAAAAGTGACCCGTTCAGTAAGCAGCTCTTATTCTGTCAGAGGGCTCTTTCGCAATTAAACAGCGATGCGTTTTATGACTCCTTCGACTTAACCTCACGACCGCGGTCTTAAATTTATAGTCTTTATATCAGCTTTGTAACACTCACGGTCGGCGTATCGTTAAGATGTATCTTGTCGAAGAGCTCTGATGCCTTCTAGGAGCGGAGATTCTCGGGCGCCGCTGCAGCAGACACTGTGTAGCTTTTGCGTTCGGCTCCTCTCAGCGACTTTCACCATTAGAAGGTGTCGCCGCCGAGTTCTGCCAAAATCACGCCGCTTTTCTCAACTTCAGTGAGGGACCCGTACCCTCACCTTTCTTTTGGAGGGGTTTTTTAGGCGCCAACCCCCTCCAAAGCGTACTTTGTCTGCTTTTAGAACTCCACGATTGCCGGAGCTCTTCTCTCCGCGATCCGTTCCCTAGCGCACCATTACTACCACATTCAAAGTCCTGCGGCTTTCTGGGCAGAAGGCTGAAAGGAGATTTCCTTTTTTTTTTGTGCAGCAGCTCCAGGCTGGCACAGATAAGGGAACAAAAAAATGGGACCCTTCAGGGAATCCATGCAATTTTGGATCTAAAGCTGTTAGCCCTGGTAGCTTTCCATTCACTAGGGTGGAACTTGGGTAGCCCTTGTGGCACAGCCTCCCTCCCTGTCCCATCAGCAGCGCTTATCTCCACTAGTAGTGATGGAGAGACACCTATGGGCCATTTTGTCTCCCCTGTTCCCCCCACCTCCCCAAGCTATCTACGTGGAAAGGGGGGTAGCATTGTACTGACAGTTTGGATTTTGCTTCAAATAATGCATTCATACTAAGATACCTGCAGAAAAATAAATCTGTCTTCCTGGCCACCCTCTCTGCATAAGAGGAATCCAAACAACATTTGCTGCAATATTGTGTTTGCAAATACTGTTTTCCAGGCACTTAAGGGTTTAAGGACCAAACGTTGAGCCAGGTCAAAAGGGTTCATTATGCACACTTTATGCCTTTAATTCAGTTTCAGACTAGCTTACCTTGCCACTTAGCAACCAACATAGGATCTGAAATATTGTATTCTGGCCGACTTCTGGAAAGAATACCTTTCCCAAAAAATCCCTAGAAAAATGAGACATCTGTGTTACCAACAGTTCCACAGTTGTGCATTTGATATTCTTTGCATTATTGATCACGCGCACTGTCGTATCTTTTTAAACTAGAAAGCTTCCAGCATGTATGAAAGTCAGTCAATAAACACAAGTTCTTTGAGCGTAGGCAAAATAGATATGCATATAGTGCATAAAAGCTATGGAATTCATTCCCACAAAATGTACTGAGGGCCACCAGCGGGGATGGCTTTAAAAGAGAAGCCCACACTAGCAAGTTTCTATGAAACACACAATCCAGTATAGTGCTCATGAATATAAACCTTATTTTGCTCTTGATGCTTTCTCAACCATTCCAGATAGAAATACAGGACCTATGTGATTATTTGACTGATTTGCCCCTCCCCACCTCACACCTTCACACACACACACACACACACACACACAGAGAGAGAGAATTTTACCTAGATTGACAATTATTTGGTTCAGAATATTAATTACATTTTTAAAAATCCACTGTGTTAGCAACCAAGGTGAATCTTTTCAATGTCAGAAGCGTCATGCATTAGACAGATAAACAAAACAGTCAAGAATACCATACTATATAGGTGTTCTATATCTTCAGGATTCTTCACAATTACATTGTTATTTATAATTTCAGCCTGGCATATTTTGTAATCTCTTCTGTAAATTCCCTCTCCGGTGGAAGAAATAGGAAACGGAGAATTATATGATTCATATACTCTTCTCTTCCTTCTTGGGGGATGGAAAATTGCTTCTGCCATTTTGTATTATCCTTCTACTTTAACAACAGTCATCTAAGGACAAAGAACAGAAAAGGAAGGAAAACTTGTGAAATATTTTTTAAAGCCAGACACTTATTAGGTACGGTATGCTTGATGAACCACTAAAGTAAGATTATTTCCCTTGAATTGGTCAGAACAATTGATTTCAGTGGCATAAAAGCAGGACACCAACTCAAACTCTTTCTGGAAATATATATATATACTCATATACTGTATATATACCTTGATTCTAAAACATACATAGTAACTCATGGGATTCATGGTCTTAATATTCCTGCAGAAACAGCCTCCTCCCATCCGTTATTCCAGATTAACGCAAGACAATTTACTGGGTGAGCAGCGAGATAGTACCTGGCCTTGGGTTCACCTTGGGTTACACAGGCCAAAAAGGCTTAACACATTGGAAGACTATAAGAGCTGGAAAGGGCAGAATATGAAGGTAGTATTTTATCAGGAACTCAAAGTACTAAAACCAAACAAAATTACAACACACATATTCGGGAAAGACTCTGGGAATGTTTACACTCTCTTCTGTACCAAGTGTCTTCTTAGCTCATTTTCTTGAGCTTTCTTTGTGTATTCATTTAGTTGTTTCTACACTGAAAAATACTTTCCAGCATGGGGTATCTTGATAGTCCTTCTCAACAGGGACTGGCAGTCCCCAAAAGTGGTGGTAGTTTAAGCTCCATCTCCTGCCTTGCCTTTACCCACGCCCCCCAAAAGATGTTATCACACAAAGAGAGCTTATGGGTAAAATACATTTTGGCATGCTGCATAAAGAATTACTGTCTTCCATTATTTTCCCCTCCCTGAATAATTAGCTGGAGACACACTTCTTTGGGTGCCAATGCCTCCACCATCACCAACTGGGGCACGACCGACCTGCCTTTTTGTGGTTGTGCCTGCATTAATAATAATAATAATAATAATAATAATAATAATATGTTGTAGAATTCTCTCCCAAGACAGACCCACTCCACTGGCTCTGCCAGATTTCTGAGATCTGCCAACTATAGGTTTTTATTGTGCTAATTTAGTTCCAAAATTGTGCAGAAATTTAAAATATGTTATTCATTCTCTTGATGGTTTCAGTTACCTTGTAAGTCACCCAGAGAGGCTTTTTTAAAGTGGGAAAGTGGCATGCAAGTTGAGCACCTCAACAAAATAATGCCTCCTCTAAACATAGCTGTCAAGTTCTCCCTTTTATAAAGGGAAATTCCCTTATGCTGAATAGGCTTCCTTGCGAGAAAAGGGAAAACTTGACAGCTATGCCTCTAAAGTATACAATAAAAATTACAAAGAAAGCAGTGGCCCCTTTGGACTTGGGGAGAGAGAGAGAGAAAGAGGACATAGAAGGACCCCAGGATGTTTGAGTCCCTCTCTCCCATTCCTGAGGATAAAAGGCAAAGAGGGACACTGTACACTAGGGACACCCTCCACGGTACAAGCACACCCAACGAGAGAGTTCTGGAAGCGGGATGGTTTGTGTAGTCCTTATAGCATCGCAGAGTTGGAAGGGACCCTGGGGGTCATCTAATCCAACCCCCTGCAATGCAGGAATTTCAACCATACATGACTCTGCACATTCACAGCTCCTTTCCCTTAACTGCGGCACCCCCCCCCCAAAAAGGGAGGCAGTTCTGGCTAGCCCCCTTGCTGCACTGGGGTGGGAGGCTTTCCACACAGCCTTTTCAAACACTGTGGTTGTGAAGCGGGTGGCTGCATAGCCAAGCCCCAGTTCTGCCACGCGACTAAGAGACAAATGGGAGGGAGGAAAAGCTCTCGACAGTTCCCGGCACAAAGCTCGCCGTTAACTGGCTGGCTCTTCTTCCCTCTTGCAAAGAAGGTTAACCAAAGCACCTCTCTGGTCACTAGCAACGAACTTAACCCGAGCAGCGGAAAGGATGGAAGCGGCTGTATCCCCGCCGCACATGCAGAAAGGGCCTCGGAAGGAGGAAAGGCCTCTCGCTTCCAAAGAGGTTAAAATAAAACCGAGCGTGCCATGTAACCATCACTTCCGGTTCTTACTCGCGTCCTCCATATGCGAAGCAAGAGGTAGAAGAGATGCAGCTATAAATTCAGACTTTAAAGTAAAATGGTCATCATCATCATGTTTATCTAGGCAGTGCTGCTCACTGAGTGAGTATCTCTTTCTCTAGCTGTTTCTCCCAAAGTCCTGCCTTAGAACGTTCAGGGTGTCAACCTTCCCCTCGTTCTTCGGTTCTTGCGCTAATCCCCGCAATCGTTTCCCCGCATATGGCAGACTCTACACGCTGCGATTGGAAACCGGAGGACTACATAAAGGAACGTCGTAACGTTGGCTCGTTGCGCTTTTATGGGCTGTGGCAATAGGGCGAATCGAAAACTAGGCAGCCAATCGGCCACGCGTAAGGAGGGCGGGGGGTGGGGAAAACAAAACGCATGCGCTGTGTAATCCTGGAAAGGGGACACCACTTGGTGTCTGAAGACTGTAGGCTGCAACCCCAGCGCCTATTCACCTGAGAATAAGCCCCCGTTGAAGAGAGTGGGGTTTGCGTCTGAGAAGTGTGGGATTCTGTTGCAGATTATTCCAAAGTGTCCCTGGCTAGGCCAATGCGGCACATGCCTGCCATGTGGGCTTTGCTCCCGCGTGAGTGTAGATAAGCGTGTCTGCTCTTCAGTCCTGGGTGTAAAAGAATGGCAGCATCAGTGTTCATGCCCCTCTTCTCTCCCCCACTTCCTCTCGTTCCGTGGCAGAAGTGGCAGACCTTATTTTTGAAAGGTGGCAGCTAAGTTAAGAATCCTCCATTTTCCAAGGGAGTTCCCTCTTCTTCCTCCACATCAACCTGTTCAACCATGTCGGTTAAGGAACAATGTGCAGTGCAGGGCAAATGAAAAACAAAACCAGCACTTCTTACATTTGCTTATTGGAGGAGTCTGCTTTTCAGCATAGGCCTCTCTCTGGATTCTTGGGCAACTGACAAGCCTTATGAGGAGCGCTTGAAGGAGCTGTGTATGTTTAGCCTGGAAAAGAGACTGAGAGGAGATAGGATAACCATCTCCAAATATGTAATCTTAAGGGCTGTCACATGGAAGAGGGAGCATGCTTGTTTTCTCCTGCTCTGGAGGGTAGGACTTGAACCAATGGCTTCAAGTTGCAAGATAGGAGAATACTGTACAACTAAACATTCGAAAAAACTTTCTGACAGTAAGAGCTGTTCAGCAGTGGAACAGGCTCCCACGAGAGGTGGTGGACTCTCCTTCCTTGGAGATTTTAAAGCAGAGGTTGGCTGGTCATCTGTCATGGATGCTTTAGCTGAGATTCCTGTATCGCAGGGGGTTGGACTGGATGACCATTGAGGTCCCTTCCAACTCTTAAGATTCTATGACAAGATAGGACTTTCCTATTGTGTATAGTATTACTGCTTGATAAACTTAATCCTTTTTATATATTTTAAATAACATTTTGTTGATTTTCCAAAAATAAAAACAATACAAAAACAAAACAACAAATTGACTTCCCTCTAATCCCTTCCTTTGTTCTATTATTTATCAACATACTGCATGTCGATTGTTAAATTTTAACCTATTAAAATCCCTATTATCCATTTATAACAAAATTACAAGTGATTTTAAAACCCTGCTAATGTATTAACCTGTGTACATTGTATTAACCTCTGTAAATATGCAATAAACATCTTCCATTCTTCCTTAAATTTGTTGCGGCGTTCATCTATCGTTTTTGGCCGAGGGAGCCGGCGTACAGCTTCCAGGTCATGTGGCCAGCATGACAAAGCCACTTCTGGCAAACCAGAGCAGCACACGGAAACGCCGTTTACCTTCCTGCTGTAGTGGTACCTATTTATCTACTTGCACTGCTAGGTTGGTAGGAGCTGGGACCAAGCAACAGGAGCTCACCCCGTCGCATTGATTTGAACCGCCGACCTTCTGATCGGCAAGCCCTAGGCTCTGTGGTTTAACCCACAGCGCCACCTGCGTCCCTGGCTCAGGTTGTATATAGGGGTAAATAAACCACGTATCTTAAAGATCACAGTCTCCACTGTCCCTCATTCAAAGGAAACCAAACCCTGGGTCATTGACTGGAACTCCTAGAATCTCGCACTGCTTGGAGATTGGGATGGCATGCAACAGTAATTTACCTCTCACAGAGCTTCAGTTCCTAGCATCTTTAATAAACTACAGTTCCCAGGATTATTTGGGAGGTAAGCCATGTGCTTTAAATGTGTGATGTGAATATGACCCGCATCGCTCTAAAACCCTGAAAAATAGCAGTTATACTTACCACTTTGGCAATTTATCAATCTGTGAAACTGAAAAAAGCAAAGGCTTTCAAAATGGGTAGGTGAGGGAAGGGAAGAGGAAATGAGGACATGGCTTTTCTCTCTCTAACCCTGAAGTAATTTTTTTCACTTGCAGCCATACTAATAACAACTAGCTATTTTCAGAGAATGGGATAATCATTCTGAATAGGTGTCAGGATTGTTGTCCTACAGGTCAAAGCTACCCTTCTCCCTATTGTTGAAATGCCTTGGAAAATGATAAGATGGAGTTGTTTTAGATACAGTAAGTTTAGCAATTTAATCTGATTTTGTAAGTTCTAAAATGTTAAGTGCCCATTTGTTGCTGGAAATAGACATGTGTCAACAAATTCACTTTAGGCTGACAGCAGTTCACTGACCTCTATGCCATGAGTTTGCTTCCTTCCAAAGTAATAAAAGCCATTGTCAAGAGTAATTACATTCCCCTTCAGAACTCTCAATGGCAGAAGGCATAAAATATGAATTTACTTATCCAGGTCAGATCTGACAAGTTTAACTTCCCCAATTTTATTACAGTGGGCTATAGAAATATGTACACTGAATTGGACTGAGAATGAGAATAGGTTGCTTTAAACTGAAACAAGAGTGGACAAAACATCAACAACTGTGTGTCTAAATGGCTTATGTGAACAAAAATGTTTTAAGCAGGTGCCCAAAACAGTACCACAAAGGAGCATGGCTAATGTCAATAGGCAGGGAGTTCCAAAGTGTAGATTCTATAATTTATGTATAGTTTATATGCCAAAATATCTCGCCCCATAACTCTACAGAGTCCTCAGGAAGGCTTACAACATTGCACAATAACTTCAACAGCCAGAAAAACAAAGCCTAAAAAATTAGAATCATAATTTGAGTGGCAAATAAAATGGCCTCAGATTATTGAAATTTAATCTGGTTCACTGTCTCCTCCCCCAAAATTTCTGATGGAATAAAAAAGTTTTATCAGTTTC
The DNA here is from genome assembly GCF_963506605.1 of Zootoca vivipara. Classification (NCBI taxonomy): domain Eukaryota; kingdom Metazoa; phylum Chordata; class Lepidosauria; order Squamata; family Lacertidae; genus Zootoca; species Zootoca vivipara. Next base: position 47,776,810 of record NC_083277.1, read on the forward strand.
CTAAAAGTAGTGTTGGAGCTGGTCTACCAAGCATCACTGGAACAGAGTTGCTATGATCACCTGGAGCAAAGTTGTTAAGGGCTTTAATGGTTAAAAACAGCACTTTAAATTACCAGGTATGCCTGCAACTGAACTGGGAGCTGCTGTTGTTATTTCAGCACAACCTTGTCCTGTGATTGGTTAACTGCTGCTAATAAATGGGCGTCTGCATTTGGCATTGAATCTCTCTTTGCACATCTCTGAGATGAGTATTAAAAATAATAATCCTGCAGCATTGATCTGTTTTGCAGGGCGGTTACATATATTTTGTTAGAACATTATTAGCCATGTGTTGCATTGATCTGTTTTGCAGGGCGGTTCTTAAACGGCACAAGACTTTCTGCCCTTCAAGCAATGCTATAATAACCACCACACCCTGCTTATCCACTGAGCCAATGAGGAAAAAACAAGCAATCAAAGACTCCCAGCAGCAAATCAATCCTCAATATTGTCAATACGTTGCCTGTTGAAAGAAGACTGCAATAATAGGTGGAGCCACTAGATGTCCACATTTTAGCAAATTTTGTTAGAAGGCTCTGAATTAAGAGTGCATTTTCCTGCAGAGCCGTTCCAACGTTTTATAGCCTGTTGAAAATGTCAACACAAGGTGAGGCACGCCAAGTTATTTATTAATGAATGCCATTAAATATCACACAAAACTCCAGGAATAGCCTCAATCTGATTACACTTGTAAAACCAGCAACATCAAAGGAATGTTTGATTCTTGGGACAGGTCCACACTAGACTTTAACTGCAGGCCAGTGTCATTTTGAAGTCATGTACCCAACCTGCTGTGTGTCAGTTGTAACACCCTTCTGCTGCCTGCTATAATCCTCACTTGGAACATATGGAAGGTGGTTAATAGCAGCGTAGCCCGGTGTTATGATGCTACAAATTGCAGCAGAGTGAGGAGGGGGAAAGGTCCTCGTTTGCACTTTCTCATTGCAGAAATATGGGAATCTGACATTGTCACTTTTGCCCTTGATCCTTTTCTTCCCTCCAACTTCTTCAAAAGGACAGGTGTTCAGGATTTATGACCGATCAATATGTAATTAATAGCCCCCCAAAACTTGTGTGTCTAACCATCTTCACTCATTTCATTAAAAAAAGGTGCAAGAAAGCCATTATTTGCGGCAATTTTAGACAAATGGACAGTAATGCAGTCCCCACTGCGTGATTGGTACATGCCAGGATCTCCGACTGCATTACTGTTAGCTGCATGGGCTGGAGGTTGCAAATTTGGCGAGACTGAGAAACCTGAAATACATAGCACTGGGTTTTCTAAAAGGCTGCATGTGATCTAAATTTGCCCTTGGAGCCCACCCATTTGCAGAAGGTTGCCTCCAGACAGCCATTATATTGTGGAAGGGATTCAATCACATCTTGGAAAATTTAGGTTTATGCAATTAACATGGATTAAAGGGTAGGAAAGTGATGGGGAAATGCACTAAAAAGTGTGGCTTAAATGACTGAAGACCTACAACCACCAAACAAGCAAATCAGGATAGCATACGTACCTCCCCATGAACAAATCCGAATGAATGTTCAATAAAGACTAGACATTGCCTAACCTCCATGCAATGTTTGTGCAAGAAAATCAGGATGAAGGCTCAGTAAGCAAGTCTGGAGGAGCCCTGGCAATTGTATTTGATAAATAGTCCTTGAGCAGATTTTTCACCAACTCTACAATTCTATAAAATCTATGAAACTAGAAGGATGGTTCAGTTGCAATTTCAATTCAATTCAATTTCAATTTTTATTACAGCAAAAGCCAGCAATACAGAAAATCATAATTCCAAACAAAAGAAAATCAGCAATAACATCACCAGAAATAAAAGAATTACACAAAGGGAATTTGCAATGTGTCATTCAATAGAAGGGATTTGCGTTTCTTCATAGCTAAAGTGCAGAATTTAGCCACGTCATATGACACTGGGCTTGAGGAATCTTCCAGAAGGAATTTCCGTAAGAGTTCGGGGGGAAATTCCAAATAATATTGCAAGGGTGTAAATTTTGATAAAAGGGGTAAAATAAGTCGAGCTCGTTCTTCACTATAAAATTCACAAAATAAAAGAATGTGAGTCACAGATTCTACCTTGTTAGACATGCAAGGGCAAAGGCGCTCATGAATTGATACCCGCATAAATTTACCGTACAGCACCGCTGAGGGCATTGCCTCAAAGCGGGCTCTAGAGAAGGCCCATCTATAAGCTTTGTTAGTGATGTTAGATAAGTAAGGGGCAGCTGTAAAATTAGGCCACGATTTTAGACATCTATAATTCTCCGGGAGTAAGGCATCTTCTTGTTGTAATTCGACATCGTAAAGTCTCTGAGTAATAATTATTTTTGCCTTGTTCAGAGTTCCATTAAAAAGATCTTCAGGATTTAGGCCAATTTGTTTGATCTTGTTAGTTATTTGCAAAAGCTAGGGTGGATAGGGAACTGCGGCCAGAAAATGAGGTAGCATTCCCTTTGGATTATAATGGATTTTCAACCAGAGGGATATTGTTTGCTCCCAGACTTTTAATTCCACTCTGGGAAGTCCTGCCTCTTGCCTTAACACTGCATTAGGTGTGCTCTTTGGGGTACTGAATAGTGATCTTAAAAATTTTGATTGTACTGTTTCAAGGGTCTTAAGATTGCCAGAAAGTCCAATTTGAGAGCCATACAGGAGCTGGGCTAAAGATTTTGCCTGAAAGACTTTTAGGGCCATAGGAAGGAAGCCGGCGCCTTTCCTTCTGAATAATCTAAGGATGGCATTTGCACTTCTTCCTGCTGAAGTAGCTGATGCTTTCAAGTGTGCTGACAATTTGGCATTGTAGGAGAAGGTTATGCCTAAATATTGGAAGATCTTAGTTTGTTCTATGGCGTTGATGGTTCAGTTGCTTCAGAATAAGCTCAAAACTTCACAGAAACATTTTCAGTAAGACAATGGGATTCCTGTTACCTTAGCTCTGAACCAAACCTGGTGAATGGGCTAGAACTGAAACATTTAGCAGTAAGGATGGAAACAGCAGTAAGGATGGATCAGAATAGAATAAAAAGTTGGTTTAAGAAATGACAATATAAATTTCTGGCGTCAGTTCAGCACTGGCAGAAAAGCTCTTCAAGTTGCATTCCTTTTACCTCAGAATAAAATTGGCCTCTGGTCTTTTCTTTTCTGCAGGAATTTTAAAAACAATGCATGGACCTGATTCAGCAAGGTACAGCAATCAAATACATGCTTTAATGGGGCTTTCTTTTAATAGATCCATTGTCTACGGTGTTATGAATCTGGCACATGCTTAAGATTCATGTTGACCTGGTGCCTGTTTATTGTCTGAAATGTAAAAAAAAATATTAAGAGGCTTCCCAAATTATGATCCTTCACTCTCCCAAAGATGTGATAATTGCCCTAAATCATCACATTCTTAAATGGAACGAAAGCAAAAAACCCCTAATTTTCTGCCAAACACATGTTGTCTTTTCTTCAAACAAAAATAAACTAAAAAACATCCTCTTGAGAAACTTTAATATTTTCTTTCCGTTTTTTTCCATAACAGGAAAAGGTTTGCTGTTCCTTTGTTAAATTTGACATACCAGCATCTTAATATTCCTTTTTTATTATTATTTTAACCGTAAAATGCTGCACGCCAAGGCCTATACTAGGAAGTGATCTGTTTATTTAAAATACATTTATGAGCAAGCAAATGCAAACAACTGTTTCCCATAAACTAGTAAGCCACTCGTCCCTTATTCCTGAGCACTCTGGTTTCACATTCTTCCCTGACAATTTTCATTTCTTGGTTCATCAATTATTTTTCTGCACTCTGCTTCCTCTTCATTTCCAAACTGTAATCTCTCTAATTTCCAATAGTCTTTTTAAAGGTAAAGGGACCCCTGACCATTAGGTCCAGTCGCGGACAACTCTGGGGTTGCGGTGCTCATTTTGCTTTACTGGCCGAGGGAGCCGACATACAACTTCCAGGTCATGTGGCCAACATGACTAAGCCGCTTCTGGCGAACCAGAGCAGCGCATGGAAGCACTGTTTACCTTCCCGCCGGAGCAGTACCTATTTATCTATTTGTATTTCATGCTTTCTAACTGCTAGTTTGGCAGGAGCAGGGACCAAACAACAGGAGCTCACCCCGTCACGGGGATTCGAACCGCCGACCTTCTGATCGGCAAACCCTAGGCTCTGTGGTTTAACCCACAGTGCCACCCACGTCCCTACAATAGTCTTTATAAAGCCTCCCTAAAATGCAAATTCATATACACCTCATTCATGTCAAGAAGGTTCAACATCTACTCACATTTTAAGCTAACACTTCTTTGAAAGTTCGTATAACTTGCCATTTAAATAAGCACAAAAGCAAGTAGTTATTCACAAGAATCATTTAATGGTGGCGAAAAATATATTCAGATTTAAGCGACTGTGTCCTTTACAATAGCAATACGTCCTTATTTTCCTAGTAAGCCATAGATTGTTGCCTCCATGGTTTGCTTTCTAACTTTCTTTATAAATGTATGTTTGACTAACATTTTTTAAGATGAAAGCTAAGGCCTCCTGCTTGGGGGTGGGGAAGTGGAAGGAGAAGGGAATAAATGTGAGGATGAACTCATTCAGTATTCTACCCCAAAATGAACTCAATTCAGCTTTAGTTCATCTTGCAATTCATAATTGCTTTCAGATGTAGTTCAGAGATTTCAACTAGTTCAGTGAACTTTATTCAGTTCTTCCAAGAACTGGTTTCTCATCATTACTTGTAGGGCTAGATGTTTTTCCCTGTGGATGGAGAATCCTTAAAACTTGGAAACTCCTGCTACATTATTTCCAATGCAATCCCTTCGATGGCAACCACATGTTCTGTGGGAATGATACAAACACAGGAACTGTGTGCCTTTATTCCTGGGAAGGAAGCTGTGATTCTGGAGAACTCACAAACATTGGAATTAAGTTAGCAGTATATTGACTTTTGTAAAGGAAAATGTTATACCAGAAGAAGGGACTCTCTGGAGTCTATGGAAAGATGTGATACCAATGCTATTTTTCTGGAGGGACAGGTAGGTAGCCGTGTTGGTCTGAGTCGAAGCAAAAAAAAGGAATTTTATTTTTATTTTTCTGGAGGGACTCAAGGGTACACAGTTCTGGCACGGGTACCTTTTTTATATATAAAAAAGCACTGAATAGGACCCACAGAAATAAAAAGAAACTTCCTTCAGGCCAAAGTCTCATTATAAAAGAAAGCTTATTTTTAAGCTTATTTTTACCCCTCTTCAGATTGATGGCTGGCAAAGAAATTCCTTCTACAAATGCAGGAAAGCAAAATGAAGGCAGACAGGGAGTGTAGGTGGCAGAAACTGAATGCTGCCACTCTTGCCAGAGCAGTTCATCATATTAAGACACATTTTGTGCTACTGAATTGATTAACTGTCTGATTAGTCATGAGGTATGGTTAAGATCTCTAATCTGAATTATCCACGTTGTCCCTGTGAGTGTTCCTTTTTGTATTGATACAAACACAGTTTGACAAACTGGGAATAGATGTAGAAGAAGTGGAACCTATTTCTGTTTTGGATACTCCATTCCCACTTCCACCTGACTGAATCACCCTGAGAACTTCTGAGGAAGACTGGTGTATAAATCTTATAACAAACAAACAAATAAAATTTTAAAATACGATCTTAAAATTAGTTTAAAGTAAATTGCAACCAAGAGAACAGAGTGGATCCTAAGCATATATATTTCAGGTGCCAAAGGCCAGGGTGAATAGGTTTGTTTTCAATGTATGACAGAAACTGCATGATGATACCTCTGTGGGGAGGGAGTTCATTATTAACACCATAATCACCACTATTTAAACCCCACCCATCCTCTCATGAGTGCCAAGGATGGCTGACCATAAAAACACAGGATTAAAAAGAAAAGTAGAACATACAACATACAATGATAATCAATATTGTATAAATCGTGTCACTCGTGCTGTGCTCCACAGACATGCCGAAACAAATAGGTCTTAAGATGCTGTCTGAAGAATTGATGCTTTTGAATTATGGTGCTGGAGGAGACTCTTGAGAGTCCCATGGACTGCAAGAAGATCAAACCTATCCATTCTTAAGGAAATCAGCCCTGAGTGCTCCCTGGAAGGACAGATCGTGAAGCTGAGGCTCCAATACTTTGGCCACCTCATGTTGGGAAATACTTTTGGCCACCTCATGTTGGGAAAGATTGAGGGCACTAGGAGAAGGGGACGACAGAGGACAAGATGGTTGGACAGTGTTCTCGAAGCTACGAACATGAGTTTGACCAAACTGCAGGAGGCAGTGCAAGACAGGAGTGCCTGGCGTGCTATGGTCCATGGGGTCACGAAGAGTCGGACACGACTAAACGACTAAACACAAACAACATGCTGTCTGAATGAATGTTGTTACAGGCCACCCCAATCTCTGCCGAGCGGTAGCAATATTTACCAAGGGTCCTGGCACTTAACCAGGGTTTGTGTTTCTTTAGGAAAAATAAGGCCCAGCAGACACGAGTACCTTCGAGAAATATAGTCCATCCGCACATATTTACACCTGAGTTTTATGGAGGGAAAGTTCACAGCATTTGCATCCCAGGAAGTGCAGTAATGGGTTCAGAGGCACCTTCCATGTCTCTCTGTTGCAGCCTGCTACAGCCAGCCAGTATGTCTGCTGCCTTCCAATCCCTGCATGAACTTTTGCCTACCTCCTCCTCCTCTTCCTCCTCTTCCTTCCCAGCAGCCTTTGCAGAAAAAACAACTCCTTCCTTTCTGCTTCCCCACCACCCTGTAACCTCCATTTCAAAAGCCTCCTGAACCCCCTCTTACTGTTACACTGGCCTGGCAACTTCTCCCTCTGTGCCTGGCAGAGCCTTCTTCCTGGTTGATGACTTCCACTGAGGGGCTAATAGCTGGCCATCAATGCCATTGCTTCTTGCTATTACTTCTTCAACAATCCCCCCCCCCACCGCGAGTCATCACCAGGCTGCCCCATGAGGAAGTTAGCTAATTCATGCGTGTATGGAGGTCTGCCCTCCAGAAAAAAACTCATAACAATATTGTGGGGGAGTCGAGGACATTCTGATATCTACAGAGAGGGAATTTCAAACCTGGGTGTTGCCACTGAGGTCTGTTGTGGTGACCTCCCCCAAGCCATATTACTTGGCCTACCACAAACTGGGTCTCCTCTGCAGATGGAAAAACATGGGTTAGGTAGTACCAGGGAAGGCATTCCTTCAAGTACTTGGTCCTAACAACAACAACAAAAACAACAACAACAACAACAACATTATTTATACCCCGCCCATCTGGCTGGGTTTCCCCACCCACTCTGGGCGGCTTACAGCATATATTAAAACATTTTTTAAAAAAAGCCATGAAGGGTCAGTGGCTATATCATGTAATGTATGTATTGTGTGTGTAAACACCCTTCTGGAGTTTTGTATGCAACTTCATCCGTCGTTGGCCCTGCTCGCTGGCTTACTCTGGCCTTTTGCCTGGCTGGAATGTGTTTCTGAATGGTGATAGTTTCTTGCTTGCCTAAGCGGAGGTGGATGTGTAGAAATCTCTGGCTTTTGCCTAGCAGGAATATTGCCTATTATACAATGGCAAGAGTCACATCCATTGCTGTGCCTCACTTATACTTCTCACCCTCCCTGCCATGGGCATGAAGTACACAGAAGGTTGCCCAAAAGGGTATCAGGCCGTTGTGCTGGAAAAGGCGCTTTAGAGTGCTGCTGAAAGCAGGTAATATCCACAACAGCATTAAGAAAGGAGGAGGAGGAGACACGATTTTCTTTACCCAAATAGCTTGACCTGAAAGTATCACTCTGAAATCTCAGGTTTTGGTGAAGTTATTGTTCAGCTCTTTAGCCAGCAATACTTTGGGAATAATCCGATAATTGACCAAGTAAGGATGGGGGGCGGAATCCCATTATACAGAAGACTGCAAAGTTCATGTCTGTTAATATTTGGTTAGGGAGGGCAACCTTAAATAGCCCCTTACCTAACCATCTGACTGCGAAGCCACAGCAGAGGCTCAGACGATTGTGACGCACAGAGGGGCATTCAGAGTAAAGCGGCTGCAATTTGGCGTTAGCGTGGCACCAGGCATATTCCAGAATCTAATGGACTCTCTCCTTAAAGGGATTCCTGGCGTCACCCCCTTCTTCGATGATGTACTGATCGCCGGGCCCACACCAGAGGAATTTGAGGACCGCCTCCGCTCCGTCCTGCACCGTTTCCAGACGGCGGGCCTCAAGGTGAAGCGGGAAAAGTGTTTACTGGGAGTGCCGCAGGTGGACTTTCTGGGATTTAAGGTGGACGCAGAAGGGGTCCATCCAACCGGTGACAAGGTACGGGCCATTTGTGAGGCCCCAGCGCCCAAGAGCAAGCCCGAACTTCAGTCATTCTTGGGACTATTGAACTTTTACCATGCCTTCCTTCCCCATAAGGCAGCGGTAGCGGAGCCCCTACACAGACTCCTAGATAAAAGGGCCCCTTGGGTGTGGGGCCAGCGACAAAGGGCCGCATTCCAGGCAGTCAAGGACTTGCTCGTCTCGAACTCGGTCTTGGCACACTTCGACGAGAGGCTGCCAGTGGTGCTGGCATGCGACGCCTCTCCCTATGGCATCGGCGCTGTCCTGGGACACCAACTCCCGGATGGAAGAGAGGTGCCGGTGGCATACTTCTCCCAGACGCTTGCTGCAGCCGAACGAAACTACTCACAGATTGACAAGGAGGGTCTGGCAATCGTGAAGGGCGTAAAAAAATTCCATGATTTCTTGTACGGGCGGCCCTTTACCATAGTGACTGACCACAAGCCGTTGCTTGGCCTGTTTGCCCCCGAGAAGCAGACCCCCCAAGTGTTGTCTCCACGTGTCCTCAGGTGGTCAATTTTCCTTGCCGGCTACCAGTATGCACTAATCCACCGCCCTGGGAAGGCGATGGGCCACGCAGACGCACTCAGCAGGCTACCACTACCAGAAACAGGCCCCGACCCAGCGCCTGCGCAAGAGGTTATGACCCTGGAGCTGCTTCCCGACCGACCCATTCAGGCACAAGAAGTTGCGCACCATTCCACAAAAGATAGGGTCATCTCCCGGGTCCTGGACTGGGTGTGGCGAGGATGGCCCAGCAGCAGCCCCGGGCCAGAATTCGCTGGCTACACAAACCGCAAACATGAACTGTCGGCCCACAAGGGGTGCCTGTTATGGGGAAGCAGGGTTGTTGTTCCCCAGCCCCTCCGCAAAAGGGTCCTCACAGCCCTACACGAGACACACCCAGGGGTAGTGAGGATGAAGGCCCTTGCCAGGAGTTATGTGTGGTGGCCGGGGATTGACAGAGAGATAGAGGCCTGGGTCCAACACTGCCAGACCTGCCAAGAATCCCGCCCGGATCCCCCAAGGGCCCCAGTCCAGCCCTGGGAGTCCGCCCGACATCCATGGTCACGCTTGCACGTGGACTTCGCTGGCCCCTTCCAGGGAAAAACATTCTTCATAGTGGTGGATTCCTACACCAAATGGCTGGAGGTCGCACTGGTACCGTCCACTTCTACGGCGGCAGCCATCCGGGTACTACGTAAGCTGTTTGCAACCCACGGGCTCCCTGACACCCTCGTCTCGGACAATGGAACCGCATTCACGTCAGAGGAGTTCCAGACCTTCACAGCGCAGAACGCCATCCGCCACATCCGCTCAGCACCATTCCACCCTGCCACCAATGGCCAAGCGGAGCGCATGGTGCGGACCACCAAGGACAGCCTCCGCCGCATAACACAAGGGGACTGGGAATACCGCCTTGCCGCATTTCTTCTAGCACAGCACAGCACCCCAAGCACAACGACGGGCCGGAGCCCAGCTGAACTACTCATGGGCCGGCGCCTTGCAACTAGACTGGACCGACTTCACCCTGACAGAGCTCAGGATGAGGTAGTGGTGGGGAAAGGCAGGAACCCCCGGACATTTGTGGCCCAGGACCCAGTGTATGCAAAGAATTTTGGGGCAGGCCCAGCATGGGTACCCGCCACAGTCACCAAGGTGACCGGTCCCGTGTCGTACGAGGTACTAACGGAAGGGGGGCAATGTTGGCGCCGCCACTGCGACCAGCTACGGCGACGATTCCCAGGAGGAACCCGGGAGGAGAGCGGGACAGAGGGGTCCCAAGGGGACAGCAGGGCAGTGAGGCCTGTAGAGCGAGAGGGGTGGGCAGGGGAAGCAGAAGCAGTAGGCACAGAGGGGCGCCCCGAGGCTGGAAGGACACCGGAACCAGAGTCACAACCTAGTGGTTCAGTGGCGCCAGACCAGACAGCCCCGGCACAGCCAGTAGCCTCGGAACACGAGCCAGAACCAGAACCCCTGACCAAGGAACACCCCAGGCCACAACGCACACGGAGGCGGCCAGCAGACCTTGGGGACTACGAATGCAACTTCCTGGGCAGGACTGGAACTTAGAGGGGAGGGGTGTTATGTACTGAGCTGAATCCTAGAACAATAGGATTCAGAATCAGCGGGAGCTACCCAATCCAACTCCAGGTGGAAGTGAATCCGCAACCTGATTGGCCTGCTGGAGCAGCCAATCAGGCGGCTGGCAGAAGTGAATCTGCTACCTGATTGGCCTGTAGGAGCAGCCAATCAGGCTGCAGGCAGAAGTCAATCCACAATATAATTGGCCCACAGGTGTAGCCCTGAAGTAGCCAATCACGCAAGGCCCATTGTGTAAATAATGTATATAAGCAGATGGTTTTGGGAAAAGAGCCATTCGTCTTCTCTTCTTCTCCTTGATGAATATGAGCTGAATAAAGAGCATGAAATTCCCGTTCGCCCTGAAACCCCGCATAGACGAGGAATTGGACCGGCTCGTGGAGCAAGGAGTGCTGGAGCCGGTGCCCAACGCCCCCTGGGAAACTCCAATTGTCACACCCGTCAAGCCTAATGGTTCGGTCCGCATCTGTGCAGACTACAAATGCACCATAAACAAGGCTCTCACGGCCCATGCATACCCAGTGCCAGTGGTCAGCCATGTCCTCGCCACCCTGGCTGGGTCAAAAATCTTTGGCAAACTGGACTTGGCCCAAGCGTATCAACAGTTGCCTGTGGACGAAGCCACAGCAGAGGCTCAGACGATTGTGACGCACAGAGGGGCATTCAGAGTAAAGCGGCTGCAATTTGGCGTTAGCGTGGCACCAGGCATATTCCAGAATCTAATGGACTCTCTCCTTAAAGGGATTCCTGGCGTCACCCCCTTCTTCGATGATGTACTGATCGCCGGGCCCACACCAGAGGAATTTGAGGACCGCCTCCGCTCCGTCCTGCACCGTTTCCAGACGGCGGGCCTCAAGGTGAAGCGGGAAAAGTGTTTACTGGGAGTGCCACAGGTGGACTTTCTGGGATTTAAGGTGGACGCAGAAGGGGTCCATCCAACCGGTGACAAGGTACGGGCCATTTGTGAGGCCCCAGCGCCCAAGAGCAAGCCCGAACTTCAGTCATTCTTGGGACTATTGAACTTTTACCATGCCTTCCTTCCCCATAAGGCAGCGGTAGCGGAGCCCCTACACAGACTCCTAGATAAAAGGGCCCCTTGGGTGTGGGGCCAGCGACAAAGGGCCGCATTCCAGGCAGTCAAGGACTTGCTCGTCTCGAACTCGGTCTTAGCACACTTCGACGAGAGGCTGCCAGTGGTGCTGGCATGCGACGCCTCTCCCTATGGCATCGGCGCTGTCCTGGGACACCAACTCCCGGATGGAAGAGAGGTGCCGGTGGCATACTTCTCCCAGACGCTTGCTGCAGCCGAACGAAACTACTCACAGATTGACAAGGAGGGTCTGGCAATCGTGAAGGGCGTAAAAAAATTCCATGATTTCTTGTACGGGCGGCCCTTTACCATAGTGACTGACCACAAGCCGTTGCTTGGCCTGTTTGCCCCTGAGAAGCAGACCCCCCAAGTGTTGTCTCCACGTGTCCTCAGGTGGTCAATTTTCCTTGCCGGCTACCAGTATGCACTAATCCACCGCCCTGGGAAGGCGATGGGCCACGCAGACGCCCTCAGCAGGCTACCACTACCAGAAACAGGCCCCGACCCAGCGCCTGCGCAAGAGGTTATGACCCTGGAGCTGCTTCCCGACCGACCCATTCAGGCACAAGAAGTTGCGCACCATTCCACAAAAGATAGGGTCATCTCCCGGGTCCTGGACTGGGTGTGGCGAGGATGGCCCAGCAGCAGCCCCGGGCCAGAATTCGCTGGCTACACAAACCGCAAACATGAACTGTCGGCCCACAAGGGGTGCCAGTAGCCAATCACGCAAGGCCCATTGTGTAAATAATGTATATAAGCAGATGGTTTTGGGAAAAGAGTATTCGTCTTCTCTTCTCCTCCTTGATGACTATGAGCTGAATAAAGAGCATGAAATTCACTCTCGACTCCGAGTATATTTCACTGGCGACGAAGGCGAATAAGAGAGTAGGGTCACACTCCCCCGGTAATAATTTAATTAATATCTTACGACGAATTAACAGAGTGCAAAACCTCTAATTAGGGTTGTGCTGAAATTAATACCTAGGTTGGTAGAACATGTGAGCGGATTGGCGGCGAGCCTGGGGGGGGCTCGAGTGGCGGTTAGGCGTTGGAAATTTGCATAACAATAGGATGGAGGAGGGGCAGATTGCGTCATCACCTGCCCAAATTTGGAGAAGTAATTCCGTTAAAGGATTCCGGGGGCGAGGCTTGGTCCAGAGCCGGGAGTAGCCAGGGCCGTAAGGCACGCCCCGTTCGGTGGCCACAGAAGGAGTTCCGGTTGATCGGCATCGCCGGGTTCCTTACTGGTGGTTAACTTCTCACGGACTTCAACACACGGGTTGGAGTCGGTTTTAGTCTGATAGGTTCCAACGCCTAAGCCAATTCCGCTCAACATGCATATTTAATAAAGTTGTGGCCTGAACCACCCAATTTAACCTTTAAATTCTGTGTCACGTGTCATTATTATTACACTGATCGGAGGGCATTGCTACACAAACGATTTTCTTTACCCAAATAGCTTGACCTGAAAGTATCACTCTGAAATCTCAGGTTTTGGTGAAGTTATTGTTCAGCTCTTTAGCCAGCAATACTTTGGGAATAATCCGATAATTGACCAAGTAAGGATGGGGGGCGGAATCCCATTATACAGAAGACTGCAAAGTTCATGTCTGTTAATATTTGGTTAGGGAGGGCAACCTTAAATAGCCCCTTACCTAACCATCTGACTGTGAAGTTTGTCAAATGCACTGTTGCAACACGTGCAAATGGCATGGCTATCACATGATAACCTGATGTCAACAATGTGTATTAGTAGGCAAAAGAAGGACTAGCAGCTAATAAAACCTCTGGCTGTAAGTTTTGAGACAGATTGAATCAGCTTTTGCAATTAGGCGCATGATTCCCTTGAGTCAACATTATATAGTGAATCAATTACTGCACTCTGTCTGAGTTCTGGTTGGATTTCTCCGAATACCAAACAGCTTTTGGGTGTTATGTAAGGTCACTAGCCTCTCGCCGATATCTTTTCATAAGGCCACTACATGTCTGACACCCTCTCAGTTTGCTATTTATAGGCAGCCTGACAGAGCAGCAGACAGAGACTGGGGCAAGTTTAATGGCACCTGGAACACAAGCCACTCAGATGTCCTCATTTTTTAGCTTTGCTGCCACCCATCTCAGTGGGGCTGCTTCAGGGGAAGCTCTTACAGTGGATTATCTGCTTGGATACTTTCCTGTAGTCTGCCACTGATTCATTGTGTGACTTTGGCCAAAGTCACTACACTTCAGCATCTTAGGGGCTGAAGTTACTGCACATAATAGATGCAAATAGGCCTGGCCGACTGATGAGGCAGGGTGAGGTGCCTGCCTCGCTTCTCCTGCCCATCCTGCTGCCTCCGCCACCAGCAGAGAAGCAGCGGCAGCAGTGGCATTGGTTTCCGGCGAGTTCTTGCAAGTTCTCACTGGAAGTCAGCGCTGCTGCCGGTGCTTCGCGGGCAGTGCCACGCAACACAGGTAAGAGAGGTACGGCGCTACTGTCAGGACAGCAACTAGGGGGCGGCAGCGGGGTGGGGGCAGCATGTTCCCATTTCACTTCGAGCAGTGAAATGGAACACGCCACCCTGGATGTGAATGTGTGTGTAAGATACAGGAAGAACCATCTGGTAGAGTATACCACCACTGTGGCTAACCAAATGCCCATAGGAAGCCCACAATCAGGATATGAGGCCAATAGTCCTCTCTCTCTAGAGTAACTTGACAACTTCACAAAAATACACCTTTTGTGGAAAACTGCTTCCAAGGTTACAGTTGCTCTGTGATGTGTGCTTTCTTTCCCTCAGTGCCCCAGTCTTATCTGGATTGAGCTTCAGTTTATTGGCTCTCACCCAGTCCCTTACTGAGGCAAGACAGCGGCCCAGCACATCCACTGCCACACCTGCAGATGTAAAGGAGAAGTAGAGCACTGTGCCATCAGTATTCTGCTGACAAGACACTCCAAAACTCCCACTTAGTGGTTTCATGGCGGAATACAATTGAACCTTGAGGAATCTCACATTGAAGGCTCCACAGAGCCTTCACCCTCTGCTCCACAGAGCATTCCCCTTTAGAAAAGGCCTTGCAAGTAGGACTGGAATCGTCACAAAGCAGTGCCACCCACCCACAACTCAGGGAGCCGCTCTAGAAGGATACCATGGTCGGTGGTATCAAAAGCCACTGAGGGGTCAAGGTAACTTAACAGGGACACATTTCGCCTCTCTCTCTTCCAATTAGGTCATCATATAGGGTGGCTAAAATAGTTTCTGTGCCAAAAGCAGGCCTTTTATAGGGAGAAACACAGGGGTTGACAAAGAAGCAATTCGCACAAGGCCAGTCTACAATTTTTTATATAAATGTAGTTATTGTTAAACTATTGGGAATATGGATGGGGCAAATTTCTATTCAGTTCCTTTTAAAAGGCAAGCCTACTGAATTCATACTTTCTGAAACAATATGCAGGCTGAAACAGCCATCTTTTTGCACTTTTCAGAATTTTGCAATGCAGTTCTCCAACCAATTCATGTTTACAAAACTCCATATGCTTAGTTAAGCTATGCATAAAAATGAGTGAAAATAACATAAGAATGCATTATATTAGGCAGATTGCTTTGCAGAAATGTGTATTTTAGGAGACATTCACAGTAAAATGCTGAATGAGGATGTTTTCGGGGGGAAATCCACAAACTGATGTGGAAATCTGGCATACTCAATTTAAGATTGGAAAAAAATGAGAAACTGAAATTGATAGATAGACCTATCCTTGGTTGGGGGACAGAAAGACATACCGGTATGATGCAGCTATACAATATTTTTGAAGCTAAGCAAGGCATATGCAGGCAATCTCCTACCGAGTAGATCCCAATGCACCTTTCGCCCTCCCATTTCATAGTACAGTGGAACCTCGGTTTATGAACACCTCGGTTTATGAATTTTCGGTTTATGAACACCGTGGACCCATCTGGAACGGATTAATTCATTTTCCATTACTTTCAATGGGAAAGTTCGCTTCGGTTTATGAACGCTTCAGTTTATGAACAGACTTCCGGAACCAATTACACCCATGCTTCAGTTTATGAACGCTTCAGTTTAAGTACTCCGCGGACCCGTCTGGAACGGATTAATCCACTTTCCATTACTTTCAATGGGAAAGTTCGCTTCAGTTTATGAATGCTTCAGTTTAAGTACTCTGGAACGGATTAATCCACTTTCCATTACTTTTAATGGAAAAGTTCGCTTCAGTTTATGAACGCTTCAGTTTATGAACAGACTTCCGGAACCAATTGTGTTCATAAACCGAGGTACCACTGTATATGGTGTCCCCAAGGTATCTTCTCATTAGAATGAATTTGCCCATACATTGTGGTCACATCATGACATTGAAAGTACAAATATTTTCATGGATTTTAAAACCTTCTTTTGCTCCATGGGCAATCTTTGGATTTCATTGGCATTTGGAAAAATGTCATAATCATGTGGTCTCTTGGAAAAACAACATGCTTCTTGGTACGTGATGAGCATTATCGGAATGTTCTTGGAAAATTCCTCCCCATCCACCCCCAATGCCCGCGTGTTTTTTTTTACTTTAAATACCCACCCACAGGGAAACAAAATGATCATTAGCCCACACATTGGAATGCACAGGGTGCAACAATTTGGAACGAAGCCTTTGGAAATAACAGGAGAGGGAATTAAGCAGCGAACCAGCCTTCATGAATCATATGCTAACAACAATGAGAGACACCACATATATAGGACATTAAAAAGTTGCATTGTGACTAGCAGTAAGGCAGATGGCTTTATTTGCTCAAAAATAATGCATCTGCTAATATTAGCCATAGATGGCGACTGACCTTTACATGTCTTGGCTAAACATCATGGCAATGAAAACTTGGCAGATGCTCATTGAAGAAAATGCCACATAGGCACCATTTAACAGCCCATGACTTTGGGTGGCAGGTATGTACAGAACAAAATAAAAACATCCATGGTATTAATTCAAATGTAATATATTTAACTGTGTAATCCTATACTTATCTGCTCAGAAGTAAGCCCCATTTACTTACTCCCAGTGGGACTTACTCCTAGGTAAGCAAACTCTACCAGCTCTGTTTCCCCACTGTTACTTGCTGAAGATACAGTAGTATAGGGACATATCACAATCCAACACAGTTTTAGTTGTTTTTATTACTATTGGGTTTTATAAACAGGACAAAATATGGTCTGAAGCTCAATATCAAAAAAACCAAGATCATGGCCACTGGTTCCATCACCTCCTGGCAAATAGAAGGGGAAGAAATGGAGGCAGTGAGAGATTTTACTTTCTTGGGCTCCTTGATCACTGCAGATGGTGACAGCAGTCACAAAATTAAAAGACGCCTGCTTCTTGGGAGAAAAGCAATGACAAACCTAGAGAGCATCTTAAAAAGCAGAGACATCACCTTGCCAACAAAGGTCCGTATAGTTAAAGCTATGGTTTTCCCAGTAGTGATGTATGGAAGTGAGAGCTGGACCATGAAGAAGGCTGATCGCCGAAGAATTGATGCTTTTGAATTATGGTGCTGGAGGAGACTCTTGAGAGTCCCATGGACTGCAAGAAGATCAAACCTATCCATTCTGAAGAAAATCAGCCCTGAGTGCTCACTGGAAGGACAGATCCTGAAGCTGAGGCTCCAATACTTTGGCCACCTCATGAGAAGAGAAGAATCCTTGGAAAAGACCCTGATGTTGGGAAAGATTGAGGGCACAAGGAGAAGGGGACGACAGAGGATGAGATGGTTGGACAGTGTTCTCGAAGCTACGAACATGAGTCTGACCAAACTGCGGGAGGCAGTGGAAGACAGGAGTGCCTGGCGTGCTATGGTCCATGGGGTCACGAAGAGTCGGACACGACTAAACGACTGAACAACAACAACAACAAAAACAGGAATAATGTTATACAAATAAGTATACCAAGTTTTCTCATTAATAAGAGAATCCAACACAGTTAATTGTTCTTAAGCCTATTAAAACAAGTGGATGAAAATTCTCAGGGAGTTGGGACTCCATATCTTCTGCACACTTGCTTTAAAGAGATACCTGCATAATCTCTCACTGGTGGGCCAAGGCCAGTATTCTCACTAGCCCACAAGTTGACAGACCAAGTGGAAAAGACTACTGTTCATATTGCTTACAGCTCTGTCACTGTTTCAAGGTGAATGTCAGTACCAGCCAGAACCCAGAACTAGTCAAGGCAATTTAGACTCCAGCCCAAAATTTCCATCCAGATAATGCCACACGTGTTTATTTTGAACAACAAAAAATCAAGGAAAGGGCAGTTGTTTAGTCTTTGCCACCTCACACCAATGTATAATAACTCCCCCAACAGTACTCTACTAACCAAGGATGGAAAATAACTTGGAAAACTGAATATGATATCAGGGAATCCATCATTTATCACTTCTGCAACGTACGCATGAAATAGTATTTGCAGAAGTAGCTCAAGGGAAGGTAGTTGATGAAGGCATAACAAACCAAGTCTGTGGCTGAGTTGTATCACTCTAAACGCCTAAACAAGAGGTGCTACTAATCTCATGCTACTAAAAACACGCACATAACTCTATGCTATTGTTTGTCTTTATTTGCTATAATTTTAAAACACTTTGCCTACTTTATGAGATTTTGTTGTTGCAGCTGTTGGACAACACTTGCACCCCCGAGACACATATCTCAACAAAGTCAAGGTGCCCACTTTGAACAAATGGAAATAACAAATTGAGTGAAAGTGACCCTCCACATACCCAGCAAACTATGGGGTGTTTTTTGTGTGTGTGCAGATGAACAATTTTCAGCAATTTTGTGTGGGGGAGGGGAATTCTTCAAGAGATTCATAGGTGCTAGCAGCTTTTCTTGTTCTGTGTGTGTGCCGCTGTAGGCATTGCTCCTCTTAGGCTTCCATTGAGTTTAACTGAGCTGGCACAGGACCTTTGCTCCTATGATTCTGTACTAAACTAAAAAAACTAGAGCATTAATAGTGGAATCAATCTTCCCCAACAGTAAGCTCCCGAGTGGGACATGTAGGCATTCCTATCTCAAGAAAAGAGGCAGCCTCTGTCATGTGCTTATTTATTTCCTTAAATTCTGAAAAGCACCCAGACATGTGATAAATTATGAAGCGTGATGTTGCCACAACACCCGATTTCAAAACATAGGGATACTGACTTGGCACTTGGAGGAAGCTCTATTGCTGACTGCATTTAAGACAAGAGGTTGTTTGCTGCAAAAGAGGCCAAAACATCTGCCATAATCTTGTTTAACTGGGATTGTCACAAAGGGAACCATCCTTTCGGTGACAGCTCAGAAGTCTTCTGTATTTTATATGTGAAGTTACATCTGTCTGGCTGTGAAACGGGAGGCTATCATACCCCATATGGAGTAAGAGCTAAATACCTGAGGGTACTTTCTCTATGGATAATATCATCCATTGTGTGTGAAAAATAGGCACAAATGGTGGCAGCCAGATTTCCTGCCAGCACATACACTTTCCCATTTCTGGATTGGTGTTTTAAAATTTCCCAGACCTACAACAAGTTGATGAGGCAACACCAAACAAAATGGAAAAGGATTTCACCAGGACTTGCCTATTTAGAAACACCCCACGTTGCGCCAGGTTGGCTAGACTAGGTTGTGAACTTCTGATGAAAACAGTTTTCTCTAGTGGTTGCACTTCTTTTCCTGCTCTACAGTATCCTAAACTGATGGTGCCTGATCTCATTAAATCTCATTGCAAAGTTATTGAAACGTAGGCTTTGTGATACATATTTAATCCAGTAGACGAATGAGATGAATGAAGTGACTATCTATTGCATCCTCCCCCAGCCTGATTCCCTCCAAGTGTTCTGGATTATAACTCTCATCAGCCCCAGTCTGGAGGGCACCAGGTTGGGGAAAGCTGATCTTCTGCATACTGTGTGTTTGTCTCTGACTATTAATTTATTTCTGCTTTTGATTTGAGGGCATCAAGTATCCAGTCTTTCTAACTTCTTTAGAGCCAGTGTGGTGTAGTGGTTAAGAGCAGTAGACTCATAATCTGGGGAACCAGGTTCGTGTCTCTGCTCCTCCACATGCAGCTGCTGGGTGACCTTGGGCTAGTCACACTTCTTTGAAGTCTCTCAGCCCCACCCACCTCACAGAGTGTTTGTTGTGGGGGAGGAAGGGAAAGGAGATTGTTAGCCGCTTTGAGACTCCTTCGGGTAGTGATAAAGCGGGATATCAAATCCAAACTCTTCTTCTTCTTCTTCTTCTTCTTCTTCTTCTTCTTCTTCTTCTTCTTCTTCTTCTTCTTCTTCTTCTTCTTCTTCTTCTTCTTCTTCTTTACACTTCTGCCATTCACTCTGACTGCCGCACAGCTAGAACTGGAGCTATATTAAATTATTTGGCTGCAACATTGTTCTTCAGATAGTTGCACTCAGATGGGCATGGTTTGCTCAAACAGCAGATTATTCATTTTCCCCTATTGTGAAAGGTTTTTTGAAAGGTGCCAAAAACGACCTCCTCAGCATAATGATGCAATAAATCACGCACAACATGATTGCGAACTATTGCTTCTACTTATGTCTCCTTTGTGAAACCACAAGGGAGCTAATTTAGCAATGGTATAAAATAGGCACAGATCCCACTGGCTTCAGTATAAGACAGACCTATCCCTTGTACCAGTTTCTATTTTGCCCTAAAATGGATTCACCTCTTGCTGGGCTGTGAGGTACCAGTATTTTAAGTGCAGCTGCAACTAATGCAGTATGCACAAATTTGTACCAGTTAAGTAGGTGTGATTTCCTGACCTATATATTAATGCCAAAACTGACATTTGCATCCATCAATTCAGATATGATGGTGTACATGTTTTCTTTCCCTATATGGAGATGGACTTTGCATAGGAAAAATGTCATGTGTGAAGCAGCCTTCAGAGGACACCAGAGACCACTCACTATAATTTAAATACTGTGCTCACTAACATTTCCAATCCAGTGCTAAACAGCCTCCTAAGAGCTGACTTCAGAGTTTACATTTTCTGAATTCCCCTTTCTTTTGTCTGAACTGGAGTACTAATCAGATGTTGCTGTACTGTATATATGAAGTTCTTTTGCTGACACGACTTCCATTTTGTTATGGTCTTGAGGTGAAGTGGTATTTTCATCACTCTGGCAGGGCCCAAAGTGTCCTCATTCTGCTTACTGTTAGTCCCTCTGGTGTTTTGTCTAGAATAGATGACCAATCCTGAACAAGGAAGGAAGCCAAAGAATGTCGCTAATTCAGCTGCTGCTCTTAAGTTTTGCCATCTCCTAAAAATGAGTTCCTGCAGAACATCTGAGAGCTGCTTGGGGCAAGTGAGGGAATGTGTTTTAACAGTTTAGCAAGAGCTACTTACAACACCTCATCATTCAAGTAATGGAATAACATCAATTGCTGGGTACAAAATCTATGGCAGAATAGTGAAGTAGTCAACAAGATTCAATGCTTGAGCTGACTCAAGCTTTTAGATAGAGATGAAGAGACAAAAGGGATGGATTCAAACAACTTTAGTCTCAAAGAAAAATAGCAAAACCAACAAATTTCTTTGTGGCACCTTGAAGACTAACATGATGATATTAGCTTTTGTAGAGTCTGATGAAGTCGTCTCTGGTCCGCAAGACTAAATTGGTTGGTTCTGAAGGTGCCACAGGGTTACTTGTTTTTGTTGCTGCAGACTACTACAACTACTACTTGGTAAATAGAAAGACAGAAAAATAAAAGTGAAGAGATAGTTGCGTGTTTGGATTATGAGTCTCGTACACCATTCAGACGTGTTGTCTTATTAGATAAGCAGCTGAAATTCCTTGGCTTCATACAGTACTCTGAACAATATCCATTTCCCCCCTGTAAGATCCCTATAACTCCTGCCTCATATCACATATTGTCACACACAAAAGCAGACAAAGAACACAAGAAATCCCAAAGTAAAAACATTTCCAATTTGGTTGGGGCTTTTGAAGAAGGTTCAAAATACAGTGGTACCTCGGGTTACAGATGCTTCAGGCAACAGACGCTTCAGGTTACAGACTCCGCTAACCCAGAAATAGTACCTTGGGTTAAGAACTTTGGTTCAGGATGAGAACAGAAATCGTGTGGCGGCGGGGTGGTGGCAGCGGGAGGCCCCATTAGCTAAAGTGGTACCTCAGGTTAAGAACAGTTTCAGGTTAAGAACGGACATCCGGAACGAATTAAGTTCTTAACCCGAGGTACCACTGCATTAAGAACGACTATTTTGCTTGGGAATGTTCCTTCTCAGTGTATCCTCTACTGATGTGAGTACAGTGGTAACTCGGTTTATGAACACAATTGGTTCCGGAAGTCTGTTCATAAACTGAAGCGTTCATAAACTGAAGTGAACTTTCCCATTGAAAGTAATGGAAAGTGGATTAATCTGTTCCAGACGGTCCGCGGAGTACTTAAACTGAAGCGTTCATAAACTGAAGCGAACTTTCCCATTGAAAGTAATGGAAAGTGAATTAATCCGTTCCAGATGGGTCCGTGGCGTTCGTAAACCAAAAATTCATAAACCGAGGTGTTCATAAACCGAGGTTCCACTGTATGGAGGAGAGTACTTACTCACTGTGTGAGGTGACCTTTCAGTTTGCTTGCCCTAAGACTAAGCAGCAGCAGGATGCAAGCTAACTTCAAGAACCTTTTTGATTCTGGAACAACAGAAACACACAGAGAGAAACCTATCAGGTTGAATTATACAAACAAACAACTAGGTATGGCGGATAAATTCAGTTTGGTTCACATTTCAATACAAACAAACTGAATACACACTTATGGGTGTAACATGAACAAAAAGACAGTTATCCCTCAAAATTCACACTTAAAACCAGAAAATGTGCATAAAGTGCAGGGGCTCCCAAATTGAGGTCCGGGGTCCATCAGTTGCCCATGAGCTTCATTCAAATGGTACGTGGCCTGTCTGTAAAAATACATTTAGCAATCATACAGCAACAGTATAGCACATGCCAATTGCTACAATGGGCAGGTTAAGTTATTAAGTGGCCCACCAAGACCCTCAGCAGTGCTTTACCAGCTGCACTGGCTCCCGGTGGAGTACAGGATCAGGTTTAAGGTGCTGCTTTTGACCTTTAAAGCCCTATGTGGCTTGGGACCCTCATACCTACGGGATCGCCTCTCCTGGTATGCCCCGCGGAGGACCTTAAGGTCCACAAACAACAATATTATGGAGATCCTGAGCCATAAGGTGGCTAGATTGGCCTCAACTAGAGCCAGGGCCTTTTCAGTATTGGCCCCAACTTGGTGGAACGCTCTCTCACAGGAGACCAGCGCCTAATGGGATTTGTCATCTTTCCGTAGGGCCTGCAAGACAGAGCTGTTCTGCCTGGCCTTTGGGTTGGATTCAGTCTGACCCCTATGTTTTCCTCCCTCATGGTTTGGATTTATGGACTACTTAAAATGAGGCTGCATTTTAAATTTTAATATTGTATTTTAATCTGTATTTTAATTAATTGTTTTCTTTTCTTTTATGTCTGGGGAGGGCGGGGTATAAATAAAAATTATATATATATATATATATATATATATATATATATATATATATATATGACGTAAATAATAATAAATAAAAATAGCTTGCCTCATCCAGCCAGTCATTCCTCACTTAGCAGCAACCATTAGCCACCTCACATTTGTACGTATATAGGAAAGCAGGCAGGTTCTAAACGGAGTAAATGAAAGAATGAAGTAGCAAGCGTTTTTTTCTGTGTAGACCTTCATTCCTTTTAAGCCATTTTGCGAGACTGAGATCATTAATAACAGGATGCAGAATTTAAACCTCTATGTTATAGTAAAGCTGAATAATTCCGTAAGTAAGTTTTCTTTCCTGGTATACTTCTCTTTTTTCCTCTGTGCTGCACATTCATCCATTGCATCTGGACTGCTTTAATTCTGACATTAATTCCTGAAATACCTAAAGGATGTGTCTTATGGAATATATATTGTGGGAAATGTTATTAATACATACTTTTAAAACATAGTTTTCTTCTTCTCTCTCTCCCCCCCACCCCAATTTCTCCTGCTGTACGACAACAGAAGGACATCATGTCCTCAGTAATTCTTGGGAACAGAGGACCCTGTCCACTGGAACTGTATTTGTGTTTCAGCCTACCAAGAAAGAGAGACAAAATTATACAATCTTCTGGTTTCAAAAATGCTTTCGAAACACTGCAGATATTTCTGTGGTATTCACTGGATTCAAACTATTCCAACCACTGTTGACCTGCTCTGCTCATCACAGGGATGCAACAATTTAAGAGAAAAAAATCAAAATAGTTTCTGTGAGTGCAGCAAGGGAAATATTTAAATCTTGCCTCATCAGACCTTGAGGCAGTAGAGGCTGATCTGTTTGGGCAAATAAGCAGTGCCCCAACAACCACAGTCTGTCCTCGACCAGCTTCTACCTACCCGCCTTCTTGCTAAGAACCAAGCCCTTGTAAAATTCATCAGGACAAAATTAGAAATAGTTGACACTGCCTGTCATTGCCTCTGGCTCCCCCTACTGTTGGTCTTCCTGCTTCCTGCCCTAAAGGTAAAGGGACCCCTGACCATTAGGTCCAGTCGTGACCAACTCTGGGGTTGCGCTCTCATCTCGCATTATTGGCCGAGGGAGCCGGCGTATAGCTTCCAGGTCATGTGGCCAGCATGACAAAGCCGCTTCTGGCAAACCAGAGCAGCACATGGAAACGCTGTTTACCTTCCCGCTGTAGCGGTTCCTATTTATCTACTTGCATTTTGACGTGCTTTCGCACTGCTAGGTTGGCAGGAGCTGGGACCAAGCAACGGGAGCTCACCCCGTCACAGGGATTCGAACCACCAACCTTCTGATCAGCAAGCCCTAGGCTCAGTGGTTTAACCACAACGCCACCTGGGTCCCTGCCCTACCAGTCCCAATTGGTACCAGCTGCCACTGCTATGGGGGCTGGGAGCCTGGGGGGCGGGGAAGAAGTAGAGCACCTAAAAGTGAAGTCGCCTCCTGCTCTAAATCGGCAATCTAGCATTGATTTGGTTGATGCCTGAACACTACTGCCCTCCATTGATTATTAAGCAGCAATGAATTAACACACATTTAAATAATCCTTTTTGTGTGGCTGGTGAAGAACTGGCTTGTATCCAAAGGAGGTTTTGCTGAAGTGGAGCACCTTCTTGCATTTGCAAAATGCAGGCTGCCGATTATTACTGATCCCTGCTACCCACTAAGCCCCAACCAATAGGATCCTCCCTGAGTTGCTACTGTTTGTGCATAGGTGGTGGTTTAGAGGGTCCCCACCTTGCGTGAACAGAAGTACTCCTCACTTGTGCAAAAGCATTTTTGGATACAAGCCAATGTGGTAGCAGTATGGATAGTAGTGTTCCAAATAATTCAGGCAGCCAACCCTGGTACATACCTCCTTTGATAAATGTGTAATTAAAACTCTTTCTCTCGCAGAAACCACAACAGAAAGCATGTTAACACGTCCCTTTCACAATGGATTGTTGAGCTGTTTTGAGGTTTGCTGGTTTAAATTATAGCGTTCCAGCTGGTGAAGTGTGGGAAAAAAGAGGACTCCAGTAACACAATATACTTTCTTCAGACTGGGGTGTGTAAAATACAGTGTTTACCCGAAATTTGGATGGTATGGGCATGTTGAACAGAGCATGTTGTTATGATGATTTAAGACAATGATAGCCATATGTCCTAAATGCGAGGAATCCGCACACAGATTGCATCTGTTTAGCAACAAGCACCGACCATTTGACTCATTTGTAACCTGGGACCGATTATATTTCTTTCTGTTGGCGTTTTATTGAAAAGGAAAACAAATCTGTATGAGATTATTTCCCCAGAAAATCTGCAGGGCACTTTGTAACTTTGCTGTTCTGTTCTCAGTCATCTTGTGATGTGAACAGTTTCATTTCTTTAAAAGCTCACTTTAGCATGCCCGCCAGGTGGCATGCAAAAAGTTCATTTGGGTGAGTATGTTGTTACTGTGCGGAAAAAATACCTCGCTATTAGCAGTCCTCTTAAAGTTCATAATTACAAGGAGCCCAATTAGGTTAAACATTCTTGGAAGGAGGAGAGTCATGGACACCAATCACAGCTCAGACAAAACTAAGCAAATACCATAAGGCTGATTTGTAAGGCTGTATGCCAGGGGAACTGTAGGCAAGCCTGGGTGGATCTGAAGCCTTGAGGGAAAAGGAATTATACAGCCCTTGTACTTTCCATGACAAAGCACAGGGAAGCTTCCCAAATCAATACAGTCTGTAAAGGGAGTTTTAGCTTTTGATGAGGCCAAAAATCATTCGTTCCCCAAACCCCAGTGTTAAATGCAAGTAAGATATGCTGACTGTTACAACTGTAAAAGAAGCATATAGTTTACATTTATTACTGATGCTTTGGTGAGGGAAGTTTAGAAAATTAGGACTTGCATCACACACACACACACACACAAACACACACACACGAGTACCAATGTTTTCAATACAAAATTCTAACCCTTCACCATACTAGAAAGACGGAGTGGGGATACGGAGCTTTTTCTAATAGGAAAAACCAGGAACAGTAGATTATCTAGAGTATTTAAAACATGCTTAATGCCACAGTTCTGAAAACTGGGCACAAGCATATGGGAGTTCCATTCTTTGTTGTTGTACAAGGAAAGCAAACACGACATCCTTAAATCAAGAACAAATAGATTAAAAAACAGTTTTTATCCAAGAGCTATAACCATCTTAAATGCTGTAACTAAATACTGTAATATGATCCTGGGGAGTTGTGATGTGTGTGTATGTGTGGCTGTAATTGTGCTTTTGTTTTTATGGGATGGCATTCAATTTCGTTGTACTATGTACAATGACAATAAAGTATTGATCTATCGATCTATCGAATGATCTATCTATACTTGACACTGGGACTCAGCTACATTAGTAAAGAAACAATGATTTGAATGCGCTATAAACATGCAACGCAAGATGGCGCCAGAGAGCAAAACAAATTTTATATGCGATTTTCCATAGGGTTTTCTCCCCCCCTTTGTTATAACGATCTAATTTCTGACTTATTTATAGCAGCTTTTTTCCTGTCTGTAGAGCCATCCCAGAAGTGGGCAAATCAGAGGCCTGAGGCCTTCCCTCAGGTCCGCTCCCCGGGCATAAAAGTAGGCCGGGGCTGCCCTAAGCAGATGACATTTTGTTAATGTAGCTGTTTAAAACTGAACAGAAGGAAACTGTTAAAGTAAAGGGACTTTCATGGTGGGGGCTTTCCCATTGTGACGGCCCAGAACTGGAGCCTAAGCTGTTAGCATCTTTGCTAAGTAGATGCTTTAGGGGAAGAGATTATATTTGGAACATTAGTTCTCGAATGCCCCCTCCCCACTCACCAAATCAGAGACAGATTCAAAACAGCAAAGCAGACATTTTCCAGTTCAATTTCTGCAGACCAGATTTTGTAAAATTATTTGGTTGCAGTTGCGGTCCCACACTGAAAATACACGACACTCTTGCTGTTCGGGACTGGATTGAACTCCCTAGTTCATGTTAGCAGAGTCAAGCAGATGGAGTCCAGAGACAAATCCTGATAATACTTTACTGAGAAAAACTCAACAAGACACAGAGTGTAATTTGAGGAGAATGGCCTTCTACATAGCAGGGAGAGACTTTGGAACAAACATTGTTGTTGTTGTTTAGTTGTTTAGTTGTGTCCGACTCTTCGTGACCCCATGGACCATAGCATGCCAGGCACTCCTTTCTTCCACTGCCTCCCGCAGTTTGGTCAGACTCATGTTCGTAGCTTCGAAAACACTGTCCAACCATCTCATCCTCTGTCTCAGAACTGCACAGGCAACCAGAGCATGTGTGCATCATACCATTCTCCTGGTTGGTAAGCAACACCTCCACACACTCCTTGGCAGTGGCAGACTTTGGGCTCTCAAATTATAGTGGCGCCCTGAACAACACTAAAATTCAATGCCGCCCCCGGCTTCTCGTGCTCTGTTCTACAGAATTGTTGTAGTGCCCATGCAGCATAGCACCCAGTGCAGCTGAACCGGTTGTGCTTCCCTAAAAACCCCTCTGCTCTTGGGAAGTTAACACTGGGAGCAGAATTAACCCTTAAAATAAACATGCAATGTAAGAGCCCATTGCTGCTCCATATAACACAACAGGGACAAGAAGGTTAGAGAAAGCCCGAGGGATCAGTATTCAGATCTCTGCCTGGTCTGCTTCTCTTGGCTCAGCAGTTCTGGTTTCTCTCTTGCCGTCTAGCAGAAAACCGAGCAGAGAAGTTGGCTGCCAGCCAGCAGATGTATATTAAAGACTGATAGCAGAACTATTCCCAAGTACTACTTGCTGAGAAATAAATATAGGATTCTAAAAAAAGAATAATGAATCTGCATTTCCTAAAACATTGGCTTAAAAGCCCACAAAACTGTTTCATAGTCACTGAAGTAAGATAAAATACTGTGTGTTTAGTGTCCTCCATGGTAAAATGATTCGAAATCCTGTGGAACTCATATTACCCAAGCCTCATAAATCTGATCGATTCACCTCACCGTTGCAAAATGTTAGAATGTGGACTGAAGCAATCACAGTGGCCCTTCTTCTCAGGCTGGATGAGTGCAGGTGTCCATACTCTTGCAAACTCTCTGCAAATGCATGGAATTAATGTTCATGAGAGGCACTTCTCGTGGGCTAGACCTGGCCTTCTGGCTTGGCTAGATTTCACCTATGACCTTTTCTGAAGGCCCTCTCCAGTGTAATTCCTGCATAAACAGCATTTCTGTTTATCTGATCCTTTGATTATCTGAAAAATGCAGAATGCAAAAATTTGATATCCCGCTTTATCACTACCCTAAGGAGTCTCAAAGCAGCTAACAATCTCCTTTCCCTTCCTCCCCCACAACAAACACTCTGTGAGGTGAGTGGGGCTGAGAGACTTCAGAGAAGTATGACTAGCCCAAGGTCACCCAGCAGCTGCATGTTGAGGAGTGGGGACGCGAACCCGGTTCACCAGATTACGAGTCTTCCACTCTTCCACTACACCACACTGGTGTAGTGGCACCTTCTCTCATGAATTTCTTCTCCAACCATGAATAAAAGTGAACTGAAGAGATCCCTGCCTGCCCATGTCTATATCTGAATTTTCGATGGTGTCTTAGAGAGTGTAGGTGTAAATTTTTGTATTATGTAAGGATTTCCAGTGGTGTTCAAACTTGCCCATTATATGGATGTGACATTTTAAAGTGGTAACAGCGCTGCTACATGGTTATATTTGGCACATGAAGCTAATAGACTAGGTTTACTTCATCCATACATATCTGTTTGGACTTGTGGTCAATTCTCTTATACCACCAAAGAAGGAAATTGTCTGTCTCTTTTCTATTATACACTGGTGTTTATCATATATAAGCATTTGTTTGTTAGTGGCTTTCTTTCATTTTCATGCCTCTAGGTATTTGTTTTGAGTTTTACATGGTTGTAAAAATTTATTTAGTTGTACAGTATTTGAGATGTCTTTTCTCTATCCATATTTTATTTCCCAACTTGTTTGCTGTTGTTTTGGCTTTTGAGGTTGGATTACATCCATCTCTCTCTGTTTCTTCACAGGATCCTCTTGATCTTGTAAGTTCAATGCCACATTCTAGAGGAAAATTGGAGAGAAGCAGCGGACAGATCAAGGAGGACAGGCAGAAGCCTGGGAGACCAAATTCCAAACTCCCTGGGGTACAATCTGGGATGGGTGGAATGCCGTATTTTTTAAACTGGCCATTGGATGAACAAAGCTACACTGTCAATTTGCTTGCAAGGACTCTTCCCACCATCTCTTGCTCCCCCCGCCCCTGCCCCAAGTGCATGGCGTTTTTGGCCTGCATATATGTGATTTCCGACCCACCCCTTCTATAAAAACATTTCCACAGCAAAATGCAGATTCATTTGTTATAGTTAAGGCTGCATTTTTGTTCGGCCTGTTTGGCAGGCTTCCTTTGCACTTTCTGGCAGGCAATGGCCAGCTGAGATTTAGCACTAACAAATGGAGGATCTGCTGACACAACAGAATGGCTTTAATAATCTCTGCAGCAAGCGGGACAAGATACTCCGAAGTGCTGCCAGCTCTTCCCATCGCAAGAGCCAATGGGACTGCGGCTTCCCCTTTCCCTCCCCTGCCTCTGGAGAATGCCGCTCTCTCACTCTCTTGAAGTTTCCACTGACCAGAGAGCTCTCTTGGGTAGCCGGGTTTAATGCAATGAGCTAGAGATGTTCATCATGGCCAAGCATGGTAGGAAAAAGTGCCCAACGCCATTCAAGGAAGACAGCGTTGATGTAAACGGAACTCCAAAGAAAGTTCTACAAAATATGGATCCACAATACACAACATACATTCAAATCACATTTCCTCCGCTCACCCAAGAATCCTGGGAACTGTAGATTCGCTCTGTGAGGGGTAGACTACAGTTCCCAGCACTGTCGGGGGAAGAGTTGTGTTATAAATATATGGTGTGTATGCAGCCAAAGACTGTGTTCTTTATCCTTACAGCTCTCTCTCTCTCTCATTACAGTATATATAACTGGGCTGGAAATGTTCCACATATCTTTCTTAAACGTTGACACTGAAGGCATCGGCTGACAATTTAAACTAATATAATCTACACCATACATTTAAAGCATCTTTTTGCTACTTTAACAGCCATGACTTCCCCCAAGGAATCCTGGGAACAGTAGAATGCTGAGAGACGCCTCATAGAGCTATAATTCCCAGCACCTTTAACAAACTACAGTCATCACAATTCTTTGAGAGTAGCCCTGACTGTTAAAGTAGCAGAATGGCGTTTTAAATATATGGCCTGAATGTGATTTAAGACTCCTTATGCTGTCTTGGACCAACAAAGCTAAAAGACCCTCAACATGTTGGTCTTCAGTTACCATGTCCTGTCAGAGCAAGGATTTCTGCTTGCACAGTGGGGACTAGCTATATGTTGGAAGATTCCGGACAAGCAAAAGAAAGGATTTATTTATACAATCCTCCAAGATTTAGTGACGGCTACCAATGTGGATGACTGTAAAAGAGGTTTAGACAAATCCACAAAGGGTATGGCTATCAATGCCGACTTGCCATGATGACTGCATACTACGGTACTTCCAGAATAGGGGTAGCCAGCAGTGAGGCTGCAAGGAAACTAAACGGGGAACCAGGTCTGGGTTAGGGCAGCACTCTGCAATACTCTGTCACAGGTGTGACATTGTGCCAGCAGAAGAGACCCCATGCCTGATGCTACCATTGTTGCTGGTTAAGCACTACGTAAGAGAATGAGGTGAAGGGGCGCGGGTGGCGCTGTGGTCTAAACCACAGAGCCTAGGGCTTGCCGATTGGAAGGTTGGTGGTTTGGGGGAGCTCCTGTTGTTCGGTCCCAGCTCCTGCCAACCTAGCAGTTAGAAAGCATGTCAAAGTGCAAGTAGATAAATAGGTACCGCTACAGCGGGAAGGTAAACAGCATTTCCGTGCGCTGCTCTGGTCATAGCTGCCAAGTTTTTCCTTTTCTCGCGAGGAAGCCTATTCAGCATAAGGGAAAATCCCTTAAAAAAGGGATAACTTGGCAGCTATGGCTCTGGTTCGCCAGAAGCGGCTTAGTCATGCTGGCCACATGACCCGGAAACTGTCTGTGGACAAACATCAGCTCCCTCGGCCTATAGAGCGAGATGAGCGCTGCAACCCCAGAGTCATCTGCGACTGGACCTAATGGTCAGGGGTATTGTCAGGGTTTTTGTGACTACTCTTGAGTAACGACCCTCCACATGCTTGTCTTTCAGGAACTTTTATTGGTGCACATTATTTACAGTGAATTGAGCTGCTGGTTTCATGTCTCATCAGTCCGATTCAGAATCCGGCACTGCCCCTTTTCGTGACCTTGACCAACATAAGAGTCGCGGGACAGCTAACCTCCTCCCCTTTCTCCTCCTCCTTAATTCCGGTGGGGGGGGGAGGTCTCCGGCCCTTCTGAGTCCCCTCCTCTCTTTCCCCATCCCTCTCTTCCTGCCTGAGGAGCAGTGGCTCTTGGATGTTGCCAGAGCTCTGGCACTCCCTCTCCATCTCCTGACTTTCCCCTTCTGACCCTTCGCTTTCATAACTGCTGGGAGATGGGCTGCTCCTGATGAGGGGGGGCTGTTCCCTATAAGCCCTCCCCCTTACAGGTATCTTTACCTTTAAGAGAATGGGGTAAAACATTAATTTTAACCCAGCTTTCATTTCAGACTATACCTTTATTACACATCTTAACTTGTGTTGCTTTTGCCTTTAAAACCCCCAAACATCAAATAAAGCAGTGAATAAGTGTCCATGTCACTGATCTGCCTTCTCCACCCTACCCAATGTAAATTACACAAATCATTATCCAAACTTTTTATTATAATAATAATGGTTTGAAAATTCCTCAGAGGAATAGACTTCTTTTATATAATTTCATACTGAAATGAATAACTTCAAGCACCCCCTTTGGTCTTTTGCCAAGAGTCCTTTTTAGTTCAATTTTCCATTGTTTTAAACCAGAGGCCTCCCACCATTTTGCCTGTAGCTTCATGGTTTCCTCACTCAACCTTCCTGCCTCTCTTAACTTTCCTTATCAGTTGGGGAGGGGGACACTTGCCCTACTCTACAGAGGACATTCCTCTATTTGAAAGGCTGTCCATCTCTTCCAAGTGCTCTGTCAGATTAATGAGTCACAAGGAGGGAAAGTGTGAGGGGGCCTTGAAGCTGGACAACAGACTGAGTGGGCTTTCAGACTTCCCCACCACAGTGAGAAGAACTGTATTTCTATTATATTTCCATTCAAATTGTGGTAATTATTTCTAAATGTGGATCTTTTCACATAAATTAGCATGTGCACATTTTAAGCAAAAGCACATTTGTTACAGTTACGTAACAGGCAAATTGTCTTGTCTTCTTACAGGTCTTGTTTTCTGTTGTTTAGGTATGAACACACTACGAGCTGAGTTAATGGCAAATGAAGCTTTGTTCTGCCCTCCTTTTTCTTTTTTTGGAGCATACATAGAGTAGAAGCTAACTTCTCCAGCCAGACCACACCTTTGAGACGGCTCTCCAGGGGCTGGTCTCCTGGGTCAAAGCTGTTTCTCTTTAAGGGACCCCATGCCAGATATCAAATCGGGAACGAATAGATATTTTACACTCATGAGGATTAATCACACAAGGTCTTCCTTCACGCTGAATGGTGCTTGGATGCCCTCCCTGCACATTCCCTGTGCCCCTCTTCAGCAAGGCCTTTCTTTTAAACTCTTCCCAGTTCCCACTGTGACTTCACTTCAGAAGTTGCATCTAATCTATGTTGACATATGAATATGCATTGACTTGTTACTATCAGGACTGGATGTTCTCTGTCTCTTCTTGCAAAAGCTGACTCTTGTGCCAGGGAATTCCCAGTGCTTTACGTTATAATTACATACAGTATATTTATATTTATCTGCTTTGATAATACTCCTTCCTAGAATCAAACTTTTGCTAGGGCTGGGTTGCAGAGGGGAATAGCAACCACGGCACTGGCCTTGGACGGCCAGGATGGCCACACAACAGCAGTCATTATGGGCAGCTAGACTGGTGACTGGAAGTGGCCGCTGAGACCATATAACACCAGTCCTGAAAGACCTACGGTACATTGGCTCCCAGTACATTTCCGAGCACAATTCAAAGTGTTGGTGCTGACCTTTAAAGCCCTAAACAGCCTCGGCCCAGTATACCTGAAGGAGCATCTCCACCCCCATCGTTTAGCTGAGATCCAGCTCCGAAGGCCTTTTGGTGGTTCTCTCACTGTGAGAAGTGAGGTTACAGGGAACCAGGCAGAGGGCCTTCTCGGTAGTGGCGCCGCCCTGTGGAACGCCCTCCCATCAGATGTCAAGGAAATAAACAACTATCTACAGGTAGGTAGCCGTGTTGGTCTGACGTAGTTGAAACAAAATTAAAAAATTCCTTCTAGCAGCACCTTAAAGACCAACTAAGTTTTTATTTTGGTATGAGCTTTCGTGTGCAAGCTTCAGATACACTGAAATAGAAGTCCCCAGGCGCTATATGTAGAGAAAGGGTGGAGAGGGCGCATCACTCAGTCGTTTACAGTCATCAACAGCTATCAGTCAGTCAA
Organism: Zootoca vivipara; assembly: GCF_963506605.1. Taxonomy (NCBI): domain Eukaryota; kingdom Metazoa; phylum Chordata; class Lepidosauria; order Squamata; family Lacertidae; genus Zootoca; species Zootoca vivipara. The sequence goes on from NC_083277.1 coordinate 47,810,592, forward strand.
TCACCCATTTCCACCACCCTTCTGAGTGATACCCCCTCCCCACCCTTTCTCTACATATAGCATCTGGGGACTTCTATTTCAGTGTATCTGAAGAAGTGTGTATGCACACGAAAGCTCATACCAAAATAAAAACTTAGTTGGTCTTTAAGGTGGAAGGAATTTTTTAAAACAACTCCCTGACTTTTAGAAGACACCTGAAGGCAGTCCAGTTTAGGGAAGTTTTTAACGTTTGATGTTTTATTGTGTTTTTAATATTCTGTTAGGAGCCGCCCAGAGTGGCTAATAATAATAGCTCCAGACAGCTGCCAGTTCCTTCCTACTGCCCTTAAAAATCAAATGCAAATACTGTAATGACGTTCCAGAGTGCTCTTACTTTAAGGAGTAAGGAGAAGGGCCTTAACGGAATGGCTGATCATCTGCTTTGCATGTAGAAGGCCCTGGGTTCTCTCTCCAGAATCTTCAGGTAGGACCAGGAGGGATCCCTGCCTGAAATCAATGTAGTCAGTACTGCATTAGATGGACTATTGGTCTGACTCAGTGTGTGGCAGTTTTCTGGGCTTCTATGTTATTTATCTCCCCCCCCCCCTCCAACTTCCCTTTGCTACCTCGTTCCCCTTCCTTTGTGTTGTTTACCCCTTTAAACATCTGTTGTTAATTGTGTGCAGGGTAGGTGCCAAGCGTCTTAAAGCACAAACTGTTATGCCATGAGGCTGCACAATACCCCAGGGGCTTATACCCAACATGCTGGCGGCTCTTCCAGTTGAGGGGGAAAGGCTACAGACGATTTCCCTCCAGTCGCGATGACAATGATGTCTCTGCTATGGTAGTTACGGCACTTTCCAATCCATATTTCAGCCATACCTCATATAACCCTATCCCACCGCGCCTCACCTGTCATATGCCCAGAAAACCACTTGCAAAATGAGAGGCATCCTATCCTGCAGGCGTAGAGAAGTCCTGCTCATGAAGAATTGGCTCCATGATTTTCTGTTAACATGTAAGATAAGTTCAATGCCTTATGAGGAACGGCTTAGGGAGCTGGGTATGTTTAGCCTGGAGAAGAGAAGGTTAAGGGGTGATATGATAGCCATGTTCAAATATATAAAAGGATGTCATATAGAAGAGGGTGAAAGGTTGTTTTCTGCTGCTCCAGAGAAGCGGACACGGAGTAATTGATTCCAGTTACAAGAAAGAAGATTCCACCTAAACATCAGGAAGAACTTCCTGACAGTAAGAGCTGTTCAACAGTAGAATTTGCTGCCAAGGAGTGTGGTGGGGTCTCCTTCTTTGGAGGTCTTTAAGCAGAGGCTTGACAGCCATCTGTCAGGAATGCTTTGATGGTGTTTCCTGCTTGGCAGGGGGTTGGACTGGGTGGCCCTTGTGGTCTCTTCCAACTCTATGATTCTGCTGAAAAATGAAGGACCCAGACAAGCAGCTATTTACAAATGCTCACCTTAGTAGTTATTAACATGGAAAGCGGCCAGGGTTTTGCAACAGTGTTTTGGAACACCTAGCATTTGCACAGTACAATGTAAAGCTATAAAAATTTCCATGTGCGTGGTCTGAATCCATTGCCACATCTTGATTTAATGCATCTTAGGACAACATATGTGCCACATGTATTTGGCTCTACCTTGCAAGGCATTTCATTTTCAGAAAAGCTTTCTAGTTGTTCAGCTCCCTATCAGAAGTACTCTCTCTGATCACTGTTTTTATATAGAACCAGGGAAATCAAGGACATATATATTATGTATTTCGCTGTCCTCTAAGTCAGAGTGTGAAGAACAAATTCCACACTGAATGGTTGAAGAGGTGGGAGTTTTGGTCTAATTTACAGATAATTGATATGTAATAAGAAGCAAGGGGTTATATAGAACGGCAAAAAGAGACAGATGTGCATGACCCTCGATGAAGCCAAAACAAAATGTGATGGATTTCCATGTTAATGAGGTCACTGTTAACTTTGGCTTGTGTTATTATGACTTTGCTCAATTTTATCTGATCCTTTTAACATCTTGTCTTGTTCCAATGTTATGACTTACGTCAAACAAATACATTTCGGTTAAATTCTGTTTATATCACTTGTGAAGTGAACTTGCTAATAGGGATAGGAAAATCATTCCATCTCTGTTGCTCTTAGTTTCTCATTTTTGCAGTCTTAAATTCAGTTCTTCACATTTCCACATCAGCTTGCATTTTTTTTTTAAAAAAAGTCATGAAAATGCACCAGCATTTTATGGTGCATTTCCCAGTATATAAATGTTGCCATGCAATTTTGCTTAACGCAATGCATTTTTGTATGACATTTTCACCCTTTTCATGCATGCTTTACCCTGGTATATGCTTTTTTTTGACACATTACTTACCTCATAGGTTTGTCTTTAAATGTGAACTGAATTGAATTTATTCTCCTTCCCTATCAGCTGCTGCCTGTAGGAATATGTGCTAATGTGAGCTGAATGGTGGTTTAGACAAAACTCACAGTAATGAAGTAACTTGAACATTAGGGACATAGCTGCCAAGTTTTCCCTTTTCTCGCGAGGAAGCCTATTCAGCATAAGGGAAAATCCCTTAAAAAAAAGGGCTAACTTGGCAGCTATGATTAGGGAAAGGGCTGTAACTCTGTGGTAGAGCAAATGATTTGCTTGCACAAGATCCCTGGTTAAATCTCCAACATATCTAGGGGAAAGCTTTGGGTTTCACTTGCCTGAAACCATGGAGAGCAGCTGCCAGCCAGTGTTGACAATACTGAGATAGATAGATGGTTTGAGTATAAGTTCCTACACCAACTCAAAATCATGGGATAAGTTCAAAAAATCTGGAATCTCCAAGATAAAACACATCTTTGGTTTTAGATACTTTGAGACAGGGCCCCCAAACTAAGGCCCAAGGGCTGGATGTGGCCAAATTGCCTTCTAAATCCGGCCCACGGACAGTCTGGGAATCAGCATGTTTTTACATGAGTAGAATGTGTCCTTTTATTTAAAATGCATCTCTGGGTTATTTGTGGGGCCTGTCTGGTGTTTTTACATGAGTAGAATGTGCATAGCTGCCAAGTCTCCCGTATTCCCCGGGAAACCCCCGTTTTCCCAGCCGTTTCCCACTGGCAGCCCGGATTTTTAAAAACCCCATAAATCCCCTGGATTCTTACCGGCCCGGGGAGGCTCCTTTTGCGCATGTCTGGAGTTTCTGGACATGCGCAGAAGCAATTTCTGGCACTGCGGCCATTTTGGAAATGGGCAGAGCATGTGTACAAGCGACTTCCGGTGCTGCTCTGCCCAGTTCCAAAATGGTCACAGCACGACTTCCGGTACCGATCCCGGATTTTTCAATCTGGGAGTTGGAACCTATGAGAATGTGTCCTTTTATTTAAAATGCATTGCTGGGTTATTTGTGGGGCATAGGAATTCATTCATATTTTTTTTCAAGATACAGTCCGGCCCCCCACAAGGTCTGAGGGACAGTGCAAGTTGAGACATGAGTCACCATCTCTTTAGCAGACTAAATGTTTTTTTTTAAACATGGGTTGCGAACATGGGGGACAGGCGACACTGATTTGTATCTCTTTGAAGCTATATGGGCCTAATTCTGATATGGGTCTTAGTATGGTGTACTGTGCTTCTATACCACCCAGCTCAGAAAATTAGAGGCAAAACCAAAGTTAGAGGCTTTTGGAGCTGCTAATATTCACTCCCTTTGTGTGTGGGTGGGGTGGGGTGGGGAGACTAGGAAGTACAGTAAAATAAATACATTGTGCTAACTCGGTTTATGTCAAATTTGCCAAAAAGGGTGACTGTCATGCACAGATAGATTGCCAAGCCTTCCTTCCGCAACAGGCTGAGGGAAGGGGCATAACCCCATAATGTCATTCATGTGAAATATCAATTTCTCCAGAAAAAAACACACAAGGCAATAAATAACACCATGTGAAATAATTTTAGTGGAAAATAAAAAGTGTATGTTCTGGGTTTACTACTACAACATGGTGGGCACATGCTAAGGTTCTTTTTTAACACACCACAATTAATTGCAAGTTACCGTATATAAAATGTTTTTGGTTGTGCTCATGATCAAAAAGCAGCCTGTGATTTACGATTTGGGACATTTTCACCAAAGCCCAAGAGGTTATGAAAATAACACAACCTGCTTATAAATTGACATGAGCAAGATTTCTCATATATTTATACTCAAACCAAAATTATGATAATAATTCACATGGAAAACATTAAGAGCTTCAGGGAAATGCTTTTTGGTTCCCTGCGCTGTGGTTATTGGCTCCAATGAAGTATGCAGCAAAGGTCTACTGTCAAACTCTTCTGTTTTCCCCATTCAAACATTGATAGATTTCTTAAAACCTTGTATTGTTTTATAGTCATTAGCCTACATAGTTTGCAGCTCAAAGCTTTCACACCTGCTTTCTTGAGCATTTCCAATTAGAAGAAAGTTGGGAAGCTACTTTAGGCTGTAAATTGTGTCCTCCCTCAAAGAAGGCACGTGTTGCGGTGAGACCTGGAGACTGACTTCCTGTGTTGTGGGTGGTTAAGATTGGTCAGCCACAACACCCGATTGGTAGGTCCCTCAATGTTGGGTTCAATCTGGCCAATGGGGTGCAGTCCAAAAGGATAGAGGGACCTATATATACCCATGCTCTCACCATCCCTATGTGAAGGGTATTCCGTTAAAGGAATCCAGGGACTCAATGGTTTGGTCAACCCTGAGAGGGGTTGTGCCCATGCCTGAGTCCAGGGGGACATCTGGGTGGTGGACATAGCATGTCCCCGGCTTTCTGCCATTCCGGGTGTTCACCCTAGGCTGACCTATGGCTGATGCCCTGGGTCAGCGCTACCTGCAAGGGTGCAGGGAGCTAATCGAATCAGAGCCTTTGCAACCACTCACTTTCTGTAATCAATAAACTTGTGGCCTAAATTCTGCCAAAAAACAAACTAAAATTTGAGTCATGTGTGAATGGGGGATGTCTCTGGGTCTGAACATGCAATGCTGTGTGGACTCTCTCTCTCTCTCTCTCTCTCTCTCTCTCTCTCTCTCTCTCTCTCTCTCTGTGTGTGTGTGTGTGTGTGTGTGTCAGGGTCATAGGATACAGTGGAGCTCACTCTCAGACCTTGTGTAGAATCCCTCTTCCCTCTCACATCAGAGGTTGTACGTGGTAGGGCGAAAAAGGTATGTTGAGGTAGTTCAAGAGCATGTCAAAGATGAACCCCAAAATGGCTTGGACCCAAAGGACTGAAAGCCACCTAGGTGTGCTGAAATGTGCAGTTCCCAGTGGAGAGGAGGGAAACGTCTTCTTTTTTAAAAAAATCCAACCTTCCTGCAAAACGGACAGAAAACCACAAAGGTAACCCTTGGACCCACTTCCCAGCAGCTCATGATATGGGTGGTTAAACAGCTCTTGATTCCACCACCAAAACCCCCGGGTTGCATTGCACCCTTAATATGGCAAATTGGTGTGTTTGTAATGCGTGAAGCAGTCTCAAATCCAACCCTTTCCCACTACATGTAAATACTTTGCATATATGTATTAGAACTTTTCTAATTTATACAAAGCCTGTATCATCCTCAAACTGTGGCCACCTGTTGAGATAAGGAGATTCCCCAGCAAACCTAATAATGGTATTATGCTCTCACATTGGAGGGTCGCCCTCATCTGATCCTCTCACTTGTGCTACATTGAAATTTCTCCTGCATCTCCCCTCCCAGGATTGTTCATCAATTAATGAGAAAGGAAATTGCACTCAAAAATTATCAGAGGGAGAAAATCCTTTTTTGGCGAGAAGAATCTCAGGAGTGGGTGCAGAGTATTTGTTGTACTTACTGTACCTCTTTCTTTTGCTTAAGGAGAACCATTTTTATTGTTTTCATCATACAACTGACTAGGTTTTTATGGGGGAGGGGAAAGCATATCAAGATGTTTAGACAGTCTCTCTCATGATCTTGCTTAGTTTCTGAATCTTGGTCTTTGTCGACATGTCAACGAATTTCTCTCCAATGCTGACAACCATTCCACCCAAGATTGTTGGGTCAGTCTTTTATCTCGTTTCAGTATTTCTCCTTTAGCTTATAGCCATTCAAAGCTGCCTTCAACTCCGCAAGATTAGCTTAATCCAAGGGCTGAGCAGTAGTTACGGAGCATAAAACCTCTCCACTCATAATCTTAGCAAATGCAGAAATTATACCTGGCGTGTTTTTCAAGCGACCATTTTCAGCAAGCAAATTGATAAAGTTGACAGTGACATTTTCTCTTTAGCTAAAATTTCATTCACGGTCTTTTGCTTTTCTGCACTCTTTATGTGAGGATTCATGACAATGACAGAAAATTTAGGGTCCTTCTAAAGTGTCAGAACTCGAGTCAGCTCTTTCTCAACCTGGTCCAACTTCTTCTGCTTAGAAGCAGCAGAGTAGAGTGCAGTAGCATACCGACCTTCAAGGCCAAATACTTGAATTGGTGGCTGTACCAGTTTTGATGCTGGCCTGATTAGGCAGGTGCTGAAGCAGCGCACCTTCTGAGCCAGCCATCTTCTCCTCCTGTAGGTCAAGCTGGGCCCTCCTCGTCCTCCACTGTACCTTATTTTGAGGCGGCCGAGGAGTATTTAAGAGAAGGAGTGGCCTTCCTTTCATTCTACAAATCATCTCACCAGCGGTCTGCATTCTGCAGCCTTCCTGACTGTCTGTGCTTCAATAAAAACCCACGGAGCCTCTTTGAAGATCAGGAAGCACAGGCAACCAGGAAAGAAAACTGGGAAACTACTGGAAAGGAAAACAGACACACGACCCTCAGCAACCTTGTCACAATAAAGTGAGCTCAAAACTCCGCACTCATTGAAATTGTACAAAAATTGTGAGGTGAATGAAGCAGAAAAAAGAAGCCTCTTTTGCAAAGGAACAAAACTTTTCAAAAACGGAAAGACAGATTTTAGTTCAGCACTACCTTCGACTCTCTTCATCAGCCATAACAAGCAGGGACAAGAAATAGATAAAAATCAATGTGATATGATAATCATAATAATCATAATAATTACCATGGATACTAGGCAAGTTGTGTGAACCGCCCTGAGACCTCCAGGTAAAGGGCAGTATATAATTCAATAAATAATAATAGGCAATTCCAGCACTTTTTGTCATACATAATTCGTTACCACAACTATCATGCTGCCAAACACAGCTCATTGCTAGTGTAAACAGGATCATCCCCATGCTTGCAGATGTCCAAGAGACATGAGCCAGAAACATTTCTTAAGATTTCAAGCATTGCATCTTGGTTAAATCAATATCATAGGGATATGGTGAGGCATTCTGGTTCGTTCACATATTTATATCTAGATCAGTTTCCTGACATGGGTTATGCATTATAGCAAATTTCCAGTACAAATTGCAAGCAGAGTTTCCCGAATCTGGATTGGAATTGCAGTGGTGTGTGCATGTTTTAATTAGTCAAATAACTCCCAGTCCAGACCAGCCCCCACATGCTAACTGGGGAAAGCTTCTATTGTATTCAAGGGCAAGCTACAAGATCAATCAACATTCTGTTTAGTTTGGAGCCATAGTGTTCAACTATAGGAGTTGCTATAGTGGTTCATGTGTTTGATGGAAACAGCTATACAAAACATACCCCTGAAGGATTATTCCAAAAAATGTTTCTCTCCCCCCCCCCAAAAAATCATTTATTTAGGAACCTGGATCTCCTTCGTCCCCCCACTTCCATCTACCTCCTTGCATTGTACATGGGATCTACGGGGAGACAGAGATGGTACAGCCTGCAGTCATGCAAAATGTAAGGCTGGTAGGGAAATCTTCCAAACCAAATCATTTCTAATTGGGAGAAGGGCAGGTGAACGGGAAGAGAGGGGATGCTGTTACTTCCAATATTTCAGGGTTAGTTCGGCTCTCTAAACTCCTAGTTGCGTGTTCTCTCTTACAAAGCAGAATAAAGAGCATTTGGAATTGGAAATGTCACAACCTATTTCCACTGTAGAACTACTCCTCTGCTTTAGCAGACAGAAAGTGTTGAGCATTCTCCTGTCCCAACTTGCTGCTCAGTAAATACTGTGTGTGCCTGGCCTGAATAGTGTAGCAGGGAATGTATATAATCTGCTCTTGTAAAAATCAGTTCACTTGAGGGCAAGCACATGAAGTAATCCCACTGCCAGTTTTGCCAAGATCAAAAGGACTTTGTGTGATGCTACCATCCCACACAGTGTTTTTGAATCTCAGGAGCAATTTGGGGAGCAAATATAATAATGTGCTCTGCTGGTCATGTGCAAACGTCCGCAGGGTTCAGGAGTAGGCTGATTGCCTTGCCTGCAAAGTCAATGGCTGGAATCTGCATACACTAAGATGATCAATCAACAACATTCATCTGAGGATAAAGGGATATAACGCCCATGTATGTACTGTGAGTCCTCAGTTCCTTGACCTTCATATGCAGATGTAACAATGCCTAATATAATTGCAGTGAAACAAGATTGGCTTCAGGCTTCCTTTAAAACCTGCTAATGTCAAAGGCATGTTTGACAAAACTATATCTGGGTCCCTTGCGCCTCTCTTCAGTGAATTTAAAAATTGATTTTAAAAAAAACAAACCAGGTCTGAGAAATCAAATTTGAGCCTTCTGGTACAATGCTGTGACCCATAACTGTTGTTTGCATATCACTTCATAAAATATGCAGAGAGCTTTCCCTAGCAAAATAACATATATAGGGGAAAATGTGAAGCTGAAAATTGCACTGCACAGCTAACCAACTTCAATGATATTTTTAATCAGATTGAACAAGCAATTATGGTTTATAAAATAAGACAGATAAAAAAAATTAATCTGCAAAATACTGCCAACAATTTAATGATATATAATATATATATACATTTTAATATTAAAAGTAAATTGTAAATGTGTCTTTATAAACAATAGGCATAAAATAGATCTATAATAGTAAAAGCTCTGCCTCTCTTTTTAAAATGCTTTTTCTTCACAGTAATTTCTTTAAGTATGTAATATTTTTCCCTCTCAAAGAAGTAGTGCAATTTGAACAACGTACATAATGTCAATGGATTAGAAATTCTACATCCCTTAATACAAGTCTTTGTAAATTTCTTGTAGGAGTGGATGAAGGCTCATATCGGTCTCAGTTTTCTTTATAATTTGCAACAGCCGCACATGTTCTGTTACAATCTGTCTGAGGTCTGTCATTTTCTGCAGCAATTTTGCAAACAGCTGTGATGACTCTGGGTGATTCAGCTTCAACTGGAGTTCTAAAGCTTGCAGCAAATTGTCTTGGATATCTTCAATGGGCTTCACATTTATTAATCCAGGGCGATCTAAGAGGAGAACAAAACAGCAGAGGGGGGCGTTAATCAGAAAAACAGACAAAACCCCACATACAGTATTTGTACAGCATTTCAAGCACATTATCATTGAAGTACTCAGATTTCTATTACGTCTCAGCTGGGATTTTTGTAGGTTTTGATTTTCAAAGGAAATAGCATGAGGCTGAATGAGGAGATATCCTCCATCTGAGAAATGTTACTGAAATCTGCTCTGAAGGTCGGTGGTTAAAAGAAGCTCCTAGCACTGAGATTAAGAGTCCTGGCCATTTTCTCTGGAAGTGACATAGTTCATATACTCAGATGTTGCTGCTGCCAAACTGTTGCCCTCTGGTGTTTTTCCTGTCTTTCCCAAGACTTAGGCTTGTGATGGCTTTCAGTACAATTGCAATACTAGGCTTGCATGTGTGAATTGGCAACTGGTAGCAGGAATCATTTATGACGCACTTGGCAACATGGCTGGCACACCTCTTGCGCTGACTTGCCTGACTGCACTCATGAAGACCTTTCAAAATAATAATAATAATTTTATGATTTATACCCTGCCCACCTAGCTGGGTTTCCCCAACCACTCTGGGTGGCTTACAACACATATAAAAAATTGTAAAACACCAGACATTAAACATTTCCAGATATAGGGCTGCCTTCACACAGGTCAACTGTTTGAAAGATGGGCACTTCCAGCTATTAGGCAGGGGTTTAACCTGCCTTTGCTCTTAGCACAGTCACCACATTCTGTGCCCCAACTTTTTGGTCCCTCCCAATTACATTTTTCAACAGGGGACATTTGCCATTTTCTTTTTTAATATTCTCATTGTCATCTATCTATCTATCTCTCTATCTCTCTATCATCTATCTATCTATCTATCTATCTATCTATCTATCTATCTATCATCTCAAACATTTTGTACAAAATAAAAATCTCCGGCAAATGTTCATAGAAAATTTCACAGAAAGTTCTACACATTGCCCGTGGTTTAGCTGACTCACTTTAGGAAATATGGTCATTGCCTATTTCCTCCCATTGTGGAGCAATGAAAACATGTTCACATTCCTTTGCTCGCATTTTTCACTTCTCATGTGATTATTTCACTATCTTTTGTCACTAGCAATTTACTTCTAAATTGGTATAAAGATTTGACAAAAACAGCAGTCCTTAAAATAATATCTCATTTGCCCCCCCCCATCCGTCTTACATTCTTAGGGGAGGGAACTTCAAGCTGTTGTTCAACGTAACTTCTGGCTTTGTGTTGCGCTTCATTTTAAGGGACGCACACAAACTATAATTTTAGAAGCATGTGAGCTGAAAAGATGGTCAAACGCTGATGAATAATTGTGGGAAATATTTGTGTTCGAGACCAATTGCCAATAACTTACTGCTGCCTCTTTTGCTAATGTATAACCTGTTAAACTCACTTAGCCACAGGAAATGACAACTTGATAACCCAAATCTATGGTGTGCGCACTGCAAAGCAAAAGTTAATAAGTAAATCAATTACTGGACCATCCAGCTAAATGGAGAAGAGGGGTGTAGCCTGTTTAGGGCTCTTTAATCAACCTATGCATTGGGCACAAACAGGGGAGTGTGCACAGCTTTGTCCGAACGGGCTGTACTGATATGACTTAATATGATCTGTGGTTTTCCAGGGTTCAAAGCAAATGCTATGCCATCACCACAAGTAACCACACCAGTTAGTTGCCCCTACATCAAGGTTTAGAGTGAAAGGAGTGGATATTAGAGAAGTATAATTTTCAGGCTAGCTTGAACCTTTTGAGACCAAAAGAAGACCACTTCCCATTTCTCTGGCTATGTAAACCTGGTTATGAAGAAAAAGGCCATTTATGTAGCATTTACTTATAAAAATCCAGAGAAACGGGGGAAATAAAGGGCTAGATCAATTCATCTTTATCATTGCTGCTCACCTTAAATTTGTTGCTATAAGTAATGTGGATCAAGCAATTTTACTACATTCAGGGTCCCCCCCCAAGTTATGCACTTTTTCCCACTAAAATGACAACAAATGTGATTTTTACCATGCACCATAGATGGTGGAAATAAAACAGAAGAAGGAAGGAAGGAAATAGATCATAGTTATTTATGTTTATTTAAAAGAGGATTTGCAGTCTAATCCAAAATGACTGGGGTAACAAAAGGGTGGATATGGCAGCTGGCTTCTATCTTATTAAGTTTTATATATAATCAATAGTGACTGTCCAGAAAATAGGAAAATCTGTAACAAAAATTATTTGAAGGATTTTTGCCCCATAAATCATTATTTCACTACCAGCTCTTTAGGACTATAAACCCTGGATTAGCTATCAATTTGTGTTTTTTACCTGAGGAGGTAAGCAATATCATATATGTCTGTGTGTACATACACACAGATACACTGAGAGAATGAAAAAGTGTAAGCAGAAAGCCATCTGAAAAGGAATATTGTACACATAAAAACGAAATCAGCATTTCCAAAATTAACTATCAAGAATAATTTATTCAATCCTTTCTAGATATATCTCTATGTATGAAAGGTCACAAAGTATGCATTTCTTCATAGTTAAATGATGTGGCAGTTCTTAATATTTACAGATGTTACTATTTTGGCTTTTCGGGGATAGTGTAGCTTTAAACATCTGGTTGCCAATCTACAGTATTACCCTGTAACACCTGGATTCCGGATGCACAGCAATATAAAACTCAAACAAGCATGAAGTCTATAGCCTATTTCCAGTGTTTTTGAAAAGCTAGAGAATTGCTCATTTGTTTGCCTCACTTAAGAATTAGTATTTTAATGAGGCAAGTTATATCTAAAATAAGACTGAATGGAGGGAATCTTGATGCTTTTCAACCCATTGGGTGGAATCCAGTTAGTGTCAATCTGCTGAAAGGAGGCATCTGTCAGCAGAACAGGGATGGGGGCAATTTCTCCTTCCCACCGCAGAACCCTGAGCAATGCCCGCCCCCCATTGCTTCAAAGAGTTATGGGAACCTTCAAGGAGGAGATGTTGCCAAAAACTGGCCCCTTTCCTGTTCTGATGATGGATGCCGTCTGTCATCAGGGCAGTGCCATTTAGATCCCATCCTCCCTAATGAAACATAGCTGGAATTTGAATAGCGATGTTGAAGTATTCTCAAAGGAAAACAGGAAGCTGCCTTATACCAAGCCAGACCATTGTTGTCACTGACTGGTGGTGGTTGTGGTTGTCCAGGGCTCCAATCAGGGGTCTTCCTATATATTTATCAATACAGTTATTAAAATATTTTAGGGCAAATCAAACAGTGGTAACAAAGCATGACGACTGTGGCCTCCTTTAAAGGGCTCAACAACTGTGCTAAAACTACCGACAATGCTAACGCTCTCAGAATTAAAGTGACACCTGAACATAGCTGCCAAGTTTTCCCTTTTCTCGCGAGGAAGCCTATTCAGCATAAGGGAAAATCCCTTAAAATAAGGGATAACTTGGCAGCTATGCACCTGAACCACTACAAATTATCTACAAGATACAGCTCAAAATGGTGGGGCTGAAAAGGATGGAAATGGTTAGAAGAATGCCTTTTCTAAATGTGGAAGCCTCTTTTGTTCCTCAGCATTTTCTCAAAGTTAATTGTACTTTCTGTTAATCATTGACTTCTGAAATGTTCATAAGAATGATTTTATGTTCCATGTACACATGCAGAACTACTGTGCATTTCTTATCTCTAAGAGAAATTGCTACTGAAAGTCAATAGGTATTTGGCTGAGAACCCTTATCATAGCGCTGGTATGAATCAGGCATGACTCAGCAGTTGCGTGCTTAACCATAATGAGTACAGCACAAATCAGGTTTCGGGCTTAAAGAAATTATCCTCAGATGTACATATGATTAAATGTGTTTCATTTTTCTATGAGATCAAAAGATCACATTTTGAAAAGGTAGGAAGGGATGGTGGTAGCTGATGGTTAGGTGTTTTTTAAAAAATAAATAAAAAAAAACCCTTAAAAGTTCTCCTCTCCTCCCCTTCAGCTTATGAGCAATCTTTATCCATTTCATGTACTGGCAGAATGACAAAATAGGGATTAAGAAACTACAGTTTAAAATAGGTTAAGCATATAAATACTTGCATATAAATACTTTACACGTGTGTGTACAACACACACAGAGAGATTCTGCAAAAACGTCTGTTTTAAAACTGCAGTCTTCAAGCCATTTGTTCTCTCGGATTTTAAAGTGGGTTGTTAATGTGTTACATTATTCAAGTGATTACTGCAATTTTCACTTGAAAACTTGAACATGTGCTACTTCACAAGAAACCGACACTGCTATTTGTGTCTAGAGTGTCTAGAGGAGTAGAGTACTGTAATGTGAATTATATCTGAAAGACAGTCTGGAATACAGTTAGTACTGTATAGAAGATTTCTATCTGTTACTGGGTGTGGACTGGCAAAAATAATGCTTTGAAACTGGCATATTATACCTACATTGTTTACAACTTTTCTTACAAGATAAATCAAGGTGCTATTTTTCATAACTGCAGAACTAAATGATCTGGGTTTCATATCTCAGGGAGAATCCTTCCCCCATATGAACTCCTAGGAATCTTAAGGGCAGTTACTGAGAATTTGCTATCAATTCCTTCTTCATATAAGGCAAAATTGTCGCCCTCCAGGAACACGACCTTTTTTGTGGGGGCATTGAAATAATGGAATGCATTTCATCTACAGTATCTTCTTCTTACGTTTTCTTACCAAAGGTAGGGAAACACACACATTTTTAATTGAAACAAAATAAAAAAATTCCTTCCAGTAGCACCTTAGAGACCAATTAAATTTGTCATTGGTATGAGCTTTCTTGTGCATGCACACTTCTTGTGACCTTAGGAATGTGATGCTTGCTTTTCTGATGTTATTATTTCACTCTGCAAACCACTTGGTGAACTTTTTGAAACTTGGGACAGAAATATTGCAGATTAAAAAAATTACATAGTCAGCCATAATGATTCATGACATTTGGGAAGTGACAAGCTTTCTGGTGACCTTAGAGGTGGGGCAGGCACACTGGGTGGCTTGTGTGGGAGGAAAGATGTCATCTCATTCTCCTGCACTCTGAATGCCGCTATCTCATAGCTGCCAAGTTATCCCTTTTTTAAAGGGAAATTCCCTTATGCTGAATAGGCTTCCTCGCGAGAAAAGGGAAAACTTGGCAGCTATGCGCTATCTCCATCCATAAAACCTTAGAAGCTTCAAATGAAATAGATGGGATTCCACATAATCTCATTTCAAAAAGAGGGGATTTCAAAACGTTTTATACTCTAGCAGAAAGTGTTGCCTTCAACCTCTCCCCTCACCTTTTCATTCTGATAAAGACCTTATTCGTTTTTTCCAGTAAGCTTGTTGATGTTTAAGTGGGTGAGTATAAGCCTAAGGACTTCATTATCTGCTGACAATGGGCAGAATTCAACTAAGTTCATGAAACAAGGTGCACATGCAGGGCACTATGTGGAATCCCACCCAATGTACCCTTGATATTGTTAAAATGGATGATAACCAACATTAATTAAACTCGTAGTCTATTGACTTCAGTGAGTCTACTCTGACTCAGGTAGATCTAGCTCAGTGAAAATAAAAATTGCCAAATGAGATACCACATAGAATATTTGGTATTTTGAGGAAGGTACAGACTGTTAATAAGTGCAAAATACATCTGACAGTTAAATAAACTTTTGTAGGCAAGGGAAGGATATGTATTGGAATATACAAATCAGAAATTTGTACAACTGGACATACTTTATATTTGTAGCTACTAGATCAGCTTCAGAGGCACCAATGACTGAAGTATGAATTGTTTTGTAATTCAGTACTAATATTTATAATTATTTCTATTTGTCAGATTTATATTACTTGTAGTTGGGGAATGAGGCTCACATTAATCAAAAGACTTTAGCGTTATATTCTACTGCTAGGAGCCAACATTTAAAATGACTTTATCTAATAGAAAACAAAACAGAGTTGTACAAATCCCAGTTTGCAGTCAAATACTGAATTCTACTAAAACAAATAAGGGAGTTAACAGTATGTTTCTCATTTGTAGACTTTTCATTAATATGGGGAAAACACTCCCAAGACCATTGGCTCATATTATAAAAGGCCCTTTTGGGCTTCAAAATTTCATTGTAGCTATCCAAGAAATATAGTAGGTATCCCACTTGCCTTCAGTCAGTTAATTCAAAGTCCTTGGGGACCAATTTATTCTAAAACCTTTCTCAAGTAAAGATATTCTGACGGCATATGTACTTGATAAATGTGATTTTAGTTAGTCTAATGAAAACACGTCACAGGGCTGGAGTTTCAAGTGAACATGAGAGAAGTGCCAACGAATGATTAAGCCCTTTTAAACCTGGCGCATGTCAAACCATGCAAAATCGTGAGTGCAGCTGGGAAGCAGGAAAGGAGACAGAAGAAGGCACGTAGGATTTGCTGGATGGGCTGTGCTTAGCAATGCTAATGCAACTCAGGGGGACAACAGCGGCACTTGGAGGATGTGGAACAAGTGCCCTCACTTTGGGGAAGCTGGTGCTCCTTGTGGCAAGGGACTGCCATTCAGTTGTAGAAAATCCCAGGTTCAATCTCTGGCATTTGCAGCTTAGAGGATGAGTAACAGGTGATACGAAATGGCTTCTGCCAGAGGCCCTGGAGAATTATTGCCAGAGTAGGCAACAAACAAGCATATAGTTTTGCCTGGTATGGACGGCAGCTTCCTGTGCTATATTTTGTGATGGAGCTGTCAAGGTGAGGGCCATGCACAACAATCTGAGGTCAACCAGGTGCAATGGAATGAAACTAGTAGTTAGAACGAACCAGGAGGCAGGATTGAGGAACCAGCTTGGTGTCAGGGCTGAAGGGCAGCCAGAGGACACAGAAACATGACAGAGCTCAGGAATACCTGTTGCTCAAGCAAGGGATAACTTGGACAGGAAGACCTCTTATACTACTTCCTGTCCAACTGCCAGATTGGCTAGGCAGAGTCAGTACAAGGCCTGAGGATAACAAGATGCTTAGGCATATGGGCAATGTGCAGTTCAGGAGCTCACCACATGGGGCAGTAGCTGCATGCAGACCAAGAGTCCCAGCAGCTGCTACTAGAAATCCCTAGAAATCCTGGAAGATACTTATGACCTCTCAGGAAGGGCAATTTCATCTTTCATAAAGGCAGATGCTTTATTGACCTTCATTTATTTCCCCACCCTATCAAGCCAGCAGTTGCATCAAGTGTGCCATAGGGTTTAGAGGGCTGTTTTGCTCATACCCTCCAACTCTCGGATTGAAAAATCCGGGATCAGCGGCAGCGCGGCACTGGAAGTCGCTTCTGCGCATGTGTGGACATGCGTAGAAGCAACTTCCGGCGCCGGCGCCGCCCAATTTCCGGTGCCCAGACATGGGCAGAGCAGCACTGGAAGCGGTCCAGACATGCGTAGAAGCGACTTCCAGTGCCAGGCTGCCCGTGTCTGCATGTCTGGGCACCAGAAATCGCTTCTGTGCATGTCCAGACATGCGCAGACAGCCGGGAGCTGGGACATGGCCGCCGGCAGGAGCTTTACGGTATATTTACAGGATATAATCAACTCGGGGTAACAGCAGGAAACGGTAACAAAATACAGGGGTTTCCCGCAAAAAACGGGAGACTCGGCAGCTATGGTTTTGCTTCCAGTGGCCTCTGTTTGAAATCAAAGGAATATGCAGGTCAATTTAACCGCATACATTCAAAGCACATTTGAAGTGCACAGCTACCCACAAAGAGTCCTGAGAACTGTAGTTGAGCCCTCAGAGAACTACAACTCCCAACATCTTTAACAGACTCAAGTTCCCAGGATACTTTGGGGGCAGCCATGTGCTTTAAACGTATGGTGTGGAAGTGACCATAGTGTGAACTGGACCCCCAAAGGCAAGAGCCTACTTATCAAATAGTTTCAGAGTTAACCATGAAGATCTCAAGGCAGCTCATGCACTTTATATTGCAGCTTACCAGGACTCAGTAAACCCAGCCGCCATTTCCTGTCCTGCAGAAACAGGTAAGGCATCAAGCCCTTTGAAGGGCAAACTATACGGCTAGTGTGCTGAGATAGGCATGGTGGCTCAAGGTTCACTCCAGCCCAAGGATAACTGTGGTTGTGTCACACTTACCTCCACTAAGAATAATGACAGCTATAAATATTGCCAGGTCACTGTCGTCTAATTCCAGTGCGTTGAATTTGACAGCAAACTCAAACTTGGGTTCCATAAAGTCACAAAAGGGTTTCCGGAGGCTCTTCAGGAACTCCCGAGTCATGAACCCTTGTCCATTGGAAATGAGAACACCATCTTTATTCATCATGGAGGCAAGGAGTGTGTAGATGATCTCATGAACCCCATATTTCAGGAGAGTTACTTGGTCGTTCAGGTCTAGACTTACAAAACCTGGAATGTTTTTGGCAAATTCTGTGATCTCTTGAACAGCCTCGACGGAACGGAACTGGCAGCGCTGGAAGATACGGATGGCAACCTCTTTATTCTGCTCTTGCATAGGGGTCAGATGTTTGCACTTGATCTGGTCTTCTCCCATCTTTAAGGAATTCATGTCATAAATGACAAATGGCTGAAAAAGGAAAATACAGCTGACTGTCAGGCTTCCTTCCTACATAAAGCACACTGTGCTACTGAAACTGTACATGGAAATTAGGAAGGATGAATCATGGTTTAAGAACAGAAAGAAGTTGACAGGGAGTGAGTATGTATTCCACTGGCATACTTAGGGGAGTAATTTTAGGAGCCAAAAGCCTCAGAGAGCAATGAAAGCAAAGAGGGTTAGGATGCTTAAACCATCTGCAAGTGAGCAAATCAGGCCATGACATTTTCCCATGCTTGCAAAGAAACTAGGTTTCTGGAGGTAGGCTGCTTTACAAATTGCTCCATGCGAACAAAGTGATTTTTGCTCCCCTAAACAAAGTCATAATTTAAGATAAACTTCAATTTCAAGAAAAGAAGTAAACAGACTAAGAACATTTTTAAAAATCATTTTGGGAACACATTATTGTTGATTTTTTTTTTACTTTAGCCTGATAAAATAATATTTTTACAAGAATCCAGAATGATCATTAAGAAACTAACAGTCCTTAAAGCCAGGATTTATAACTTGCCATACATCAAGTGCTTTCCCTAGAAACACACATTACAAAGCATAGAAACTGCAAATTCACAGTGGCGTCAAAGTCTAGTAACAACAGCTAGGAAACTACTACGGATGAGACTGGACCCAATTATCTCAGTTGAAAATGAGAGCTACCTCAAAATAGTTCATTTCAACCCAAATGCAACAACTGCAAGGTTATAGAAATAATTGCATTTTAGATAACTGAGGATAAATGTGATCAGTTACGCAGTACATAACTGTTCTAAATGCACTTAAAATGTGCATCATGTATAGCCAACATATTGCTTCAGATGTTGTTGGATGACAACTCTCATCAGTCGCAATGGCCAGGGACTTTTTGTTAGGACAGTTACACTGATATTTATATATTTCATTTTTGGATCTGAGAAATACTATACCTCATTTCCTTGGTTACGGGACATTTTTTAAATTCAGTTCCCTGTAAATAAATTTCGCTGCACCTTGGAAAGTATGAAGATTCTGCAAGCAGAGACACCTCATTGATTTTCTAAATATCACCTTCAGCTCTCTAAACTAAAGCACTTCAAGACTTATTCTTATCCATCATGCCAGCAGTATATTGAATATTCTGCTGGTGTTGGGGGGTCTTTCACAGATTCATACAGCCCTTGTAGCTTGTGGATCTTCCACATAGGGTTGCATCCTAAACCACTGATCCTAAATGCACAGAGGAATTTAGTATTCCGAAGTACTGATATGTTTGAAACATTAGGCATGGGAAACTTTAAATCTGGGTTTCCATAGACTTACTTAACACTGCAGTACAATGCAATTACAGTATTCTGAATATATTCATTAAGAATAATTGTGGTTTTTCAACCACCGCTGAAAAATTATTGTGCCTGAGGTTAAACCAGGTACATTCCGTGGTATCTGATCAAAGATGGCTATTTTACATTATATTTGTGATACTCAAATAAAGAACATGGATATGTAGAACTCATTTGTTCCATTATAATATACTGGGCTTACAGTTACAAATGGTAAAGAGAAGGCACAGCTGCAATGCCCGCACCACACTAATTAATCTGGACTTTCAAGTAACTATTTAAAAACCAAGGCATTTACACGATGCTTTCTTATACAGAATTATTCTCTTATACAGAATTATTCTCAAGCAACGTATCATTAATGACATCTGTTCCTATTCACTGCTCTGTTATTTGGATGAAGATATAGATATAAATGTTAGCAACCTATTAAATAAGATGCTCCGTTCTAAGCAGCATGGATGAAAGATATTTCACAATAGCCAAGAAAATGTTAAATGAATGTTTCAATTCAGTAAGGAAACATGCAGTGCTGGTGTAGCAGGAAGATGCAAACTACGTAGTGCAAATTGGAGAGAATGAAATGGACTCTGTAACTTGCAAGCTTATTTTGCCATAGCCAGTGAGAGCAGTACATTCCAAAGAAAGGCTGGTTACTTAGTAATTTTAGACTGCACAAACTACTTGAGCATTACCAATCATTTACATGTGACGCAGATGTGGGCACAATTAAAACAAGGAACATAACTTTAAATTGTGTCCATAGTAAACATTTTGACGTTTTCAGAACACAAAGTCCATTACAGTACAAATAATAATAAAAGTTTTACTCATTATTTACTGAATGAGCGCATTTATTCTTACTATAGTGCTTTTAAAGTGTGCTTGAGAAAGACCATTTTACAGGGGGTTGTCTTTTCATTTATAGTTTTATGCTGGTAAATTCTACCCTGGTGGCAGGTTCTTCAATGTTCAGAGACAAACAAGATCACATGAGCCCACCCCATATAAATTGCATAAGCAGTGCATTAGCATCATGTCCAAACATCACAAAGTCACTTACATGCTCCAAATTAACTAGCTCACCTTAGCTCACCAAACACAAGATCACTTGGGCAAACCAAACCCTGAAAGCTTTTGCAAATTTTGCAAAAATAACTAGGGCTATTAGGGATGTAACAACTGTTCCTCAAAATTGACTACTGTACTTGGGCTCCAGTTGTCAAACTATTTCCTTAGGAACAGTGTGGAAAGGTTTTCTGAGCTGAAAATAAATAATTTTTAAGATGGGAAAGAAAGAAGAGTATCAACTAATATTCAAGGTATGCATCACTAATTGTGACACTCCTTTGATGCAACGTCAAGTATCCATGGGAGTAGCCAGTATTTATCTGGGGGTGGGGGGGCAGAAACGAGCCCCCCAAAGGGCTTTGCCCCCAGGAGCTGGTGTTCCTGGTCTGGTGTCTGCCACAATCAGATTATATGAGGCATAGATTGAATTGCTATGCAAGGGGCAGAATGCAGTCACTGTTAGGCACCAATAAATCCCAACAATTTCAAGCAGGAAGATTTAATCTCATGATAATTCTCCCATTGATTCGGAGGTACAAATAAGCCAAGTTTGGGGTTCTCTCAGTTTGTCATTTTCCCAGTCCTAAATCTGGTGTGTTACATTTATGTATCAGTTTATTTTAATTTTGCTAAAAATAGTCCCAACAAAAATATCTTCAGCATATTAGTGTGCATTTTGCCCAATATACATGTTTTTGCAATGATTTTCACTTTTCTATGTTATTTTCACTAATGCATACATTTTGATGTACAATTTCAACCAACGTCCACTTTTTCATACAAATCATTTGTGTACAACATGCTTTCTGGAAGTGTGAAGCCCTCAATTTACAAAGGGGTTATGTTCCAGGGATCAAGCCTAAAGCCAAAATTACACATAGTCAAAACATTTTGGGTGGGATTTTCCCTGGATGCCTGGGGTTGTTCTTGTTGCATGTAAGCATGTAAAGCTGAAAGTGCGCAAATTAAATGTATATAAATTGTGGGTATACCGTATTAAAATGTGAACCAAACAGAATTTCTTCCCTGTCCCTATTCCATGGTACATAGAAAGTGCTTAACTTTATTTGGATGTGCCAACTATATAAGGAATCAGATGTAATTCAGATGCAATCTAGATAAGAAGAACCTACCACTCATACTGATTTACAATCCCTTACATCTGAATCCTCCGAAGTTGCGAAGGAGTCTGCAATGTCTGTTGTTGTCCAATACACAACAGCACAATAAAATGTAATGACATGCTCATACATGTTTAGGGCCAATTCTGTGCATAAATTTACATAACTGACTCTGTAAAACAAAGGAAGAGGGCAATGAAATGCACAAGATTCTATATAAGCCTAAAATGGTTTTATAGTGTCATAATGTGGATTGTAATGCTGCCATGTTTTATAATACAGTAAAGTCACACACAGCAGTAGATGTTATATACAAAAATGTTTCGTTATGTGCTTTAATTCTGATTTCCTTAATCCTTCCCATTGCCCACTTAGAATCATTTAATACTTTACATTGGCTTCAGAATCATGTTTCCGGTGGTCAGTTTGTTAGTGCCGCTGCTTGTATAGCCAAACAGCAACACCCATGCAGAACAGGGAGGTATCACAAGTCACTACAAAAAAAAAACCTGTATTGCTTGTTTTTGGTAATTAGTAAAAGGGTGATGAAAAAGAGTTTCCTCACCTTTTGTGGCAGGAATGTTCAAAAGGGAAACAGTTAAGTTCAGTGCAGTGTCCTCATTCAGCAACTTTTAGGGTCATTGGTGGGCACAGAGCTTTGCTGCTTCAGACTATGGGATGCAGGGACAAAAATTGGGATTGCTTTCAAGGTGAATCTGTATCATCTACCTGGAGTTATGAGGTCCTGGGTGGTGGCAATGCAGGAAGGCCTCCTTACTCACATGTTGGGTGTGGCCATGGCAAGGGAGGAGGCACTACAGCTCCACCCTATTTTCTGTTGGCAGGTTGTCAACCTGTTGGCTGCAGGTTTGGATTGGCTTGCCTAAAATTCATTCTTTCACTAATGGTTTTTCCCCTCTGCTTTGTGTTTAAATAAAGGGGTCTCTAGTTTAACTCTGCAGGTGCTTTGCGTTTAAATAAAGGGGTCTGTAGTTTAACTCTCACACTGTATAGTGGGGTAGGAAAGCTGAAAAAAATAAACACCCAGCAACCAATGCATCTCTTCTGTATGTGGGTCTAAAAAGCCCAGGACACAAATTTTCACAGCCTTCTAGCGGCTATGGTGGTAATGTATTTAGTGTTTACTCTGGAAGTGGATACAGTCGTACCTTGGTTTTTGAACAGCTTAATTCATGAACAACTCGGAACTCGAACGTCGCATACCTGGAAGTAGGTGTTCCAGTTTGCGAACTTTGCCTCGGAAGCCAAACATCTGGTGCGGCTTCCAATTGGCTGCAGGATGCTCCTGCAGCCAATCGGATTCTGCACCTTGGTTTCCAAATGTTTCGGAAGTTGAACGGACATCTGGAACGCATTCTGTTCGAAAACCAAGGTACGACTGTACTCGATTCTGACCAAACTAAGCCTCCTGATGTATATTTTCACAAACCTAAGCATCAATCCTAATTCCTAAAGATACCACTATGACTGCCCAAACAGAAGTTTTTGAAACCTGATGAAACCCAAGCCATTTGTCTTGATAGTGCTGTTTTTGTGTGTGGAAAAAGTGCTTTGAGTATTGCTCAAGAGTTTCCTTGCCAGCAAGGGCTTTCCTATACCGAGCTGCAATCCAATTAAGTACATCTTAAATCAATTAATCACATGAGTTTTAATTGTGTCATTGATCGTATTGGTTATACTTGCATAAATTCAAAGTTCGGTTGGGGTGAATGCTCCTTAAGCAATATACTTCCTTAAGCAATAGGCAAACTTGGCCCTCCAGACTACAACTCCCATCATCCCTAGCTAACAGGATCAGTGGTCAGGGATGATGGGAGTTTTAATCCCAAAACATCTGGAGGGCCGAGTTTGCCTATGCCTGTTTTAGATGATGCACCAATGCAGGGCAGTGAGCATTATCTTAGAAAAGGTGTGTGTGCGAGAGAAGGGAGAATATGCATCTAGTTTTAAGACAGTGCTTGGCACTTGCAGTTTTACAAAGCACTTGCAGTAAGAAATAACAAGACCTCCATGAGAGGATAATTTTAATGATGGATGAAGCTCCAGAGGTAGAAAGGCCTGTGCTCTTCTTTTAAGTCGAGACAAGAGTGAAGCCTGTTGCAGGCCGGAGCCTTGAGTACCCCACTGGAACAAACACAGCGCCTCAGATCGCAAATGGAGCGGTCCTTTTAGAGATTTTTCTCAGTAAAATAAAACCTCTCTTGTGAGGAAAAAGAAATACATGAGCTGATTCAAGGTGCACAATTCGAAAAAGAATAAATGTTGGATTTTAGTATAAAGTATATGCAAAAGTCTGGCGGCAATACCAGCATGAATCACAAGGAAGGAAGGCTAGGAATGGATCTTTAGGGGCCTGGTCTGCATAGGCAGCAGACCAGTATTACAGCATAATCTCTACTGTATTACAGCATCATCTTCTCTACTGGATAGCCCTGATGGATTAATGTGGGAGATAACCTATGGAAAACAGGGTGACGGAACAGGAGGAAATGGGGCTCAACAAGTCCAAAAAGGTTATGCTGACCTTCGCATTCTTGTACTGCATTCAAATATTTTATTGGGTTATTTAAATAATGTTTACTTATCCTATCTAAAAACATTTCCTGTGTTTCATAGCTTGAAATATGTAATTGCCAAATGCAGGAGGCTTTAAAAACAAACTACTGTAACATAAAATACTGATCCGTTAGTATGGTAAATCATTTGCCCGAAAAAGAGAATAGGAAGCAGAGAGAACTAACCGATTTGTCTGTTGCCTTTCCTGTCAAGATTGCCCTTGCCTTGGCTTTGGTTAGCGGGAAGGATTTTATGTATGAATCATACAGGAGCTTGGCAAGGGCCCGCAGGTCAGCAGACTCGGGATTTAGCTGGTCGATATCACTTGAAATCTCCGCCAAGAGCTTCTCCTTCTCAGCCTGTGGCATTCTCCCAAACCTGATAGCTGAAGAAAGGAGAGCAGGGAAAGGCAAATATTACAACAGGAATGAAGGGCAGCTAACATGCAATTGTAAAAACTCTTTGCAAATTCTATTTGTATAGGCAAAGTCTTCTTCTACAGCTTTTCAAGATGGATTTTTTTTTAAAAAAATGGGAAAAGTGCATTTTAAAAATGGAAACATATTGATAAACCCATAAAATGTGCGGGCCATGATAGGCTTCATAGACCAGTTCCTGAGAGCATCTGGGCTTGGCAACCTGAGATCACAAGCTTGCAACAAGTTGTGCAGTTATAAGGAAAATTTAGAGGTATTTTGTTCATTCGACTAGAAGCCTGAATAGAGAAGCTCCAATTCATTTCAAGGGCATGTGCTTTCGGCAGGTGACTGGTGTTGCCAGCGCCTCATGATTAGGCTGGCCTTCATCAGAGCTGTCAAACATCAATACATCAGTACCAATAAACAAATTTAAGCCTCTCTGAATCTTAAGCGTCTCTGAAAATAAATCTCTTGAAATAAAGGAGGGAAAAGTGGGAGGAGGAATTGTGGTCAGGCTGTGGGAGTATGCTAGATTAGACATTTGATAAATGAGGTGTCAACCATTATCTCCCTATACACTCAAAGTCGGCTCTTCACCTCTGAAGCACTACCACTGCAAGGAGGTCTTAGTGCTCCAGAAGCAGTGAGGAATAGTTAACGTGGTGCTACTTTGCAATGTTTTGCAGTTTCAGCTGTATGTATTCTATGTATCTTGAAGAGCTGTGTGCTTCCCTTCCTAAAAGTGGCGACAGTATTATTTACAGTCTTCATTTCTACCCCACATTTCCATGTACTTAGGCTTTATAGCCCTTAATAGAGCAGGCAACTGACAATCCCTGTGTTCCTAAGCTGCCCTGCTGTGTTTGCCTGCAATAAACTCACAGTAAAGCACATTACACCCTTAACAATCTGAGAATTTCCTAGGTAAGTGCTATAAACCTCAAGTTGCATTGTGTCATGTGGCTTCCCTTCTCAAGTCATAGAAAGCAACTGTAGATGATGGACAGGATGTGATAGCTGATGGAAAATCCAGACAATCAGGCTATCACCCTAAAATGGCAAGTTCTCGTATGAAAAAATATGGTCAGGTTAAAATTATGTTGTTGTATTCAACAATATATTGAGGTTCGTTAGGAATATGAATAAGAGCTTTGGCACAGTTGAGATGAAAATTTGTTAGAACTTTCCCGTTGTTTATAAATAGTCATGAATATAATTTATTTTAGCAGTTTCAATGCTACGCTATTTCTGAACACCCAGTGGAATTTATACGTTAATCCAGGCTTCCTCAACCTTGGCCCTCCAGATGTTTTGAGACTACAATTCCCATCATCCCTGACCACTGGTCCTGCTAGCTACGGATCATAGGAGTTGTAGACCAAAAACATCTGGAGGGCCGAGGTTGAGGAAGCCTGAGTTAATCCATACAAATGTAGGAAAGTCTGATCTTTTATTATTTTATCATTCTGCTAACTATGTGTGATGTTGTGGTCAGATCTTGCATTGAAAATCTGAGGTAGCACATTTATCAGTATCCTTGCAACTCCGAATAGTGAAGTCACAAACAATTTACACAGTGTTTGTTCTTCCTAGCAAAAACATACAATAAATGGGAATCATGTGAGGAAAAAGTTAACCTGTTGGATAGCTAGCTAGCAAGAAATGGGAGGAGTATTTATCACTGAGGGTGGCATTTGGTATTACAAAAGGCACAGGCCTGTAGCTGAAAACGGCAATCCATTGTCAAGTACTGTACTTTCCCTTTTCGTGTAACATAAAACTTACTCCAGTATTATTATACTGTGCTTCTTCTTGTCCTTTGACAGCAGCAGCTAAAGTTCTGGTGTAGGGACAAGGATAAGGAAGCCTACGACAGTGTTTGCATGTCACAGTAATAGTACTTAAAAGTTTACTATGAATGCACAGAAGGCTCCCGCTTTGTTCTTGCCCTCTAGCAAACAAGTGAAACACATCATAATCCCTGTTATATACAAACAAGAGATCACAGTTTCTTGTACTGATAATAAACTACCATGCTGAGCCAAGGTTTGCTCTTGGCTTTCCAGTCATGGCCTGCTCGGAGTGAAACAAACCACAATCCCTGACTCGGACATAACACTAAACCAGGGATTGTGGTTTGTTTTCTCTGCTGGCTAGAGAGGAGGACGAGGAGGAACATAAGAGTGATGTCTCCATGCAAAGTGGGCCACTACAGGGGAGTGGAGACTGGGTAACTTGAAACAGGGTTGCAGATCCTCACAGCAGCCACATGACTTGCTTAACAGCTAGCTTTGTCTGGAGTAATATTATACACCTAGGGTTGTAGTCAACTAAGGATTATTAAGAGTAGACTCATTAAAATTAATTGACCTAAGTTAGAAATGGCCCCTGTTGTCAGTGGGTCTGCCCCGAGTAATAGTTAGATGACTAGTTAAAGGTAAAGGACCCTAAGGCAGTTAGGTCCAGTCAAATTCGACTATGCGGTGCTCATCTCTGCTTTCAGGCTGAAGGACTTGGCGTTTGTCCATAGACAGCTTTTCCGGGTCATGTGGCCAGTATGACAAAACCATTTCTGGCGCAACGGGACACCATGATGGAAACCAGAGCGCATGGAAACTCTGTTTACCTTCCCGCCACAGCAGTACCTATTTATCTATTCACACTGGCATGCTTTTGAATTGCTGACTACCACCCTTAAGCTCTAGTCTACCCTGACAGTCAATATACTGATCAGGATGGGCTTGTGTTGGCAGTTGTGGTGAGCTGTGAATTCAGCAGCTACATGTCTGTCTCCTTTGGTTCAATGATACATGGGTGTAGGCAGCAGAAGGAGGGCAGGCATTAGACTAAACTTCACCAGACGGTAGAACAATGACAATGACAATAAATCTGGTTGATGCAGAAAGCTTATCCTATATCCTAGGGAAACATCAGCACCTAGTTCCAACTCACAATGATGAAGAAACAGCCTAGATCTCCAATCCACACTGAAAGACATGGAGCTATAAAACAGCTGCAAGAATTGATGGATCATACCAAGGAGACGGCGATATAAAACTACTGCCAGATCTTTTAAAGAATTGCTTCATTTTTCATTCTGACTCCTAGTATGAAGCATAGGTTTCAACGGGAGTCACTGTAATTTGGTTATATCTTTTAAAAGCTTTTCTTAACAAGAGTGGAAATCTAAGAAGTTCTACAAAAATATTTGTGATGGTTTTTGTCCTTAAAATAAAATAAAAATCATATTTGAGAAAATATTTATCATAATAATTTGTTTGTTGGTATTAGCATACCAAATTAAGATTTCCTTTTGGCGTCAGCAAACTGCATTTTATTATGAGAATAACAAAAACCACACTGACTATATTTTCCCAGTCATGCCTGCAATTCTTTTCTCTTTGAATTACATAAGTCTTTATGTTATGACATTCTATTCCTGTTTTCATCTGGCTTTGCCAAGGAAAGTCTCCAGAATCTTCATTATAATTTCTTCTCTCACGGATTCTGATGTTAGGTATTTTCACATGAATTTATAAAGATAACCTTAAAGTACAGAGAGGATGTATTTTAAACTGTCCTGCGTCAGCACACTAAGTCTTAGCTTGGACCTCACACAACAGTAAAGACTAAGCTATCTAAAACTGTGGTCATTAGGGGCGGGAGTAGAAGACCATCATCTTTCCAGATGTTGTCAGTCTCCAACTCCCATCAACCTCAGCTAACTAGGCCAATGGTCAGCGATGATGAGAGTTGTAGTTCAGCAGCATCTGGAAGACCATGTGTTGCCCACTGTGGGAACAGAAGATTTTCAACGTATAATCGTGGGGGTGGAGGCAGAGAAGGTGCTCAAGTCCTTTCCTACCCACCACTTTTCTACAACTCCCCAAATCAATTTTTCTTCCACAGACTTCCATACTCAAATTTACAGCTATATATGATAGAATTTGAGGCACTGATGACAAATAGTCCACTGCTCATGTAGTGTGTATGTATGTATGTGTATATGTATGTATGTATATATATATTAGTATTATATTATATATATTAGTATTATATCCAAATGTGTGGTACCTGTGTGTCCATTTTATTTTAGTAACCTCTATATTCCATGCGGGGACGCAGGTGGCCCTGTGGGTTAAACCACAGAGCCTAGGGCTTGCCGATCAGAAGGTCAGTGGTTCGAATCCCTGCGACGGGGTGAGCTCCCGTTGCTCAGTCCCAGCTCCTGCCAACCTAGCAGTTCGAAAGCATGTCAATACCCAGCGAGAAGGTAAACGGTGTTTCCGTGTGCTGCTCTGGTTTGCCAGAAGCGTCTTTGTCATGCTGGCCACATGACCTGGAAGCTGTACGCTGGCTCCCTCGGCATATAGAGCGAAATGACCTCTGCAACTCCAGAGTCGGTCACGACTGGACCTAATGATCAGGGGTCTCCTTTACCTTTTATATTCCATGTATTAGATTGGAAACAGAAGGATACAGCTTATTTCTAAATGTATGCCTGAGATACCATGATGCAATAACAACAGAAAACAGCAGTAGTGATGGGAACTTAAAGAATGATAAATATTGCTTGTGTACAACAGACACGGCACATAAATAACAGTTAGCATATCCCTGACAAATGCAGATCTCAACCAGCTGTTTGGCTTGGTGAGCATGTTTCTTCTTCTTTCTGGGAGGAACTTTGTGCTTGGGCTGCTGTGTGAAGTAGCACTTAATGGTCCTGCTTCAGTTTTTGTGATTGCTGGGTTTCAAACAGAGCTCCAGCAACCACAGTGGGAGTGTATCCTAGCAGCAACACTTCACATCATGCTCTTCCCTACTCAAAGCTCTATCTGTGGGGTTACATAGAAACTATTTCCCTATGTGAGCTGGCCCTTGGGCTCTCTTTATTTTCAGCCATACACCTAAGTTTGTACACGTAGCTTGTGGGTACTTCTGGATTCATTACTGTTGCTTGAGGCTCAAATGTCTTCAATGGTGTGTGAAGTGCCTTCCATCAGCTTCAGCTGTTATACCCCTATCTGGACAGGGATAACCTAACTTCTTCTGTCTATGTTCTGGCAACCTCTAGGTTAGATTACTGCAGTGTGTTTTACATGGGGCTGCCTTTGAAGATGGTTTGGAAACTGCAGGTGACACAACTTGTCTATACATCAAAATATGTCATAATGCCAAACTACTGGAAGAAGAAGAAGAAGACGAAAGCAATATCCTCACCATTATGTGACATTCCAACTGCAAGGCATTTCTGGAATCTGCAGTACTGACATTTATTTCTGCTTTTCTTATGAATGCGACAGTTGAGATCACACCGATCATAGATTAACTTTAGCCGGATTGTTCTGCGAAAGAAACCCTTCAAAGGGCATGAAGGAATGGGGAGAAAATATTAGTTATAAGGAGTCTTCCATTGCTTCCTGCCTTGTGTGTAAAAATGAACATCTATCCATTTATTCTAGAGATACCTGTGCCACAAGATGTAAGGGGAAATTATTCACATTACAAACAACAACCCATTGCTCAGAGGTTCAAACAGAAGAGTGCAGTATTTAATAAAATATATTTACTTAAAACAAGGTCTTCTTGGTTTCAATGAATGTTACCATCAGTTTTTGTTTCTTCTGGGGAGATGCAGGGGTATTCATACCCCTAAACATTTTGTGAATCTAAGTTTGGCCTCATTGAAGGGCAGTATTTCAATATGAATAGGAAAATGAGAGTACCCCTAAACATTTTTTAAAGCACTGATTACCATCACAAGCATGCAGGCTTGGAGGTAGCTATGATTAACACAACTACAAATTACAAACTTGTTACATGTAGGATAGTAGAAAAATATTGACTTTAGGTGTAACAATTGTTTATTTTATTGATTGTAACTTTGCAAAAATAATATCCTAAATAGTAATTTGGAGAAACAAGTTGGGTTAAAGTATACCTTTTTTTAAAAAAATAATTACAGTGTTGTTTTAAAGAAATGCATTTCTGTAATTTGAAAGACTATGTATGACAAAAAAATGTTATAGCTTGAACAGTTTTGGACGTCTTGTGAGATGTGTGATTTCTGTTTATCTGGCGGGCCTTGACTGTATGAGAGACACTCTCCTATTTCTGTTGACCTCCAACCTGAAGATGCGTTTTGTCTCCTTAGAATATTACGATTCAGCTTCCATTTCAACTAGAAATGGAAGTCATTTCTAGTTGAAATCAGCTTAGAACAGAATAAAACACGTGAAAGTTCCATGTCCTGTTCACTCATCAGAAGCTGTGTGCTCATAGCTGCCAAGTTATCCCTTTTTTAAAGGGATTTTCCCTTATGCTGAATAGGCTTCCTCGCGAGAAAAGGGAAAACTTGGCAGCTATGTGTGTGCTCTCGCATCTCAGATCATGGCAAAGGAATAAATGTTTTGAAATGATAGAAATAGGGTAGCCAGAATCAATAGAGGACAGGACTTCTGTGCCTTTAATTGCCCTGCTCTTTTTTGAGTCTGGAAACCTTAAAGAGAAACCAGCAGACCCTTTGCTTGGAAATTAAACAAAGGGTCTGCTGGTTTCTTTTTAAGTTTCCAGACTCAGAAGAGAGCAGGGCAATTAAAGGCACAGAAGTCCTGTCCTCTATTGAGTCTGGCAACCCTAGATAGAAAACTTTTTAAAAGGGACGAATTTTACTGAAGACTGCCTACCTTGCAGCCTTCACATGCATGCACTCCGTAATGGAATCCTGACGCTTTGTCTCCGCAAACCCTGCATTCAATAGCCATTAGAGAATTGGAGGTCTCTTCATGAGGTTTATTGTACATCTGCACTTTTTCTGAGAAGTATGGCGGAGATGGAGGCTCCATCTTGATTTCATCTGAACAAGAGAAAGAGTTTTAAAGATGAATTAACTGTAATCTTGAAGTGCTTGTTAACATAGGCAAAACTGGCAACAGTTACAATTAGCAATCAATAAATTAAATGTACCTATGAATCAGCCACATCTAGCAAAGGGCTATTGAGAAGGTATTAGGTCAACAGCCTGAACTATGAGCTGGGAATGTGTGGGGCAAATATCATTTCAGTCATTAACTCAGTGGCGTGCCTTGGACAAACCATTGGCCAGGTCAGGTATCATAACCAAATCATGGTTTCGCCCTCAGACTCACACACCCATTTCTTCCTCTATCTTCTCCTCTCCACTCCGATTGTAAACATCTTGGCTGACAATTTGTACAGCCTAGATGTTACAACAAAGAATAGCTTCAGTAATCATAGTTTGCTGTGACAGGCAACCTGGAAAAAAATTAATTGCCACAAATCATAGTTGGCCTCTAAACCAGAACTATCTCATTCAAACAGTGGTTTCAACTGAGGTAAACATACAAGGTTGTAGGCCTGCT
The DNA here is from genome assembly GCF_963506605.1 of Zootoca vivipara. Lineage (NCBI taxonomy): Eukaryota > Metazoa > Chordata > Lepidosauria > Squamata > Lacertidae > Zootoca > Zootoca vivipara. The sequence continues at coordinate 47,842,451 of NC_083277.1, forward strand.
CAGAATAAAGACATCCTAGTTATATACATTTATATAAAAATGTAAATAGACTATATACTATGTTTGGTTTAAACAAAAGGGGAGAGCTTTATGTTTCAGATGCACTATTGAAAATGAAAGATCCATAAACCCTTCCCAATGGCTAAAAACAACCAAACATTTAAAATCTGACGTACTTTGGCATTCTTGAAACTTCACGTCATATTTATAATCAACAGCCATCTGGTCAGTTCTTGTGAGAGGAGGAAGGTCTTCATAATGTTGTGAAGAAAGGCTTGAAAAATCAACTGTAGTGAAAGGCTTTATATCGAAGGAATGCGAGTGCTCATCCATCCCAGAGAAGTCTACTGGGCTAATTCCAAAGTTCATGGGCCAAAACGGCATTTCTGTATCAACCATTGTAAACCCTGAAACAAAAGAGAGATGAATGAGTGGGTTTTTTGGGGGGGTGGGACTATATCAATATATAGTTCCTTAATTAAACATGGCCAACATAAGATCAATGTAGTGGGAAAACAGTAGTGGTAAAAAGCAGATGGGCAAAATGGATGCACGGAAGGTAGGGATGGATGGATATATCAATTTCAGTTTCTAATGTTTTCAGTTTTAAAGTCCAGGTCTCCACATTTGCATATCAGAAGTACCATTGGTATTCATCAGTGAATTTCTACTAATATACACATATTGGTATGTAGGTTTGCCTAACATATACATTTCTGCAAAGCAATTTCCTCTAATATAGTACATTAGAATAATAGGATCATAGAGTTGGAAGGGATCCTGAGGATCATCTAGTCCAACCCGCTTGAGATTATTTTCAGTAATATATAGATTTTGATGCATACTTTACTCTAGCATATGCATTTTTGTTGACGTTACTTGATAGGCGATCTGTATTGCAAAATTTGAAGACGTGCAAATTTCAAAGGATGGTTGTTTTCCAGTTTGCATATTGCTTCAGAAAGTGTGGATTAATTAGGTCCCCTTTTAAATGCAAACATAATTAAATTTCTTCTCCACCCCTAACAGATAAATAGATGAAATCAAAATAGAAAGTTCATGTTCCAAAGAGAGATACTTTGGGACACACACACACACACACACTCACAACAGATGACCATGCCAGATGTGTAATGGCTTTTGAAACAACCCAGTTTACCACGCAGCTTGGGTAAGAGAGCACTGTTTAAGAAACGAGTCGAAAGCATACATGGGACATAATAAGCAGTTGTTCTTTGGATCCCAGCCAACATTTGTGCCCTGAACATTGCCAATCCACAGCTAACCAAAAACAGAGAACATAGCAAGGCCAAAACGCAACTTCGGTTTTTGGAAGCTCAAAAAGTAAGAGGCATAGAAACCCTGAGGGAAACTTGCTGCATTGAATAAAATGTGAGTATCTGAGTGATATATTGCTGTTCTTTAAAAACAAAATGTACTTTTGCAAAAAGTCCATGCCTCAAAATAGGGCTGGTTAGGAGAACTTATTTTTATTATCTCTGGTTTTTATTCTGACTTGGATGGTTTTAATTTATCTGCTGTATAATCTCTTTTTTCCCTCTGGTAGCAGGGCTGGAAATCCCCCTTCCCCTGCCTGCCTGACAGTGATGAGGCACCTCATCAGAGAATACCATGCTGGGCTAGATGAGCAAATACTCTGACTCAGTATAAGTCTGCCTCATATGTTTCACTTATGGCATGAGAGAAGACCCATATTTTTTTCTAGCCATCTAGCAAAAGAATCTCCAAATATGACGCAGTAAATCTGGAACAATACCAAACCTTGATGAAAAATAAAATAAAATAATCATGGTATTGCAAAAGGAAATGGTTACACTGCATCCTACTTAATAATAATAAAAGCAAGCATTTATATAGTACAGGTGTGGAGAAACCTTGGTCCTCCAGAAGCTTCTGAACTATTGCAATTCAGATACATCAGGAGGCTCAACAGTTCCCCACACCTGATATTTCAAGCATATTTATCACACAACCATTACCATCTCTATTTAGACATAAGTCCTACTGAATTCATTGGGGCTTACTTCCACATCAGTGGGGTTAGAATGGCAGCCTAGGTACCTCTTCTCAGGAACGCTTACAAGAAGTCGGCAATGTAGTCCAGAATTAATATGTAACACTGAAAAGGGTACAGGCTGAGACCACCTAGATGGTTTTCTGAACATACACACTTTACCGCTGCAATACCATTATCATTATTAAATGTATATAATTCCCTTCATCAAAAGATCTCCGGGCGGTTTACAGAATAAAATGCAAGATAAAACACAAGTAAATAATTAAACCAAAACAACAAAACAATAACACCCCACTCCCCACAGACACATTTAAAAGGCTGCAGAATATTAATCAGCCTAGTTGAAGAGGAACGTTTTTGCCTGGCGCCTAAAAATATGAAGACACCAGGCGAACCTCTCTGGCAGGGGTGCCAACTTGAATAAAATATCAGGGGACCCAGGCAAGCCCCACCTCACGTAATCGATCACACAAACCAATTGAATGCCAATGCCCATCAACATCTGGAGCCCGCCCCCTCAATTATTTTATTGGGGGGGGGCAAAGGGACCTCAACCCATAGGAGTTGGGTCCTATGCTCCCTGGGGTTGTGGTGGTAGTTTCCCCCTCCCATATAGGCCACTGCTTAAATCAGGCACCCCCAAACTTGGGCGCTCCAGATGTTTTGGACTACAATTCCCATCTTCCCCCGACCACTGTTCCTCTTAGCTAGGGATCATGGGAGTTGTAGGCCAAAACATCTGGAGGGCCACAGTTTGGGGGCGCCTGGCTTAAATCAAACAACCTATCCATACCTGGTGCCTTCCAGATGCTGCTGTCAGCCACAGCTATCATGGATAATGTCTGGAGGGCACCAGATTGGGGAAAGCTGAATTAGAACCACAAAATACCCAAGGTTAGAACTAATCTTGTAAAAAAAGAGTAAAAGAAGTAAAAAAGAGAGAGGCTTACTTAGCTTGGGTATTTCATTTGAACTTGGGACCTGTTGGCATGTGTGGACTTTACACCTTTATGTAATAAAAACCTGTCTGGTTCTGTTTACTTTGAACCAGCTAACAGCACTATGTCTTTTTCTAAGCAGCTTTTGGCGAGAAAGACAGCAATATTTTATCATATAACGTTCTAAGAATAAGGAGGAGAGGCTTGTGTCAACTTTTAACTTCCTCTGTGACATACGCAAACATTTCACAGTAGCTGGTGCCACTGCTAAGGCAGCAGATGTCCTCTGTGACCCGGGTGAGTCTGGGCATGCCTTTAAGTTTGCAATCCTAAGCATACGACTTTGGAAATAAACTCCCCTGAAACCAATGGGATTTTCTTCTGAGTAAACATGTCTAGGAGAAAGTTGGAAAAATACTGTTGTTTTGCTTTTAAAAAGCGATTACAACACACTTAATTCGGGTAAAAGTACTGAACGTATAAGTCAGGCAAACTTGTCCCTCCAGATGTTTTGGGACTACAACTCCCATCACCCCTAGCTAACAGGACCAGTGATCTGGGATGATGGGAATTGTAGTCTCAAAAACATCTGGTGGTCAGGTGTTTGCTTGAAGTAGGACATTTATGGAATCTTAAGGTAGGATATTCATTCATTCATTCACCCATAAGCATTTCTAAACTGCTTAATCACACAAAGGAGGAATCAGTGCAAGAGCCCTTCTTTGCCTGTAACTCTACTTCACTGGGAGCGCGTTGGTGGGTGGAACCATTGCTGCTGGCCCCCCAGACCTCAATCAGTTCAAAATATAGCTACTGTCTAAAATTAATTGTTGACTGGGACTTTAAGCTATAGGTTTAACATTCTCAGACCACAATCTCAGTAACAAACAATTATCTGTGATGATGGAGGGAAAGCATTCTGGACCACCACATCCTTTTGGCCAAGTTTCAAGTATTCAGTGAGAAAATTCTGTCCGATACCAAAATTATGGCCAAAGGTTTGCAGCCTCCTTGTGCCAGAAAATGCAATGAACTAGAAATGAGTACAGCTAGTCAAGTACTCCGGTGCCATTAAACAAGGTGGCATTATGGCGCAGCAGGTAGCTACAATGGTGCAAATGAACTAGGGTGTCAATAATACAGACGCATATCAGAAAAAAAATCTGGAAATTATCTAGAAATAAAATTAGAATGTGTATTTATTTAAAATGCATATTATACTTGGATCGTGGGCTGTATCATAATGGGATCATCTAGGTGCCTGCAGCAATTATATGACTAGAAATTATTGCAAGTAATTTACTGAGCACAGCATTATATCAAAATAAAAAGGAACACCTTGTTCTTTTAAAACACTGCAGGCTTTATTCAGCAATGCACTAAAAGCAACAGTTATTATGCTTGCTAATCATCCCAAAGCCTGTATGGAAATAGATGAAGGAACATCAAAACTAGTAGCTGGCTAGATAAAATGTAACAAATGATTAACACAATGTAGAAATGGAGACTTAACTGGAGAGATAGATAATGGGTGTGAAAAACAAATTTCTCTGGAAATGCTTCAGGCACCTTGTTCTCTAAAAATTAGATGACACCCAAGATTTTTAAACAATTATTTGGCTCCATGCAGGGTTAGAACTTAATAATAATAATAATAATAATAATAATAATAATAATACCAGCTCCTGAAATTGCAGTCCTGATTTCTAATAATCTGAAGGGTCTTCCCCCCCCCCTCCAACTGCCAAAGGGTAATAGAAATTGTCTTGCAAAAGTATTCAGTCACTGAATGTACAGAGACAGCTTAAGATGAGCACGCAACGTAAAACTGCCATAAACCACTTAGAGGTTTTATAAACAGCTTACAATCAATTTTCCTACATTCAAACGGTATGTAAATGCTCTTAAATAAGTGAAGAATGAAGAAAAATAGATAGTAAACAACAAAATTCTTAGTGGTTTATAGGGATGAACATTGCAACAGAGAAGCAGTTAAAAGTGTTCTATAGGAACAATTAATATTTGTCTGGCAAATAGAAGGGGAAGAAATGGAGGCAGTGAGAGATTTTACTTTCTTGGGTTCCATGATCCCTGCAAATGGTGACAGCAGTCATGAAATTAAAATACGCCTGCTTCTTGGGAAAAAAGCAATGACAAACCTAGACAGCATCTTAAAAAGCAGAGACATCACCTTGCTGACTAAGGCCCGTATAGTTAAAGCTATAGTTTTCCCAGTAGTGATGATGTATGGAAGTGAGAGCTGGACCATAAAGAAGGCTGATCACCGAAGAATTGATGTTTTTGAATTATGGTGCTGGAGGAGACTCTTGAGAGTCCCATGGACTGCAACAAACCTATCCATTCTGAAGGAAATCAGTCCTGAGTGCTCACTGGAAGGACAGATCCTGAAGCTGAGGCTCCAATACTTTGGCCACCTCATAAGAAGAGAAGACTCCCTGGAAAAAGACCCTGATGTTGGGAAACACTGAGGGCACAAGGAGAAGGGGACGACAGAGGACGAGATGGCTGGACAATGTTCTCGAAGCTACGAACATGAGTTCGACCAAACTGCGGGAGGCAGTGGAAGACAGGAGTGCCTGGCGTGCTCTGGTCCATGGGGTCACAAAGAATCAGACATGACTAAATGACTAAACAATAACAATATTTCACACATACACAAAAACCTAATGAAGATATTTGATATTTGCTTGGATGAGTTGCCAGCTTCCATCCCCAGTGTTGTTTCTAACATTATAGTTTACAGTGGTCCCTAGACTTACAAACTTAATCCGTTCCGAATGCACATTCGTAGGTCGGAAAGTTTGGAAGTCGAAACGCGGTTTCCCATAGGAAAAAAAAATATTTGGAAAAATCCATGTCAAAAAACTGCATGTAAAAAATCGTAAGTCGAGGAAACTGCATTTAAAGCTGCCAACGGTTTCTGTTCGGATGTAGAAAAATTCGTAAGCGTGCACCATTTGTCCCGTTCGTAAGTCGAAACCTACGGATGTCGAGTAATTCGTAAGTCGAGGGACCACTGTACATAGAATTTCTAGTGTCCTGAAAAGTAGGATTAGGATCAGGGCATATTGGCCATGAACTTTTAAAGTTCTTTCACCATGAGCTTTAGGAGGGGGAAAAGACACACTTTCCCAACAGTTTGCATTGTGATGTCTATATATTTGTTGTGTATTAGCCTGGGAAAAGGGTGATTTATAAATGTTTTAAATAAATAAAAGAATCATGTCTAAGAGATTACCATGGCACCAACCTGTCTCCCCCCTGCCCTGCTCAATCCCTGTTCACAAATTACCCTATAAACCATGCTTACTCTCTGTTAACCTGAATGGCTTGCTGCACTGCATTCTAGACATTTCCTACCTACAAACAGATGAAAATATTGTCTCTAGACCTGTTACAAAGAAGCAGTCACAACATCCTGATATAATACTTGTTTTTTTACAAAACCAGTAAAGGCAAAGTTACAAAAAAGCAAATTCCTAGAGATACAGCCAGGCAAAAGGAGAGAGAAAATAATAAGGGTATATTGATTTTATGTTGATTTTTATTATGACAATGACACACAAACTGTATTTTTAACCATTTGATCAGCACCAGGAAGGCCTTGGTGACATAAGGTGTAGCCCTGGGGATGGTGAATCGGGAGAGAGGCTAAGGCTGGCTTTCTGCTTCACATCTGTGCTAGCTGCAGGCCAGTACTGTGCTAGTTTCCATTTTGTAGTGCTAGCAGCAGACAGCCTATGTACATATCTACCCTTACACACAGCAGGCCAATAGCATGCTGCAAATATATTTACTATCTTCGTAGACTCAAAATTCATATAGTAAAGTGAATACCATGTTATAGTAATGTATATATCATTTAATTGTCATTTGGCCAGAATATAGAATATATGTATGTATGTATGTATGTATGTATGTATGTATGTATGTATGTATAAATCAGCTTGGAAAACTGGGCATTGCATACTCCTTTAAGTTCCACCCAGCTAGCATGGACCATTATGTATGTATAGTCTGCCTTGTGCCGTGTTGTTGTTTAAGTCTGGTCAACCGCTATGCTCCTGTTTTGCACTCTTTCTTCCTGACTGTCTTCCTATCCATTGCTGTTTTGCTGTGCTGCTGCAGAGTCAGCAGAGGGAGCAAAACCAGTGAACTCAGAGCACACCTGACCCCATTCAGTTATGCCCTTAAACATCATCAAAGTTCACTGAAGATCAAATTGCAGGTAGTAATCAAAATTAACAGTGTAAAGGTGACAAGTGAGTTTTAATGTTTTTTTGCAGTACTTCCTTCATCTTAATTATAATAGATTCATATGACACAACTCATGTGGGTGTATATAGTTCTGCAGATCTCCACCATGTTTACCTGGAAGAAAGTCCCATTGATTGATTTATGCTTCACCCTGAGACCTTGACATTAAAAGCATAGCCTATATCAATCAGTAGGCTTAGCATTCCACTGCAAGTCCCAGACTGCAATCTTCAGCCATCCTCTTATCTGTTGTACTTTTGAAGTACAAGTAGCGATGAGCCATATGTAGCATAGTGCCTTTTCTGCGTTAGTTGGCTAAATATTCCCCACCCCCCTCTATCAACTTGACATTGCATTCTGAAAACCTTGTCCTGGAACTGGGTGTTAGTGAGTGCATGTTTATCTATTTTGGACTAAATAATTGTTCTGTTTCTCCAACAGCCCTGGGCCTGTACAGGACTGGTGGGTTGTGTTTGGCTTGATGGGTCACACTCACAAATTAAGGATGCTTGACCTAAAGAATTGGCAAAACACTATTTACTAAAAATATTTTTGGGGGAAGAAACAGCACATGGATTTTTAATCTGCCAGTTTCATTAATAACTCATTAACAGCGTGGGAAGGACCATCGTGCAGTAGTAGAGCACACAGTTTAACTGCATATAGTAGTGGCCGGCAGAGTACAGCTTCGTGATGTGGAGGTCGTTGCTGATAACCAAGAGGGGTGAAGTGGCAGGGAGGTTGGTGTGGTGTGGGCACAGTGGCAGAGCCAATCCAATGCGCCTACACTGAGACAACCCCCTTTCCCTTACCCTCTCTCTTGGTTGCTGGCATCATATGCTTACCTTCCAAGTCCCGGACTGCAGAATCCGGGACCGGCAGCCGTGTGACACCGGAAGTTGCGTTGACGTAACTTCCGGTGTCACTTTGCCCTTCTGTGGGCACCAAAAATGGCCGCCACCGGCTTTGAAAGTCACTTGTACGCATGTCAGGAAGTATGTCGACGCAACTTCCGGTGTCGCTCTGCCCATCTATGGGCACCAAAAATGGCCGCCGCCAACACCGGAAGTCGCGTCTGTGCACTTCCGGACATGCGTAGATGCGACTTTTGAAGCCGGCAGCGGCCATTTTGGGTGCCCATAGAAGGGCAAATCATAAAGAAAAAAAATGGCTGCCGGCAGGAGAAAATAACTGAGAAAAAAGGGAGACGAAGTGATACGGCGGACCACCGGGAAAAGGTAAGTAAAAACGGGGGTTTCCCGGGGAAAACGGGGTACTTGGCAGCTATGCATATGTAAAAAAGAAACACCACTTTCTTGGGTTGATAACCTACTGACCTTTATCTTGTCTGACCACAACTTCAGTTTCTTAGCCATAATTCAGCCCATGACCAACTCCAAGCACATTTTTAGCACTTTGAAAGTTACATGTGCCCCCAATAGAAAGAAGAGAGGGAGAGGGTATCCTTTACAGATCAAAATATCCAGCTCATCCTGTCCATTACCTGGCATTGATCATCCACCACAGGAACCAAACAGAAGGGAGGTTGAAATGTGCCTACATGATTGTCCAAAAACATTTGGAGAACAGTCTCCACCAGTTCAGAGGCCTCACAATAGCCTCCTTTCACCACTGGAAGATACAGGTTGAAGCCATGAAAAGCTATTTTGCCCAGCAAAGTGGAGAAACAAATCAGAGACCACTGATGCTCCTTTAAAGTCTAATGTATCCTTTGTTCATAGCTGCCAAGTTTTCCCTTTTCTCGCGAGGAAGCCTATTCAGCATAAGGGAATTTCCCTTAAAAAAAGGGATAACTTGGCAGCTATGCCTTTGTTTTGGGAAAGCCTAGGATTCGAGTTCCTTACTTTTGAAGTTCTGACCAGGCCCCAGGCTGGACCAGATCAGATGACCAACTATGGGAATATTGCAGCAATCGACCCTAAACTGACTGCATACCATCCAAATGATAATGTCCTGTTTTTCAGCTCCTCGGCAACCTCACAGACAATTTAAGAGGAAAATTTGTCCCGGAATTTGCATATTGCAAAGATAAGTGCAAGATTTCCCAGATAAGCGCAAGATTTGCCAGTCAGGTCATTCAAGTCCTAACTAGTACTCCCTACACACAGCCAACACATTCGTTTACTTTTGAAATAGATGGAGGTCTTTCTTTTCTTTGCTGTCAACATGGAAATCTCATTTCAGCCAAGGTATGTTTATATATACCGGTGTGTGTGTGTGTGTGTGTGTGTGTGTGTGTGTGTGTGTGTGTGTATTCTCTCTCTCTCTCTTTAAAAGGAAACATAGCAAGAACATATTATTTTGATCTGACCAGCTGCATTATCACAGAAGTTAACCACGTGTGAGACAGAACTGAATCAGTAAAAGAAGCTTCTTGGTCAGAGAAACAAGCACACATTTGAAGGTAGACAAAATCCTCACTTATTAATTTTATATAGCAATTCCAAACATTACATGCAGCTGAACACTTTTTTTAAAAGAAACACATTAACTTCATCTGTTTACCAGTATTTACTTTATTGGTATCCTGCTCTTCTTTCAAGAAGTTCAGGGGCAGCATATACAAGGGAATCCCAGTTTATATCCCTGTAAGCACCTTTGAAGCAAATTAGGCTCAAATCTAGCCAATGGACTTCACTGGTGTAAATTTTATAGTAACTCGTGATGTTATCCTAGTCATACTTGCTTGGGTAGTAAGTCTCACTGAACTTTATGGATTCTGCTATGGGTGTATATTATACAGTGATTTGGCATTCTCCTTCTTACTTTAGAATGCTTTGATTTCTTGCATTTTCTGCAAGATTAGGTAAAGGTAAAGGGACCCCTGACCATTAGGTCCAGTCGTGACCGACTCTGGGGTTGCGCGCTCATCTCGCATTATTGGCCGAGGGAGCCGGCGTATAGCTTCCTGGTCATGTGGCCAGCATGACAAAGCCGCTTCTGGCAAACCAGAGCAGCACATGGAAACGCCGTTTACCTTCCCGCTGTAGCGGTTCCTATTTATCTACTTGCATTTTGACATGCTTTCGAACTGCTAGGTTGGCAGGAGCTGGGACCAAGCAACGGGAGCTCACCCCGTCACAGGGATTCGAACCGCCGACCTTCTGATCAGCAAGCCCTAGGCTCAGTGGTTTAACCACAGCGCCACCTGGGTCCCTACAGCGCCACCTGGGTCCCTGCAAGATTACAAGGGCTCAAAAAGTTCAAATAATACACAATGGTCCAAATTCTGTATTTTGGAGAGAGGAGGTTAAGAGAAAATACATACTTCAACTCAGAGGTAGGCAGCTTGAAATCCTATGTATTTTGCTAAGACTGAACTCCTATAACACTTACCTTAAGCTCAATGGAACTTCCTTCTGAGCAGACATGTATGGGATTGCACTATTATGCTGCTTTAAAATATGTGGAATTTGGATGCTTTGAGCATGTACTGGATGGGTGGTCAGAGATGTAAAAATCTGCTTATCACTCACCTAAGCTCAGTTTGTTTTCAAGAAATAAAAGGCTATTACTTACAGTTCAGCATCTGGAATAACAAGGTGATAAAAGGAAAACAACTCCACTGCCAAAAGCTACTTACAGTGCAATCCTATCCTTATCTACTCAGAAGTAAGTCCCACAGAATTCAATACTGTTGGTCCTTCTCCCAAGAGACTCTGCAATCCTTACCCCATTTTCCCATTAGTATGCATAGGATTACAGCCTTAAAGATATATTCCATTTGAATGTTCTGTTTAAATACAACTGCTAATTAGTAAATCTTAAAAACTGGCCTATACTTTTTAAAAACAGAGTAAATTCCAAGCATGTGTTACTAAATATAAGATTTTCATAGCACTAAAATATTTGTGTTCAATCACACGATTTCCACATTATGGTATAAATGTTGTCAAACCATGCTTGCAAATAGTCACCACTTAGTTGCCTCAGGCAAACAAGAATTGTGGGGGGACGCGGGTGGCGCTTTGGGTTAAACCACAGAGCCTAGGGCTTGCTGATCAGAAGGTCACATTTCTATGATCAGAAATGGCATTTCTGTGTGCTGCTCTGGTTTGCCAGAAGTGGCTTTGTCATGCTGGCCACATGACCTGGAAGCTGTACGCCGGCTCCCTCAGCCAATAAAGCGAGATGAGCGCCGCAACCCCAGAGTCGGTCACGACTGGACCTAATGGTCAGGGGTCCCTTTACATTTACCTAACTAGTGCGGCAATTTTTTAAACCTCAAGAAAGGGAAGCTCTTTTATTGCCTTTTAGGCTGGCTGGCTACTTATATTGTGTTTTACAGCAAATTTTCTTATTTTGATTTTGTTATAGCATTTAAATTATCATTCCCCACTTTGGGAACATGAATGATGAAGAGATGTAAATATACATAACAAACAAACAAACAAAGGACTAACTTAGATTGCAGCCCTATACTCATTTACAAGGGACTAAATACTATTGAACTCAACAGGGCTTACTTCCATGCAGACAGGATTGTATTGGACAGTATGTGTGGGCACGCAGACAAATAAAAGTGTTTGTTTTACTGATTTTGTAATTCTGTGTTAAACTTTATGGATATTTTTTTTACTATGGACATGTTTTGGCTTGCAGGTCTCTTATAAGTACAGCACAGATGTTAAAGTATCCTATAGCCATTGTAATACTTTTGTTAGCTACTCAGTCTCCATGCGAGGGAAACAACTTGACATAATTAATATTAAGTACAGTCATACCTTGGGTTACAGACGCTTCAGGTTCCAGGTTTTTAGGCTGCACACCGCGCCGAACCTGGAAGTACCGGAATGGGTTACTTCCGGGTTTTGGCGCTTGCACAGAGGCACTAAATCACGCTTTGCGCATGCACAGAAGGGCCAAATTGTGACCCGTGTGTGCGCAGACACGGCGCTGCTGGTTGCGAACGTGCCTCCCACACAGATCACGTTCGCAACCCGAGCGTCCACTGTACTACTCCACCAGTTCTAAATACACCAGCTGAACTCCTGATGAAATACGCTTAGGGTTGCACTGCAAATCATTTCAATATCCTAATCTTTATTTGAATATTGGCCCCATTCAATTTTAAGAGAACTGGCTTCTACATAAGTAGCTCAGGAATTTGGTGTGGTAAACTCAACTCAATAATTAACAAGCTTAAAGATTTTATTTGTTTATGATGGCACAACAGCAGCCTTTATGACTTTACTTTAGGCTCTAATTGGCTTGTGGCTACTCAGGAGGATCACAAGTTACTCAGCATGCCTACTTAGGGCCAAACTAAATGAGGTAATACAGATCTGTGACTAGATCTCCCAGGTCTATTAAATTTTGGCTAATAGCAGGTGTGCAAGTTAGATCTGGGGAAATGCTATGAAAATGCTAGTGTTATATTTCCAGGTGCCTGTATCTCCAGACATACAGATTTTTTTTTAATCCCCAAGGAATAGTTGTTTCACACATTACATATCAGAAAACATTTGTCTGACACTGAACATACACTTCCAAGGAAGCTCCGGCTAACCCTAGCTCCCTGACGATTGTACAAGTATAATGACATATTAGATACATTGAAAACATTTTTGTGTATGCCTAAAAATGAAATGTGTAAAGAAGCCAAAAGTCAAATTTCAAATCCTTTGGAGCAAAGCCATACTATGATCAGCTAAGTTTTAATGTGGCAGCCATATTTGTTACAGGTAGGTAGCCGTGTTGGTCTGGCGTAGTCGAAACAAAATAAAAAAATTCCTTCCAGTAGCACCTTAGAGACCAACTAAGTTTGTCATTGGTATGAGCTTCCGTGTGCATGCACACTTCTTCAGATACACTGAAACAGAAGTCACCAGATCCTTATATTTGTTGTCTGTGTGCTGCCCACACATGTGGAGTGTCTAATTCTAACATCAGTGAGACTGCGCAGGTGGGGAGAGGTGATCTTTTATTTCAAGCATCTCTCACTCAGCTTGGCTTAGTGCCAATGTCAAAAGGGAAGGGGAAGAGTTTTTACAACAGACTCGAGTGGAGTTTAACAGTATGTCCTTTTCTTTTTATAAAAAAAGTATTTCCCTTGAAATTGTGGCATTAATGTGTCATTGATGTGCCAGAAGGAGACCTAGTTCCATATTTAAAGGTAAAGGGACCCCTGACCACTGGTCCAGTCGTGACTGACTCTGGGGTTGCGGCGCTCATCTTGCGTTATTGGCCAAGGGAGCCGGCGTACAGCTTCCAGGTCATGTGGCCAGCATGACAAAGCCGCTTCTGGCGAACCAGAGCAGCACACGGAAACGCCATTTATCTTCCCACTGTAGAGGTACCTATTTATCTACTTGCACTTTGACCTGCTTTTGAACTGCTAGGTTGGCAGGAGCTGGGACCAAACAATGGGAGCTCACCCCGTCATGGGGATTCGAACCGCCGACCTTCTGACCGGAAAGCCCTAGGCTCTGTGGTTTAACCCACAGCGCCACCTGTGTCCCACATAGTTCCATATTTAGTTGCTTGACAAAATGAGTTCCTGATCTTTGCCAGCTGGAGCAAAGGTTTTCACTAAGAGGTCAGTTTTTATGAATCATGGCAGAGTGGGAAGGATCAAATGTTTGGGCTCTCAAAGAAGAGATCACAACCACCTTGCTCTTCTTCTGACCTAAGTCATGCTTTGGCTTAGCATGACTTTCAAACCTGGGCTCATGGTTTAGCTCTCCTAGATAAGCCACAAGCTGGAAGCCATATGACGAGCCTTAGTTGCATCTTGTGGGTTGTCTGGAGAGAGCTAAACCACAAACACAGGCTTGGATGGCATGCTAAACCAAACATGGCTTAACACAGCACAGCAGCAGAACAACCAGAAAGGAGCAAGGTTGCCTCAACCTCCTCTCTAGGAGCCTGTAGGTGTTCTCGTTTGCACTAAACAATGGCTTATCTTAGCATTACATGCAAATACATTAGCTGCCTACCAGTATTTAATGAGATGAAACCCAGAGAGCAATACCTATTACTTTAATCCATTTCACTTGTCATTTCAAGCTCATCTGATGGAACATGAAGGAAATTCTGGATAAATATTCTTTGTGGAACAAAACTATGTAAGACGCACTTCTGTGTATGTTTACTCAGAAGTTCATCCTACTATGTTTCATAAGATTTATTCTCTAGTAAGTACATTAGGATTTCACCTGAAGTATACTTTTGTGAAGACATCTATTTTTCTTTCATCATTTCCCCATAAACTGAAGATCTACTTTCTTTTCTGATGAGTATACCTTTACCTTAGAAGAACTCAGATAAATGGTTACAGGTAGGTAGCCGTGTTGGTCTGACGCAGTCAAAATAAAAATAAAAAATCCTTCTAGTAGCACCTTAGAGACCAACTAAGTTTGTCATAGGTATGAGCTTTCATGTGCATGCACACAAAAGCTCATACCTATGACAAACTTAGTTGGTCTCTAAGGTGCTACTGGAATGATTTTTTATTTTTATTCAGATAAATGGGTTTATTTCACATGTAAGAGTGCTAAAGCAGAAATAATAACTTTTCGTTTCTATTATTTAAATATGCTAATTGCTTATTAGAGATGTCCAAACTGAAAATAATGCTGCCACCATGGAGCAGTACTTCAGGGTTCCTAACACTGTTTCAGAAATATCTATGATACTAAGTTTATGTGGTTAACTTGTATACATTAGTTTAGTGTCTGCTAAAACTAAAGCTACAGTACTGCAAAGCAACTGAGAAAGAGCAAAAAAGGGCATTAACTTTCACTGGGGAGCTGGGTTTCTGATAATATGAGCAATGTTTCCTATGTCACCTTCATCTTTTTGATTGACTCTTCTTTATTTCTGTGTGTCTAATTCCAGCTTTTCCCCTTTTGTGGCACCATCCCTGAATGTATCGTTCTGAACTGGCATCTCCCCAACACCTGTCAGCTTTCATACAGAAGCCCATGAGGAACCTGTACAACTGACATGAATGCTTGTGCTAGCAGAGTGCATAGAAGGTTAAGACTTCCCCTTAACAAGCCTTTATTTTCTCACCTGCACAATCTCAAGAAAAACAAACTAGCCACTTTTTGTTGATAAACCAAAGCCATTTCATGCAACTGCACTTTTGAACCAAACAAATCCTTTATAACAAATGCCAACTTGTATTAACATGCACATGGGCAGAAATCACTTTGTGTTTATTGTACCTTGTTTGCATATGTGGGAGAGGGAGAGAGATTCATCTACTTCCACTGCGGTGAGTCTAAACTAAAATGATGTTGCTCTTGTGTAACAGAGTGAAATCGAGAAAGGGTTCCAAGACATTCAGTATAGCACAAACCTCCATGGACAAACTTTATCAAATGAATAGTTTTAACCTCAGTTGGTAGCTATATACACAAATGGGTGTCGATAAAGCACTCTACTAACTGTGAATGCATAAGCACTTAGGATCATAGAATTGTTGGAAGGGACCACACAGGTCATCTAGTTGAATCCCTGCAATGCAGGAATCTTTCCCCCCCAAATGTGGGATTTGAACTCACAACCCTGAGATTAAGAGTCTCTTGTTCTACCGTCTCAGCTTAAAATGGGAACTCTCGAAACTTTGCAAATTCTATACTGATGATCGAACCAGGTGTAATTTAGCTCCTTTTCTAAATAGAAGTATTACAATATTTCCCTCTTTCTTCAATTCAGGGCATGCAATTAAGCTCAGTTTTGCATTATACATGCAGGTTTTAAAATCATGATTAAATCAGCAGGAGATCAATGTTTCCCACTTGTAGAAGAACTAACTACTTGTGACACAGCCCACTCTGCCTGCAACAACTTTGTCACCACCTGCCTTTCCAACATTCTTACATTTTATCTTACCCTTCTTCCAAAGATCTCAGAATGGCATACATGGCTCCACACAGAACTTTCCACCCTCACCAGCATCCTTGTGAAGCTGGTTAGGCTGAGAGATAATGACTAGCCCAAGGTCACAGATGAATTTCATGTCTCATAATAGATTTAAGCCCAGGCTTCTCTGAATTCGACACTCTACTGAGTAAATCAGCACCCACCCACCCCCAATTTGGTTTACATGTTATGAATTCTTTTTAGTCATTTGGTTTATTTTCTCTGTTGGAAATTATAGGCTTGAAGTTGTTGTTGTTGTTGTTGTTGTTGTTGTTGTTGTTGTTGTTGTTGTTGTGTTATAGATCTTGTTGTTTTATGACTGTGCTTTAACTGCATTTTATCATCTTATGTTTGTGAGCCAGCCCCCAAGCCATGTTATTGGGGTGGTCCTGTATAAATTTAGTAAGTGAAGTCTGTAACCGATTAGGAAGCTGTTCCTGAGACACTTATTTGTAGGTTTGCAAAAATGTAGAAAGGCTATAGTGCAAGCCACTATGCAGTCTAGAGTGTACTGCCCTGCTCACAATCATGCAGGTTTTCTGCTTGTGGATTATAGACACCTGGATGGTCACTGTGTGAAACAGGAAACCAGATTAGATGGAGCTTTGGCATGATCCAGCCAATAGGGATCTTCTTATGTTCTTAATGTGTTAATAAGTTTTATAACAAATTGTGGTCCCCCCCCCCCAAAAAATGTGGTGTTGTATTTTACTAACTGCGGGAGGCAGTGGAAGACAGGAGTGCCTGGCGTGCTATGGTCCATGGGGTCACGAAGAGTCGGACACGACTAAACGACTAAACAACAACAACATTTTACTAACAAGATGATGTTTCTTGTGAACTGCTTTGCGCACAGCCTACTGTGGAAAAAGCAGCACATGTTATTTATTTATTCTTAATTCATTATCAATAATATTAAATTCGTGATTAACGGCTGAAAGATTTAGGTTTTGATCAAAAGCGTCACTGACTTCTCAACAGGCAGAGCTGGTTGTGCCTAAACATCCTTTGCTTTCTAAAGGTTCCTGTGGTGTCATTTTGGATGCAAATCCTGTTCTTCCTTAATGGTAATTCTATATTTGTACAGTAATTGTAGCACAACTGCATAGCCTTGGATGAAAATCCAAGTTGATTGGCCACGTGAGCTTGTTCTTCAGCCACGCTAAAATATATATATAACAGTGAGGTAGATATTTCTGTTAGGAATTATTTAATGAAATCCGTACACCGGAAATTTAACATTGGGGAATGGGATTTCAAAATATTGTCATGTACAGGGAAAATCTTCTTAAAAGATGATATAATAAAGAGACTTGAAGATTTCAACCTATGTATATTTCAGGATGTAAATGCATGGCTTTTTAACTTAAAGGTTATATGTTCTGCTACGAAGACACTGAGTCATCTCCTTGCCCAGAATTCTTACAAAATATGCAAAGGGCAAAAGTCCATGTATTTTCTTTGAAAAGCACAAAAGGAGGAAGTCTCTGTTTCTGTGCCCTTTTTGTCTAACATGCTGAAAGCCAAGGCTTTTGAGGAGTGGGATCAGTAATTTGAATGGAGCTTGGTTTTTTAACATAAATTATACTGTAACACCTGCTTAATATAAGCAAGGAAGGAAGGAAGAAAAGGGGTAGAATTTAGTTCCCTTCCATTGCATGTACATATTTTCTGGTTTCCCACTTGAAGACAGTAAAGCTGAAACATCTCATTTGGACACGTGTCAGTTTTGTATCATGAGTTTTGTAGTATATATTTTACGCAGCACAGACAGAGTATTTTGAGAATGCTGCAAGGCACACTTCTGTAAGGCATTTCATTCCATATGCACTTTTACACTGGGAAAGGTGCACTGCTTCTGTGTGAAACTCACAATTATTCACCTCAGCATACAAAGGGAAGCATACAAAGTAAGCTGCTCATGGGGGATAGGTGGTGATGTAGTACAGTATTTGCTTGGCTATCATCTTTTCAGTTGACCTTGAAATAGGAAATTCACTGGAAGGACAGATCCTGAAGCTGAGGCTCCAATACTTTGGCCACCTCATGAGAAGAGAAGAATCCTTGGAAAAGACCCTGATGTTGGGAAAGACTGAGGGCACTAGGAGAAGGGGACGACAGAGGACAAGATGGTTAGACAGTGTTCTCGAAGCTACGAACATGAGTTTGACCAAACTGCGGGAGGCAGTGCAAGACAGGAGTGCCTGGTGTGCTATGGTCCATGGGGTCACGAAGAGTCGGACACGACTAAACGACTAAACAACAACATCATCTTTCCAGAATATCTGTGTGGCCCTTCAGAACACCATATAGGGAGAAGATCTGGAAGATGTAAAGTCTATTTTCACTTATGGGGCAGGATCTCTGCAATCTAAAAATACACTTCCATCATATTTTTTTCTGAAGGAAGAACTACATGAGGAACTATGAAACTCTCACTCTGACTTTTTGTTACCCCTGAAGCATGCCTGGTACTGCTGCTAATCATCATGTGGTTGTAGTGGGTGTGTATTACGTAACTGAGTGACTGTGCCATTTGGCTGCTCAAGAGATCAAAAAAAAATTACAACCCCTGAATCAGCATTTGACATCCTAAAGAGCAAGCCTTGCTGAATGACAAAGAGCATAGGAAGCAGGGCAATATCTTAGGCCAGGCATCCCCAAACTGTGGCCCTACAGATGTTTTGGCCTACAACTCCCATGATCCCTAGCTAAAAGGACCAGTGGTCAGGGAAGCTGGGAATTGTAGTCCAAAATATATGGAGGGCTGAATTTTGGGGATGCCTGGCTTAGGCAGTTATTGAAAGCCCCACTCAAAACTCTTTGTTTGAAAAGCTTGTAGGATATGCTATCTACACTTGAGAAGATGCCCTAAAATAAACTCTGGATGGATCCATGGGTGATCCCCACTGCAACTGGAAAGTAACAGCAGAAGACCAGGAATAGTACACTTCCTGCATTCCTTCCATATACAACTCTCCAACTGGAACCATTTTATATCCAAGATGGGTCCTTAGAGGCAGCATCATCCCACATCCTGTTGTTCCTGTCCTTTGTGAAATAAGGCAAATGTAAGAGCTCTCACATGATTTCCATGAAGCATACTGTTTTCAGCAAGGACAGTCCTTTTTTGGAACTTTTCAGTTGACCTTGAAATAGGAAATTCAGACAATCACTCTGTCTTGGCCCTTCACACAGCGAAGTCCAACTTTTAAATGATAAGGTGGACTTTGCAATGTGTCCAGCGGAACTCACGCTCAGGTAAGTGTGTATAGGACTGCAATCTTAATTAAGTTTTCAGAGTGCCCTTACTATGAGATGCTCTCAGAAAAGGAAACGGAAGCTCGCAATTCTGAACATTTTACAAAATATGCAGATATGTATAATTTAGTATAGTTTATCCCAGCTAAAGTATTGAGCCTTGGAGAACCAGAATGTGAGAGAGGTGAGAGGCAGATATAGAGATACAAAGAACTTGAGGTCAAGGAAAGAAGGGATCAGTAAAATAAGCACACAAATCCTGGAATCTAGCTATTGAAAACACTTCCAATATAATTAAGAAAAAAACGATGCCTTTCTGGACAGTAACCAGGCTAAAAGCTTACCATTTTATATTTTGTAATGAATGTACATCAATGAACCAGCTCCTGGATATAACCCACTGTTTTAAATACGTTAATGCTCTTGTACAATGCAAATTTGTTTATTGAGATAACACCAGAAAGGAAGATGTTCATATGAATCAATAAACTAATTAATTATAAGTGACTGGCTATCGGATGTTAAAAAAACTGATTCAAGCTACACCAGTAATGAAGTCAGAACACTGTATGATCTGATATTTCTCCAGGATCACCACACCTGTTGCCACGCTGCCTTCAAATGTCATTAGTATATATGTCCATATTTAGGAGGAATTATTCTCGAAGTTAATCCATAGGATAGGAACTGCCTCATTACTTGGAAGTGCTGGGGGGGGGTCAGATTTCTAACAAAATTTTAAAATTAAAATTGCTCACGAACAAAGA
This sequence comes from Zootoca vivipara, assembly GCF_963506605.1. Classification (NCBI taxonomy): domain Eukaryota; kingdom Metazoa; phylum Chordata; class Lepidosauria; order Squamata; family Lacertidae; genus Zootoca; species Zootoca vivipara. The sequence goes on from NC_083277.1 coordinate 47,862,625, forward strand.
GCATAACAAAAATTCATTGGATAGTCAGATGATGTCTGTAATAATATTGAAACAATAGACCAAGGAAGACAAATGGCAAGAGATCTCCCTGCTCTTATGATACATACAAGCCCATGGAAGGATTTAATTATGTTAAAATTAACCTTTTAAACATAGCTAAGAGGAAATATACCACTCCACTAGACAGAGATATGCATTCCTTTTGATCATGCTCAAGCAAAGTAGGTAGGCGTGCAAGTGGAAAAAGACATGCATTTCATTACCACATCCAAAAAGCAAAGCACAGCATGGGCAAGGGAATAGATTATGTCATGAGCACATGAAGACAGTATGGTATGTATTGGAAGAATGTTACAAAACTGTCTGTGGTGGGTGTCAAGAGAGGCACAACGAGGCATGAATTGAGACCTGGACAATGAGCCGACTATGAGAGACTTGAGCAGACTTGGGCTTATGGTTTAACAAGTACCTTCAAGCATGGCCGATTATGGTTTAATAAGTAGCTCAGAGAACTAGTGTAGCATAGTAGCACTGAGAGAATGCCATGAAATGGGAGCCTCCAGTTCAAATCTCTCCTCTAGGTGAGACTTGAGGCAAGGCACTTTCCCTTCACCTGCCTCCTGGGGATAATGCTGACCTAGCTTACAGGGCTGTTGTTAAGGATTACAGCGATAACATATGAGACGCTCTTTAAATACTCACATATTTTGCACAAGCCAAGCATTACTATAATTATTATTATTACTCCAAAACATAAATTATAAGAATGTAAATCATTAGAATAAATTATGGAGTACAGATGTAAATCAATAATATAGCCAGAGCGTAACTTGAATATTAAAAGTGGGTAACTTATAATTTGAATGTGCATCTATTATCATATCATCAATATGATTATTCAAAGTGTCAATCAAGGAAGCTAATGACTCCACCATTAATGATTTTGCAACCTAAAGGCTTCTGCATGAGGCTGTTGACTAATAGTAATAATAATACTTATTTCATATCATAGCTATCTTTAAATCGAAACAGAACATTTTTTCCTGAATGCTACAGCTGAGTGCTATTTTTTATATTTGTACCCAACCTTTCTACAATGAGCTTACCATCCTAATTTAGCATCAGCACAACCCTATGCAGTAGATTAGGCTGAGAGGCAGCAGTTTCCCCACTGCCACCCAGAAACTGCATGACTGGGTGAAGATTCACACATAATCCTTACTGTTAATTGTTACATTTGTTAGTCACTTGATAATAATAATAAAAAAGGCCCAAGGCGACTTAACAAGATATATTGTAGAAGGATAAAATCAATTAAAGGGACGCAGGTGGTGCTGTGGGTTAAACCACAGAGCCTAGGGCTTGCCGATCAGAAGGTTGGCGGTTCAAATCCTCGCGACGGGGTGAGCTCCCATTGCTCGGTCCCTCCTCCTGCCAACCTAGCAGTTCGAAAGCACGTCAAAGTGCAAGTAGATAAATAGGTACTGCTACAGCGGGAAGGTAAATGGGGTTTCCGTGTGCTGCTCTGGTTCGCCAGAAGTGGCTTTGTCATGCTGGCCACATGACCTGGAAGCTGTACGCCGGCTCCCTCGGCCAATAAAGCGAGCAGGGCCGTCTTAAGTATATTTGGCGCCCTGGCGCCGTGGTGCGACGGATCCCTCCGGCGCCCCTGCCCCACCCCGTTTCCCAGCGTGGTGGGCGGCCGGAGCTGCGCGGTCGGGCTGGCGGGCAGTCGGCCGGGCTGGTGGGCGCAGCTGCGCAGCGCCCGCCTGGCGGGCAGGCACCCTGGCACCCTGCTCCACCCAGCCTGGCCGTAGGGCCGGCCACTGAAAGCGAGATGAGTGCCGCAACCCCAGAGCCGGTCACGACTGGACCTAATGGTCAGGGGTCCCTTTACCTTTACCTAAAATCAATTAAAAGCAAGATAATTTTAAAGCAACAAACAACACAAGGGTGTTTCTCATCATACACTGCAACCCAGCTATTGACATTGTAGTCAATGGCAATGAAGTTTAATGGAAGTGTTCTGCAGGACTGGATAAGTTGTAGTTACCTCGACACCTGCTAGTTTTATGCAATCAAATTGATGGCTACTGTGCACAAATCTTATGCAGGTTCTAAGGAAACAGAGTGTGATTCTTTCATGTTTAAGTACTGCTGACGTCAATGGATCAAGTTGTTTTAGCAGGACCCATTTGTGACTACTAGATTTACTTGAACTCAGACTACTCTGTATCTACAGTTTTTTTAAAAAAAAGTTATTTCAAGCCAGGGCCAACCATTACATAATTTTTCTGAATCTGTAGTCTGCTTGAAGGAGTGACTGCTTTGACAGTTCCTAACAACTTTATTATGAGAAGATGATGTCATAGAATGGAGGAAAAGGAGACCATTCCACTATTGGTGCTAGGTTGCCCTTACCCAATTCCATTTCCCACTAGTTTTACACCCAACTCTTGAGGCAAGTCACCAGGAGTGCTGGGAAAAATCATTGCCAGAAGAAGAAAGGTGCTCTAAAGACAAATGGGAGGTATGTATGTCAACCCAAGAACAAACTGAACCATTATGCGCTGACGTTCATGTCCTTATTCCACTAATTTTGCCTGAATGCAAAGAACTTTCCCTGGCAGCATTTCAACAACTTATTACTGGAAAGTTGTCAGTGCAGTAGTCATGTAGCATCATTCCTGAAGCTCCCTGGGAATTTAGATTGTCACAGTTATTAGGAAGTGACCTTTCCCTCAGATTTTTTTTTTAAACTTTATTTTAAGACCAAGCCAGCATGAAATTTCTCCATTGGGAGTAGCTGTGCTTCCTTCACAGATAAGGAAAACAGCAGTGGCAAGATTCTGGAGCAAGGAGTTCCATCTATTTTGACAGTACATGGCACTGAGGTCTTGATAGATGCCTAAAGCAATATGCCTAGCAATCAAAAGGAAAGTAATGAAGTGTGCTAAGGAAAACAGATACATGACCAAAAAGTATTTTTCCAAGTCTTTTCTTCTAGCAGTCCCAGGCTTAGGAAGGTGCCTCTAAGTGTTTGGGTTGGGTTTTTTATTTAAAAAAACCTTTTACTCCTAAAACAATATTCCCTTGGATATAGTTTTGTTATTTAACTGAAGGGCTTCAATTCAGAGAACAAAGCTCACTTTCCAATGAAATCAATGAGACATGTTAAGATGTGACTTATTTAAGTTCCAGTAATTTCAAAATACCATAGCCATTATTTTTCTTTGGATTGGGACCTGTGCCTGGAATTTCAGATAAACCCTTTAACTTTTATAACAACTGTTCTATGCATGCCGTCTCCTACCCCTAACTCTCTTCGGTTCAGCTGCATAAGATTCTCCACTACTTCCCTAATAATCTAAAACCACCTCAAACAGAAGGGAAACATACACTTAACCAACCAAACCTTTTATCATACTTTCAAACTAAAACAGCACTCCTAACATAGATGATCCGTGATCTTGACCCTCTACACACCTACTAAAAGTGGCCAATTGCAAAAGAAGAAGAAGAAGAAGGAAGTTGACCACATTAGATATGCTAGCCAGGGTGAAAGACCCATTTCCCAAGACAGACCCTGCGCTTTGCAGGTCATGTTAGGCACAGGTTTGGTGCATGTGAGCAACAAAATGACTGTGTGCAGTTGGGAATATGGCTCTCCAAATACACCATGCACCTTTTCTATGCTAAATGATCTTGTATAAATAGTCACCCTCCTTAGAAGCTTCCACTTCTACTTTTAGTTAACCACAGTTTGCCATGTTGTCTGGATCCAGAATTGTGGTTAACACTAACTATGGTTCACTTCAATAAGCCCACTTCAAAAACCTTGGTTGGAAGTTGGTTTCTTTGATATTAACTACAGTTAGTGTTAATAGCATCTGCCACACCTGATAACACAAGTAACCCCGGTTAAGGGGGAAAGGAGGCAACAGTTCCAAACTCTTCCTCCGGGCTGTGCAGGAGAAGGCCGTCTGCAGTTCATTCCTGCTTGCGCACATCATACTAAAGTAAGGCTTAGCACAATGTGCAAATGTGGTGAAAGAAATGTGGTCTGTTTCTTTCACTACATGGAAAATATGAGTAAAATTGCCCCATTTCAGGGAACTGTCACCTGTATATCCTCTCCCCAATTTTCAAATGTGAAACTTAAATTCATTTATGCATTTGAAGTGTCTGTAACACAAGATCTACCCCAACTAGAATGGCAATCTTTCACTTTCTCTCCTGGATTAACAGTTACCACACATGGAGTTATTCAAGTTTAGATGTGTAATAAAGCAATCCAGAGTAATGAGAGCGCCATGCATGACATCTCCTTAATGAGAGCTCGGTGCCCAACATATCCTTAATTACATTACATTACATGCCCACTAAATTTCAAGGGAAAGGCTCTTCCTCTTTCAAGGCTGCAGTATGATACCCACTTATCTGGGAGTCAGACCCAATGAACTCAGTAGAGCTTGCTTCTGAGTAGACATGCATAAAGATAATGCTATATATTACTGTACTGGAAAGTGGTCTGGTTAATTCTTACGAGAAGACAGGCGTAGGCATTTTTAAGAACAAAAATCTATATAGATTACATCACAGAATTTAATTTGCAATTAATCTGAAGCTAATCTCTTTACTTTAAGTAAGAAGAAAGGCATTACCCACATTAAATAAAGCCACCTGGAGAGAAGACAGACCATAGGCACCACGTACATTTGAGTAGGTGCAATTTATCTGAACACATCGCTACCATACTTTGAATCATCTGCCTTATTTAATACCAAGGATTGTGACATCTGCAGAAGAAAAAATGCTGCTAACGTAAAATAAAATGCTTCCCAGAAGGAAAAACCAATTGATTTTGCTAATCTTGTTTAACATAGTATTTCATATCAGTGTGCGTGTTTGGAAAATGATTCAGCCACTGCCTGTATCTGCACTTCTGTTGCTTTGGCATTCAGTTTCAGCAGAGGTATAATTGTAGCTCCAAAGAGTTTATTTACGGAAGGCAGGATTGAACTTTGCAGCATGTGAACACACACAGAATTTGATAAAGATATTTGTGTCCCATTAATTTACAGAATTGTGATTTGCTACTCCCAGCACACCTATAATTGAATTCCAAAGCCATAAAATCACTGGGATCAAACTGGTTCAGATAGCCCTTATCGGGGCCTCCTTTTTCTTGACATATTTCTTATGTAACCGTTCTTCTTTTTATAGATTCATTTGCTTTAGTTACAAATTAACTCTGGAATGGACTCTCCCATAGACTAAATACTACAATCATATTTTTGAATACTACATAAAAGAACCCAAACTTTAGGACCCTGACGTATAAATTTCAAAGAAACGGAGAACTCAAAACTTATCTGCATACAGGCTTAGATGTTTTTAGAGGTGTTGTCCAGGTTTGAAAGTGAAAATAGTGAAATAAAAAGTGCTCTTTTCCATAAATACTGTAAAATTATGAAACTGGACTGCAGCCCTTCCCCAAGTCTGAAATTTACTAAATGCAAAATCTCTATTGATTTAAATGATATTCTAATTCTGCTCAAATACACAAGCCTAGGAACACATCTGGACAAGATAAATCCTCCTTCTCAATAAGGCCAATATACCCTCCAAAAATATGAGGCATCTCTGCTCCTTCCACACCCCCTGCTCTGCCCCTGTTCCTCTTGCATAGTGCAGGTACACATCTGCCAAAGTAAAGCCAAAGCCCAATTCACAGCTGGGTCCTAATGCCTGCACGCATGAGAAAGTTTCATGAGATGCACAGGTATGCAAAATCAGAGGCACTTTCTTTAATTTCCTTTTTAAAAAATCGTATTGGTTTTCAGATAAGCAAGACGTTTGACAAAATATTAAAGCTGTACAATATGCTTATGACCTCTCTCTTTGCTATATTGTTATATTTTGTATTTTACTTTGGGGTGGGGATTTGTTCCTTTTCTAAACTTTTTCTTTTAAGCTTCTTGCCTTATATATCAGTCCAAAGCAGGCTCTGATTTGCTGGACATTTGGGACAAACTAAAGGTGAGGTCAGTGCATTTGGGGAGCTTCCCAACCACCAACACATTGCTGCAGCCCTAATGCTGTTCGTCCCCTCTTCTAAAAGCTGCTATTAATCGTATATGATATTTGTGGGGTTAAATTCTAAGCTTACACATGTTCTACTCCGCAACAAAAAAAGCAGCTCTGGGTTGCAGCCAGGTCTCATTCAGCCTTACTTTTGCAACAACAGCGAAACGTCAAGACCCCCACAGAACACATAGTTTGGACCCAAGATATCTGAACAATGTTCAAATACAATTTCTCCCAAGGTAACGATGCAGAAATATATCCAAACCATATCAATCTTATTGAAAACTATTACCTTGCTCAGTATGTGCCATGACATCTCTCAGTCTTCCTCTTTCTGCTCTTTCCCCAACCGTTTGCAAAATCCAGGTTTGTTACCTCACCCTAATTTATAGCTCCCAACTGCAGCTGCTTATTGTTTGACATTGTGCTACTTGGTTTATCAATCTGTTCTTACAGTTTTTGGAGAATCTCAGACCTGATAAGTAGCTTGTTATTTCTATCTGCACTATTATCTTCTATATGAGGCCACCCAGCCTTCTTTGTTTTGTCTTTGCAAAATAATGGTATTTTAGCAGGATAAGCAAAGGGAAAGAGGCTTTGGCCGTCAAAGCAAGCTATCATTATGAACTCGAGCAGAAGCTGCAGGATTTCTTCACTGAGGCAACATATTTCTTACATTAGCAACATGCCTAAGATTTTAAATTTAAGTTATTAGTTGGTCATCTTGAATTCTTATTGCCTTTAATGCCAAACTTTGTTGATACTGTCTCTTACCAGTTCGGAACTACAACAGGATAAGGTATAAATATAAGGTGCAGTTGTCTAAATAAACAGAGAGGCTCCCTCAGAATGCAAATACCTATTGTACATTTTCTTTAAGAATCCAGAAGATAGAACTGCCAGACCACAAAATGTTCATAGAGTCAGCTAGGTTGGAAGGGAGCATGAGGACCATCTAGTCCAACCCCCTGAAATGCAGGAGCTCAAATTCACAACCCTGAGATTAAGAGTCTCATGCTCTAACTGAACTATCATTGGCCTAATAATATGGGGATGTTTAAGCTGGGATGAAAGGACAAGGGACACATTTTCTCTTTCCCACTCTCCAAATCGCCTTATAGCAATGAAACACTCAGGACCTTGTGTTTTACTTTTTTTTTTAAAAAAAAAAAGTCCAATATCATGCACAAAGCAGCCCTGAAATACATTTTTATATTAAGGCCATGGTTAAATGATATAAATAATAACTAGGCATTATGTGTGCACAAACCCATTGCCTTTGCATGCAGTCCCTTTCCTCCTCGCTTCCCAGCTTGCCAAAATTAAACCAGGAAATCTTTATTTAAAAAAACCTATGGCTATGTGAAAACTGGGAAACAATAGACACGAGGTTTGGAACAAACCAGCGTTTTCAACCAACTTCAAACCCTCAGGAAGGGAGAAGGAAAGAAACTGCAGACATGAGCACAAAGCTTCCCAACACCTCAGTTTATTAAGCCATGATATGACCATCCAAACACAGCCTCTGTCTCTCTGCTAGTCTTTACCTTCAGCTAGCAAAATGGTAGAAAATTATGTAGCTGATTAGGCACCCTTGGGTGCCACTGAGCAAACTGGTTCACATGAAACAGACAGACACACACACCTCACTGATAAATGAGCTATAATACCCAACTGATAACAGGGATGGAGCCTGTAATCTATTACACCACATCCCATCTTGACCCCTGTTATATTATCTTCTGCCCAGTATCACTGTAAAATAATGGAAGTTATACATACAGGAAGAGCAACAGCCTTCCAAAGACTAAGATTCTGTTGCTTTCACAACATGTACTAAAAATTCCAGATGTTGCCAGATGTGGGCACATTTCAAGAGCAGACTGGTTTGGGGGAACGGTTCCAAGGCAACCTCTGAGATTTTTTCCTCTTTCATATTATATATACTCTAAAAATACCACCACAATTAACTTTTAAAACCTCACCATCACACACTTCCAAATTCTTCTCCTCAGCTACTGTGTGCACCCTTCTCCCTATACTATAGTCATCTAGAAACACTTTCAGTTTCTGCTTCTTTCAGAAAATTCGGCCAGCATCCCAGAACTCCTGTCTTAACACAGTTAATCCCATCTTATTTTGTTTACTGAGAAATAATGTATACAAAATATGCCAAAAACAATATGCCTCCTATGTTTCAGAGCAAAGATATCACAAATATTCCAAAATACTGCGAACACAGAATGTATCATAGGCTTTGCAAATTCCAGCCAGCCGTCCCATGCATTTTTCTGCATGGAGAAGCGCTTCTTGTTTGGAAAACAACATTTTAAAACAACGTTAAACAAAGATAAGGCACTTGGAAAGACTTTCTAAATCATCACTTGAACTTTCGCCTACATAGAACCAGCATCCTGTCAGTCAGAATGAATGGAAAGATGTGCACATGACTTTCACACCACAACATTACATCACATCATATGGTGGGTGCAACAGTGAATGATACATAGGATCAGCTGTTTAATGTGGTGTCTGCAACTCTCTGCCGCTATAGAAAAACTGTATTCGTGAATAAAATGAGACAAAAATAAATGTAGGAATAATGTTTTTGCAGAAGCTAATTCAGGAATTAGCACTTTTAAGTGATGACACACAGAACACTGAACATAGTGTTTATTGCATTTATGTCACACTTTATTACATTCATGTCACACTTTTTTGTCCATGGTTCACTCCCCTTCTCAGTTAATCCATACAACAACCCATTGAGGGATGATAAGAGGCTGTGGCTGGTCCAAGGTCACCCAGTGAGCTTCATGACTTGAGTGGGGATTTGAACCCTGATCTTCTAGGTCCTAGTCTGACACTCTAACCACTACACCACATTGGCCTCCTAGAGTATTTCTGTTATGCTATGAGCAAAATTAAGTAGGTAAATAAATATGGGGAAAGCAAAATGTTACTTGGAGAAGGATCTGAAATATTTTCCTTGAAGATTGAATTTGTTTTATTCTGGGTTGTTTTATCTGATGTTTTCATGTGTTGCAAACCACTTTAAGATTTTTTCTTTAAAATATAAAGTGTTATGGAAATGAAATTATTATTATTATTATTATTATTATTATTATTATTATTATTAATGGTGATCAGAGAGAGATTCAAAAAAGATCAGGATGATGGGTTTCAAAGAGAAAGTATTGGCAGCAAAGCATAGTAAAATGGATGTGAATTATAGAACACAAATACATAGAGCATTATACATTTAAATCTTCCATATGTTTTATTCCACTTATATACTGTTTTTCAGGTGTAAGCAATATTTCAAAGTAGTTATGATTATATTAAACCACAACATCATCACCAACAAAAAGAGTTAGTGCCAGACAGAGATTCAACAACCAGCTTGGACTGAACTAACAGAAAGAACTGAATATTGGGAGAATACATTTTAAATTCATTGTGAGGATTGTTAGCTTTCAGGGCCGGCTCTAGGTACAGTCCCAGTGGCGCAGGGCGCCAGGGCGCTGGGCTGGCAGGTGGGGCGCTGCGCGGCAAAGCCGCACGGAAGCCATGCTGCGCGCTGCGAGGGTGGGGGCGCCGAGCGATCTCTGCTCCTCAGCGCCAGGGCACCCGGCCTGCTCGAGACTGCCCTGTTAGGTTTCTTTCTTTCCAAGCTGGTGATATAAAGTAGCAGAGGAACATGGTGCCTAAGCTAACCCAAAAAAGTAAAAGATAATGGAAGACAGCCCAGCTCTAATACACGTACTTGGAAGTAAATCCCACTGAACTCAGTGAGATTTACATCCGAGAAGACATGCATAGTATTGCGCAGCAAATCAAAGTGATGAAGATGTATGCATTTTAGTCATAAAGGTTTGAATGTACTCAGGTTTGTACTCAGGTTTTCCTAGATTCCTCACAAAAGGTGAAGGTGTGGAGAGAGATTAACAACCAGAGGTAATTTCATGAAATATGTGGTTGATATATTGACTGCCAGCGCTATCAAGCAGTCAGTTTTCACATCAAGTGGTACACAACCCACTCAGCATCATATAGCCATCAGCAGCTGAAATCTCTGGGCTCACTCAAGACTGACAGATAATAATTAGCCCATGGCCAGCATGGAAGGCAGCTGTTACTATATTTTGGAACTTAAGTGTTTGTTTGTTTTTGTTCTTGGTGTTTTTTACTGCATATTTTCTCATGTACTTTAAAATGCGCAAGGTGATTCATGACAATAAATAAATAAATATTGTTATTAGTGTGGATTTCTGAGTTATGAAAGTCTGGTGTTCTGGCCAGAATAATTATTTCAAAATATGTCAGGTCTTGTCTCAGTTTTCACCCTCAATCCATGCAGGAACAGCAGGATAATACTGAAGAATGAATAATAAAGTTTTATCTTGGAAGGACGGAACTCTGCTTTTAAAAACACAGCATGAACTTCCAGTCTCATGCTTATTATACTCATGAGCAAGGCTAACTAATTGTTCTGGGACTCACTGGTTGTGATTGGAGAAAGGATATCAACTTTTACCGTTGATGGGTTCAGAATCTACATGCATGTGTTTGATGTTTCATAAGATACAGCCTTAGAAACCCTGGCTGTAATCCCACTAAGAGAAACTAACAATCAAACACGAAACCCAGAACCTCATAGCCGGTAGAGCAGGCACAGGCAAACTTGGCCCTCCAGATGTTTTGGGACTACAACTCCCATCATCCCTTTGGGACTACAACTCCTGTAAACCCTGACCACTGGTCCTGTTAGCTAGGGATGATGGGAGTTGTAGTCCCAAAACATCTGGAGGGCCGAGTTTGCCTATGCCTGTGGTAGAGTGGCCCAAGTGTTAACTTTTAACAACCTAGTCCTTCAAATATGGTCCACAGTATCTGGCTGCACTTGCTGATGTAATATGCAGGTTTGTGTAATCCAACAACTATAGCAGTTAAGTACTAAATCCTTATTTTGCTGGAGTAGCAAGCCCTGGAATCAGGCCATTAAATTTGTGGAGGAGGGGGAGATAATTGATTAAGAGACTAAAGGGAGAAAGTACATTGTGCCACTGACATCACTGGGGCTAAGTGTGCCATCAAAAACTTAAGCTCTGTTCATAGAATCATAGTATATAGAGTTGGAAGGGACCTTGAGGGTCATTTCAATAAGGTTTAAGCTTAACTAGCTCCCTCTCACTGTAGACTTCCAAAAAGAAATGACAGCCATGAGGAGGGAGAGTCTTGTGCAAATAAATATTAGAAAATGTGTGTCACCTTTTCCTTAAGCTCCTAATAGAGATAATCAAAGTGTTTGTGCTGTAAAACCTGTTCTTCTGACCATCACTGCTTCAATTATCAGCCAGTTACAAAAGCCTGTAATTAACATTTTTCTTTTCATATCACCTAGCTTGAAGTAACAAACAGCCTTGTGTTATTAAGATCCGAATCTCTTTCACAATTTTGATGCAAAAAGGACCCCAAAACCATTATTTGAAATGATAATTTAGCATATATATGGAATATTCAAGAAGCTACAGAATATCATGTTCAAAAAGAAAAAGAAAAAAACCCACAAGCCAAGGTGCTTAAAGAAGTCCTACCCTTCCCAACATTTATATACGCTATAGCGGGGGTAATCTACATTTTGGGAGAGTAACTGTCCCACTACAGCACTGTGACATAAGAAAGCCTTTCCCTGGGAAAAAATGAAGTGCAGTGCATTGACAAAAGCACATACAGTACAGTGGTATCTCGGTTTACAAACACAATTGGTTCCAGAAGTCTGTACTTAACCTGAAGCGTACTTAACCTGAAGCAAACTTTCCCATTGAAAGTAATGGAAAGTGCAATAATCTGTTCCAGACGGTCCGCAGAGTACTTAAACTGAAAATACTCAAACCGAGGTGTACTTAAACCGAGGTATGACTGTATTTTGCATGCAAAAGGCACCAAAGCACACATTTCAAGGACCAGAGCTGGGAATGATTTCTGCCCGAGTCCCTGAAGAGCACCTGTCAGAACACTGAGGTCAACTAATAAATACTCTGATTCAGTATGCAAGTCAGCTCCTGATAGCATTGGTGTGGTGCTCACTTCAAAGCCAAGCAGGAAGTGCATTCACTCCAAAATCCTACAATTTTGTTCAGTAGTTTTCTAGTATATACAGCTAGAAGAGAAGTGTTACTACTTTGGAATCAGTGTGATGTGTGTTTGAATACTCTTCTATTATTATTTTTAGAATCACCCCACCTCCCTGCATATAGAAAAATGTCCTATCTGGATGAAGCCCTGAGAGGTTCCTTTTGTATGTGCAGTGAGGTTTAAAACAAGCAAGCAAACAAACAAAAACAAACAAACAAACAAACAAACAAACAGTAGCATTCAACTTGTATGTGAACTGACCTATAAGCTGAAGCGACATAGTTTAGGAAAAGCTTAATTACTTGATTCTCCAGTTATCTATGAACAGGGTTTCATTCTCAACAGTTCCTAATGGGTTTTAAAAGATGCATTCAGAGAAATATAGCTGGAAGAACTATGGCTGAATATTTTCCTGTTCAACAGGAATTAAGATCAAGAGAAACCTACAGTTATCCCACTCAGACATGAGAAACAATAAAGGAATCCCAGATCCTCAGGCAATTTGTTATCATCACTGCTGAGCTGTAAAACAGCATGAGAAAACTTATTTTACAAGCCTCCACACCTATGAATATATTTGACCACTCTGCTACAACAAGACAGTGGTTTGATGACCAACAGACAGCAGAAACTATTCTAACCTGCAAACATGTTACATACATTAATCTAAATATTACTCACTCTCCAAAGCTGTAGCCTGTCTGGAATCGCCGCCACCCCCGCCAAATGCCAACTAATACAACATGAAAACATATGATTCCTCACTGAAAATATTTCAGAGTATCTAAATATTAAGAATATTGCTTAATTCAATCCAAATAATTTAAATAGATACATTGGAGGGATTTAAAACAAAACAAAACAAAACAAAACAAAATGAACTTTTGGTTTGGGACATGGTAAGGAAAGAAGGAAGGACAGAGGGGTGCATAGAATACCAGGGAACAGCAACAGATATATAAAACAGCAGGACAGGGGCCATGATAAGAGAATGGCACCTGGATGCACATTAAAATGGAAAAAGCATCTCGTTTCCTGTGATTTTTGAACTTTCGCAGAACCAAAATGCACACAGACTCCAACTATGCATCAAACTACACAAGACAGGCAACTTATATGATACCACCCCCATTTAAAAACAAAACAAAACACAGTCGTAGGAGGGTGGAACTGGGAGTAGTGGGGGGGGGAGACCCTTCTCCAAATTCTACAAACCCCCCCCCACAAGCTGCTTTGCTCACCACCTGGAAGGGGGGGAAACAGGGTCCTCAGAAACCTTTTCCCCATGAGTGGAAAAGTGGTTGAGAGGGCATGTGAAGCGGACAAACTGCAGAGAGTGAAAGGGTTAAGCCACCCCTCCCCACCTCATTTGTTCCTCAGTGGAGCTTCCAGTAGCTGCTCTGTGGCTAGAAAACTGCATTTGGTCTGGAGGAAAAATATCTCAGGGCTGGTCATACCAGCGGCCCAATGAAACTCGGACATGGGACGTGCGTGTGCTGTGAGGTGTGGCGGCGGCGGGGGGGGGGAGGGCGGGAGCCTGCATCCAATCCTATTCTTGAAACCCCTATTACAGCAATGGACAACCGAGTTCATCTCTGAGGGCTAGATCAGAAGATACAATAAGCCGCAGGCCATGGCTAATCTGAATTTCTTTCCCCCTAAAATTAACATAACTCTCATAGCACTCTCACCATGGATGCCAAAGTAGAGTACAAATGTATTTATTTGAAATATATTTATTTTGGCAGAAAAACAAAACTTGACGTGAGACAGCTGATCGCAGATTTAAACACCACAGTCAGAATATTCACATCACCTCAGACACAAGGCTTTTCAATGGAGACTGCTCATATGCTGGCCTGCAGCAGTGTGTGTTTGTGTGATAGGCACACCAGCGTGAATCATTCCTTAGTTTCGACTCAGATTTATCTTTCTATCTGCGGTAGTTTTGCTATGCTAAAAAAAAACACCACAATACTGAATAGATGGACCAAAGCTTTCTTCTCCTTTTTTTTAAAAAAAAAACATTGCTAATTATCAACCAGCAACGTAGCAAGTAAATGACTTGTTGTTCAGTAAGATGGGACTTTGGGATTTGTAGTATTGAATTCATAGACTTTGTCCTGGCTCTGTAAAGACTGCCTGGTATGCAGATGATACGCTTAGTCATGAGGAAAAGAGGTGGCTTTGACATGTCTGTGGACCATCACCTGTCCATTGACTGATTTTAGGAGTTCGTGAGTCGAATGAATCAGGTAGCTCAGCTGGTAGAGCCTTAGACTCTTAATCGCTGGGTTGTGAGTTTGAGACCCCACAGTTGGGCAAATGATTCCTTCATTGGACTAGATGGGTCTCAGGGTCCTTTCCAACTCTGTGATTCTATGAGCCAGATTTTTTATATAGCTCAAAAAAGACTGATGGGGTGTTAACCCTTCAAAAGGCTCTTACACACTGCCACACACTATTGTGTCTCACAGAACAATGCAGGCTTGCTGGCAAAGTTGCATGCTGTGGTGCAGCTTCACACTGTACATTCTCTAATAGCATCTACACATAACAGTTCCTGTAAGGCTATAAAATTGTTCAGTCACAGACATCTTCATTAATAATAATAATAATAATAATAATAATAATAATAATAATAATAATGACTACTACTACTATTTCCTATTTCCTGTGTCTTCATGGTACTGCAAATGGTTCAAGTATGTATGGGGCAGTAGATAAGCATAGTATTCTAACTTTAGAAACATAGGTTCACAATATTGGAAGCCATTATTCCTTCGCATCAGTGTGAAATTGCCCATGCCAAATTTGCTATTCTCCCTTATTACTCAGTGTGCATACAGGCACAATTGTCATTTACAAATACAGTATCAGTCTTTTTTTGCAGCAGATTATTTCTATGTATATCAGGCATCCCCAAACTGCGGCCCTCCAGATGTTTTGGCCTGCAGCTCCCATGATCCCTAGCTAACAGGACCAGTGGTCAGGGATGATGGGAATTGTAGTCCAAAACATCTGGAGGGCCGAAGTTTGGGGATGCCTGATGTATATTATAAGAAATAAATGTTTGTGGCCACTAACTCATATGTCTGTTGAGGGAAAGCCCCTAAAAACTTTGACTTTGGCATATTAAATGACTGTGCAAACCTTCCCTAGATTTCTGATTGTTGTGAAACTATTATCTTCTATTCCAAAGATTTTTTATGTATGTGGAGGAAATAAATATTTCACTCCTGTCAGTCCCTTTGCATGTGTCCAAAGGATTACAAGCATGCGCTGCAGATTTTATTTCCTTTCTTCTAAGAGAAAGCCTTCAGTATCACACTAGAAGCTGCTTTTTAATGCTACAGAGAAAAAAAGAAACAAATAAAGCTTTTGATGATTATGGTGGGATGGAAGTCTCCGTTTCAACACAAAACATATATCTTCCCTTGTGCATTTCTGGGCTGCGGCCACTTAATAATAATAATAATAATAATTGGGAGGTTGTAGTGTGCCATACTTTGGGGTACTTTGTGAGACTCTATTAGTTGATTACTTCCTAATTCCTACAGTAGCAATTAATTCCAGTGGAAATTCATTTTTCAAACCTCGTCTACATATCTCAAGGTGCAGAGGTAAAAGTTGCAGTGACATCTCTTTAACTCAATCTGTGACGGAAACTTTCTGACTTGAGAAAGTGCAAAGAAGTTTCAAGGAAGCAATACTAGCCCTTGACAGGAGTAGCTTAGGTAATGGGTACTACTGCAGAGTCCACTCAGTTCATTCTGATAAACCACTTCAGTTACCATCTTAAAACAGTTTGTACAATGAAAACTGCTATTGAAACAATAGCAAAACCAACTATTGTACTTTCAGTGTGTATGTGTGTACTTTGCTGAATTAGTGCAAAAGGTGTAGATGCTTGCAGGAGTGAGCTTGTCAAATCATAGAATCATAGAGCTGGAAGGAAAGCAGGCATACATCAGCACAGAAGCAAATGTTATCATTTGGCCAGGGCACACCCACATATCAGTCAATGGGATTGATCAAATTTTGCAAGTCAAAAAGTGAAGAGTCTCACAGATTGAGCCTCTGAAATCGACGGAATGAATGCTGGTCCACAGGTCACTTTAACCCACAGTTAAATTATGGTTTAATGGTGAATGTGCAATGTACTGGTACATGGAGCAAAAATTGTGGGTGCTTCACTTCTCTCCCACTCCTGCTGCCACACTGCTGAGAGCTAAAGCCATGGTTTGATTTAGTTTTATGCGTGTACGGTTTGTTTCTTTCCAAACTAAACAGGCTGCTAAACTTTGTTCTTTGCTTACTGCTTATGGTTTGTTTGGAGGAAACAAACTGTAAGCCTGGGTTCCAATGTAATGCCAAGCCAAACCATGACTTAGCCCTCTGCAGCTAAGCTTAACTGTTGTAGGCATAAAGATCAGATAATTTTGAGTTAGTTATCTTGAACAGTGATCTTCAGCAAACGTACTGAGAAATTCAATTTGAAAGTCAATATACTTTTCCCAGAACTGCCATCCTATGCACACTTAGCTCAGGATACTTCTGACTAAACATGAACCAAACTGAGCTACAAGTGGATTTTGGATTAGAGAGTTTGAATCGAATTTACTGCAAGATATGTATTTCTGTGGCTCAGTTTGCACATAGCATTTTTCATGTGCACAGATAATCTTATACATGTCTACTCAGAAATAAGTGCCATTAAGTGAGATGGGACTTGCTTCCATGTAAGTATAGGATTGCAGCCTAAGTATAGAAACTCTACTTTCATGTAGAAAAAAGGGTACAAATGTTTATTTGCCACAGCTTACATAGGAACCAAGTGATTGCCTTAACTTTGTAATTAAATTGATTTCAGTGTGGACATGTGCTCCCAGTTTTCACAAACAACTTTGTGGGTATAATGGAACATACATTTGTGTAGGGTATCTATACCCTAACCATGCATCAGAGCTGCTATGGAACTTTTTGAAAAGTCTTGAAAAGCCAACATGAGACATACCTTAAGAATAATGTTCCAGCGTGGGAACAAACAGTAGGATATGCTGGCTATCAACAATAAACCCATTTTCACTCACTTGTCAATAACATGGCGATAACATTGGCTGCAATTTTATGTTCAATTTCCTTTTCATGCTCTCGCTCACATTAAGAACTTTCACACATGGCACAACTGGTGGGAGAGTTTTTCAGCTGTGTTTTTTTAGCTTCACAAGGGGAAACAGTCTCAGCCCAAGATAGCCAGTCTCTGGTGTAATGATCACTTTGACAGCTCAGATTAAATAGGTGATTCACAAATCAACGTGAGCACTGAGCATAGCTCTGTTGATATCATTGCACCCTAAACTCTTTCTCCCCCAGAATGCTGCGTTGCACATATCTTATTTTTTTTAAAAAAAGACTTTGTTAAATTCCAAATTTACTGTTTGAAAAGGTGTTCAGATGGTATCCAACCTAGGTAATTTCAGAGTAGAAATTACCAACTGAAACGAATAGACCCAACTTAGTCATGTTTGTTAATTTAAGTAGGTCTTCTCTCACACTGGATGCAAGCCATATGTTTCTGAACAGCAGTTGTTATGTCATCCATTATCATAACTCTTGTAGGGATAAGGACAGGAAATTTCAAGAGTATAATTTTTCATTAAGAACCCTATATGTGAAGTTATCTGATTTTTCAGAAGCTGCCATCAAGAGCAATTACAGTTTTTACATGAGGGGCTCCAGGCTCCAGGAAAAGAACAGTTTCCTCACCATATCACAACAATGCAAGGAGAAGAAACTGGTCCTCTGCCACAGCGGTATTAAATCATGACCTTGTTACCACGGTGGATCATAACTCACACATATTGCCTCAAAGTTACAACACTAACAGGAACTTGCAGTCTCTAGTGTATACTGCCCTAGGGAGAAATGACAGTGGGAAACTTACAAAACACGCCTGCAGATTTGGGATATGACACCAAGGCAGCATCTATTTCACAATGTATAATCTCTGTTGTGGCAGGATTATACAGTACTTGGAACCTCGCTTATGCTCTTTGCTGTGGTTTGGAAGGCAAAGAGAAAAATTGTGATTTTTAAAAAAATCCACCAGAAGTGGATGAGGAAACAAACTTTCTCCCTTTCTCATCATCTTGACTAAACACATTCATTACCACCACAGGTAGAAGAGGTGCCCTCTGAGTTTTTAGCATCCCAGATGTAGGAACGGTGGACAAGTTTCTGCAAACAAACTGTCCTGCATTATGGGCATATCCACCTGAGGCATAGACAAACGAAAGCCCACAATTCATCACCTCCAAAGAGCACTTATATGTATATATACATATATACACATGATGAATGTAAACCACAGAGTTCTATTAGGATGACAGGCAGAATTCCTATCAAGAATGCGTTCTCATTCCCATTACAGCGTGAGGAAGATACATAACTCAGACCTGATGCAAAGGCAGGCCACATGAGCCCATCACCAATAGAAGTCTGGGAGATTTTATTCCCATTTTTCGAAGGCATTACTTGCCAGTAAAACTTTTGCCACCACCTCTCCCTTTTTTATCTGTGTCTAGATTCTATCCCATTGGATTTCTTTAACCTGTAATTAACCATTATTTAATAGGTGGTAGCATGGGCGTAGCCAGGATATGTTGGGGGGCAGGCTTCATGTTAGGGGGTGGCAGAACCTCAGTTCGTTAAGCATTTTTATTGATTTAGTTGATGGGGGGCGGGGACAGCTTCCCCCTGCCTCTCCTTGTCTATACCCATGGGTGGTAGATGTGCGCATGGCACAGGCAAAAACACACTCAACACTCTGCCTGGAAACACACAGGCTTCTTTGCACTAAATGAGTTCAGGGTCTACTTCTGGAAGTCATGTAAGTGATTCCCCATGCCCTAGTGGCCCCCGACCCCAACCATACCTGCTCCTTTCAACCCCCCACCCCACCCCTCAGAAACCTCAGTCTCTATCTCATTCCCTACAAAAGAGCAAAACTTTCTGAGAGCAAGTGAGTTCTGCTGCTCTCCCAGACGACCATTCAGTATGTAGACAGCCTTCCCAATCCCCGCTCTCTCATCCCACAAGCCAAGTGTCCTGAAACCGCTGTCCCCTCGTGCCCGTCTCAGCCCCACAAGCCCTTCCCGACGCGCAGCCTCCCTCCGTCCCTCTACAGACCCCTGGCACGCGCCCCCACGGATCGGGCGGGAATTCCCTGCAGCGTCACACCGCCGCGAGACGCAGACCCTCGGCAGGCAGGCAGGCGGGCAACGCCGCCCTCCCGTCCATCCACCCGCTTCCCGCCGCGCCGCCAGAGGCTCTGGCTGCCTCTCCGGCTCACACACTGACCTGGAGCTGTCAACTCGGCAGCAGGAGAAACTCTTCCCGTCTAGTGGCATGAACTCCCCCGCCCGGCCCGTCTAGGGACAGGCGCCGCCTCTCAGGGCTCACGGCGCCGCTGCCCCGCCCTCCGGCCAGCCCCGCGTCCCACCCACCCTCGGCGGCGCCCGTGTGGAGCTGGCCGGAGCGAGGCAGTTTGCGCCTGTCGGGCCAGGAGGAGGAGCGGGGGCGGAATGCCCACGGGGCCACGCGAGGCCCTTGTGGGGGAGGGAGTGCGTGCGCGCGTGTTTGGCGCGCCGTGTGCTGTGCAGGGCGCCGAGGGGCCAGGTGACGCGGGCATCTGCTCTGCAAATGGACTGGGGGGAAATGAGTGGCCGCGTCGAGGCTGTCCGATGGCTCTTCTGTGGCCAAGCCCAAGAGGAGTGGATGCAGCGTGGCCCAAGACCGGGGTGCTGCCGCATGGTCAGGCCATTGGCCTACCTTGCGCTGTGCTACCTGCACTGGCTGGCAGCGGCTCTGCCTGCGGAAGGTTCTCCCAGCCCTACTGCTCCTCAGGCCCAGGGGTCCGAGGTGGGGTGGTGGGGGCTCCCCAACATGCTGTGGCCAGAATTAGGGGGACACTGAGTGGGGGCAAAAAAGCAGGTCCATTGGCTCCTCTTTCGCAGGAAGGTCTGCACTGGCAGCAGCTGCCCAGGGTTTCAGATAGGCACTTCTCCCTGACATACCTGGAAATGCCGGAAATTGAACCAAATGGAAGCACCCATGTACTGTACAAAAGAAGGCACAGCTGTGTTACCTGTATGGATGGTGCCACAGTTGGGACTGGACGTGCCAAACCAGAGAGAATGGCTGTGGTTGCTCACTGCCTTGCTATCTGTCACCCTGCCCACCAGTGGCATGTCAATTGGGACTGGACCCAGCAGGTCCAGCATTTCACTGCAGCACCCAGAGGGACTGCGCAGAGGTGCTTCCTACCACATTTGCTCACTTACCCACTCCCTGCCTGGGTGGCTGTGCTGGGCCCTGCCTTATTGCTGCCCAGACAAGAGGAGGACAGACAAGTGGGCAGCTACTTTGTAGTGGCTCTCGCTTGTCTGGTTTTTTTTTTTATGGAAGAGGAGGAGAGAAGGTGATGCTGTGTAGGTAACAGCAGCACATCCCAGAGGAGGCCAGAAGGACCCAGGGTGTGCTCCACTGGCAGTGACATCTCCTGCTCTTCAGTGGCAGCTGGTCTGGGGCTGGCCATCAATGAGATCCTGAAGAGGCCTTGGTAGTTGGCCGATAGTGCCCGCCTCTGACTTGAACCAGGAGGCATTGCTAAGGAACGGTAATTTCGTTCTTTAGGAAAAAAAATCGAATGGTAAGGCACAAAGGCAGCCTGGAAATTCTGCAATCTAATTATTTTAACAAAACCTGTGTGGTGGTGAAGAAACAATAGTCTGTATGCATTCAAAAGTGATGTTGCAAAGCCTTTGCCAACCTGGTGCCCTCCAGATGTTGTGGATTACAGCTCCCAACAGCACAGCTATGCTATTACTGTTGTGGCCCAAAACATATGGGAGGGGGCTCCAGGTTGGCAAAGGATGGGTGCCTTCTCAGGGTGGAATTCTTTCTGATGAGTTCTCTCTCCCATTAAGATCTGTCCATATGAACCTGTGAACAGGAAGCGAGTGCTGCCATTGGCAGAGCCAGGAAGGTGTCAAATCTTCATAGCAGAGCCGTTCCAATATTATTGTGGGGGTGGGGTGCTATTATGGGAAAGGAGCAAAAGCTCAAGTGACTTATGGATAAGATGCCAACAGGAAACTAAGTGGTCCCCCCCCAAGGGTTTACGGGTTTTTGCATGGTGTTGCAGAATTGTTGCAAATTTCTTGTCAGGGATCCAGGTGTATTCCCTAGAGAAGCACTTCTGATGCAAGGGGCACTCAGTTCCTCAATGTGCAGGGCACCATGGATCTGATCCAGCTAAAGCGACTGCAGACTTAGATGGACTAAAGGGCAATATTTTGTGGTGGGGAAAACTTTGCACTTCTATTAGCACATAGATAGCTAGCACCATCTTTAAAGGGGATCATCCCATCTTTTCACTCGGGTAGGGTGGATGCCTCTCCAAAGATGCTGCTTGCTAGGAAACAGTTGCATCACTTGAAAAACAAAGAATGTTTCTTGTTCCGTTACTATTGGTTTTACCAATTTTTTGCAAATTTAATTAAGAGGTGATTCAGTCCATGTCTGCGCACGTTGGTGAATTGTTTGAAGTGGTACTCTTTTTAATTAAACAAAAAGCTTTGTTAGACACTAATGCTCCCACACTGTATAACTCAAATGGAGGCCTGTTTATGTAGCTCTAAAACAGGTGTGGGAAACCCTTGGCCCTCCAGATGTTGCCATATTAACAAAGTGTGCTCCTTGCCCTGAGCCCAGTTCAAGTAAAACAATAGAAATACTAAACTAACTGACCAATCAGGTCAGTTCTGTGTGTCCCCCCCCCAACAAAAGTCCTGCCCACCCCCTAACAAAAATCCTGGCTAGGGCCATGGCCCAGTGGCTTGTCTAAGTTGGGTTGAGTGAGTGTTGTTCCTGCATAGCATTTAGCTTCTGCTTAGATCTGTAATGAATCAAATGTGGACCTAGTTCAACCCCACCAACTCTGGCCATATCTGCACACATTTGTGAATTATTTGAAGTGATATTATTTTTAAATACCTTTACCTATTCTGGCTACAAAAAGATTTACAGGAACAATATTGTTTTTCATTTAACTGGTAAAAAGAAAATACCAATTTAATGGTTGTAGTTCTTGTAACTGAGCAAAGATTAAAGTGCACCCCAGAGAATATATTAATGCTTTTATTAGAAAAAAATATTATGGATTCCAAATACACACACACAGAGAGAGGTAACATCTAGCCCAAAGAGAAAATAAATTCTTGAGAGACAATTTTTCTTATTTTTTTTCTTATTCCATTAAAATTGCTGACACAAAATCATGGGAATGCTTTAACTAATAAATCATTTTTTCTTTGTCGGTTTTGGTTAATTTTAGTAAACAAGACTGGCACGTGAGCAAATTTTTAAAACTTAGTGTTTAAGCATTGATTTTTATTGACAGTTTTAATGCATACTTTATATTCTGTGTAAATAGCTTAGGTCTTATTTACAATTAACTGATACACAGATTTAGTTAAATAAATAATTTGCTTGGATCAAATACTTAATCTCATCTTATTTGTGAAACACATCTCATTGGTGATTGCTTATGTTGGCTTCATAATCAGCCTTAGTTTTTTGGGGTGAAAACTCAGCAAAGCATAACTTGCAACTCCTTTCTTCCCAAACCCAGATGGGCTGTGCTGTCTGTCCTATTTATAGATACACATGTTTCTTTGTTACCGTACTTTCTTCTTAGGTTATTTACATCACAGTTCTATTTATGTCACACAAAACCCCACTTAGTTCAACTGGACTTCCTTCCATTTAAGTGTGCATAGGATTGCATCCTTAGATGACCTAGAACTCAATGCTTTGTAAGTTTACATCAATTCAAATTCTCAGGTACTGCTATGCATGAAGTGAATATATCATAACTGGGTTAAATAGGGGTCTGCACTGTGGTTTTAGAAAACATAGCCGTATGCAGCATAAAAGCTAAAAGGGCATGGAGGATATATACGGTATGTATATATATTTGAAGAGATGTCATGCTTTCCTTTCCATTCTCTGGCAACTCTTGCTTTTCCTTGGTTTCAACGAATCTCTTGAAAACCAGCATAAATTATAATTTAAATGCCCCGTTACTGTTCCTTTTCAACTTTGGTTTATATTACCCATAGGTTTCAATATGTCATCAAGGGAGCCTGTATTTTGCTGCTGGAAAAGTAGATTTAGATTTTCCCTCAACATCACCTTCCTAATGAAAGCATGTTACTTTATTAACCCTTAAGCATACAGAGAGAGTTTATAGGAACACATTCACAAACTCTGAGGAACCAATTTCACCATGTAAATCACTTTATTTAAACCATTTGATTCAATTTGCAAAGGTTCCTGATATGAAAGAGTGCTTCAAAACACACGGCTTGCATCAGAACCCACACATGTGGGCCATAATATTTTGCATTAGCTGAATGGTCTCCAGAGGCAGCCCCAAAGTTGCCAGACTTCTATCTTCCAGCAGTGAGCCTTGCTGCTAACCAAAGCTAATGAAAGGCACTCCATGCTACGGATGCAACCAAAGAATCTAGAAGCAAAACTGAGTCCACAAGTACCTCCAGCCATGGACCTTTTACTTACAGAGGAGTGTGACTTTGTTGAGAACAGACATATCTCAAGGAGTTCTGCAGTATCAACTCTTATTGGTACTACCTGTAGATTCAGCCTGATCAAGTCCATCACTCATCAAGGCCAGGTATTCCAGAATGACCTCACTTGGATTCAATGAAGAGTAGAAATAAAGCTGGTCAACATGCTGATGACACCAGATTTCCCCCCCCCCCCGCCGCCGCCGCAAGCTTACCACCTCATCTAACAGGTTGATGTTAGACAGCATGGAAGACAATATTGAACTTGAGGAGATCATGGGACATTGCATTCATGGCAGGGGCATCTTCTGCCACCTGGGAAATAATAGAACCATTGCAAAGTGATGCCTCCAGCCCCACAAGGATGTCAGGGGCCATGGTATGGAATATTCACTGAGCAGTTGAGAAGAATCAACAGATTCTTGAGAAGAATCAACAGATTATTGAGAAGAATCAACAGATTCTTCCCTTCCATTTTGCTCAGTGAAGGTCATCAACCAAAGTAGTCTCAGTCTCAAAGGCAGGCCAGAAAGCAAACTGAACTGGAGCCAGAAAATCAGTTCAATCCAAATGCTTGAATTAAGGTCTATGGAGGATTGCAGATGCTGCTAGAATGTCCACATACTTAATCTCTCCAGGACTGTCTCTTTCCAGCCCTGTACTTTTGAAATCTGCAGTGCAATGATACATGATTGCATTTTTATAAAATTGTTGTAGTTTATCAGTGTCCAACTGCAGATATTTTATCTTAGACAATGTGGAAATAATCAACATTCCCTTCTCCATCAGCACACAGTCGGACAGGATACTATGGAACTACAAGCTGGCAATCCAAGCAGTACTAGCCAGTAAGATAACAGTAAAGACAGCTGGTTTTGCATGATCGGAGTTTATGGTTCCTCAGCAGGCTTGTAGCCACAGCACAGCCCCTCCTTTCTTTACACAAAGCTCATTATCAAGAATGGTATCAGCACTTGCACTGCAAGTTTAAAACGCGCTCTCAGGAGCCAGGGTACACGGCAGAAAATGGAGTTGCAACCCAGATATTTATAGTATGCTAAGCTATGATTTATGTTTTTTAATAAAGAAACAAATAAACAATTGGGGGGGACGACAACCCATAACCAAATCCAGTTCAGACATGTTGCAAAAAGGCATCTCATCCAAGCTCTGCAGACTATCCATTTTACAAGCATGACATCATTTGAGCAAGCTCTTATCACTGAAACTCTGCTTTAAAAATCTAAATTCTTCTATGTGGGCTGGTATTCACTGCTTTGTTGTGTCCTGAAGGCACAGCGCTGCCATCTCGGAGCTACTAGGATCTGCTGCTGCTTTTAAAAATAATTTCAAAAAGCAATTCTCTGCTTCTATTGATGTTATTTCTTAGTATTTTTTGTGTTATAATGTTGTGTGTTACAGAATTTTAAAAAAATATCTAATAGAGTTTTCTCTGTAAACCGATTAGGGATTTCACATATTAAATAGTATATAAATATCACAAAGAGATTAATAAATAAAAAGACATAGGCATTTTGGGTGGAAACAGTTATTCCTTGTACAGACATTTCAGAAATAATAAGACCGACTAATTAAACATTCTTTTTTCGTATAAAATGACATGTAACAATTAACAGAAGGCATCTGTCTGGAAAAGGAGCCAAAAGGCACAAACATATTTGTTGGGTGGAATTGCATCATCATATGTAAAACTGCAGGACCCCAAGCAAGGAACAGGTTAATGGGCTCAATTCCTCTGTGGAAGTCTTCTGTAACCACTAGATGTTGTTCAAGAACAGCTCCACACTTAGATAGGACCGTAAAGATAAAGGGACCAGTGACCATTAGGTCCAGTCGTGACCGACCATGGAGTTGCAGTACTCATCTCGCATTATTGGCCAAGGGAGCCGGCATACAGCTTCCTAGTCATGTGGCCAGCATGACAAAGCCGCTTCTGGCGAACCAGAGCAGCGCACGGAAACACTGTTTACCTTCCTGTCGGAGTGGTACCTATTTATCTACTTGCACGTTGACATGCTTTCGAATTGCTAGGTTGGCAGGAGCAGGGACCGAGCAACGGGAGCTCACCCCATCGTGGGGATTCGAACCGCCAACCTTCTGATCAGCAAGCCCTGGGCTCTGTGGTTTAACCCACAGTGCTACCCACGTCCTAGATAGGACCATAGAGATACTGTAAAACTGTGCAGAATCTTTACAGAAATCAGCTTTCAATATGTCTTCACAATAAGAGGGTTTCTGTTTTTGTACAAGGAGTTTTCTAATGCTCAAAGTTTAGAGAAAAGAAAGTCCAGAAATATATGACCCTGGACAGAAGCATATTGGTGGTGTGTGTGTGTGTGTTCAGATAGCCACTGATGAATTTCTATTAGGTTTGTTGATACTTCTATCCTAACCTCCAATCAAGTTCAGAGTGGCATTCACAGTTCTTTTGCCCCTTCATCCTCACAGCAGTCCTATGAGGGAGGTCAGGAGGAGATATGGTTGTTGGCTCAGAGTCCCCCGGTGAGTTTCATACATGAGTGGGGATTCGACCCTGGATTTGCAGCCCTCTTTCTCATGCCTTCTGCTCTCCATTCCTCGGTCTTTTTGGTGTATTGCTCGCTAACCAAAATTTGCATTTAATATGCATTGGGGAAGATATCCGAATGTTGATTATTTCAGCAAAGTACAGCTGAGTCTTGCGCACATTTACTTAGAGTGGCTGGGCAAACCCAGCCAGATGGGTGGGGTATGAATAATAATTTATTATTATAAAATTATTATTAGAAGTAAACCATATTTCCTCCCTTGCAACTGACTTCCAAGTAAATGTGCAGGGGCTGCAATCTTCCACACACTTAGCTGAGAGTAGGGCTGGGAGGATATGTCAAATTTGGTTTCAAAATGTTCCAGTCTTAAATTCATCCATTTGCATTTTTTAAAAAAACAAACATAAAATTTATTCAGCATTTTGGTGCAAATTTCTCCTAATTAAACACATTTGTGGTTTTGCCTAATATACACATTTTTGCAGGCAATTTATCCTAATATGCAATCTTGTGTGTGATCTTCTTAAATATATTCATTTTAATAGACATTTCCCCTTAATATATGCATTTTTGTAAACACTGCAACATTAAGACAAATGTAGATTTAGAAGGATGGTTGTGGTTTAGTGGAGCAATTTGAAGAATGGATGAAGAAATCTGCCCCTGCAAGGCTTTGATGATCTGTCTAGACAGTGTTCACGTGGAGGACTTCCCTCCATTAGAGCAGCTCCTAGGAAGGAGCAGGAGCAGGTCTCATTGGGAGTAAAGAGGAATGGCTGGGGGGAAAGCCAGTTTCTGCCCCACTGTCATGGATTGGCTGGATGCAGATGAGTGGTGGGAGGCACCAGCAAGGGAACCCCCCCAAGGGAAGAAGGCTCAAAGCCAGGGGACTGGTGGTGGGAGGATGACGAGTGGTCAGAGGAAGAAGAAGCAGCAGACTGGGAGGAGCAGGTGTCAGAAGCTGAAGAAGTAACAGGGTTTAGTGAGCAAGAAGAGGCAGTGGCAGAGAGCAGTCCAGAAGCAGAAGCAGAGGCTGGAGAGGAGGTAGGCCAAGAGGTAGGAGGCAGGGTGCTGAAGAATCCAGGGGCTCTTCCCCTCAGGCTGGGACCAGCTCTCCTCCTCATTGGTCTCCCAGAACCCACAGAGGTATGAAGAGGGCAGAGAAAAGACAGGCAAGAAGAAGGATCCTGGGCATAGCTGCCAAGTTTTCGCTTTTCTCGCGAGGAAGCCTATTCAGCATAAGGGAAAATCCCTGTAAAAAAGGGATAACTTGGCAGCTATGATCCTGGGGCAGGAGGAGACTTAGATAGCTGTGGGAAGGCGGGGACTGGGAGTTCTCGCAATTGCCTCATTGGGGCAAGATCTACCGGGGAGAGTTGCTGTGCTCACTTGTGCTGTTTTATTTGAATAAATAGTTGAGTTCACTGACACCTTGAGATTATTGATGACCTGCCCCCAGCACCCGCCCTGACACCCACCCACCCACCCACCCACCCACCCACCCAAAAGGCAGGCAGGCAGGCAGGCAGTGCATACAAGCCTGTGGAATGCTCCCAATTGCCACCTGTGGTTTGGTGACAGCCTGACTTGACAGGTTGTAAAGCAGTGATGGGAAACCTGTGGCCCTTTAGATATTGCTGGACCACCATGCTCATAATCCCTGACCATTTATTGCCGGCTGGAGCAGCTGGCAGCTGGGAATCAAACAACATCTGGAAGAACACAGGTTCCCCGTTGCTCTTACAACAGTGAAAGATGTCAGTGTTTGCAGAAGGGTCACACTTAGTGCACAGAAGCAATATTTGTAATCATATCATGCCAAGTTCATCCCAAACTGCTCAAGCAGCATTTCCCCACCCCCAGATGCCAGGTTAGGTAAGACGACACATTGCAGATTTATAAGAACAACAGAACCTCATTACCATCTTTCGTTGCTGATGATAACTACTCCTAAAATTGGATTGGATACATGTAGGAAATGGGTGTTAAAGACTGATATAGCTCTCTGTCTTACCTAACCTGCCTCCAGTTCATTTTTAATCATTTTGATATTTCCCATTGTGTCTTCCTATAAATGTTCTTCATACATTCCCCAGTTTTAATAGGCATAAATCACTGAGCATATTGACCTCTGTGTTCTGGAAGGAATAGGAAATTATCTAGCCAAACTTCAAGCATCTAGAGGACAATCTTACACTCTAGTAGGCTAACAGTAAATCAAATACAGTAAAATCATTCCGGCTGTGGAATACGTGCTGTTCTTAAAGTGAAAAGGTTTACTTTAAAGAACATTGAACAAATCGTTGCTGGTTTTACTCTCTATATTGGCACTGCTAGAATATCTGCCTTACCTCTTTCTGTTCTTGGGAGTAGTAGATTTGTTTGTGTACTTTTCACACATCACAAAATAGGCGCAAGATAAGGGCTTGCAGGGTTACATGTAAATGGACAGAAATTAGGCAACAGTATTTCCTGCTAAAGTTTCAGGTAGATTTTGACAACTTCTCCTCTTCTTCAAGATAAAGGGATTGCATAGGTTGTCGTTTGGGTTTATAACATGTGAGGCAATATTATTAGCAAACTGAGAGCTATTTTCTCCGAGAAAAATATTGCAGTAATTTGCAGGAAGTTCCAAAACAGCTGTTGTCACTGAACACCATTATATCTACAACAATTCTAATTATCTTTGGTAACTTTCAGTATTTGGCATCACTCCATTATTGTTCATTTTAACAGCTTTTTAAGTGCACTAGGACATTTGCCCACGAAGTGCTTGCAACCCCACCTTTGACCTTGGCACTCAGCTTTGTGACATTACAAATTATGCAGTAGTCAATGTACAAGGTCTTTTTAAAAACTGTATTAGAAGCAACCTATGAATTGCTAATAAAACAATGTAATTCACAGATTCGGCTTTGCCTGAACATGTTTTTGTGAATATCAAAATGAAGTCACAGAACCATTGTGCACTTCTACACTGTACTAGGAAATGTGTGCAGATATACTGATGCATGTTAATATTTAATGGGTCAGGGTGTGTGTGTTTAAAATAATACTGAAGCAAGACAAAAACAACACACAACCCCAGGGATGTAAGAAGGCAGTGATTTCCCTTCTGTCTTGAGTTTGTCACAATCAGCAGTGTTTCCGTTCTGTCACAGTTCAGTTTCCATCAAATACTAGGCTATTTGATTCACAGTCTCACACAAAATAAATTTATTTATTGCCATGTATTGATTTCATAAAATTTATACACCACTTGATTGTAAAGAAAACACCCTCAAAGGCGTTTACAAAAAGGATAAAACAATATATTATTAATAAGAAGAATTAACCATTCAAGTTACACAATCTGCATAATTTGCATTCATTTCAATTTACAGGAAACATCAAAGCAATGTCAAAACCATGTCATTAATTATGTATCATTTGCATGCTTAAACACAACAACAGTGTGAACAAATACTGATCATATTCATTAACTGATTTTCATTCCTGGTCAAAGACGAACACATTGACTGCAGCAATTTCCAGTTCTGTTTTTGTCAGAATTCTCTGACATCTTTATGAAGCCCTAATGTAATAGGACTGGGGTTCTTCTAGAATCAGTTGCAAAATAAGGTCCAGCTTTCATTACACACCAGAAATCAGTATCCTTTTGGGAAATTTGGTCTGGCTTCCTTATATTGTGTTGCTTTCCTTTGTGTGTGGGGGGGGCATTGTGGGAATGAGCAGATGAGAGGGAGTTTACAAAGCAGAGAAGAGATAGGATTGTCTGTTTGGGCAGGATGAATAGAATATTCTTTTTTAAAAAAAATGATAGAAGAGTCCCATTTAAATTTGAAGAAAAAAGAAAAGAAAATGATACGCCAATACCAATTATTCTAAATATCTTTAGACATTATGGGCTTGCAAATGAGATGTTATGGCACTACAGCTCTAAAAACTGGAAAATTAATTGAATCACAGTGTCATCTCAGAAAATCTGGTGCTTCAAGGGCATCTGATACTTTTAAACAGTGCTGTAAAGCAGTGAGAATGAACTGGCTCGTCCAATCAGCCATGGATCAGGTTAAAGGTTTGGGAACAGAACTAACCAGCGTAGGTTGAAAATTGTAGACTGAAAGCCTGTTGTACACACTGCCATCAGAATACTGGAAAAGAATTCTGTGCTGCTGCAGCACAAATAAGAAACTAGAGTAAAATATATACATAGGTAGCAGCTGATGCCTTTTTTGCCCCCTCAGTTTTATACCAGATCTGCAAAATATGTGACCGACTATGCTAAACAAAGCCCATCAACAATATATTGAGGCCTGCCATGTGTTTGACAACCCCCAATTTTGCAGTCTTGGGCGGTCAGCAAAGCCAAAAGGTACACTGAGTCTAGTTGTCGTCTGTATTGGCTTAGATGCCTTAGATGCAGGTTTGGAATGACAGACATTGACCGAAGCAACAACGAGTGCCATGGCACTTTAAAGGTGAACACAGTTACTGTAGCATAAGCTTCCACGGATCAGAGTCCACTTCATCCATTCAGATGTTTGGCATCTCCCCCACAAACCTCCTGCTACTCCAGATTTCTCTTTGCTTACAGTTAGGCAGCACTCCTCACTCCTTCCCATGCTATGTGACTCTGCATTTCACGAAGTTCTGTGGGAGGAAGAAAAGGCGCTGCACAAGAGCTTGCCAGAACAACACAAAATGCTTGCTAGTGCGGCTACAATTCTACAAACAGCCTGATCAGGATTGACTTACCAGGGTGTGTGTGTGAGAGAGAGAGAGAGTGTGTGATCTTAGCAGTTTCCATATGACATTTTCTCTCCTATCTTGTAATTCTATAACCATGTTACAATAACTACTGAACTAACATGGAAGCTGTCCCATGTGTCCCTTTACAGAGTACTAAAAAAAGCTCAAGCAGAACACTTTTCCCATAATTAATTTCCCAATGAAATATGTCCCTCGGCCCATATTTAAAGCAGAGTTACACTGGATAGCTTCCAGTCCTCAGGATTTTTTTTCAAAAGCGAAACAAAACCCTTTACTGTGCTAGCGCTGTTGCTTCAGTTGTGCCATTTTTGTTTTTTAAATATTTTTTATTGGTTTTTCCGTATATACATCCTCAGTTGTGCCATTTTTGAATGTGTGGGCACTTCATCGCTAAGGTTCTTCCAACCATCACTGAACCTAAGATTACTTCAAATTTCTACCCTCATCGCAAGGGGGACCTGCAGCCAAAGCTCAAGTATAGAGTGTTTGCTCTTCAAAATTCCAGACATTCAAGCGGAAGCTGCATCAGAAAAACATTCACAAACCAGAACACTTACTTCTGGGTTTGCGGCATTCGGGACCCGATTTGTTCGACAACTAAGCTGTTTGATCACCAAGGTTCAACTGTATACATATTGGTAGTTGGAGAACTGATACAGTCGTACCTTGGTTATCGAACGGATTAGTTGCCAAACAAATCGGTTCCTGAACGCCAAAAACACGGAAGTGTTCCGGTTTGCGAAGTTTTTTGGAAGCCGAACTTCTGAAGCAGCTTCCGCTTGAGTACAGGAAGCTCCTGCAGCCAATTGGAAGCCACACCTTGGTTTTTGAACGGTTTTGGGAGTCGAATGGACTCTTGGAACGGATTAAGTTTAACAACCAAGGTACGACTGTATTTCTAATAGTCAATATGGGGAGTCTTACTCCAGGGTCACAGCCCCCAACAAAATGTTGTGATATGTGTGTTGGGGGGGGGGGAGAATAACTTTCTAAGGTCTCCCATCTTAGGATGCTGCTCAGAGCAAGTGAATGTCTGGTCACCAGCTGACAAACAACTGTGTGAAAACAGAGCAAATGAACAGCCAGAGACCTTTACTTTGACATGTATTTTCCTCCACCATCCTTTTCTAGCTGTTCCATTCCATTATTCCTCCACCCTCTTTTCATCTCAACAGTTAGTTCTCATTGGGCTATTTTGGCAGCTGGGGAGGAGAAGGTTCCCCATTTGTTGGGGGGGGTTGTGTGTGGGGGGATATGGCTGCAAAACACAAGGTTACGCTGCTGTTACTTCATTTCTCCTCCATTTCAGCTACACAAGTCATGGCACTCAGAGAACTGAATGGCAATTAGAGTATAGAATGAAGATAAATGATGTTTCCATCAAGGCCTACTTCCAATGAGTCCTCCTTTTACCCTCACAAGCTACTGAGGTACATTATGCCAAGGAATAGCAGTTGGCCCAGGGACACCCAGTCAAGCTTTGAGACTGTGTATGGATTTGAATGCAAGTCTTTCCTGGTTCCCGCTCTTCTTTCAAAGCTCACACAACAAGCCTTTTGAGTTAGATTAGCTGGAGAGATAGTGCTTGGCCCAAGGTCACCAAGGAAGCCTTGAGGCTGTGCAGGGAAAATACAATGTGGCCCAAATGCTACAGCAAGCTGCCTCTCTCAGCAAGTGGCAGGTTATTGTCAGTAATTTGATGCAATTGCGGGAAAGCTAAGCTATGTACAGTATGTTTTCCACTCAGGACATGGTTGCGCTTAACCTGGTTCTGCAAAATAATGGTGTTTTGGATCTAGTCTTGTAGTAATTTTTGTGAGAATGGCTTTCCCTTGTCGAAGTAAGAGGACATCACCAACTTTCTCAGGAAGGAGAAAAGAGGTACTGTTAAGATGTTAGGTATATTGACTATAAGTTGCATTTCAGTAGGAAAATAGGGAAACGGAGAGGGACAAAACATGGTACTCTTTCATGAAACGTGAGAGAAGATTTCATGGGGGAAAATTGCTTAACCCCAGCATTGCAACCCTCTTAAATATACTTCTGGAGGAACTAAAGGAGTACATAGTGACAACCTATGCAGACATCAATTTTATATTTTATTTTATTTTATATTTTATATTATATTATATTATATTATATTATATTATATTATATTATATTATATTATATTATATTATATTATATTATATTATATTATATTATATTATATTATATCATATCATATCATATCATATTATATTATATTATATTATATTATATTATATTATATTATATTTATTTATTTATAAAAATATCAGCCACAGTTTCATTAAAAAATATCAAAGCGTTTTACAACAAAAATACACAGTCATACAGTAAAAACCATATTGCGGAAAGATGTATTCTTAATTACCTGCATAGGGCTAGTGTAATTTTCAGTGAGCGTTTAAAAGTTGGCATAGAAGGTGCCTGCTGAATCTCTGTTGGCAGAATATTCCAGAGAACTGGGCCAATGGCACTTAAAGCTTGGCTTCTTGTTTACATCAAATGAGCCTCACCAATTTGGGCAAAGGGCAATGATGCTCCTGTAGATGATCTCAATAATCAAGTTGGTATATTAGGGTTCAAGCGATCCCTGAGATACCCTGCACCTAAATTGTGCAGGACTTTGTAAATCAATACAAGGACCTTGAACGTGGATGGGCAGCCAATGCAGCTTTTAAAAACAATGGTAATCTGGGCAGCTGCATTCTGCACCATCTGAAGCTTTCGAACCAGACCCAAGGGCAGTAATCCAGCCTCGAGGTTAGCAATACACGGACTACAGTAGTCAGGCTTTTCCTGTTCAGGAATGTGGGACTTGTAACATTTCTTTCTGTTAATGGCATATGCCTTGAAAAGCAAGACAAAAAATGGTTACAAATAAATAAATGGGCTACCTCACACTCCTCCGCAATAGTCAGCATTATGTGAGAATAATCTAGACCAGGGTTCTTCAAACATGGGTCCCCAGATGTTGTTGGAATATGGATCCCATAATCCCCCAGCCAGTTTAGCCAGTGGTCAAGGAAGATGAGAGTTATAATCTAGCAACAGCTGGAGACCCAAGGTTGAAGAACACAGTTTAGGCCAAACCACTGTCTATCTGCACCCTCAGCATGAATTTCTTTGGCATGAATTTCTTTGGCATGCTTGAAATTAATGCCAAACATTGCTGTAGTGGTCACACACACACACACACACATCTTTACCTTCTGTGATTCTGTGATACCCAAAGAAAGGGCAATCTCTATTATTCCAGATCAATATATACTCTTTGTTTACTTTCTTTTTGCAAGACTCTTTTGGAAGGAAAGCAGGAAAACACTAGTCCATTTCAGAATGGTTAGAAACCCATTTAGTAAAGATGCAGAAGAGTTTACTCGTCTGATTTCATTTCTTAATGGGATTTGTTGTTTTTGTTTAGTCGTTTAGTCGTGTCCAACTCTTCGTGACCCCATGGACCAGAGCACGCCAGGCACTCCTGTCTTCCACTGCCTTCCACAGTTTGGTCAAACTCATGTTTGTAGCTTCGAGAACACTGTCCAACCATCTCGTCCTCTGTCGTCCCCTTCTCCTTGTGCCCTCAATCTTTCCCAACATCAGGGACTTTTCCAGGGAGTCTTCTCTTCTCATGAGGTGGCTTAATGGGATATTTTAAATTCAATGTATCCTAGAACCAACATCAGCAAGTAGGGGATCTGTTCAGCATTGATTCAGTCTATTGAAATATACATTTTCAAAAGACTTTTTAATTTGTGAAAGGCAGTTTCCATGAATAGAATGAAAAGTTTATAGTGGATTTTTCAAAATTACTATCACCATGATCATAAATAAGAGATCCTGGAGAGAGAGAAATAACCCATTAGCTATTATGGGTTGTATTCAATAAAATTCTACTCTGAGTGGACCCATGAAATTAATGAACTTAAGTTAGTCATGTCCATTAACATCCATGGGCCAACACAGAGTAGGACTAGCATTGAATGCAATCTCATGACTGCATGTATGACTGAGTTATGGATGAGAGCAAGGAACAACTTAAGGAAATTAGAGTTTATTTAAAGCAGGAGCTCATTGTAAGTAGATAAATGCTTCTTAACTTGCAAAATAACATGTTCTTAGGCTGCAATCCTACATACTTATCTGGAATGTAGCTCCATTGAAAGCAATGAGATGTCTAAGGATTTAGCATTAACAGATGCATCTGTTGGTTTGTAGAAAATTCCTGATTCTTTGAAGGGAGAAATGAAGGCTGTGATGAAAATGTCAACTAGCTCAACTATGGTGATGGCTGTGATATTTATGTTGCTTTGAAACCTCCTACAGCATCTTTCTTTAGTTCAGTTGGATGTTGATGGATATGTTAACTTCAAGGGGACCTGCATGTCCTTATTTACATATACCATTGGCATTTCTTTCTTTATTGTCTATTAATACCTTTTTATACCACCTCTGACCTCCTTCTCCAGGTACAAAGGTTAAAGACGTAATACATCAATAGAAACACAAGTACGATATTAAACATTTGAAGCACAGTTAGCAGTGTGGACGCTGACAAGCATTTACTTAAAATTTCACCAGTATGTGTGAATCCCGGAAGCTTGACTCACTTGTACTTCCTCTTTTTCTGTATACAAGTGACGTATAAAATCTCTTATAGTAGTTCCCTTATTCAGAGACCATATGCAAGGTCACAGGTGTTGTCATCTGAAATTGCTTCCTCTGATATTGACTGAGCTTGACTAACTTGTATAAACTGAGCGAAAAAAATCAATGTAGGAACTTTACTTTCTCAAGATTCCCCACCCACCCCCGGAATAAAGTTATTACCCAAGCCCTACTAAACCCTTTATTTCCTCTTTACAGAGTGTGCTGTATCTAGTGACTAAGAACAACACGGTTGTACCATCGGTGGCTGAACAGGGTCAGTGGTCACATCCATACTTGGCATGCAACTTTAAATTCTTGGACCCCGTTCCTTGCATCCTGATGCTAAGAATTCTATTTATTGCTGTTTTCACAATAGCCTTTGGAGACTGCCTGCTCTGAGAATACAATAGTGTACCCCCACAAAAGTTGCCAAGATTGCAGAACTGGACTTCCTCTCTTGGCACCACTCAAATATAGGTGAGCCTGAGCAAAGGCCCTTTGCCAAGCAGGCTGCAGCAAGCGATTGTAAGCCATCCTCAGTTCTTAGTGAGGCATAAGGGAAGCAGGATTTCTCTCCCTTGGCTGACAGAGCGTGACTTGGGGTGGGGATGGGGACAGGAACTCAGGTATTTTATTTGCTGCGGCAAAAAATAATGCAATAGTCATTTCTTATGTTTGATTACAGTTAGGATGACTTAACAAATGAATTTACTTAGAGTATAATGAAGGCAGTGCCTGGCAGAAGAAAAATATTCCACCCTACCCATAAGTATTTGGTAGCATCCTTATGTCCACGTTGATTTAGACATAAAGGGATTAAAAGAAACTGAAGTTCTGGTATCACAGGAACCTGGAGAAACAATTCTAGGAATTGTAAGGCAGGAAGGGAGAAGTGGGATGAGCTCACTGTTACTTACTCCTGTGTAAGCTGTTATTCTCCACTTGTTCCTCTTGACTTATTGTTTGTGTGTATTTTTAGACTATAGGCAAAGTTTGTTGATTCTAAGTTCGCCTTGTACAGTGCCTGAACTGCTAAGATGCTTGACAAATGGTTGTATATCTATCTCTATAGCTATATCACCAGTTTAAAATATGAAAGCAGTTTGTAAGCATTTTAAATGAAATGAAATGATAATTTAATATGCTGCCTGCTATCCAGAGTTCTCTTGGCAGCTTCCAAGAAAACATTAAAATGTGAAAAACCTGACAACAACCATTTATTATTTGTACCCTGCCCATCTGATTGGGTTGCCCCAGCCACTCTGGGAGGCTTCCAACAGAATATAAAAGAACACGGGATACATCAGACACTCAAAGCTTCCCAATAAAGGGCTGTCTATGCAAAAAGTCATATAATTGCTTATCTCTTCGGCATCTGATGGGAGTAGGGTTGCCATAGTTCAAAAAGTAAAAACCAGGCCACCCTGAAAGTTTTTACAAAAAAACCTGCAATTTTTCTTTGGACTTGCCTAAGATCCAGGACAAAGCGCCACCTTTCAGAAATCCCCCCCGACCTCAGTTTTGCCTTTGGAATCACGGTAATGTCCAGGAAAATTTGGACATATGTCAGCCCCAGATGGGAGGGCATTCCACAAACCTCCTTTAAGGCCATCCAAGTTGGTGGTTATCACTTCCTCCTATGGGAGCAAGTTCCATAGTTTGTCCATGGAAGAAGTACTTCCTTTTATCTGTCCTAAACTTCCTACATTTCAGCTTCATTGGATGTCCATTAGTTCTAGTGCTTTGAGCATAGCTGCCAAGTCTCCTGTATTCCCTGGGAAATCCCCGTTTTCCCAGCTGTTCCTAGCTGAAAAAACTGTTTTTTTGTTTTTTCACGGTTTATTCTGGTGCGGCGGCCATTTTGAAAATGGGCGGAGCATGCTCAGAAGTGACTTTTGATGCTGCTCTGCCCAGTTCCAAAATGGCGGCAGTGCGACTTCTGGCACGGCGGCCATTTTGGAACTGGGCAAAGCAGCATCAAAAGTCACTTCTGAGCATGCTCCGCCCAGTTCCAAAATAGCGGCAGCGCTACTTCCGGTCTGCTACTTCTGGCCTGGTCCCTTATTTCTCGGACAGCAACTTGGCAGGTATGGCTTTGAGAGAGAAGGAGAACAACTTTTCTCTATCCATTTCCTCCATGCCATGCAAAATTTTAAAAACCTCAGCCAGGTTGCCTCTTACCTTTTCTCTAAACGAAAAGGTCCCAAACGCTGCAGCCTTTCTTCATGCAGAAGTTACTCCACCCCCTTGATCATTTTGGCGGCCCTTTTCTGAACCTTTTCCAACCATCCTTTCCAAGGTGAGTCAACCAGAACTGTACACAGTACTCCAGATATGGTCACATCATAGATTTGTATAACGTCATTATGATATTGGCAGTTTTACTTTCAGTTCCTTTCCTATTGATCCCTAGCATGGAATTTGCCTTTTTACTGACCGCTGCCACACAGGGCCGGCTCGCCCATTGATTCTACTGGTGCGGGGAGCCAGGGCGCCGGGCGCTCAGGGGGCGCTGAGGGGTGCCCCAGCAAGAGACTCCCTTTTCCCTCCGCCAGCCAGCTTGGGAGAGCAGGGAGCAAAGCAAGCGGAGCAGGGGCACTAGGACCCTGTTCTGCTCTGCAGCGCCCACCTTCCGGCGCTTGTCGGCAAAGGAGAGCGCCAGCCATGGCATGGCCCATATGGCTTCTTGCCAGTGCTGCTGATCTCTAGGCACTGCTGCCGCTGCCGCTGCTCCGGTACCACTCCGGCTCTGGCTTTGTCTCGGGCCGGCTGGAAGCACGTGTAGAAGGCAGCCAGGCTAGCGGCCAGCTGTGCACCCGGCCCAGCTCCGGCTCTGGCTCCTGCCGCGGCGGCGGCTCAGGCTGTGCTACTGCCCCACAAGCGAGGCCACGGGCACCGGCAAGCCGTCGGGCGCCCTAGTGCCTCACCCAGCAGCTCGGTCAGCGGTGCCGCGGCGGCAGCGCAAGGCGACGAAGACATCACCGCTGAGCCCCACGCAGCTCCCGCCACCACCGCCAGTGGGGGGGTCAACTCTGGGAAACGGGGGGGGCACCGGAGGGATCTTTGCACCAGGGCGCCGGGTATGCTTAAGACGGCCCTGCTGCCACACTGGGTCAACAAATTCATTGAGCTATCTACTATGGTCCTCAAGGTCTCACCCCTTGAAGTAACCAATGCATGAACTACTGTGTCCAAGCTTTCCTGGCCCAGGAACTGTCAAAGCTGCAGCTGGTCAGGCTGTACTTACTTTCCTAGGGGAAAGCCCTATCGACATGAGGCTGACTTCTGAGTAAACGTGCATAGGATGGAACTTAAGCCAGGGCACTGGAAACCAAAGTCCAACAGGTCCTTTTTGTATACTAGCCTCAGGGAAGGGATTGGCAAACATGCAAAGCTTTCAACATCCATTACATGAACAATAATTTTCGTGCGGCGTAATTTTATTGTTTATGAAAAATAAAATTGGTGCCTCCTTAATCATATCTCTACAGAGCTGCTGCTTGTTTTGTCTGTGCAATCACACATTTTTGCAATGTTGACCCTGGCTCTTTGGAGCCTCATTTTAGACTGCACGATGTGCCAATACAGTGTGCAATGTTGGCACAATTTTGATGAAAACTCTTGGAGATACGCTGCATTTTGCAACTCTGGTGCAGATTTATTTTTCTGGTTTGTGTATCCTGAACAGAAATAGTTCTGGGCTTTTTTCTTTTTTCTTTAGATTACATTTTGCTTGGAGTATCACAATTACAAAGGAGAGAAGAGCTTTGTTAAATACAGAAATGTTTAGTAAAATCCAAATTTCTGCAAAATCTCAAACAAGGCTTTTCTTCCTGAAAATAAGGATAGAATTTGATATTCAGTCTTCCTGCCTCAGGTCAAGTCCCCATTCCTTGTAACACTTAGACTTACCAGTTTTATGAAATGGCCACATCGAGCCATTTCATCACCCGCCCTCCACTTCATTGGCTGCTGAATGTTTAGGGAGACCTACGTGTGTGCCATTGAATGGAGAAACATGCAGAAACAACACAGGTAAGACTTCCTAAACTTTTGACAAGGGAAATGTGCATAGGAACCAGCTACCCCAATGTTGATGTGCATTACCATTCAAATGGTATGCATACACTGAGTCTTGTGATCAGTTATGTGGGACAGGGCTTACCTGCCCCCCCCCAAATATTTTATTCAAGTTGGAAATGTGGCAGTTGATTCTCTTGGACTTCTTAGGGGCTCTTGATACACTTGGCCATGGTATTCTTCTGGATAGCTTTGTAGGACTGGGGTCTGGGGCATGGTTTTTCAGTTCTTCAGTCCTGTCTCTCAGGCACTTTTCAGAAAGGGGTCCTGAGTGGTCATTTAAGGGGTCTCACAGTAATCTATTCTGCCCCCCCCAGTGCTTTTCAATGCATATATGAACCCACTTGGGGTGGTTGCCCAGAGTTTTGAAATGGATTATGATCAATATTCTGGTGATAACCCATCTGAACCAAGCATTAGTTTTGATGTTTAATGGTGCTTTGACATAATGGAAGAGATTAAGGTGAATAAATTGAAGCTCAGTCTGGAAAAGCTCACGGTGGGTAATGCTACAGTTCACTGAGGGCAATTGGGACAGTCCTTCTCTTCCAACCTGATCTACCTCACATGGCTGTTGTGAAGAAAAAAAGCCAGGAAAATAACTACCCTTGAAGGAAAGGCAGGATTGTAAAGTAACTTTTATGTAAATATATGAGTTTGACCAAACTGAGGGAGGCAGTGGAAGACAGGAGTGCCTGGCGTGCTATGGTCCATGGGGTCACGAAGAGTCGGACACGACTAAACAAACAAAACAATATTCAGTGGCAGGCCTGTGCTAGGTATCATATCTAGTTCTGACCAAAATGATGGATTGCCATTTTCTTGAGAAAAATTGGAACAATACTGCTTTCTTTCTTTTGACCAATTGCAATCTTTATCTGGTCTTGGCATTAACTTTGAAAAATTGTATGTTGTTTAGCCTGCATTTTACTGTAGTAACTGTGAGAGGGACATAAATCTAGACTTTAAATAATGGGGGAGGGGAGGGAATATGTAGGTGACATGGACAGTTCAGATGAAGGGCAGGTATACCACAGATTCATAGAATGGGTTGGAGTTCCCCCTCCCATTATTATTATTGCTATATTAGCCAGAAGCAGTGGTTTCTCTGGGGAGGGGGAGGATGAGAGAACGAGTGTGGGTGGTGCCGTGGAATTCACTTTGGTTGGCTGACGGTTCAGCTCTCAGCAAAAATATGCTGACTTGCTTCTCGATTGCTGTGTTTTAAGAAAAACAGTGATTTCTTAATCCAGTAAAGTTTGCTAGTACAAACAGTGACATTGACTTATAGATGGAACCATTGCACATATTCCAACTTCTGTGGATTCCACTGTGACCAGCAGCCTAATTCTCAAAGGTGATTTGCCCCAGGATGGACCTCCCTGAAGTGAATGGGGCATTAGAGCAGACATTGGGACATTCATAATTTCATGCAGCTTGACTGTTTGGTCTTGAGGTTTGAGACATTAGATTGCAGAGCCAGGATGTTAGGTTGCTCTAACTAGTTGCTGGGGCTTCAAAATGAGAGGTGTAGACAATCCCCATTGGCATTAGTCTTGAGAAAAGCAAACTTAGATGTGGGGTGGGGGTGGGGGTGGGGGGAAGAGATTGTTGGAGATTCATTCCCCGTGTTTGCATTCATTGGAAAGTTGTCTATCACATGACAGTGTATGTTTTCATTCCACAGAGTCGGACGTGACGAAGACAGGATGTTTGTGTTACTGTGTGCCGTGAAGTGGGACTTTGTTGTCCTTTGTTCATTCTCTTTGCTGCCTGATGCTAGATAGAAAGGGAGCTGTGTTGCAGTGCTCCGTGGGTTTTTTTTATATGTAAACATAGATTAGCCAAATGCTGAGTTGCTGGGGTCTGTTACGCAATTGCGCAAACTCTGCAGATCCGTAAGTGTGCTGATGTCAGTTGGCATCAGTCGCTGTGATGTTCGGGCTGAAGAAAGCTTTTGAAGCTCCCGAATTATCTACCAGGAGAGAGGGAACATGCCAGCCAGGCATGTGTCTCTACCAGGGTCCTACTTTTGAGTAAGAGATCCTAACAGATAT
The DNA here is from genome assembly GCF_963506605.1 of Zootoca vivipara. Lineage (NCBI taxonomy): Eukaryota > Metazoa > Chordata > Lepidosauria > Squamata > Lacertidae > Zootoca > Zootoca vivipara. The sequence goes on from NC_083277.1 coordinate 47,904,640, forward strand.
GCCACTGCAGGGCAGCCCAAGAAACATACTTACAGTAGCAGCCTCTGGTGACTCACACCATAGGCTTCTTCTTTGGGAAGGAGGCAGGAGATGGGAATCTGAGCCCCACCAGGGAGAAATGTCTGAAAAACACATGTTATATCTGAGGCAAAAGAGACAGAGGATCCAGGACGAATCTACACTGCAAACTCCTCAAGGCAGTTCCCTAACTACTTTGTTTCTTGTCTGCTCCTGGGGCATTTGTCTTTCTGCAATCTCCAGCCACAGGACTCTTTCTTTTTTTGAAAAAAAAAATTTTTTTATTCAATTTGAATAATGACAAACAGGTGACAGAAAAAAAGGAACGGGAAAAAAGTTTAGGGAGGAAGGAAGGAAGGAAAAGAAAGTTGCCACAATTGCCAATAAGGAAATATAGGCTACATCTATGCAATTTATTGAGTCAATAATAAAACATACTCCGAGGGAAAGGATGCATGGTCTGTAATTACAAAGGCTTCCGTGGTCTAAATCAAAACCACTACAAAAATTTATTTCAAATAATAAGATAAAAAGTAACTTTGAACTGCATGAAATCCAAGCACTTGCCCTATCCTACAGTACCTGATGCTCCTGAGCCTCTGCGTTTGTATATAAAATAAAATTAGACCTAATGGCAAAGAAGTGATTTTGAGGGCTTTGGTCCCTGGACACTTTTATTTTGTGGGAGATTTTCTCAAGAATAGCAATTTGCCAAATCTTGGAGTAACAATAGTCCAGATTATTGAGATTTAAAGTCTTCCCAAAATGGGCAGCTATGGCCCGGGCTGCTGTCAAAATATGAAAAATCCATTCCTTGTTTTTTTGGGGATCTGATCCAAAACAAATTCTTCTGAACCAGAAGAGAGGAGGGAAGAATCGTTTGTCTTGTTATCAATGAAATAGTTTGTCTTGTTATCAATGAAATCAAGGATACTTCTTTTCTCCAGAATCCTTTTACCATGGGACAGTCCCACCACATATGCTGGTAGGTCCCAGTATCCTGGCACCCACTCTTCCCACACACTTCTTCCCACACACTTCTTCAGATACCTGTTAGGCAGATTACTGACTTTACCACATTGGCGTACTTGGTATATTTCCCAGGACTTTCTACAAAAAATAAAAATAAAATGTGACTTGCCTTTAGCCTTATTGGCCAACTGCTTCGGTAAGAAATCTTCCCCATCCTTCTGGTATGTATGATGCGGATATCCGGTTTGCCTTTCTTGCAAAGCCACATAATTGATAATAGCTACCCGTACTTGTCTTGCTGGATTTTTCAGTAAACTACCTTGGAGAATGTAACCTTTACCGGCATCAGCAGGTCAAATGATGTTGACCAATAGCTGGGAAAACAGAAGTTCTGGTAAATGCCCTTGTTTTTCATGTTTCTTCTTCTATTTATATGCTGAAAGTTTCCTGCGGTGTCTCACCTGGCCAACGGCAATGATAACATCTCTAGGGTGTGAAGATGGGGAGACTTGGTAAGCAGACAGAAGGCGAGGGAAAGTCCTAGTGCAGAGGGGTGTCACTCCAGCTAACCATAGCCCTGCTGTCCAGAGATTACACCTGTACAAATGTACGCATGGATGTGCTTGTATGCTTGTAGACTTGGTCCAAGTGTCCACTTTCACACTAAACCATGGCTTAGCAGGACAAGCACAAGCTGTAATGAACTCAAGTGAGCCTTAGGTTTGTGCACTACCCTCTCATCCTCCTAGCGAGGAAGACATGAAGAACATTTTCCCCCTTCCCCTGAATCTTGTGTTTCCCAGACCAGGGGTTGTGGTTTATGACAAACTCCCCTTGGTTTAACAAGCTTCGAACCATGGTTTGAAGTTGGCCTGTTTTGAAATGGAGTGGACTTGCCTGCTCCAATTGACACAACAAACTAAGATTTAGCACACAAAAAAGTCCACCCTGCTAAAGTCCACCTTTCACCCATGTAGGTGATGCATAACAATGGCCTATAAACACCTGTAACATCTATGCATGTAGGCTCTTTGGCTGAATGCTTGGCCACCATCATGACTAGGGGTGGCAAGTGCAAGTTTTCCCCTCCCTTGAGATGTCATCCGAAGAGCATTTGGGATTTAAGTCGCATTGAAATCGCCACCAACTTTTCATTGCTCTGCTGCTTCAAATAAGGGATCACAATGATCTTTTGGTATGCTAAATCGGTAAAACGTGTGAGTAGGTTGTAACTGTGTCTTGCCTGTGACTTTTTGGAGAAATGCAGCATAACTGACTTCCACCTCGTTCCACGTTTGCTGAGTTTTTTTGTGACATAAATGAACTCCTGGGCCCCCACACGACAAGCATTGTTTGTGCATATGTGAATGTATTTGATACATCAAGTTGCTCTTCCCTGCTTTCTAGGACCCAGGAGATTAGGGTTCAAATCCCCACACCAGTAGCGGAGGAAGGGAGGCGGGGGGTCACGGGGGGGGGTCACTGGAGCTGCAGTGGGCTGTGTGTGGCACATAGCCTGCAGGGTGCCCCAACCGCTGCCTTCCTCCTGGCCGCAGCCACCCTCTAGCTGAGGGGGAGGTAGCTGGCCCCTGCCCTGGCCCACCTCGCTCAGTGGGAGGCTTGCCCCGCCCGTATGGGCAACTAGCCTCGCTCCCAGGTGCCTGAGCTGCCCCACACAGCCATGAAGCCCACAGCGGGTGGGCTTAAGAGCCAATCTACCTCACAAGGTTGTGAGAATAAAATGTAAAAGGGGGGGGGATAGATAGTGTGTATGCCACCTAGAGCTCCCTGGAGAAAAGGCAGGATATAAATGTATTACATAAATAAATAAAGTAGAAAACACTAAGGGTTCTGCTCAACTAAATGTTACTCAGGGTAGGCCCATTGAAATTACTGAACATGACTAAACTAGGCTGATTAATTTCAATCGGTCTACACTTAGTAAAACTTATCGATTAAACATAAGGAATAGCTTTCTGACAGTAAGAGCTGTTTGACCGTGGAATGGACTCCCCCCAGAAGGTGGTGGACTCTCCTTCCTTGGAGGTTTTAAAGCAGAGATTGAATGGCTATCTGTCAGGGATGCTTTCGTTGAGATTCCTGCATTGCGGGGGGTGGACTAGATGATCCTTGGGGGTACCTTCCAACTCTACAATTCTATGAATCTATGATTACCACCCTAAGTGCTGACCATGCCCAGTGATTCAGTTCCAATTGTTTTATAATATTGATAAGCTCAGTGATTTTCTTGTTCTCTGGTGTTCTTCTGTTGACAGAAGGGAGGAAGAGAGTTTTAAAAAAAACTTGCCACCCCCTCACATCATATGAGGGATACAGGATGAGATAGCATGGCCTGGCTTTATCCTTCAGGGAGTGCTGCAAATTGCATCATTCTGCACACATGCCGGTCTAGACTGGTTATGGTGGCAGTGCCATAAAATTATATTTGATTTCCTGATGGGCAAACAGGAAAAAAAAATATTACACATTGTTACAATTAGCATGCTGGAGATTTTATACGCACATTCCCAAAGAACCTTCCCATGAGGAATTTAAATGCATTCAAAAGGGGAAGAAAATCTTGGACAACTGGAGACACAGAGAAGCAAGCAATTCTCCCAATGTCTTTCCAAATATGAACCGAACAAGGTATTGCGGTCCCTTTAAAAAGCTACTGTCATTTTTTTAAAACAACAGCGCAGACACCTACAGAATTTGGACTTGAGAGGCTTCTGGAAATATTCTTAGAGAGTTATGCTCAAGACAAAAGAAAAAGAATTACACACTACCCCCTTCTTTACTTTATACCAACCAGCAGCTTATCCTGGGCTGCATTGTTTTAAAGTGCAGAAAGAGGGATTCCTTAGTCTAACCCACCCACCTATCCAAACTCCCTGCACACAGAAGACAAGCATGTCAGCTGAATCCTTCTTCATGATGGGCTCGTTTTCTCTGTGCACTGCAGGATGTTCTGAAGAAAAGTTTTGCGGCTGAATCACATTCATTGTATAAACTGGCTCAGAGTTACTGAAGTACGTGGATTTAGAATAACCACTTCTTGCACATATTACGCCTTGCTTCTCCTAAGCCTCTTCCCTACCTTTATCTTATTCTTTTCACATTATTTCCCCTCCCAGTACAAAGTATTTTATTACTCCACACTGGGGGTTTTTTTACAGCACAGATTCAGTTTTACCAGGCATTCATCTGAGCTGGGATTCCATTAGGACATTCCTCTGAAACCTGCTCTTGGTGCTAGGATTCATCCTGCAACACACAAAGTATGAACAAGGTACTGAGAGAAGACACAGGATACTTTTCACCATCAAAAAGGAATAACCAAGCTACATATATTTGGATTTGGAGCAAGTTCTCCTACTTGAGGAGTATTAAGTTATACACAGACCTGAACAAGAATATTTTCAGAGGAAAATTAAGCAAGCACACAGCGTAATACGAGGGATTTTGAGGGACATGCTATATATGTGTGTGTGTGTGTGTGTGTGTGTGTGTGTGTGTAATCTAACTATCCATCAATCAATCAATCAATCTGTCAGGTATCACTGGAATTAAATCAAATATAGGACACCTGCAGAGAGGTATATGAGAAAACCAAGTGATTAGCCATCCTTGAATCAATTTCTTATGTCACTAGTCTTGAACTGCCATACTGCCATACAGATGTTACAGAAAGTGTTAAGATGATGATGGCAGTTTCTTTTTTAAAAAATATATTAATTTTTTATGATAACAAGATATTTAAAAAAACCAACTAACATATCATATACATTCCATGACAACAAAAATAAAAACATAAAAATACACCACTCAATCTTATATTCCGTATCTTTGTCGACTTCCCCCTTTCCCTCCCTTCTACGTTTCTATATATCACTTAGCACTTTCTAAATCTTAATAACATTCTATTTCTTAATTATCAAATCTAAATATTACTCTTAATGCCTTTTCAAACAAAAATTTCCAAAACCTCTCAGTATAATTTTAGTCTTAAGAGCATAAGAACATCTAAATCTAAACACACATTACATTAAACTAGCTTACTTCTGCAACCACCTTATACTTCCAAATCCTTTATTGAATATTACCAATCTTATAATTCTTTTCTAAGTCAACTTTAAATTTCTTCCAGTCTTCTTCCACTGATTCTTCTCCCTGGTCCCGGAGTCTCCCAGTCAGTTCAGACATTTCCAGATGACGGCAGTTTCAATGCTCATACAACACATCTGGAACTCACACATATCAGTTTGTGGGATATGTGCAAGTTCCGATACAGCGCAAGGCATAATACGGTATTACTAGGAAACACGTCACTTTTGCATTTATGGGATCCTGAGTCTTTTTCCTTTGTTTCAACTGCCTGTTTATCTCAGCCCCTGAAGTTATTGCTCTGTATTTCTGAGCCCAATGCACAGCCGGAAGCCCCAATGACCAACCCACTTTTAAAAACATAAAAAGGTAAAGGTAAAAGACCCCTGACAGTTAAGTCCAGTTGCAGACGACTCTGGGGTTGCGGCGCTCATCTCGCTTTACATAAGTTTTCCCAAGGCAAAGTATCGGATTCACTGTTGACTGCCGTGGAATTGACTTCCAGGTAAATGTGCTCAGAATGTTTAAGTCCTACACGGAATCTCCTCTAACCTCAATTTAGAAAGGGCCCCTCTTTTTCTCAACTGGAAAACTAGATACTGGGTGGTATTTAAGTAAGTTTTACTCAGAGTAGACCCATTGACATTCATGAACATGATTCACAAGGCCCATTAATTTCAATGGGTCTACTCTGAGTAAGCCTTAGTTGAACACCGCCCACTGTAAATCTTTTTAAAGGGGGGAAATCTCCCCCCCCCAGCCGTAGAGCGGTATATGTACCAACATGTAATAATATTATTCAGTATTCAGAAACTTGATTCTGCCAGTAATAACTGTTTCATAGCATGTGAGAAAGAAAGAAAGAAAGAAATGTCTTTAATCATCCTTTAACCGGAAAGCAAACGGATTGAAATAGCTTCAGAAATGCTGAATCATGCTGATGCTGTCAGCCAAGAGTTTATGCAACCCGACTGCTATCTTAGAAAGGTTTGTGGCAATCACAGACACGCCTTTAACTTCTATAGTGGGTTACTGGCACCACAACCCCGTGTGCACACTTCACTGCCTTTCAGTTACAAGTGTTTAAGAAACAATCCATTTTTAAAATATAACATGCAAATAGGCTTGTGCTTTTGTCCTTCAAGGAAAAATGCAGAAGGCATTTCCCTGTAAGCCGACTTCTTCCATGTATACTTTTACTTCTTGACTGTTTCAGTTTTTCACATGTGCGTAAAAAACAACAACAACCACCCTTATATACTTACAGAAGAAGCATAAATCTTTACTCAGAGTAGACCCACTGAAATTAATTTGCGTGACTAAGAGAGGTCCGTTAATTTCAACAGGTCTACTTTGAGTAGAAATCAGGTGAGCCTTGGTAGCTCAGTCGCTAGAGCATGAGACTCTCCATCTCAGACTTGAGCCCCATGTTGGGCAAAAGATTCCTGCATTGCAGGGGGTCGGACTAGATGACCAACTCTACAATTCTGTGATTCTAATACCTCCTATTACAACAACAGCAAGCAAACAAGCATGCAAGGGGGAACCCTTTGACCTTGACTTGGAGCCAGGGTTCCCATGAGCAGAACTCCACACTGTTGCTGAAGGTGGGTGGCTTTGGAACAGTATAGTAGGTGGACCAGTATAGTAGGGCAACTCCGCCTTTTCCTCCAGTGGAAACCTCTGCAGGAATACAGGAAGCTGTTGTACCAAGTCAGGCCAATAACTCATCTACCTCAGTAATGTCTACACTGACATGCTGTGTCTCAGACAGGTCTCTTTCCCAGCACTAGCTGGAGATGTCAGGAATTGGACATGTAAAGCAGATTCAGCCCTTCCCCGACGACTCAAGATCCAGCATGCATCAAAAATATTTTGAGCCTCCTCCTTCTATAGGACTAAAGTCTTTTTTTAAAAAAAAGAGTATAAGGAAGAGAATTTTTAGTTTAGTACAGTGTAAAAGTAGATTAAGAATTTTATAACATGAATTAAATGAAGAAGTATGTTTAAGGCAGAAATATAATATGTAAGGAAAGAGGAGTATGATGTCATATAGATGATAAATATGTAATCTATAATGAAAAGGATGATTATAGAATTTTGGTGTAAAACTTAAAAGGTATAAACATGTTTAAGATAGAAAGAAATAATGTTAAGATGATGATTATGAAATTGCCAAAGAGGGTATAAGATGAACCACAGTAAGGGGGGCTGAGGAGGCCAACTTACAATGTCAGAAAAGATGGATGGTTTTTGAACTATATATGTATGTTTCTGTTGTTGTTTTTATTATTATTATTATGTTTAGATATGTTAATGTTTTTATTTGTGTTTCTTGTTTTTTATTTTAGGTATTGGGGTTGGTGTGTGGGTGATGTATGTTTTGCTGTTATATGTCAAAAAATCAATAAAAAATATTATTATTATTATTTTAAAAGTCTTGTTTTTAAGGACTTGGCTCATTGCCCACTCCTACAAGTGCTGTTTCTAGAGAATGGATGGGGCATCTAAACCACACACACACACGATTCAACATCCAGCTTGCTCCTCAACAACCTCCTTCCTTGGTAAACACAAGGTTTAGTCTGTCTGTAATGTCACAAATGCCATTTTTGATCTGAGGACTTGAATTTCAGCTTGTCAATTTCAATGGGAAAGCAAACCTTTCGTTGCCCCAACAGAAAAATGTCTGTCTGATCTTTCAGGCAGGCTCCTTTTGTGTTTTGCTTTTCATGGTTCTCTCCGTTTGTGCTGTGCACCCACCCATCACTTTTTTAATTTTCTTTTTTTGACTAAGGTGCCTCTTGCATGTACTGAATTGTAAGCTGACAATGGCAGAGGGCCAAAGAGGAGGTTTATCATTTGCATAGAAGCTGGAGGCGGCCTTCCTAACTCCTGTTCCTTGACACGCAAGGAAGAGGAAGAGAGATAGTCTTCTCTCTGAGATGTGCTTGGGTGAGTGGGTGCCCCGAGCAGAAAGGTCCCTTCATTCATTCAGATTGTTCATGCTGCTCTGGTTTACTGAAGAGAAGGCATTTGTGCACCAAGTTAGCACAAGCTTGGCTTCAGCGAGTGAGATCCAGGAAATGCCGTGTGAACCTTGAGTTAAAATAGGTCAACCAGTTACACTTTGAAAAGTCCCTGTTTCAGTATTTACATAATGATCAGTTTGGGGAAACCTAGGTGGTAAAACCTCCATGCAAGGAACCAAATGATAACTTGGCAAATAATTTGTCAGCTCAGGGGTAAGGCTGTCAACGCTCACATAAAAGTTTTGTTTTTCCCTTGTTCCTGCTCCAGTTCAGGGAAAATCCATAAGTAAAAGCACAATGCGACCAGGAATGCTGAGTAGGGCTGGGAAGGCTCCTTTTAACTCTGGCTCAGCCTTCTTCTTTTCCCACCCAGTTTCAGCATCCTGCACTTTAAATTTAAAAGTGAACAATAAATAAATCTATGATTACATTCTATACCACCATTCCTCCAAGGAGCTGAAGATGGCATACGTGGTCTTCTCCTGGAGAACAGCCTTTACCAAAGGTTTTGCTTTTCATGGTTCTCTCCGTTTGTGCTGTGCACCCACCCATCACTTTTTTATTTTTATTTATAAAAAAAGTCTTTTAAAAAGTCTCAAAAAGGCAAAATAAATAGCAAAAACAAACTTAATCCATTCCGGAAGTCTGTTGGACTTCCGAAATGTTCAAAAAACAAGGTGCAGCTTCTGATTGGTGCAGGAACAATAGCTGACAACCGCATCAGACGTTTGGCTTCCAAAAAACATTTGAAAACTGAAACACTTACTTCCGGGTTTTTGGCATTTGAGAACCAAGGCGTTTGAGAACCAAGGTATCACTATTAGGTTGTTTGTTGGTATGCTTTTATTATGTTTTTATCATTGATATTTTGCAATGTGTTTCTAATGCTGTACACTGCTCTGCGATCTTTTGATAAAAGACACTATTATTATTATATGTCTTGAGCTGGGTATTTGCAAGATTATGCAAAATGCAGTATTCCCCTCATCCTACCCCACACAGTAGTAATAACATGGACAGTGGGCTGACTGTAGCAACAATGAACTTTCTTATCTGTTTTCCTATTCTGGCATATTGTAAGAGAACAAAGTGACATGACCATGTTTATCATGGCATAATAATAGATGTAATACTTTGGTTTGGTTGCAACATGACTAGCAAAGCACTGATAGAGACAGAAGAGGGTTCTTCTTGGAGTGTAGCTTGCATCCATCAATGGGAATGTACAATGCAATGTTTGATAGTGACCACTCCCTTGACCAAAGAGGCCACTATTTCATTGGCCTAGCACCCAATACTACTGAGAGTCTCTGCCAGTCTGCAAAAAGCCATAGCCGCTTTCTCAGTCTCTTTGACAACATTCAATGCATGTTGCTTTGCCAGCCCCCAAATACTGGAACTGTAGTACGTTAAGGGTGCTGGGAATTGTAGCTCTGTGTGTGATGAAGTGCAGTTCTCAGGATTCTTTGGGGGAAGCTACATATACAGTTGTATCCAATGCTAGTCCTTATTCAGAGTAGACCCACTGAAATTCATGTATATTAATTTCAGTGGGTCTTCTCTGAGTAACACTAGCGTTGGCTACAAACCATGGTGTGGATGCATATTAGAACTGCAAAACAAGCACGAATAAATGAGATCTTGCCACATCAGAACAGAAGTTTTATAATAGCAGAGGGATGATTCACTGATGTTGAACATGAGAACCCTGCCCCATAGTGGAAAAGGGTCAGGAGCATGGAGCGTTTCAGGATGAAGCAATATGCCCCCTTTGAACCCACAGATGGCAACTGGGTAGTCTCTGGGCATGTGATAACTTTGGTATCTGTAAGGCAACGAGACACCCTCCAAACCCCAGTGTTGATGTTTGGAGCCAACGTGCGCCAGCTTGTGTGCAATGCATATTCACATGCTGCAAAAGGGTTCAGAGTTCCATCTTGGCACTCCCCCTTTGGCGTGGGAGGATTTGTCATGCAGCCATTGCATCACTCTCTTCCTTTCTTTCCATAGAAAGAAGACAAAGACTTCAGTGAAGACGACGTTCCCACCCCTAAACCCTGAGGAAGAGGTGGGAGGGAATTTAATATTAATAAAGTGTAAAATTTTGCCCCGGGTCATGAGGGTGGGACTAGAGCTAATGTAACACAGTCTGTACTGCATGCTGTTGAAATTAGAAAGGCACCAATTATGTGCGCTGCCAAAACCTGCACAATTTATTCCATTTTTCTTGGTAGCAAGAATTGATTTGCTCCTCGGGTGTTTTTTTGTTTTGTTTTGTTTTGTTATTAGTTTAATCAGTCTTTGGAAAGTGGAGAGGCCGCAGAAAGGGCCAGTGGGGAACTCTAAGCCAGGCATCCCCAAACTTCGGCCTCGGCCCTCCAGATGTTTTGGACTACAATTCCCATCTTCCCCAGCCACTGGTCCTGTTATCTAGGGATCATGGGAGTTGTAGGCCAAAACATCTGGAGGGCCGCAGTTTGGGGGTGCCTGCTCTAAGCTAATAAAGAAGACAGAACTGGATCCGTCTAATTTCCAGTGGTCTAAATATGGTTGGTGAAAAGTGTGACCTGCAGATTCATGAATTTGGCTGCTCAACAGAACAAGGAGATTGACTGTGTTTTCTTGACTCAACTTCCCTTGTTTACATGGCATGTGGACTCACGGGATCTTTCAGCCACACATGCTTATTCAGTCTTGGGTATCTCTCCGTCACTCTTAGCTTGAGGGATTCCTGAGCTCTACCTACCTTCTGCTGAGAAGGCCAAACTGTTATTTGACAGAACTTCTCATCCCTAAAGGCCAAAAGCTTCTCATTCACTGCAGTTTCTGCATTTTCATCTCACTTCATTTGCCTTGAGGCAAATTATGGAGCTGTTGCTGCTATGAACCCACTCATCCCCTTCATTTACATTTAGTCATTTGTGTTGTGTTAAGTTATGGTAACAGACAACGGGTGATTTGTCAAACAACTCTGACCTGGACCAGACTTGAAGCTTTCTTTCTTTGTAGCAGCCAAATTTCTGATGCCTATTTCCAGCAATCTACTGTTTATGGATTGAGAGAATGAGATTACCAAGCTAGTTTTCTGAGTTTCAGGCCAATATCATACAAGTAGAGGCAGTATGAATCTAAACAGAGTAGTAGATACTTCTCTTGCCCTGCTACTAATGTGCAGGGCACATGGGGCAGGCTCATAGCTCGGGGTAGAGTCTCTGCTTTATATGCAGAAGGTCCCAGGTTCAATCCTCAGCATCTCCAAGTAGGGCTGAAACTCAAGAGAGCTGCTGCCAATCAGCGCAGACAAACTTGAGCTAGATGTACCACTGGTTTGACTCAGTTTAGAGCAGCTTCTATTTTCTTATCACTACCACAGATATGTTATATGCTGAATAGGGTAGATGTTGAATGGGGTAAGTGTGCCCCTGAAGGACCCAGTTGTGCAGCTTGAGTGTCATTTTGGACTCACAGCTGTCCTTGGAGGCGCAGGTCAATTCTGTGTCCAGGGCAGCTGTCTACCAGCTCCATCTGGTACGCACTCTAAACAATCACAGGCAACACGCGGCTAATAATGTAATAACAAAATATTAGCAACAGGTATTATTTCACAATTCTTAAACAGAAAATATATGATGGAGTCACAAATAATACAATTCAATCAATATTGCATGAACCAAATTAGAACAAGTAGTCAAACAATATCACAGAGCCAAACAAGCCTTTCAGCAGCCACAATCCTGTAACCGTGCAATAATAGAAGCTCCAAACTTAGAAATTCTTAGACAGAAAGTTCAGTGGCACCTTGGTTTACAACCATAATCCGTTCTGGAGGTCTGGTTGTAAACCAAAACAGGTTGTAACCCAAGGCACGCTTTTGCCAATGGGGCCTTCAAAAAAATGGGTTGTAATCCCCCCCCAAAAGGGTTGTAATTTTTAAAAAATGGGACACGCACTTCCAGGTTTGATGTGGTTGTAATCCAAAACGGTTGTAATCCAAAACGGTTGCAAACCAAGGTACCACTGTATGTAATAGAATCACAGAAAATGAGTCTATCACTGTTGCATGAGCAAAATTAGACAATATAGTCCATCAATATCAAAGAGGCAAACAAGCCTTTCAACAGTCACAATCCTGTAACCATGCGATAATGGATGCTCCAGAACGTAGTACAGTTTTTCAGGATGACAAACTGTTTCGATAGGAACTCTTCATCAGCAGATAAAGGGTCCTAACAGGTACATCAAGAAGCATAGTATCAGCACTCACTGAGAAGTGTAGAAAGCTGAGAGTTGTTAGAAGATCCCTTAATCCCATGATACATTGGGGAAAACCAGGGTTGTTAAAATATTATAAAAATGCTTCAGGTGTGGGGTGTGGATTTGAGTTTGGAGAAGCAAGGTGGGATTAGCATGTTCTGGGAGAAGCCAGATCAAATGACATTTGTGCTTGCTTTTCAGTTACTGTAAGAGAAGGCGGATTAAGCCTCAGTCTTAGAACTGGTTATAGGTTACAGATGGTTTATTTTGGCCAACACCCCCACCCCAAATAAAATGATTTAAATCTTGCAGAAGTACAATATATTCTTGAATTAATCTTTCTAAAAATGCAAATAGCAGCAGTGGAGGAGCTGATCATGGCCAGGAGTGTAGCAACTGCCCTGATCCAGAAGAAAAAAATTTCCCTCCCCCACCGTGTTGCTATTTCTGTTAGGAAGGAAACTCTCATTAGGGTTTGGCTTTAAAAAGAGGTTTTAGGGCAGGATACAAACCTAGAATACACCAAATTTGGGACTGGGTTGGATGTTGGATAACCAGCCTCATATAATGAACATGTTTAAGCTAAAGTAATACATGGAGGGGTTAATACAAGCTGTTCTGCCAGGCTAAGCTATGTCCACTTCCTCTCACCTTGGGAGGAACTAGGTAATTGGGGCTGGATCTAGACACATTAAAAAAAACATTTCAGGAAAACGCATTGAAACCTCATAATGGGGAATCATGTTGCTGAAAGACGGAACTCCACAGCGCCATTTGGTGTCAGTGTTATAAATGCTTTTTAAAATGCCTTTTCTTTACTAATGTAGCTGAATCCCAAGTCTTTGTTCACTTTCATTTCTACCTAATGAACTCAGCATGTGAAGAGGCTTCAACTGGTTGCTTTAGTTTAGCCAGATGCCTCTCACAAGCTATTCATGTGTTCCTATACCAGTAATTTAGGAACTTTCACTGCTTTGTGACTAAGCCAAAGTTTTACCAAAGCCAAAGTTTTACCAAAGTAAACCATTTTTACTTTACCAAATGTGTAGTGTTTTTCTATACTAGGGGAAGCAGGAAGCTTTGGAAAGAAACGTTTTATGAGGACATTTTGGAACTCACTTTAAAGGGTGCCTATTTCAACTTCTCCCTTAAGTTCTGTGTACTTTTCATGGGGAAAAGGTAACTATCTTCACCATGTCATGAGCAAAGGAGCAGTGGATGGGCAGGGGCTCAGAGGCTTTGTGGGTGCCAGGAGAAGACCTCAAGGGTGCCTTGGCTCTCACAGGCACCACAATATTATGAAACAGACCTGAGGAAAACCAATTAATTTGACCCAGTTGCCAAACTGCTCTTGATAGGTTTGCTCAACTTGTGTGTCAAAACCAATAAACTTAAGGCATAGTAAGAGGCTGCATGGCAGCCAGCCATTTCTCTTTCTCATGCCCAGTAGCTGTTTCCTTAGCCGCCTGTTAAAATATTGCAGAAGAACCTCAGTATAATAACATCTGTTATGGGATATGGTAACAACTAAGCTATGGCTGCAGCTCATAAATCAGGATTTTGTTGCAATTTTTAAATAAAATATACCTTAGGAGGCTAATAAAGCTGAAGATACTAAATGTTAGGGACTTCCAAACTAAGTGAACTTTTTTTTTATTACAGAAGCTTGTAAGTGAGGTAACTGTAGTTTTGTAAATATTATACTCTGTGGTCCTTCTTTTACAGGGGAGCCTATACAAAACATAACATAGGACTGTGAAGTGAGCATAAGGTTTTCTAAATAGGCTTCTTAATTTGAGTTAGCATGCTTTCTGAGCAGATGAGATTTCTCAAAGCTTCTCACAAATGTGATTCACTGCTTATTTGACTTGCCCTACCCCTGTATACAAAATCCACATTGACCAATATATGGCAGTTTTCTACCCTCTTGCGTCTTCATCCTATTGGTTACTGTGTTGAGGCGCAACTCTGCACCTACCTATAGATGCTGTAGTGTGATGGTAAATAAAAAAAAGACTTTGTACATTTTTGTCTTACTCTGTACAGGCATGTGTAGAGCTTGTTTGAGGCCTGGGGCAGGAGTCTTGTTAGAATAAAATTATAAACTCAAACAAATAAGAGTCTGGTCCCTGGCTGGGCTTCCCAGCCTGCTTAACCCTCTGAGGCCTGCCTCTGCACGGGCCTGATCTAGTATCCTGGGACATATGTTTATCATTCACTGAAGTTGGGTACAGCTGGCAAATTTACCATTTTTTGACTGGTTTCAAACTACTGTTTTAATCTCAGCAGGCACTACATACACATGATCTAATTCTACTTTCTGGCTTATATTTTATGAGTGAGACTAAAAAAAGATTGGTCTGTGATTCACGAAGTCACTGATTCAAACCTTCCCACCACTTGAACTCTGTATGTGGCCTTTTAGACAAGCCACAGTTCTTTCCGTTTCAGTCCTCCACAGAAACATGGGAAGTTGCCTAGAACTGAATGCATCTAAAGCCTCTCCTCCTTCATGAGGGAAGGAGTTGTGAGCGGGAGCTGGTTCCCGCGTTGGCAAGGAGGCGTATCGGCCCCTTGCCTTAGCCGTCCCAGCTGCTGTGCCACACCTACTGCAGCCAGCCAATAGGGCCGGCTCAGGGGTGGGGTTTGGCTGCGTTTAAGCAGCCGCGGCAGCCCTGAGTCCTTATTGTAATAATAACAATAACAATAACAATAACAATAACAATAACAATAACAATAATAATAATAATTTATTTATACCCCGCCCATCTGGCTGGGTTTCCCCAGCCACTCTGGGTGGCTTCCAACAGAAAAATGAAATAAAATAATTAATTAAACATTAAAAGCCTCTCTAAACAGGGCTGCCTTCAGATGTCTTCTAAAAATCTGGTAGCTGTTTTTCTCTTTGACATCTGATGGGAGGGCGTTCCACAGGGAGGGCGCCACCACCGAGAAGGCCCTCTGCCTGGTTCCCTGCAACTTGGCTTCTCGCAATGAGGGAACCGCCAGAAGGCCCTCGGTACTGGACCTCAGTGTCTGGGCAGAACGATGGGGGTGGATTTGCATCAGATCTCCTGCCCACCCTCCCTTTAGGTCATTCCTATGCTCTTGGCATTGCTATGGACTTTGGTTGGTTGCCCAAGGGGCCTGGTAGGAATTTTTATCCATTTGGCAAATTGGTTCCAGCCTCTTGGTTTTCCGCCTACCTCGTAGCAAATCGTCACAACTTTTTGGTATTGGCGGTTAGGCATTGGAAAAAGTGTGGCGTATTGGAGGGCAAAGTTCAGGCCATCGCCTACCCCCCCATCTTTTGGGTATTTCGTTAAAGGAATCCGGTGGTCGCGGATCCTGTCTGACGCCCTGCTGGTGGCTAGGGCCATGGCACGACCCCCGGTAGCATCAGGGGGAGCTTTCAGTTGTATTTGCATCAACAGGCTCCACCTTCTGGTTTTTAACCCTTGAATGACTCCACACTGAGCGGGGGGAGTCATGTATAGCTTGTTTGATCCAATGCCTAAACCAATACCACTCACATGCTGTAACCAATAAAGTTGTGGCCTTTTTTCGCCCATTAACCTAAATACATGGTGTCATTGTGTCTTTATTTTCTCAAGTGGGGGGCGGGTCCTCGACTCACAACTCTGTATTGTCTACACGCTGACTGACAGTGGCTTTTCAGGGTTTCAGGCAGGGTTCTCTCACAGCCGTACCTGGAGTCGAACAAGGATTGGACCCGGGACATTCTGCGGATGTGCCACCACCATAGCTGCCAAGTTTTCGCTTTTCTCGCGAGGAAGCCTATTCAGCATAAGGGAAAATCCCTGTAAAAAAGGGACAACTTGGCAGCTATGGCCACCACTGAGCCTACAGCTCTTCCCCAGTCTTCGTTTTCTTCACCTGCAGTACTGGAATAATATTATCTTACAGGAGTTATTGTAACGCATACCAAGACAATGTATGTGAAGAGGCACTCTGGATACCATCAAAGTTCAGTAGAAATGCTTGTTACAGTTACTTCTGCAATTGGTAAAAAGATCCTATTCCCATAACTGGTTGTAGGGACACAACAAGCCATGTTGATTAAACTGAGTGAGAGTGTGTATGAAAGCACATACACGGTGCAACCAGACCCCAGTTTTGTATGCAATTAAAGACAAGCATGGAGTGGCGAGGGAAGCTGGAATCGTACCACGTAGCTGAGCCCCTGGGCTGCAGTTTTACCCCATTGAAACACACAAAAATAAATAAATAAAATGAAACAGATTGACAAAAAGATGCCAAAGTGGATTTTTGAATCAACAAGGATTAGGTCCTTCATTCTAGGTGGAATCAGTGACCCCATTCTGCACAAGGACTCCTGTTACTGCAGTGAGGCTCCCCCCTCCCCCGCTCCCCCCATGCACCCCTGCACCTCCCCCAATCTGAACTGGAGGGTCAGGAGATCCCCATCTTCTTAGTTCTATGTTGAACTCCAGCCTCTGACTGCAAGATGTTTTCTCAAATCATTGAACATACTTTAACTATAAATGTGTTTTATGCGCCTTCCAGTTAGTTCTCAAAATCAGGATGGTTAAGGTACAATAAAATGTGGGCCTTTCATACTTTATTTGTTCAATAATGTGTTCAATGCTCTGTAAATCAATGGCTTCTGTTCCATGTTAGCTAACTGACAGTTCTGATGGTTGCCATCAGATTCAGATCACCATGGCAACCTCTGCTTAAAGTGAGGTGGGAAGTCTTTCCTGTGTCTGCAGCCATTCCCATATTGAGGGAGCCTGATTGTTGCTGCCCCAGCTATGGTCCAATAGACCCAGATTGTGTGTCATGCAGGCAGAAGCTTGTGAGAGGCAGCTTGTTCTCTTTAATCCCGTTGCTACTTCAAGCCCAGATGTGGGAGAAGATAATCACCAGATAATTTGCCTGTATTAAGTAACCTTGTATATTTCAGGCTTGCAACACAACATGATTGTTCGTAGAGAGATGTGGGATTTATTCTTCCAGGAGGCCACACCTTCTGATAGCTTCCTTGCTTCCTATTCCTGGAGATGAGAGTACCACCTGTGGTTACTCAATTGCACACTATTTTTTTTGCTTTGCTTTTGTACAGTACTTTCAACAGCAGGTGAAGGCAGAAATCAGACCTTTTCATAGATAAACAATGACGGCGGAAATGTGCACTGCTGAATTTCTGCATGCTGGAGGCTAAAGGCGACAGTCCTACACTCTGGTCTATTTCCTCCTTGATAAATTTGCTTCACTTTCATAAAGGAATTTGTGCAGGGAATTTATTCACCTCTCCTGCCTTTTAGAGGAACCTCACAAGGTGACTTTTGGCAATAACATTACAATTTAAAAACAAAACAAAACTAACTGAACCTCTCGCTCTCTTTTTGTAAAGCAGATTAAAAACATTGTGGCTCAAAAAAAAAAAAAAAGCTTGGCAGAATAGAAGTATTTGTGAGCCACATAAAGGCCACAATAGAGGGAATTAAACCAGATGGACTTCAGTGATAACCCAGAGAGCCAGGGCCGGCTCTAAGGCAAGCCTGTGGGAAAGTACCACCGCGGTGGGAAACGGGGAGGGAGGGAGCGCCGGAGCTATCTTCGCACCACGGCACCAGGGCGCCCGATATGCTTAATACGGCCCTGCAGAGAGCAGTGCCTTTGAGGCTAATCTCAAGGCCCATGTAGGTCTGTATGGGTGCAGGCGCTCCTTCAATCCCAGACCATTCAAGGATTAAAAGTTAGTACTAAGCAGTGGTGTAGTAGTGAAGCTCTCCTAGCAGTGATGGAGCTGCACTGTCTAGGCTGGCGATACAGTGAGGTGGCGGTTGTGCATCTTTGGGGTGCTGGGGTTGGAATCTCCCAGGTGTGGGATGTCAACACTACCAACCAACAGCTTTCTCCAACCTCACCCTATCCCTACCTTGGCAAATGCAATGGCGTTTTCCCTGCTGCTTTAGTCACCCTAAATGGGTAACTGATGTGAAATTGGTGTGATGTTGTCAAGCTGTCCAGCCCCCATAAGCATTCTGGCAGATGGATTTTGCACTCATTTTACTAGGGTTACTGTAGTGTTCTGTACATAGGTCTGCCTTTGAATATGATCTAGAAACTTCACTTAGTCCAGATACAGCCGCCAGCGTTTTAACTGGGACTGGGGCTATTGGACTAGGGCTGCAGCAATAAAACTGCTAGCATAGGATCCATTATGGTTTCAGATGCGCTGGATTATGGAGAAAGCTAGAGAGTTCCAGAAAAACGTCTACTTCTGCTTCATTGACTATGCAAAAGCCTTTGACTGTGTCGACCACAGCAAACTATGGCAAGTTCTTAAAGAAATGGGAGTGCCTGATCACCTCATCTGTCTCCTGAGAAATCTCTATGTGGGACAAGAAGCTACAGTTAGAACTGGATATGGAACAACTGATTGGTTCAAAATTGGGAAAGGAGTACGACAAGGTTGTATATTGTCTCCCTGCTTATTTAACTTATATGCAGAATTCATCATGCGAAAGGCTGGACTAGATGAATCCCAAGCCGGAATTAAGATTGCCGGAAGAAATATCAACAACCTCAGATATGCAGATGACACAACCTTGATGGCAGAAAGCGAGGAGGAATTAAAGAACCTTTTAATGAGGGTGAAAGAGGAGAGCGCAAAATATGGTCTGAAGCTCAACATCAAAAAAACCAAGATCATGGCCACTGGTCCCATCACCTCCTGGCAAATAGAAGGGGAAGAAATGGAGGCAGTGAGAGATTTTACTTTCTTAGGCTCCTTGATCACTGCAGATGGTGACAGCAGTCACGAAATTAAAAGACGCCTGCTTCTTGGGAGAAAAGCAATGACAAACCTAGACAGCATCTTAAAAAGCAGAGACATCACCTTGCCGACAAAGGTCCGTATAGTTAAAGCTATGGTTTTCCCAGTAGTGATGTATGGAAGTGAGAGTTGGACCATAAAGAAGGCTGATCGCCGAAGAATTGATGCTTTTGAATTATGGTGCTGGAGGAGACTCTTGAGAGTCCCATGGACTGCAAGAAGATCAAACCTATCCATTCTTAAGGAAATCAGCCCTGAGTGCTCCCTGGAAGGACAGATCGTGAAGCTGAGGCTCCAATACTTTGGCCACCTCATGAGAAGAGAAGAATCCTTGGAAAAGACCCTGATGTTGGGAAAGATTGAGGGCACTAGGAGAAGGGGACGACAGAGGACAAGATGGTTGGACAGTGTTCTCGAAGCTACGAACATGAGTTTGACCAAACTGCGGGAGGCAGTGCGAGACAGGAGTGCCTGGCGTGCTATGGTCCATGGGGTCACGAAGAGTCGGACACGACTAAACGACTAAACAACAACAACAATGGTTTCAGATTGGATAGGGGACCATGTAGAGATTCCTGCATGGAAGGGGGTAGGACTAGATGGCTCTTGAGGTCCCTTCCAACCACAGCTTTTTCCCCAGCCAGAACTTGCTGGAACTCAGTTTTGGCACCTCTCAGGTGGGCCCCAGTTGCCATTATAAGAAAACAAGGGAGGTGTTAATGGTGAGTTCTGGCACCTCTTTTTCTACAAAAATAGCCCTGTTTCCAACTCAAGGATTTCATGCCAGTGCTTTGATTTACAGGCTGTTTCCGGATCAAATTCAAAGTGCTGCTTTTAACCTTGATTTGAGAACAGGTTACCAGTACTTAAAGGATTATCTCCTCCTTCATGTTCCTAGCTGGACCTTTGGGGCGTCTTTTGAAGTGTTCCCCAGGGCTCCCTTGCTGAGTGAGATGTAGGAGGATGGTTTGGGGAGAGGGACTTTTCAGTGGAGACACCCTGGCTGTGGTTGTCCTCTCTAGAAAGCCTTACTGGCACCTACCGGTACATTGCGATATCTTTAGTGCCAGAGCTTTTATCTTCCTGCGCTTAAAAAAACTGTTTAGTAATTAAAATGCTTGAGGGGGTGTTTTTTTTAAAGTTAAATGATCCATTTAAAAAATCTTTCATCCTCTTGACAGACTTGCTGTAATGAATTTTTGCTGAATTTGCGTACTTTGTTTTCCATTTTGGCTTTGGTCTGTATTTTATTTTAAATGTTGCTATTGGGAGGTACAGTATGTAAAAGTTGTTAACGAAATAAGCAAACGGGTCAACAATTGGGTCCTTTTGGAACTTCTATGGGAGATCTAATTGCTCCTTTGTTGTCATTTATAAGTGGCCTCAGGGTGCTAGAGCAGTGGGAACCTCAGGCTAGACTGAAGTATGTGGGGATGAACTAGGCCCACATTTGATTCAATGCAGATCTGAATAGAGACGGTAGATGCTATGCAGGATCAGCACTAACGCCACCTAATTTAGGCGAGCCACAGAGCTCAGGGGAAGGGCATGACCTGATCATAGCCCCTTATCTGAGTCCTGAGTCCTGAGTTGGGAGACTTTTTGATCCCAACCCCTGCTCAGGGCCACAAAACTCCTGGTAACTGAGCAGGGCCAGCCTGCCTATGAGGTGGGCTTAGCCAGCTGCCTCAGGCAGTGGAATGTCATGAGGCGGCACTCCTGCCTGCCCCACTGGAAATCTGCAAGATCTTTCTGGAACCTGTCACACGACCCAAGTAAGGGAGGCTTCGGCCCTTTCACCTCAGGGGGCAAAATAGCATGCACTGCCTGTGACTGAGACAGGGCAGGTCCAAACGTTTTCCTTACTCAGCAGTTGAGTATGCCCCTCAGCTGCCTAAAAGTGCTCATCTGGTTATCCTACAGCCCTTCGCACACCTACCTGTTAAAATGGGACCAAATTAATCTATATGGCCACACCAATTGCTTGTGCAGCCTGGAGTACAGGCTAGGCAGAAAAACCTGCCCCTGAAAGACAGTTTGAGGGCAAGCACAAAAATGCTCCAACTCCCATCAGCCCCAGCCAGCAGGGCCAGTGGTTAGGGATGATGGGGGTTGCAGTCCAGCAACATCTGGAAAGCCACAGGTTCCCCATCCCTGGCCCAGAGGCTCAAAAACCTTTTGTTCACCAATTTCAGATGAAAGTTTCATTCTCTATTAGGCCATGTACAAACTGAAATGGGCTTCTAAAAAGAACTATTCGGCCAGGCCTTTTGAATTCGCTGCTGAAAGTTTCTGTTTTCTTGGACTTTGGTGGCAAATCTTATATCTGGAATTCAGAATTCCCCCCTCCCTTTGGCCCTTGCAACTGCTTTGTGCTATCTTCTTAGATCTAGATCGGAAAGCACAGCTGCAATGCAGCTTGCAACACTGCACAGAGCAATGCTTTTCACAAGCGTCTTATAAAAACTAAATGCTATTTATGATCCAGTTATGTAGCTGGTGTACTAAAGCTATCTCCTATTGGATTCATTAAGCAGAGAGAAATTGAGGGACTAAGCACTGCATCTTATTATCTCTGGATGCCTCCTTTAAAAAGGGGGAGGGGAGTCAAAGCAATAACTTTTCACTAGGAATAACAGAACCCCAAGTTAGACAAACAAACAATAATGTCAATGTGGCACTAGGGAACAGCTAGGGCTGGCTTAACCCTCAGGATAAAAGTATGCTACAGATTCCCTTTTCTCGTGTGAGAAGACTTCTGTGTAAATAAGCCTATCCGGCTTCCTGTGGCAGACTTACCCTCAGCCTTGGGATAGGTCAACATGGTCCTTTTCTTAGAATATTTTGCTTCATACTATTGTCCTTCAATAGTATTGTGCTTCATAGTATTGTCCTTAAACCACTGAGCCTAGGACTTGTTGATCAGAAGGTCAGCGGTTCGAATCCCCGCGACGGGGTGAGCTCTCGTTGCTCGGTCCCAGCTCCTGCCAACCTAGCAGTTCGAAAGCACGTCAAAGTGCAAGCAGCGGGAAGGTAAACGGCATTTCCGTGTGCTGCTCTGGTTCACCAGAAGCGGCTTTGTCATGCTGGCCACATGACCCAGAAGCTGTACGCTGGCTCCCTCGGCCAATAATGTGAGATGAGCGCTGCAACCCCAGAGTCGGTGACGACTGGACCTAATGGTCGGGGTCCCTTTACCTTTACCTATTGTCCTTGGATATGTACAGTACATCTATAGCATGAAACTAGATACGTTTGTAAATATAAATATATAAGCAACTGTGGATGTCATTTCTGCCACCTTTAAGATCACAGAAATACAGCCTCTGCTCCATACATCACTTTTTCCATGCAATTATGTACTCAGGGAGAGTTTGCACGGAAGGAAAAACAATTTGGTAGCTGATACCCAAGGACTCTTCCTTTTATCAGAGGCCCTCAGATCTGAGCCTATTGAGCCACATGCAGCCTGCTAGCTTTACTGTCTACTGGGTACTTGACAACTGCTCTCTCCACCCTTCAGCACACTCAGGCAAGAAGCCCCTTCTAGGCCACTGGAGATGGTTGATGGGCTGCATTTGGCTTGGTGTGGCGTACGTTTGAATAAGTCTGCTGTACCACAGAACAGGGCAGTAGCATCCATGCTCTCAAGAGCAAGCAAACTTAAAACATTTATTTCCTGCAAAGCATGGCTAGCATAAGAATCAGGCATGCTGTAATTCAGTGGGATTAGCACGAAAGGAAAGTGGTAGAGGATGTGTGAGTACAGGGCATCACGATATAGTGTGGTTCTATAATCTGGTGCTAAGTAGAGTAGAACATATTCCATGGTTCGTAGAGCAGGAAGTGCATGTGTACCGACAAGTATTCAGCAATACAACCGTATAGTCCAGAAGTGTGTGGTTTCTGTCAAGTATTGCGAAACAGAGATAGATTCTTTTTGGCTGATGAGTACGTACGGCTGAAAATGAGAAAAATAATGCTTTTGCCATCTAATTTGGGCTGTCTGTTAGGAAAATCAACACTACAGTGCAGACCAGTCCTGCAGAAGTGTGTTTACTGCCAGGCAAAGGGTTTTGCATTTATTGGAAGGTAACATGGAACTATGGAGAACATGAGGTCATGCATGGTCTTTTACAAATCAAAGGCTACCATTAACAGGTTGCAAAAAATTGTCTAACAGACATATGGGGATACAATAATAGAGACACAAAGCTCTAGAACAATGGTTCATCCCAAGGTTTGCTCCTAGCAGCATATCAGAACGATACATTCATCTGTTGGAAAGCTTGCTGGGGTAGAAAACTGCTTTAGTTACTCACAAGGTGAAGGAGATTAACAGGAAACAGCCCTGTGAAGCTGTACCCTAAAGATCTGGGGGCAAGAAAGCAGGTTTAAAGACTGTACCCTTGCAGAACAAAACACCTTAAACAAACAAACAAACAAAACAAACAAACAAACATGCAGTGAGTTGAATGCTGGAGAAAACTCACTATGTAATGGTGTGTTGCTCTAATGATTACACACAGGGGAGTCCAATGTGATGACCTAGTGCATTTCACGGTAAGGCCACATTATCACAGTTGATGAGGACTTTAAGCATTCTGCTGTATAGCTTTTCCTCTCTGGCTTTTAAAAAAAGCCGGGTATCCCCCCACCCCCAAAATTCCTGAAGTATATCTCATTATAGTCCCTTATTAAAAATAGTTTAGCATATTGCTTAATACAACACTTGAAACAGCAAAGGAGGGTCATTCACAAGGAAACTATGTCTGCAAAATTATGTTCGCGGTAGACTTTGAAATGTGTTACAGACGCACAAAACCAAACATTATATGGCTAATCAGAAAAGAGGCTGGCAAAGGATTTTCTCAAGTTTCGGATGGTTTCAGCTTTTGCTTCATCCTCGTTCACAGATGACCGAAAGAAGGATGACTCAGTGAAGTTGAAGGCGTTGGTCAGAGACTGTGATTTACTGCAAGATAAAAACAAAAACAAAACAAAATGCACATCAATGCATGTTGTCTGTTACAGCCATACCTCAGAATTCTGTTTACCATGTCATACAATGGAAGCAGGACATATAGACCTCTGCCTGCCGTATCTCCTTCTCTGGGCACCATTATTAGCTTTGTCACAGATGATCATGCGTTTTGGGCAGAGAAATGGATGCAGACTCAGACCTGACCACCATGACCAGCTGTTCAGCAATGCATATGGATTGTGCTGGACTATTTCACACAGAACGCAACACGTTGCAGGGGAAGGCTTCACGGAAATCCACATGAACCATTTTGTCCATCAGAGCACACAAAAAAAATTCTGGACCAAAAATTATCTCCATACATTCGAGGGGACATGAGTGCTTGAGTCCCATTCAAGTGAATGGAATTGTTGCTTAATCCTAACCATGTTAATTTGGAAACCTGCTCTACTCATTTCAGTGGCATTTAGTCCTCAGAGGGTTAGGAGTGCAGTCCTGAGGACTTAATTAATTTTAGTTTACATTAATTTCAGTGGGATGTGTGGGACAATCCTAAGCATGTTTCCTCAGAAGCCAGACCCATTGTTGTCATTGGGATTTACTTCCTAGTAAAGAAGGCTGATCACCGAAGAATTGATGCTTTTGAATTATGGTGCTGGAGGAGCCCCTTGAGAGTCCCATGGACTGCAAGAAGATCAAACCTATCCATTCTGAAGGAAATCAGCCCTGAGTGCTCACTGGAAGGACAGATCCTGAAGCTGAGGCTCCAATACTTTGGCCACCTCATGAGAAGAGAAGAGAGGGTCTCCCTGGAAGAGACCCTGATGTTGGGAAAGATGAAGGGCACAAGGAGAAGGGGACAACAGAGGACGAGATGGTTGGACAGTGTTCTCGAAGCCACCAACATGAGTTTGACCAAACTGCGGGAGGCAGTGGAAGACAGGAGTGCCTGGTGTGCTCTGGTCCATGGGGTCACAAAGAGTCGGACACAACTAAACGACTAAACAACAACAAAATGTGTTTAGGATTACAGCCTTAAACACACTTTACTTTTTATAGATTGCATCCAACGTAAGGATATTTCAGCTGGAAGAGCATATGACTCTTAAGCTCAGGGTCGCCCCACATTAGGCAAAAGATTCCTGGATTCCAGGGGATTGGATTAGATGACCCTCATGGTCCCTTTCCAACTCTACAGTTTTATGATTCTATTATCTAGGTCAATAGAAAATGGTTGCTAAATCACCTCGGAACAAATACATTCAGTTTAGCTCTGTATTCCTAAAGCCACTTTCCCTGGAACAATATTTCTTAATTTGATAGGACTTGACTGAATGCAGGTATGCAGAGTGTGGATAGTAGCAAAACTGTTTGGCTTTAGTTATGCTATAAAATCTAAGGCTAGTAGAAGGAAAAGGTTGTGAGGCTGCTTGCGCTTCCTGTACCATGTCTCAGCACAAGGCAACAATTCATAGCCAGTCTGCTTTCAACCCCAACTTTGTTGAAAACCAGAGCAAGTGGTGCTGCATGTGGTGTTCTGTCTCTCGTTTGCATTGTACTTGGGTTTAGTGTTCACAGAAAGCAGGCAGTGGAAAGGCAAAGCGAGGCTTCACTTGATTAGCGACTCAAAAATGAATGGCCTAATTAAATATTTGTTCATGGGCTAATAACCTGCACGCACATGTTAAGCAAGAGCATGTGGGTGAGAATGCAAGGCACATACATGCCAAATGCACAGAGTACAGTTAATCCCATTGGCAATTTGAGTTTGCGTATGTTTGTTTTTTTCATTTTGAAAATTACAATATGAATGGGAATAAGCCTGTGACTCAGGCTGTGAGCCTGTCAAGGAAAGCTCAATGGCACACCACATGCATACAGTTTTCAAGTGTTCAGGAAAGACCCTAACACGTTCCTATCAAAGGAAATAAAGGATTAGGATGGGACATGCTGATCTCAGTTAGGAGGGCAGCTTCCCAAGCTGTGGTTTATGTTGGCAATTCCAGGGGTATTACTCTGGCATGGCCCAGTTGCTTAGGACTGGGATACAAGCGAAGACTTTCAGAATCTCTTTCTCTGGATAATAGGTGTGTTTTTTTTAAAAAAAAAAAAAAAAATCTCATTTGAGAATAAAGGTAAAATGAAACGGGGAAATAAAACATTTTACTATTTCTATTAGAAAGGTTCCAGGCCTTTCTTAGAAAGGTTTCATTCAAATTTATTTTTCTAATCCTATTAGGGTCGCAGGTGGCGCTGTGGTCTAAACCACTGAGACTAGGGCTTGCCAATCAGAAGGTCGGTAGTTCGAATCCCTGCGACAGGGTGAGCTCCCGTTGTTCAGTGCCAGCTCCTGCCCGCCTAGCAGTTCGAAATAACGTCAAAGTGCAAGTAGATAAATAGGTACCGCTCTGGCGGGAAGGTAAACAGCGTTTCCGTGCGGTTCTCTGGTTCACCAGAAACGGCTTGGTCATGTTGGCCACATGACCCGGAAGCTGTCTGCGGACAAATGCCGGCTCCCTTGGCTTATGGAGCGAGATGAGCGCCGCAACCCCAGAGTCGTCCATGACTGGACCTAAAGGTTGGGACCCCTGACCGTTAGGTCTAGTCATGGACAACTCTGGGGTTGCGGCGCTCATCTAGCTCCATAAGCCGAGGGAGCCGGCATACAGCTTCCGGGTCATGTGGCCAACATGACTAAGCCGCTTCTGGCCAACCAGAGTAGCGCACGAAAATGCCGTTTACCTTCCCGCCGGAGCAGTACGTATTTATCTACTTGCACTTTGACGTGCTTTCGAACTGCTGGGTGGGCAGGAGCTGGGACTGAACAATGGGAGCTCACCCCGTCACGGGGATTCGAACTGCCGACCTTCCGATCGGCAAGCCCTAGGCTCTGTGGTTTAGACCACAGCGCCACCCACGTCCCTACCTTTACCTTTATTCTAATAAGCTGGTCTCAGAAAACAATGAAAGGAGTGTTTGCGGGTGGGGTGGGGGGGACACAATTCATGTGGATTCCATTGCTGCCTCCACACCTGCCCCTGTTTGCATTTCCATGATTCCATGATCTCTTGCATTTTTAAGTTAATAACTGTAGTTGGGGTTTTTAGATTGTGTCTGCTTCATGTTTTAAGTTCCTGTCCTGCCAGCTGCTATTTGCCCTCTAGGGAAAATATGCAGTAGTATAGAGTTTAACAATCATGAATTTAATATTTACAAGCATAACTGAAGGCATTTTAGAATTTGTATTGCATGTGCATTAAGAATACTGCATTGTATTGTTTTAATTATTTGCTATTTATTGTATTTCGTAATTTGCTTATTGTTAGTTGTTAATTCTTGTTGTAAGCTGGATAGCGTCAGGCAGGATATGCATTTTATAATAGATAAATATATATTGCGTTTGTGATCTGTCTGCACATTATTTGGCAAGGCCGTATGTGCTGTTAATACAATTGTTTCCTTGCTGCTGCTGTACATAGTGTAGGCAAAGATTCTTTGCCATTATGTAAGATTCCAATATGGCCAGAGCTGTGGGATTTATCTGCAGATTACAGTACTTTGGTTTTCTTACTCCATCAACAGCTATATATCCAGGCATTTGGTACAAACAATAGCCCATTTCAGGAGGTTGGGGCCCATCAGTCAGGGTTCTGCCAAGGAAACACCCCTACTTGAGTAGAAGAGTCTTTTTCAGACTGGCACTGAACACGTGACTGGCATTGGTTTCAATGTCCAAGGTACCAAACATCTGACTAGGGCCAATTTCCTCTCTTTCTGTGTTATTGCCTTATACAGCATCTTTCTCTTTCTGCATTTGGATCGACTGGGTACAGCCCTAACACATGGACTGTATGCCTACATATAGCTTTGGAGCTTTTGGGGAAAAATTGGATGAAAAATGTATCATGGACTTCCGGAACAGCCTTTTTAAACTGAAAATCTGTTGTTGTTTGAGTGGCTGCAAGGTTAAAAGTTTAAGTAGATAAGGCTTCCTTCTTTTCCTCAGCAGCTGACTTACAGACAGCACATTCAAAAATGAGTCAGTGCCTTTTTGGTTGGTGGGCAGAAACAGAGGATGGCCCATTATCAAATTTGGCCTCGTGGCACCAGAAATCTGCATGTATTGCAAATTACCAGAGAGCTTTTTCAACATCTATTATTGCCTTTGTTGGAAATTTCCCTGTTTCAGGTCAACCTGGTGCAAAGTTGTTACATGCTAACAACAACGACCACGCCGCCACTGCCAACAACAACAACACAGGGGGTCAGTACAGGTTGTATTCAAACCTCAATGGCAAAGGAAAGCATATGAAACAAGAGTGGAGGAAATAAATGAAAAGCCTTACTTCAGTTGCGGATGTGCTGGAGGTTTCTGTGGTGGAGCTGTGGAGGGTTTCGTCTCTGTGTCCGCAGGTGGCCCAGCGCTTGAAGGACCTGGGGCCTGAGCACGTGGTTGAATTGCAGGGCCCGGTGGACGTGGAGGCAGGGAACTCGAGGGCTTTGCTGACTGCCCCGGAGGAAACGCACGCTGTGGTTGCAATGGCTCCTGGCTTTGTGATTGCATTCCTTGGGGTTGCACTGGGCCCCCTAGGTTCAGTACAAGAAAAACTTCATAATGCATCAGTAATTTTGTACTAGCTCTTATATCTAACACTTACAAATATAAACTTGGAACCAATAAAGTTCAGCGTGTCTAGGATAGGCGAGCCACATCTTTGCTGTTGATACCATTAGCCACAATTCCGTGTAACTTGCAGAAGTGCCACACTTTCAAACCTCACTGATACCAAGGTGCCCTAAAAAGAGTATTAATTTAGCAATGGTAACTTTTCTTAAAAAGATTATATTTCTGAAATTGTTACAGGGCAATAATTCTACCCACAAAAAGCTACATTAATTGCAACATTTCTCTATTTCGTTTCTGAACTTTCATGATAAGAAATATTTCTTTATTGCTCCATTGCAATGGGAGCTATGCCTAGAAGGAAGCTGTATTTTATGGTTCTGCATATGGTAATGTAAACCAACACCACTATTTCTTGCTAAAGGGGGGGGGAGTTAGGATTTTTGTTGCTTACTTAAATGTTTTGCTGCAAATTTAAATGTTGCTTATTTAAATTCTTGCTTATTTAAATGTCATAATGAAGCACACAGACTTGCAGTGGCTACTCAGTGGGCCCTAAAGAGCCTTTCTGAAAAAGAGAAATCATGCGCCCTTACAGCAGAAGCCACTGTTTAATTATCAGAGAATATCAATCCAGTGTAGCTCCATGCTTATTAAGTATGCAGCTGAGACAGAACTGCAGGTGCTTGAAAGTACATTGAGTATATCTCACCAGGTGCCACCTGCTTCACCTTTATAAGGCTACCACTCTCCAGTTAAGCTGGACTACCTGAAGGGGAACCCATTTAGTCACAGTGAGCTTAAAGGGTCCAATGTTCTGAGGTGCATTTAAATGGGTTTATAGCTTGACTTATTACGCCAACATATGAATGCTTACGATAAAGTACTCCACTGTTGTATCACAGCATAGCATTGCA
This sequence comes from Zootoca vivipara, assembly GCF_963506605.1. Classification (NCBI taxonomy): domain Eukaryota; kingdom Metazoa; phylum Chordata; class Lepidosauria; order Squamata; family Lacertidae; genus Zootoca; species Zootoca vivipara. Next base: position 47,934,374 of record NC_083277.1, read on the forward strand.
CCAACACTGTCATTATGAAATTCCTTGGCCTGGAACCAAAGGATCATGAAATTAGTTCCATGAGCCCAAGGGGAACTGAGACATTTCCCGTCAAAATCAGCCGTGCCCCATGCTGGTAATGTGGCCCGGGGGGAATAAATCCAACTGGGCTAGGGAGGGATTGTGGTTTGCCGGCAGGGCATATGTGTTGTATGCCAAAGGTCCCACGCTCAGTTCCTGGCATCTTCAGGGAACAACACCTGATTTAAACACTAGACAGCCACTGTTGGCCAGTGAGACAAATACTGAGCTAAATGCACCCATGGCCTGACTTAGGATAAGTCCCATGGGCCGCTATTCTAATCAGCCATTTGTTTCCAAGGGCTTTCCCATTCACGTGCAAGCACAGAAATGACCTCTTCAGCAAAGCGATGGGGAAACTCTCTTAAGGAGGAATTCCATGTGTGCCTCAGTACACTGCAAACAGGGCAGACTTACAGGCTCAAGGAGAAAGACACTTCCACTCAACTACGCCTGTTCATAGGTAGATGAGGAGTTGAGATCATGCTTGCTGGCTCCGCCCCTCGCCCTACCAATTTCAACAGAGCTTGTGAGCAGACTTTCTATGTAAACAAGCTGTACAGTATATGCGGATTGGCTTTTCGATGCATGTAGGTCTGTTCAAAAGCCATACTGGGTATGCGCAGGACACAGCTGGAGCAAGCAGGTATGATTCCAACCCCACCACTCACACATTTCCTGAACATGCCATACAGCATGTATGGGGCTTATGTCATTTTCGGCAGTAAGTTCAAGATCAACAGGTTCTATTTTCAGGAGACTGGTGGAATTTTGAATCTGGGTGGTTTTACTAGTTCTGCACCGTAAAACAAACATTCTCGTTTAGCTTTTCTTTGCTGAGTAGAAAATACCCCCCTCCCCGCTCTCCATTTAGATATTGAGGCTTATATGCCAGAAACTATACACTGAAGACAGATGTAACTTTTTTTTATTGCACATTAAGCTGTACAAGATATTTCACAAAATATATACTGCAATCACACTTCAGCATTTGCTCACTTTCTTGCAGCTGGTTTGGTACAAAAAGGCAGCAACAATAATAAAAAAGCTTTTACAAAAAGAAAAGGAAAGGGAAAAATAAAATAAACCAAACACACACCAACCCCCTGGACATTAATCCTATACTGCAAAATATCAGTTCCCTATATCCCACAATATTGCACCTAAGCATGCTAGCATGCAGAGACATTTTGGCTTGCTTAATATCTGTGGTAGGCAGTAACCAGTGTGTGCCCTTCGAAGACCTTTTGCAATAAATGCACTGAAGTCCTGCTGGGATGCAGCTCTTTTTCTCTGAGGTCTGCAGGCACACGTGTGCACACACACACGCACACTCACGCACACACACACAGAGCTCGTAAACAATGCACAAAAGCATTTGTAAATACTCGGACTACTACATGCAAAAGAACACTCATGGCTTGATATTAAATGGCATTCAGTCAGTAGGTTCATTTCTTCACCTCCGGGCAGGAGGCTGTTTTGTTCACTTGGGTTGAGATTTGGAGGTGAGGAGGGGCGTGTGTGAACCTGAGGCTGAAGGGGATGCACTCATTCTACACAATCAAAATCATCAGTGTAGTTATGAAGAGATCACTAACCAGAAACATTTACCACAAAAGTGGAATGATACTATAATAGACTAAAAATGGGCAGGACACAGTGGCATGCCCAACAAGCACTGAAATTCCCATCAAAAGCAGCGTGAAATTTGCAGCTCACTAGCCTGAATTTAAAAACAAAACAGAACAAATAAAACCACTTGGTAACTGAGCTATAATTTTGTTGGCAGTGTTTGCAAGGAAAATAAATTCAGACCTTGGCATTGTTTCACAAGAAAACAGGCTTGTTTGTATTAACCTAGGGACTGCTATTTACCTTAGTATGGGATTCCAATTGACAAAACACAATCCTTTGCTTTGCTCACAGCTAGTATAATAGTGCACCTTTCAACGTTTACAGGCTAGATTTTACATAACAGTTTAACTGCCCTGCCTAGATATTGCTTTTAAGATTATGCACATAGCCATTGGTTATGTGACAGTCATAAGCAATTATGGCTATAAGAAAGTTTGGAAAAGTAAAACCCGCCGGGTCACTTTGATTTATTATTTACACACACTTGAGTCATAAATGTGAACTTCTAAGCCTAAACCTTTTTACTTGTTCTGAGCCATATGTTAAATATACTTTCATATATGCTGTTGCTTACGCTCAGAATGATAGATCAGATGACAGCTGCATCTTAGTTACTTGGCTATAGCCTCAGCTAATATAGAACAGCACAACCACACATTGAGTCCATGTACCACACACTTTTTAAATCCTTAAAAAAAAACATGTGGCTAGCCCAATATTTGGAAAAGGTGATGATTAATCTAGCAAGGCTTTTAATGGCCTTGTTGACTTCCTCTAACAAACAGCTGTAGCTTACCTGAATTTTGTAGATAAGGAATATCTAGTAAACACACTTGCTTTAGTTTTGTACAAGACCAGATGGCTACTTCATAACCGCTAGAGAACCTTTGTCACTGAACTTAAATACATTCAGTACCCTCACATTTGCATCAATATTGCACATAAGTGGCCCGTTTTGTATAGCACTGAGGCTAATAATTTAATGCAGATTTTAAAATAAAAAAAATCTGCATTGAAAATAAAGGATATTTATGTATTCCTGGAAATAATTCTCTCATATTTCATAGGAAATAAATGAAATAAAGCACTTGTCTTTCATGTTACCTATAAGCAATACTTTTTTGCAACAGTACAAACCAGTACAGAATTCTGTCACTTCTTTTTTGCTGCCCTTGGCAGCCGTTTTGTGCTGGTACCCACTGGACTTTTATCAAGAGAAGAATACCAGGAGTTCATTTTCTTTTACCACAAAAAGCACTGCCTATAAGTATGAACTCAAAAGTTAATGATGCCTCATTCAACATACTATTAAATGAGACTTTAAAAATATTATAATCACATTTCTACATTAATCATGCACATATTTTTTTTTAAAAAAACCCAAATATAATGCACGTACTCACAGAGTTAAGCAAAAGTATATAAATTTTAACCTGGGCTGGTTAGTCTTTTTTACCCCACAATATAGAATACTGGAAAGAAAGAAAAACCTGTCTAACCATCCATAATAAACAGTCTCACTGACTTGGTAGAGGCACAATTCTTGTACACTGTTGACAACAGCCCTGAATCACAAGTTATACAGAGAAACATAAGTAAGCGTTACAACACAAACATGAACAGATAAACAACCAGACAGTATAGTTGACACTGCATAGAAAAAACACAGTCCAGGTCAGCACTTAAACGATTGCAAAAACCGCACAAAAACTGGTATTGTTTGATTCCTCTTTTTTTGGCTTTAACCCTTGCTTTTGGTCTCAGTAATTTAAGTAGCCTGGACTTGTTTTGGTCCTACTGCAACGCCATTACAATCGAGAATGTACTGTAAACAACCTTGAGGAGGTGGTCGCTGGGGTGGGACTTTGTTTGGTTCTGACTCCTTAAGTGATCCACTCTGCAAGACAAAAGGAAAAAAAAGGGGGGGGGGGTAAGGAAAGCAAAACAGAAGAGAGGTCAAATGAGCAGGGCTACAATAAGGAATCACACCTAGGAGAAAGTTTTTGTCATTAGAGGAATTATCAAGTAAAAGTCACCTCTTAGGGCACATGCTAGTACGCTCTGGAGAAGTATTGCATCTCAATCTCCCCCAGAACGCCCTAAATAGTGTGGAGAATTAAATTAACTTGCAAAATCTAAAACAAAAATAAATTTAGATTATACACACCTTGAAAGGAATGCTGCCTGATTACTTCTTTGCTGTATTTTAAAGAACATTTCATGATGTGTCGTTTATGATAGACATTACATTCAGAATGATTAGCCAGGCAAAAAAGCATTTAATTCTGAAGGCTTGGTTCATTGAGATTTATGAAATTATTGCTTTAGCTACCATCAAGCTGAACGCGGCCCCTCTACAATGTATGATAGCCTACTAATGGCTCAAAAATTCCCCAATTTTTGGGGCTGGCCTACCTGCTAAACCAAATTTGTTTTGGTGGAACACAAGTTGTGCAGCCCTGAGTAATTCCCAAATGAACTTTGTCACAGGACCAAACTAGACACGATGCTAAACGCGGAATCAAAACCATCAGGTCTTGCCCTTCAGAGCAGGAGAAAACAAGCTTGCTCCTTCTTCCAAGTGACAGCCCTTTAGATATTTGAAGCAATTTCGTTGTTCCCGCAAGGGGACAATGACAATAAAGATTTATCGTATCTTATCTTATCTAAGATAGCTATCATATCTCCTCCCAGTTTCCTCTTTTCCAGGATAAACATACCCAGCTCCTTCAACCGTTCCTCCTAAGGTTTCCAGATCCTTGATCATCTTGGTTGCCCTCCTCTGAACATGGTCCAGTTTATCAATATTGTTCTTAAACTGTGGCGCCCAGAACTGGACACAGATTCCAGATGTACTATTACTTCCCTTGATTGGCACACTATACTTCTGTTGATGCAGCCTAGATTGATGATTTTTTTTGCTGCTGCACACAGGGACTTAAACCTATTCTGGTTCAGGGTTTGTCACAATCTCCATTACCAGATGATGTCCACTTATGTAGGTAGACTTCCTGAACACAATGTTTCCATGGAGTTGAAGAAAACGATATTGAAGCATTTGATGTTGCCAGAAAGGGAAAATGAAGGGGCTGTTTAAATTTCTCAAACGTTCCCAACTGTAATTAATATCTCAAGTTTAAAATATTTACCAAACCAACAGATTTACAATCGAAGTTTAATATAGTCCACCTAAAAGGAAATGCCTTTGTCTTAAATTAGGCTTCCCAGCATGCAAGCTCATACTTCCTGGTCACTGCATTTCCTCAAATACATGCTTTGTTTTGAAACCTTAATAGCCCTTGCACACTTTCTTACAGATGCACTTGCTGCCCGCTAATTAGTAACTCCAGTTCCCTACTTGTATCAGGCATAGAGGCCTTACTTATCAAATAGTCATCAGAAGTTTCAGACACCTTAGGCCAATCACACAGCCACAGCACACTTGCTGATGAAGGCCAAACCAAAAGAAACAAATTAGTATAACATGTGCTTTGCAGCCAGTCAGTTAGGTTGCATCAGGGGTGGCCAAAAGGCTTCCAAGTTAATGGTTCTGCAGCCAAGTGCCTGCCATTCCTGAGGGATAGTGGTTTTGGTTCATGATGATCAATTAGACCAGTGATGGGCAACCTTTTGAGCTTGGTGTGTCAAAATTCTCCAAAAAACAGAGCATAACTTCGGTGGTGTGTTACTTCAAAAAGAACCCCATAATTTCATGATATTTATAGTTTAAATAACAAAATGTATAATTGTAATATATAACTGTATTTAATAAACCAAAAACTAATTATTTAACAAAACCAAATCAAAAAACCCTTATTTATCGCAAAGTGCCCAGAGTTGTTGAGCTTTTTGGGGGCAGCTGCTGACCAAAGTTTTGGAGGTTTTTTTGGGGGGAATGCCCCAAAGCTGCTGCGCTTTTTTTGGGGGGGGGAGTGAACAGAAATAAATGACGAATAATACCTTCACTGGAACTAACACGCAGCACTGACATAGTCTGCCAAAGCGCCAAAAAACCCAGCACAGAACGGGTTAAAAAATGGACGCTGTTACACCCAATCATCGTCTGCCAAAACGCCAGAAAAAACAGCACAGAAAGGGTTAAAAAAACCAATCTCTGGCTACCAGCAGCAACAACAAAAAAGGACCCGGGTTTTAACAGCTGAGACAACGGGTTTTAACAGCGGAGACAAGCTGTAGCGTGAGGAGGAGCGGGAGAACAAATGGGGGAAAAACAAACAACAACAACAACAACAACAACAACAGCGTGAATGGGCTGATGAGGCGCGTGTCAGCAGTGAGGGCTCTGCGTGTCACGTCTGACACGCGTGTCATAGGTTCACCATCACTGAATTAGACGGATGTCATAGTCATGGAAATTCAAGCAAAAATAGTCATGGACTTAAAAAAAAATCTCGTGCTGAAAATAGCATGCTTGGTTTACAAATGAAAGTCTTCTTCTTTGGCGATCACTCGTAGCCGAGTAAGATTGTCTTCCATAAACACGGTTTTATCAATGACTCCGTAAGTGACTGTGGAGGCCAAGTCTGGATCCACACGTCCTTCTACAGTGGGGACATAGGTTTCTGGGTGGGAGTTGATCACGGTGAGGGTTTGCCAAGCGTGCCTTCCTCTTAGCATGTTTCTTCCTTGTGTCCTGAGTTTGAGTGTCTTCAAAGCCCATGACACCTTTGGTAATTGGAGCGCTTGCAGGCCAGTGTTTCCCAATTGTTGGTGTTTATACTACATCAAGATTATACCTCAACACAGGCTTCAATGAAGGAAACCAAGGTGCAAAATGAACACTCGAGCCCTTCAAGATCCCATTAAGCGGGATTGCTTAATCCCATTAAGCGGGATTCCCTGATAACATCGAGGAACACTGGAACAAGCTAAAAACACCCATAATTGCAGCCTGTGAACAAACTATTGGATATCAAACCAAGAAACACCAGGACTGGTTTGATGAGAATGACAGCAAGATTGAACGTATGATTGACAAGAAAAGGAAGGCCTTTCAGATCTGGCAAAGAGATAGAAACTGTGCCACTAAGAAAAAAACCTATGCCAACGCTAAGGCTGAGGTTCAAAGAGGAACCAGAGAACTAAAAAATGCCTGGTGGATAAAAAAAAAGCTCAAGAGATCCAGCACTTAGCCGAGATCCAACAGGAGTCCTGTATGCCCTAAAAGGGAACATGTGTAACAGGGGCAATGCAGGTTCTACATTATGCCTTCTGAAATGTATGCTTGTTCAGCACATTATGAAGAAGAAATGAGCCAAAATATATTCTAAATGCGGTGCTCGCATGCCCAGACTAACATGAGCAAGATAATCCTTTAGAAAATTTGGCTCACTGATTTGACCTCAGTGAAGTTGTTCATCATTACATTTAAATGCCATCAGCTTCTTAATTATGCATTCTGTACCTACTCTTTGCAGAAGGTCTGCCCAACCTAACCCTGGAATATCAATAGCTGCAATACTTTGTGTGAAGCCAAGCACTTTCAGAATAATTACAGTGACTGAAGCTGCCCATATTCTCTGCTGTGAGGTTTGCCTAATAGCTTGTTGCTGTTAAGACTACTAAGGCACTGTTCAAAGGATTTACGTAGTTTAAGGTACCTATGCTGGTACCGAAGTAGGAAGAGTCCACAGAACAAGCAGAATCCCATTCTGCATGGGAGTCACAGAGGCCAATGCAAGAAGCTGCCTGAACCATAAATACTAGAAAGAAGAAACAGAACAAGGTTTGCTTTGGAAAGAAATGCCAACAATCATCAGCCTTCTAGCTGAGCCTTGGATTGTGCTTCAGTTAGCATGGCATCCACTCTTACGTTCCTGAGGCTTGGAGATCATAAGGCTTAAACAGCAAATGGGACTATTTCATGCCTTCTCTTCCATTCTTAGCCTTCAACATTCCAAGGAAATTGCCAAACAGCCTGTCTAATTGATATATTGAATACCATTAAGATGCATTGCTTCTTTTCCAAACAACTGACTGTTCATCTGTATTCAGGTAGGTAGCCGTGTTGGTCTGGCGCAGTTGAAATATATATAAAAAAATTGTCCAGTAACACCTTAGAGACCAACTAAGTTTGTTCTTGGTATAAGCCTTCGAGTGAAGTGTGCATGCACACGAAAGCTTATACCAAGAGCAAACTTAGTTGGTCTCTAAGGTGCTCCTGGACAATTTTTTTTTATTTGTTCATCTGTATGTTATTTATTTATTAAACTTCTATACCATCCTTCATCCGAGGATCACAGGACAGATTACAATATTTAAAAACAGCAAAATACACACCATAGTAACAAACAGAAACAACAACTCCGCCACATTTTAAAAGGCCGGAGGTTGTTTAATTAGCCAAAGGTTTGGGAAAGAGGAATGTTTTCTTTTGGCACTTAAAAGATATGTACTGTAATGAAGGCGCCAAGCAGGCCTCCCTGGGGAGAACACTCCACAAGCGGGGAGCCACCGCAGAAAAGACCCGTTGTCATTTTGCTGTCCTCCTGAAGAGGAGGCACATGAAGAATGATTACTACTTGAATGAATTTTTTGATTTTGTTTTGACTACGGCAGAACAACATGGCTACCTACCTGCAGGGTCAGGGTTCATTCATATGGGGAAAGGCAGTCCTTGACGTATTACGGTCCTGAGCTGTTTAAGGCTTTATAGGTCAAAACTAGCAGAAACTAACTGGCAGCCTGTGCAGCTGGGCCAGAAATGGCATTAAATGCTCAAACCATCTTGCTCCAGTGAGCACCTGGCCACTTGAATACTAGTATCATGTGTACAGTGGTACCTTGGTTCTCGAACCTAATCCATTATGGGAGTCCGTTCAACTCCCGAAACCATTCAAAAACCAAGGCTTGGCTTCCGATTGGCTGCAGGAGCTTCCTGCACTCAAGCGGAAGCCGTGTCGGATGTTCGGCTTCTGAAAAACGTTCGCAAACCAAGGTACCACTGTATCTGATACCAGTATTATGTGTAATGGGAAATCATTGGTTATTATTAGCATCTTCCAGTCTTCTGTCTTTCTGCTCAGCAGTTCTCTTCGAAGCAGAAGAGCCCCGTTAGAATTTCCCTGTGCCTTTCCTATGTGTTATACCTATGACAAACTTAGTTGGTCTCTAAGGTGCTACTGGAAGGATTTTTCTTTTTCTTTCCTTGGGGTGTTTTTGGTATTGGCAACATAGAGGTTACAGAGATTATGTCTTTAAAAGGGTCTCATGGTCTGCATGCATGTTGCAGAGGATAAATGTCCATTTACAAGATTATTGTTATATGGTTTCTTTTAAACAGTAAAGAAACAGATCTCCTAGTTCTTGAGAAGTGCTTTTCATTATTCATAAAGTTCAGCTGCAAACAAGCAAAATGAAAAAGCAAAGCAAAAAAAACAGTCCCCCAGGAACTAAGCTATATATCTTGCTGTCATGTAACAACAGCTCCATCTGCTGGTGCACAGAGTCAGCAGGTGTGCTTGCAATAACCATGTCTCTAAATCTCCTGTATCCCACTGTCGGCACCTGCAGTGTGTGAGAGTGTGAGTGTGTGTGTGTGTGTGTGAGAGAGAGAGAGAGAGAGAGAGAGAGAGAGAGAGTATGCTGGATTCCCTCAGTCTAGTTGTTTTGAGACTGTCGTCATTCACTCTCCACAAGCAGGTGGCCCTAAACTAAAACAACCCAGTACCTCCTACACTGGAAATAGAAGGCATCGCCCTTGCACATCTTTCCCCAACACTATGCAAAGGGCAACTGGCATGTATGAAGTGGCACTTTACAAACCTATTCTGATGTGGAAGTATGGAGAAGCCAGGAAAAATAAAACCCAGTTTGGAAGTAATTGGTGCAATCTCTGGAACACACCATATCTTCTGTCTTTTATTGTAAACCTTTTGCAATATTTTCAATGCAGCTGTCACTATCCCTTTCCTCACTATGAAAATGGGAATGAGACTTTTGGGTCAGCCGCTGTGACTCCTTTGGGATGCCATGGAAGAGCAATGATCCTTGGACTACAAAACTCTCAAATGTAGGTGTTTGGTCAGGGGGAAATCTCACTACTAGGCTTGAAGCAGCACACAAAAAACAGAGAGGCTTCCTGCTTGCATGGAGGCATTATTATTTCTTGTTCTAGTTCCAGCATCCTAATGACAGGCTCTGAGACCTTGGCAGAGGAGCTCAGACAAATGACAAATACAAGAGCAAAATTGTTCCGTAGACAATTAGGACACGATCTATTTTCTTACAAATTCTAAGCATAGTTAATAAAACCCAGTGCATAGGTTGGCTTATGCAAATGTTTACGGTCAGGATCCCAGACAGACACAAACAGCTCAGTTTGATCAGTCACTGTTTATGATTTCATTGATTCAGCTTAGATCAGTTGAGCAGTTTAACAACACCATAGACACTGGATAATGGCCCATAAGCATTCCATCAAAGCTGGCAAAATAAGCAGAAACAAAATTTTCTTTCTGGCTCATTCAATTTGGAAATGTATTCTATAGCCCTCAATAAACTAGTTCAATGTGCTAAAACTTGCCCCTAAAAACAGAATGTAAGGACTCTTGTTCAAAACAGGATTTCCACGAGATGGCGCTAAAATCTGAAGTTTCTTAAAACAAAGGGTGTTTTCAGAAATGAAACTCAGGATAGTTTTTAGCTTGGAGGCTTCTCCTACCAGTACAAGAGGACAGGTTTTCTTCTCAGAATGGTGATGGGGCTGATACGCCACCTGCCTGAACTGCAGTTGATGACTAGGATATCAGGAAGCTACAGGGTTGTAGGCAACAGATTGCCACTAAACTGTGTTCTTGTTAGTGCTGAGAGCTGATTGATACAATGAAAAAGCTACATGGATACACAGGTTAAAAATGAAAGAGATGCTTTTGAATGAGAACTTGAGCCCCTGAGGGCTTTGGCTTTCAAATTGTGTAACCTGAAATCCCACAAAACAGAATTCATGCTTAAAGTACTAAAGAGTATGATCGTAGAATCATAGGAATGCAGAGTTGGAAGGTACCCTGGGGATCATCTAGTCCAACCCCCAGCGATGCAGGGAATCCTGCCCACAACCATTACTGGGTGGGCTTGAACCAGCAACCTTCTGGTTAACAGCCAGATGCACTGACCCAGTGTGCCAGTAGTGACAGATTGATGTACTATAGCATATTTAAGGGCTACTCCATCCTCAGTTGCATTATAAAGTACTAAAAGAATGCACCAAAATCTATTAGCTTGCATTATGCTCTTAGGAAAAATAATAGTTAACCCTCACAATCACTTAAGAGTATCTATATAATTTTAGAACCCTTAAAAGAAATTCAGAATCTGCTGTTGACCTCCATTTACTTTCATGTACTGAAAATCTGAAAATGAAATTCTTTAGATGAATATCAGCATTGTACAACAGGGCAGGAATTTGCCTCCTTAAGAATTAAAAATAGTTTTAATTCCCACCCATCCTCTTTTTTCTACTTGCAGAGGAATTATAAATGTGCTGATCTTTTTGTCTGCTGATCTTCTCTGGAAAATGATCTCATCTTCAACAACAATAATGAGTAACTATTTACATAGGATAGCATAGTTTGATCTAAATGTGAAAAATGTTTTTATAGCAGAAAGTAATTTCTCTATTTTGGTTTATGTGGCTATTCTTTTAAAGCCGCTTTACAATGAAGTTTAGTCACTGTATGTGGTTAGATGGGACTGAAATAATTTTGTGTTGTCTTTCAAGTGGCACAGTACAAAACAGAAGCATTACCACTTGGTTCTGTGGAATTGCATTCTTTTTTACTTCTTTACTCGGAGAACATGACAAAATTTTAAACAAAAACCAGTCACTATCCTCCAAGAACAGGCCGATTTGAGGTGCACCACAAACTTAGTGCTTAACTGCTGTGGGCCCCTTTTCAGAATATAGTTTTTTTGCTTGCTTGTTTATCTTTGAAACTTGCATCACAACACTTCAGTCCAATTACTGCCATTTAGCAGCTACCATAAGCACAATTTATTTTTCCATTGCTTCTTTGAACACACACTTATGTTCACAGGACTATGGTCTACAGTTGAATCACTCTGCACTAGGGTGGTATCTTCCAGGAGTTAATTCTCTTTCAAATTTATCCCCATCCTCCAGACCTGATCACCATGAGAGGTGATGACTAACATGAGGAAGTAATGAAAAGGACACTGATTGATTGATTTATGGTATGTGGTCATCAGTTGCTTGCATATTCTGAAATGTCACAGCAACAATATGGCAAAGTGATAGCTTTACCTTTTCTGGTTCAACCTAAGCTAGCCTTAGGAATCAATATGCTGTGATCCCAAATGTCCCTGTGATACCCCAAAACAGTCAATGGCTGAAATCAAAGCAAAATAAGACACAAAAACACAGACTATTGCTCATTGTCTCAAATGACGTTCTGAATCACAACCAGGAGCAAGAGTGAACAGAGTCCCTTCATATTAGATGTGCTTGGTGAAATGAAATGCATGCAAAACAGACAGATTCAGATGGACAACAGCAAAAACATCAAACCAAAGTCAGTAGCTAAACTTTTTATTTCGGTTCAGTAGTAAACTAAACCTGATGGGAGGTTCTGTCAGGACCAGTCTCCATGGCACATTTACAAAATATGAAGACCACAGGAAACAGCCTCTGCATGGTAGCCATAGAAGACTAGCTATATGGAACACTTCCATCATGTAGAGTTTCTATAGCAGTGGGCAACCATGGAATGGCTAACAATGGCATGGGAACTTTCTAGATGACAGGGGCAATCCATGCAGTGAATCACTGCATATTGAAATTCTTCCAGTAGTTTTCACATGACAAGCGTAACATGAGGAAAGGTCCTTAAAGTCTGAGCAGGAAACAAAACTCATCTATTGGGCTTCCCCCCAAGAGAAAATATTTGACTATTAGCATACTAGATTCACTTCCACAATCTAAGAACAGATCTCAGATGGAGTATGTCACAGGTGCAAAAAGAAACTGTGGACAGCTAGGAGCTCTTTCTTTTTCTTTTGACCTCAGAGTAAATGACCACTAACTATGAATACTATGCTGGTTATAAACTCATCTGATCAGACTCTGCTGCTTTTACCCTTTGCTGCAGTTTCCTTTGGCTCTAGAACAGGGGTCCCCAGACTTACCCGGCTTTGGGCCAGTGCCCGCTGCGCCAATTGCGTGGCAGGCCGGAAGGCAGGGGAGTGTGAGCGCAGTGGACCGGAGGGTGGGGGAGTGCGCGCCAGTGCGCATGCACACACATACTTACTGGCGCGGTGGCGCGCTTCCAGGTCGGAAAAAATGCCGAAAATCATTTGTGTGCATGCGTATGGGCCTCCCCCCGACCCGGAAGTGCACCGGAAATGACCTCTTCTGGGTCAGGAGAGGCCCATACGTATGCGCACAAACGATTTTTGGTGCTTTTTTCCGAACTGGAAATGCGCCGTCGTGCTGCGCGCCGTAAGAGCAGGCGGCGGCAGCGGGCGGCGGGGGTCGTCGTGGGGCGGATTGGGAGGCCAATTGGGCCGCATCTGGCCCACGGGCCATAGTTTGGGGACCCCTGCTCTAGAATTACTGAGCCTATTGCTTTCCATAAAGTTTGCAAACTACTTGAGTGGCTTCTGGAGGCTGATTTGATTGCATAGTTGTCTTGAGAATATTTTTAGTTGCTAAGTTACATTGTTGTTATATGTTTATTTACAATTTTATAGTATTTTATAGCATTTTGACAGCCTTGAGCTTGGGAAAGATAGCATATAAACATTTTAAAGAAATAAAATAAAAGTAAAACCAGCATGGCCACATAACCATGGATGCACAGAGCCCTCTGTACCAGCCTTGATGATTACTTAAAGAGCTGAATGAAAACAAAGCACATTGGAGCAAACTGCAGTCAAGACTGTTGATTCAGCTTATCCCACTGTAACACATTCAGAAACCTACCTTTAATGTCATTTATATGCCCAAAGTAATGTCATTACTTTATTGATGAGCTCTTGTTTGGATATTTTAAGTATAGTATATGATGCTTGAAATTATGTTCTAAGGAAGCACGAAAATCACACTCCATTTTTACTATCCACTTCCTTTTAATAACAACAGCTCAACGCGTCCTGAATCATCATGACATTTATCTACTGAAATCCTGCATGTGTTTATGAAGAGTGTCTGCATTCCTTACTTGTGGCTGCTGAGTGGCAGTTGGTTTCTGAGGAGATGGTATAGGTGTTTTAGACAACATTTGGTTCATTCTGCTCACAACCAGCTCAGTAATAAGCTGTTTGTCTTCAACCTGATGCTCACCAATCAAAGGCATTGCACAATCCATAACCTAGATGAAACAAAAGCTGATTAGGCAGTGAAATATCATTTTTGTAATTTGTTTATGCTACATTACATTTTGTAATATGTTTATGTTAGAGACCATTGTTGTTATCCATATTGTGCTGTGGATGATTGTAAATAAATTGAGTATTTTGATATATGCTGTGAGCCACCCAGAGTGGCTGCGGAAACCCAGCCAGATGGGCAGGGTATCATTATCATTGTTGTTGTTATTAATAATAAAAAATTAAAATTCTCTATGTCCAAATCTCAGTTTTGTTCATCAGGAAAGGTGAGGAGATTTGTGGAAGTCACTCAATTTTTCTTTTGTAACATGGGAAGGAAACTAAGCCAAAGTATAATTTTAAAAAGCATCTTGCAAGAAAAACTGGATGGGTGGTTTCAACTGGTCCTTGGCAGAATATGTGGTATGGCTCCTTGATGTGGTATGGTTGTGATATGATGTGGCATCAGACAACTTAAGTCACCCAAAACTCCCAATGACCACTTCCGGTGGCTTCATGTAGATGTTAAATAGCACTAGGGACAGCATTGTATCCTGCGACACCCTACCCCACGACACCCAGGGGCTCTGAGACAATAATCCAATGCTATCCAATGAAACCAATCCTGGAGGGAGAACTGGAGGGAGAACACAGCCCCTGTTTCACATTTCACAGAGCTGATAAAGGAAGATATCATGGTCAATGGCATTAAAAGCTGTTGAGAGATCAAGTACAGTAATAATGATATGGTCACTCTCCCCTGTCCTCTTGATCTGGGTGACCAAGGTTGATTCAGTCCCACCCATAACAAAGCCTGAACCCTGACTGTGATGGGCCTTAAGACTATGTAAACCACATCATTAAAATAAAAGCTTGGGCACTAAGAACTGCTAGCAACATTCTGCTGATGGAATATGGCTTTTCTGGCCTCTTGTTCCTGCTACAGCCCAAGCGCCTATTGAAAAAACTGGTCCTGAGAGTTGGGAGAAACTTGGGAATGGCGTGCAGCATCGGGAGGAGACCTGTGAAAATCTACTCATGTGAGTAAAGTGTCCTTCTGCTTCCACTAGACACCTTTGGACCCAAGCCAAAGTCTGCATCCTTGGGCAGATGGACTTACCAAACTTCAAAATCATCCTAGTCTGTTTGCTAAGTAATCCAAAGTGGTGTGTGCTTTGCATGAATTAAAGAACATTTGTTTATCCCACAAACTTCAGGGACAGACATTTGATTGTTCAGTAGCATACAATAGTATGTTTTATCTAATTATAATGCAGGATACTTTTTTAAAGGGGGGAGGGAGAATATTACTGTATCCTTATTTTCCCTTTTTATATAAAGATGTATTTTGGGAGAAAAGGTTACCTATAAATATTGCACTAAAGCAGTAGCGGTGTGTTCACTTAAATGGAAAGCAGAAGGATTAGGGAAATACAATACAAGTATTTTGATCCTAGCAAGCTCATGAAACAGTTGTGTTTCCCCACAAGCAGTGCTATTTACTGCAATATGCAAAAAAAGGCAAGTGGAACCTTTAGGAGCAGAGGTTTTCCTTATTATCTTACAGCAGCAGCAGCAGCAGCAGCAGCAGCAGCAGCAGCAGCAACAACAACAACAACAACAACAACAACAACAACAACAACAACAACAACAACAGTGTTGGCAGAGGAAAAGCATATACCACACCTCGAAAATATAATCCTTCCCATCCTTGCCGTGAACTGCTTTGACAGCACATATGTCCAAACCTCCAAACATCTCTGAACAGCTGTCAATCCAGAACTTGTACCTGGAATGTGAAAAGAAGCTCACTTTAGCCAAAAGCGTGATCTTGTCACAATAGTGATCTAGCTATATTAGTTTGAATTTAGATTGTAACCATGCCTTGGTGCTAATACAAATCATCATATTAGCTCTTATAGAACCTTCTCCAAATATTTCTGATGATCAAATTGATCATTAAGGGAGATTGTTGCATAAGTGAACCAGATCTGAGACACTCATCTGATATCTTGTGCTTCTGAGTTTCCCTCACCCCGGCAAGTTCACTTATCCTAATGCCCTCAGTTCATTGTCAGTCTTTCTTTTAGTGGGACTGTAACATAAAGCAATTATATTTCAAACCATAAAAGTAGAACATGTGCAAACAGCAAAACATGGTCATTTCTAACATATCAGCACATGAACCTGTAATTAGCACTGACTGAAGGTCCCTGGTGCATGTACATGTGGTCAAACAGGTGTTTGACTGCAAAACATGGTAAGCAGCCTGAAAATTGGTTGTGATGCTAAACCTGCTTGATTGGAAGTCAGACTTACCAAAATCAACCAGATGTGCCCCTAAAAAAAGAATATAAAGCTCGGATATTCCATCAAAAGACCAACTATAGCAAGAAATGCTGGACAGAATTAATTACTGCAGCAAAATCAAAAAACCAGTCCTTATTTTGGAGACTGGTCTCTCCCGGCTCGCATAGTGGCACATCCCCCCTGTCCCCTTTCATTCCACCTAATCGTTGGGTCACCCATTTCCAATCCATGTATGAGGATGTCGAGTCTCCCACTGAGGACCTTAAATTGGAAGAGCTGGACAAATGGCCTGAAGTTACCGAAATTGAAGTGAAAACATATATAAATCAATTGAAAACTGCCAAAGCACCAGGCCCCAATGGCATCCTCCCTGAAATGTTAAAATCTGGACTGGTGGGCTCCTTTCTTTGCCACCCTTTTCACACATATAGACGACACTGGCCGTATCCCAAGGGACTAGGGCACAGCCATAGTGGTGCCATTTTACAAGAGGGGTAATAGAGAGGATCCATCAAACTATAGGCCGATCAGCCTACTTAGCGTGGTCAGCAAGCTGTATGCGAAGCATTTACTCCTAAAATTCCAAGAGTGGATAGAAAATGAAAACATCTTAGCTATAGAACAGGCAGGCTTCAGATCCGGCAGATCCACAACTGATCATTGCTTAACATTACAACACCTAATAGAAAAGTACAACTCAGGGGGGCAGGCCTCACTCTACGCCGCCTTTGTGGATTTTAAAGCAGCCTTCGATACTGTCCCTAGAACAAGACTATGGGACAGACTTCGTGCCACTACTATTGACAGAAGGCTTCTATTCCTAATAATGGCAACGCACTCAAATACGGCCCTAAGAGTCAGATGCAGTCGTCTAGGGCATCTAACAGATTCCATCAGAACCTTCAGGGGTGTCAGGCAGGGGTGCCTTTTGGCCCCCTTATTATTTAATTTCTATCTAAATAATCTGGTGGACACACTCAACAGCCCTGACTTTCACCCCCCGAAGATTGCAAACCGGCACATTTCGGTTCTTCTATATGCCGATGATGCCATAATTCTCTCTAGAACCCCCATAGGGCTAAGAAGAGCCTTAAGGAAACTAGCAGCCTACTGCGATATGGAACGCCTCATAATAAACTACCAGAAGACAAAGATCTTAGCCTTCGGGAAGAAACCAAGGACCAGAAATTGGGAGCTCCAAGGTCATAAGATACAACAAGTCTCAAGTTACAAGTATTTGGGGATGGTGGTCCAATCCTCAGGATCAAACAAAATCCATATAACATCTTCAGGGAGCGCCGGAAAAAGATCTGCAAATTCAATCCTCAACTTCTACAGATCAAAAGGAGGCTTTTACGTCCCTGCGGCCTTAAAACTATACAGGGCCAAAACATTGTCCCAGCTCACCTATGGAATCTTCTTGGGCCCACCTTCCCCTTCCTTCATCTTACTTGAGAGAGTCCAATCAAAATTTCTCAGAGCCCTACTGCAGGTTCCCAGGTGTGTCCCAAATGCCTGGGTAAGACTAGAAACAGGGCAAATGAGGGTTGAGGCTCATATCAGACTGACCTCAATTTATAAATGGCTGACCCTACAATCACACCCTCGAGGTCTGGCCCCTCTGATCCTTCGAGACCAATTTCAGTCCAGCTGGCAGTTTGAGGTCCAGGCCACTCTCCAGAAACTGGGCTTCTCACCTCAAGCCCTATTGGCCATGGGCATAGACCAAGCGAAATCTGAGGTCAGACAAAGAATTGTGGACACGGAGAGACAGCTGGACAGCATGAGGTCCCCGGATTTCAATATAGTTGAAAACAAGAAATACGCCGCTGCCCCGGCAGCGTATCTCTTTTATCTTGAATCCAGAAACCCAAGAAGAGCCTTCACACTCGCCCGAAGCTCGGCATTGCCCTCGCCAGTGCTGCTAGGCTCATTCGGAAAGATCCCATATGAGCAGAGACTCTGCTCCTGCCCGTTGGGGGAAGTAGGCAGCCCTGAACATCTTTTTTTTAGATGCCCTCTGTTCGATAAGGTACGTAGAGATACCATCGCCCCCATTCTGGAGAGCCTGGCCGACCTCCCAGATAAGGCCAAACTAAAGGCCCTACTATTAGGAAAGGAGCAAAAGTTAACTCGGGTGGTAGCCAGATTCTGCACCCAGATCTGCAGGACCAGTCTTCCCCCCCAGAACAAGACAGCCATTGGAATAGTAAACGCGGGATTGGACTGTGGGAAGTAGTTCCTTCGCTCGGGCACGAAACTGAGAACTTTGAGCAGCACCAGGGGAAAGGCCAGCTGGACCCGCCTTCTGGAAACATAGCCGCTTCAAACTTATAGACTCTTATATCCACCCCGAATGACAACCCCCATAGCCCTGTAAAGCATTTTTATTTTAATAGCTGGTATACGACCGTAATAAAGCTTGATTGATTGATTGAACCAGATGTGCTTTGAACTGAATACCCTTAAAGGACAGCCAAGGAAGTGTCCTCCAGATGTTGTTCAACTATTGCTCCCATCAGCCTCAGTCAACATGGCCAATGGTCAGGGATTATGGGAACGGTTGTTCAACAACATCCGCAGAGCACCACACTGGTTATCCTGCTATCTATAGTTGTTACTGGGACGCAGGTGGCGCTGTGGGTTAAACCACAGAGCCTAGGGCTTGCCTATCAGAAGGTTGGCGGTTCGAATCCCCAGGATGGGGTGAGCTCCCATTGCTCTGTCCCAGCTCCTGCCAACCTAGCAGTTCAAAAGCACGTCAAAGTGCAAGTAGATAAATAGGTACCGCTCTGGCAGGAAGGTAAACAGCGTTTCCGTGTGCTGCTCTTGTTCGCCAGAAGCGGCTCAGTCATGCTGGCCACATCACCTGGAAGCTGTACAGCGGCTCCCTCGACCAATAAAGCGAGATGAACGCCGCAACCCCAGAGTTGGTCATGACTGGACCTAATGGTCAGGGGTCCCTTTACCTTTATAGTTGTTACTAATTGAAATCTGCTCCAGTAGAATGGTTTCTCTTTAAATAAAAAAGCTAAGTGCAGACATTTGCAAAAATGTTCTGAACAATTATTGATGAAATCCTGTGGAATGAAAGGAGTGGCTTATTTCTCGTATGACTTCATTTCTGAAGTTGCTTTTTGGATGCATGTCAAATTCAACATCTGTAGAAGTGCTGACCGTCATAACCGGCTTTATTTGTTTATAAGCCATTCTTGCTGTAAAGTGCTATAGTCTCTTGAATCTAGGAGAAGTGTTGTTTCTTTTAATGGTAAATCTGGAGAAAAACCAAACCAAACAAAGGAACCTTATTTTGAAAGGCTATTCCTATGAAACCAAAGAAACACTCAGAAGATCTTATTGAAGTCAGTTTTCATATACAATGCATAAAGCTGAAAAAATAGCCGCATATGGAAACAAATATTGAGAACGGAAGGCTTGCCTTGAACCTAAGGGCTGCTCAGTAAAAACATGTATGCATGGTGGTGTTGTTTTTAGGAGTCCGGCATGTGACAGATGCAATCTAATGCAGATCCAAAGCATACAATTTCTAACATACACCACAGGGGCCACTTCCAATTTTTTCCACTTTGGCAAAAGGGTACTTCTCCTTTGCTCTCACACTCTAGGGCCAAACTACAGTTTATAATTTTCCTGCTGGTGGTGGAAAGCAGCTGGTAGGCGGCAGAAATGAAGTTGAGAGAAGAAATGGCTGGGGAGAACGGGATTCAACAGCCTCTTCTCCTGATTTTCAGTTAAAAATATAAATTGGGAAACTGTATCTTTGTAACATCTAGTTTGACCCTCTGAAAAGGGGTAGGAATAAATTGGTCATCATTTCCCATAATAACCTTCAAGATGTGGAATTATAATCTTCTCACTTTACTGTTTTCTGGAAGCTATGTCTTATTGCCTCTTTCCACCTTTCAGGATATGATGTGCATCTCACTTATCTTTGTCATCTCAACAATTGAATTGACTGGGTTATAGTTTACAAGCTCAGATATGAAATTTTAAAGTTTACTTTAATAAAGTCATGCATGAAAACTCTCTTGTTTTTGGCCTCGGAGCATAGAACACCTACTGTTATAAGCTGTTAACATGAACTAGCTGTTCTAAATGTTCGGGTTTCTTTTGTCAGAGCTAATAATCTAGTATCTTGAAGTCCTGAAACATTGTGACCTGAATAGGATTCCCTCCCCCCCCACCCCGAGCTTAACAATGGGGTGCGTGGGCAGCAGAATTTTCAACCTTTTCTGCAGAAGATCTCAAAAGGCACACTTATGTGCACATAGCTTATACACATGAATGTCAGGAAGGCCAGCAGGACACATGAAGTTGAGACTCGTTCCATTACCCTCTTTCTCCAGTCATACATTTTATGTGTACAGAATGACTGAAGAGGGCCAAGGTGCATGGAGTAGGGGGGAAATATTAACATTATTGGTATCAAGTTGATGTTGATTTTAAACAGTTAATCAATGTTTTAAAAAGAATTTTTCAATGTTTTCCATGCAAGTAAGAATATAAATGGCAATGGAAAGCAAAAGCTGAAAGAGAAGGATAGAAACTCTTGGATAATGAATTTTCAGAGCATCTATTAAAGGGCTAGTTTCTCCTTTAAATGTCTGCTCTCCATCCACTCAAACTTTGAGCAGATGCAATGTTAGCAAAAGTTTGCTGGTGCTGCACATGACAACAACCACAACACTCCTAATAATTTCAGCTGTTTTCCTTCTTATTTATTATTATTATTATTATTATTATTATTATTATTATTATTATTATTATTTCAATTAGGCACATCCATGATTTCTTATTGCATCAAGACTCATCTACCTATCTGACATGGCAATTTGTTCCAACATTGCAGATCCAGTGTTTGTCTTCCAGTTTCCAGATATTGAAGTCCTCCTGTGGAGAAATATAAATATTTTAGCAAGCAGCACACCAACCTCTTTGTTCTTATCATTAGCTTATTAGTTGGTAACTTTTGGATTTTTTAAAAAAAGAAAAAGCATGCCAAGGAACTTACAAAAAGATTAAAATGAAACAAACATTATATTCAACTACTTCCCCAAATAAATGCATTTAAATTTGATGTGTACAGGAAAGAAGACACTCATGAAAATAAATGTTATTTGTGTACTGAACCAACCCATAGCTATCTTTCCTGACTCAGATAAGTTATATTTTTTAAAAAAGAATAAAATTATGAATTTGAACTTAGCGCAGCTGAGCTAAAAGTGAGAACTTCTCTGCTGTATGCAGAATAGTAACATGGGCTTGACCCATAATTTGTGTTCTGTAACAACAATAATGTGACTTTATGCAGAGGTTTACTATTCATCATCACACTGTGAGGTCTGAATCTATAGAACAGATTATAATTTAGAACAGTGTGTTTTTCCGTATTAATACAGTACATAAATTTATGCCTTTAGTATATTGGCTTTGGAGAAAGACAAGGTAATATGAGAAAATCCAACATGAGTGCAATTTTGTTCCTACTGTGTTTGTTTCCTTTTCACCCCATGGTGTTTCCTTGAAACAGCAATGCATTTATATTCATATCCATATGTAGGAATCTCTAAACATTTGCAGGAGTTGTGGTATTTGGATTGACCCCTACTATATCCTAGTTATCTGATAATTGGCATATAATAAGTCACCTATAATGTGAGTTCTCTACCCACTACAACATAACACCACAGAAGATTACAACAGTAGATATTTTGATAGTAGAGTTAAAACTCTAAAATAGCTTATATTTCCTGTGGCGGCTCTTCAATATTCTGTGCTTGTGTTAAAACCACACTCACAAACGAAAACCAGCTGTGGAATATCAAGCTATTGACTAAATATATCTGAACATGTGAAGCGTAATAAAAGTTTCATGTTGATTTTGAGCCAATGGACCACGTTCATTTTCTACTCTGATTAAACTGTGAAAGTCAAAGCAAATTGTCTCTAAGGGCTCATCCTCACTGCTGCTGGCCCCATGCTTAAAAAGCACGTGTCCAAGAGGTTTTCCACATGTCTCATGCTTCCTAGGCATTTCTGATTCAGCATTAAAGATTGGGTTTCCCTGGGATGAAGTGGAAGCGTGGACAAACCCTCAGTTTGTAACATTCTGCTAGACAACCCCCTTCCCTTGATAAATTATAACTGAAGATAATGTACAAGTATGAAATGGAAATACTAACTACACAACAACTTCTTACAAAAATATGTTTAAATCTACCATTGTATTGGAGGCCACGGTTTGTAGAACTTGGACAATTGCTGTAGAACTTGGACAATTTTAACAGTGGGTATATTGTTTAGAAGAAAACATTATATGGTCCTAAGAACCATCAGTTTTGAATCACTACAGTATATGGTATTGTAATGGCATGTGGTGGCTACGACGCCAGGCTTCCAACTGTCTTTAAACAGTTTATTAAGTGCAAACTATGTACAGTGCTGAGCTACCAAAAACATGTCCATGTTAGTCACTCGCAGAATCCAGGAGTGCCCCTCTCTTGCTCCTCCCCCAGCATAGGAACTTGGAGACCCCCAAGCACCTCCTCCCCTCTTTGTGCTTGACCCCGCAACGTGGCTGGGGGAGAGAAAGTAATGTCTCCCTCTTGGAGCTCTCCTGGCTAAATTGGTGCCGGGGCTCCTGTCCAGCATCCCTGACCCCTCTCTCTTCTGAGCTGACCATTTCCTCTTCCTCCTCATTAGACGTCTCGCTGCTTCCTCGGCTGGAAGAGGTGGTGGAGGAAAGGAGGGGCTGGGGATCCCTGTAACCTGATCTGCCTTCCCTCTCCTCCGGTGGACCCCCTGGGAGTTCCCTGACAGGTATTATTGGCTCTTGATCCATTTCTGAGCACAACTGAAAGTGTTGGTATTAACCTTAAAAATCCCACACAGCTTAGACATTGGCAGCTAAAGGGCAACCCACGTGAGTTCTTCTGATCTTTTGAGAGCATCTTCAGAGGTCCTTCTATACGTACCCTTGCGTTTTGAGGAGAGGTCAGTTGCACCCAATCCCTGGAACGTTTCCAAGAAAATGGCAATGACTGTTACGTCTTTTATTGCTATTCTTGTTATTAACCTGGACTGAATCTCCCTACTTCACTTGCAACTCACACAAGATCCCAAAGCTACATTTACACAAGCCATACTGGCCTGTTTTGTGTATCATGATAAACCAAATGATTGCCGTATGCCATAAGCCCAGGCTCTGTGCAAGCGAATCACAGCCACTTTGCTCCTTTGTGTACTGAGGTAAGCCAGGTTTTGGCTTAAGTGTGTCATCCGAGACCAGGCTTATGGTTTAACTCTCCAGAGTAACCTTGAGCTCTACAAAAGTTTGTGCTCTTGTTTACGTATTGTAGTTTGTTCAGGAGATCTAAACCATGGCTCCAGGTTCAGATGGCATGCTAAGTCAAAGCATGTCTATGCAGTGCAGCAGCAGACTGACCAGAGAGGGACAAAGTAGCCATGCTCTCCTTTACAGGAGCTTGCATGTCCACAGCAAGCCATGGTCTGGCTTACTGTGGCATGAGAACTGGACAACTGTGTTCCACATTTGCTGCATAATTTTAAAAGGATAAGGCATGGAGGTCGATATAATTAAAATTTAGCAGCAGGGCTGTAGATTTCCAGGGCACTTATTAGTGGCGGAGAAATTCTTATCAACGTTCTTAATGCTTTTGTACCCAGCTACTCTTACAAGGATCCATAGCTAGGAAATTCTTCTCTTCCCACGGCTTCCTGCTTGCTCATCTTTGTGTTTGGACAGGACGAGTGAGCTCCTTCCTCCCTATTTCAACCAAACATTCTAAAACATGTTGCAAAAATAACAGAAAATAACATGGATGTCTAAAATGATCACTATGAATGGGAGTGGTATCGAAAAGTGAGACGAACAGCTTTTACAGATGTGCATCAAAGCTGCGCAACAGAAGGATGAGGGGAGTCAAATGCAGCTGGGCTAACAGACATGACATAAACATTCAACACACTTAGGAACTTGCTGAAATGAAAACAAGGAATAAAACAGAAATGGGAAACAAACTGAATTATGTACTCATTGCAGCTAAGACAATGAATGCAATAAAAACGTTGAGAACTGAATTGACTGCCTGCGCTAAACAGACCGTGGAAATAGAGCATGTGATTTATTCCACAACGTGTTACTATAATAATAGAAAGAGACTGCAAAGCGTGGAATGGAATGAAATGGTACGGTCCAAATGGAATGACAGTAATGGGTACACACTCCAGATCGTTTAATGTAGATTAGTTACTCCTTCAGTATCCTTTAACAACTCTCTCAAGGTCTATATACAATAAAGACCTTGTTCCAAAGTTCACAGGAAACATAATCTTTATGATGCTGCTTCATTTTCAATTATACTGCTACAGGAAGCAGGCACATCTAAACATACACATTAGCCTTGTAGCCCCTGCCTTGCCATATAACTTCTCGGGGGCAGCAGGGAGGTTCCAATTTATCATGCAGTTCACTGCATCTACAGGAGTTTTGCAGACAAGGAAATTACCCTAATCCCAGTCACCGGCAGGGAGGAGAACCTGCTGGATCCCAGCATAAGATTTCCTGGGCAGAAAAGCCAATTTGGGCAAAATTCAGCAACAAACCTAAATGAGACATCTTCCGGGTTTGACCCAACTATGGCAGTGACTGTGGCCCCTCCGGATGTTGTTGGACTTAAAACTCCATTAGCCTCAGTTCCATGGTCAATGGTCAATGATGTGGGGAGCTGTAGTCCAGAAACATCTCAAGAACCACAGGTTTCTCATGGATCAATTTTTGTATCTATATTCTCTCACAATAAGAAGATTTCTGAAGGAAGGTTTTCTGAAAATCTGAGTTTTTACAAGAAAAGCATGGTGTTTAGTAAATGAATCTGTCAATCTGTTTTGCGAAAAATTCGTCTTGCGAATCGCGGTTTCCCATAGGAATGCATTGAAATTTCTTTTTTTGCCCATAGGAACGCATTAATTAAATTTCAATGCATTCCTATGGGAAACCACGATTTGCAAGATGATTTTTTCGCAAAACGAATTCGTCTTGCGAGTCACCATCAGATCGCAAGACGCATTCGTCTTGCGAAAAATTCGTCTTGCAGGGCATTCGTCTTGCGAGGTACCACTGTACTGGAATATCTGCATCCATTCTTGGCTACAAGATGGCCTGCCCCACTCCCTTGTCTCAGAAGATCTCCTCAATGGGAGCTTCTGTTGGCAACTGGCAACAGCCAGCTAGGGAAGATTCGCCTTTCTCGAGAGCTGAGCAAGATCCTGTTAACTGGCATCATTCTTGCCTTGTTGGTCCTGAGTGGGCTCTGCCCTCTGTTAGGCAGTGGTCAAAGTGTGACACCATGGAAGACACCAAGATGAGAGTAGGAATGCTGCCTGAATAAACTGGCACTATATCAACGTCAGGTTATTTCTGTTCCTGAAACTATTCCTGAATGTACCGTATATAGTATTGTGAGACTCTTTTGCAAGCCATTCTGACAGCTTCTTGGGGCTGGGAAAAGGGACATAATATTCTAAATAATTCAGCAGCTACCTAAATTTAACTAAAGCTTAAAGGTTAAATAAAGGTGTTTTTCCCTCCCTGATTGGCCCTGGCTTCTTCCTGAAGAGGACCTAACCTTTTGCTGCCTGCTCTACTCTTATGCAGACCCTGGCCAACAAATGTACAGCATCCCCCCACTTACATACGGGCAACATTCCAGAACCTCCACACATAAGTGAAATTGTGTCTGGCCTGTCCCGAGCTTCCCTGCTTCCCTGAAGGGAGCCAGTGCATCTGATGGTAGCAGCTGGCCATGGAGGGTGAGGGTTGAGAAGCGCGCCCAGCGGAACCAGTGCCAGATGGGGTGTGTGGATGCACAGTGGAGGTGGGGGAAGGCACCTCCCGCCCGGCTGGTTAGCTGAAAGCCGCCGTTCCTCATGAGGGAAGCATCCCCGAGCGAGGGAAGACCAGTCCATTTATTTATTTATTTCACGATGACCTGTGTAAACGTGGTTGCACAAAAATGGGATGTTCATAAGTGGGGGTGGGGTACCTATATTGTGACACCTAAAAGACTAATGAGGGGCTCATCTTCCAGCGTCATAACTTTTATATGCCTCTTGTCTTTGTCCATGGAGTTTTCTTGGCAAAATACTGGAGTGGTTTGCCAAACAACAACAAAAAGACTAATGATATTTGTCACGGCGTTGTCACATAACATGCAACCCTTACATTACCCTTTTTAAACATGCATATATATGACAACTGAGAATCACATATCATGCCTCTGATGAAATGGGCTTTCATCATGCCCTAATAAAATCTGTTAGCCTTTAAAGTGCCACTAGAGCCCCTGTTTCCTTTCACCCTGAGCATTATTTTTTATGATTATTTAATAATGCATATACCATCTAGTGCCCAAATAGGTTTCCAAACATTCTACAAGTATATAAACCAGTTACGTGAGCATTAAAATACAAGCAACCATAATTAAAATACCCAATAAAACAATCCCATTAAAACACACAGTAATGAAAGCTGGAGACTTGGGTCGAGAGATCAAGGGAATGCCTGTGTAAACAGGTGTGCCATCAAAAGCCAGAAGAATGCCAATGAGGACAGCCCTTCTCCTATTACAGCAGGGAGTGCATTCCATAACATCAGTGCCATCAGTGGAAAAACCCACCTTTGTGTCATCACAAGCCAACAACAACCAGGCACTTATTGGTAGGTATTCAGTGCTTCGAAATTGCTTCTATACTGGCTAAAGACAAAAATAAGAACTATGGACTGAATTTATGAGTTATGTTTCCTAAATCACTTGGCAGTGGGTCATTTTGTAATAAATATATTATGTAACATCACCTTACACAAAGTAGAGAATTAGACACATTGCCTTTGGATTAACAAGGAGTTCTGCATAGTCTTGCAGAGTTTTTCATCAACGGCCTGGTTGTCAATCTAACTTCTTACATATTTGGTTTTTCTTCAAAGGCCTTATGGCAAGCAGTTTGAAAAGTGTGCATTTTAATTTTCAGAACAGATAACTGTTCTGGGTAACCTTTCAATGTGATTCATAGATAATAATTTGCTTGTCTGTTAAGGAAAAAAATATTGAAAAGAGAGTTGTTTTTCCCCCACCCACCTTTAGGATTTTGTGGTTATTTTGAAATATGGAAAATGACTCTAGGGCAATTTCCAGTGGATGTTTCTTCAAGCGATCCCTGTCTTTTTAAATTGCAGAATCTGTCTGTTTTGTTTTTTATGTTCAGGAATTATATAAAGTTTTGATTGCATTCTACTGCACGTCACTTTAAAAGATGAATTATTCTAATCTGTTCACTGAATTTCTTAATATCCTTTTTTTAAAAAATCCCCATTATTTTACTCACTGATTCACAGTATTACTGATGCACTGTAGATTCCACATTAGGATAATGGTGAACTTTCATGCAAGGCCATAAAGTCTGGTTGTTACCTGCTTTGCAGCTGATGGAACTGAAAATGACAAACAAACAAACAAACAAACAAACAAACCAGAATGTTTGCTCACATGTATGCTTTGTAGTTGTTGCCTATCTTTTGGATCCTGATGTCATATTTGGAGTCTATGTAGGGTTCAGTGGTGGCATAGGTCTGAGTGAGTGCTACGACACTGGCTATATCCTGAAAATCATAGTGGTTGTCTACCTTGACCTGTTATTAGCCATAGATTTATAGCACAGGGAGACAAAAAAGAATAAGATTAGAACTGTTAGGTTTACTTATAAATGAAATTCTACTTCTTGAACTTACTTAACAAGTTTATACTGTATTATTTTTTTGCTAAACATTTCCCCTTATACTTAGCGAAATCTAACATGCAAATGTACAAAACATATCCAAATTCAGTCCCCACCCCCCATATTTATTCCCAGGACAGGAAATGATGTTTGGAAAATGCCCAGATTTCAGTGGATTCCTTGAAATCAGTTCTGTATATTGCTGTTCATTGTCACCCACTCAACTCCAACCTTAAATTGGTGTCCCTGCAAAGCAAGCATCTTTATATGAGGGGCAACCGCACTTCTATACAACAAGGAAATAAGTTGAGACAGAGAATGACATCATTGAACACCCCTACTTATTATGGATTTATTCATCTATATAAATATCTACAACACATTTCCCCTCTAATATGTCTTTATGCAGACAATTAATTTCTAGCAATGCTTTATTGTAAAACTGACCCAGCAGTATCAATGAAGGGTATAGAAGCACATGTTTACAGACAATCTGAAAATACAATAAAGAATTGGGACCTCTCTGTAAGGAAACAAGTGGTGGTATTTAGGACAGATAGCAATGTTTCAAATTCAAGAATAAATAAAATATTTTAAAAAACAGAGGAATGGTATAAAAGTAGATTTATAGAATTATATTATCTTTTTACATATATATTTTACATATAAAATTTTGCATATAAAATATTGACTTCTCCAGCTTACTTTCCCTTCAACAATAGAATACAATGAAGTCTTTCACTATGCACTTTAGTGGATCTCAGCATAGGGGAAGATGAGATTTCAAATTCTTTTGTGGAAGATGTTTGGATATAGACTTAAAAACGGAACAAAAGCAAATGTAAAATGCTTGTTCTCTAAATGTTAAAAGGTTAGGTTTAGAAGGATGTTTAATCAGTATAGTACGCTATTAGTTCATCAGAGTATATTCTAATCCAATTAAGTGAGAGAGCTTGGATTTCACTAAATCATTTAGCTTCTCTTCAAAAGGTTCAATAGACTAGTGCCAAGATCTTTTGTCACTTGTGATGCTACCTCCCATAGTAAATACTTCACTCTGAAGGATGTGTACATATTTGATTGAAGAAGTTGGCCTTTAGAATGGAAAATGCTGAGTAGATAGTGAATGCCAGATGTAAAAATATGATACTGAAAAGACAGGCTCTGTGGGAGTAGGCATCTAATAAAATGAAGAGAGTAGTTCATGTACTAGTTTTAGGGCTTATAATACTAAAATGATAGATTTTTACAAAATCAGAAACTTCTCCATCTTTGATTAAAACCTGAGCCAAAGAAGAATTCTTGTCCAAGTCCTTTATCACCCACCCACTTCAATCCCAAATACCCACCTTTCTTTTCCTTTAAACCACCTGAAGAGTATGTCTAGCAGCAGCAAACAGCTGGGGGGGGGGGAGAAAGTTAGAAAATCTGTCCCTCCCTCCTGTCTTTGGCATCTGCTATGTTGCTTCAGTGGCCTCATCCCCTGGGAATTTAGTTTTTCAAAGGCTACTACAATATCTGTAGGCTGTGTGGGAGTGGGTAACTAATAAAATGAAGAGAGTAGCTCATGTACTAGTTTTAGGGCATATCTAGGGACCTATCTAGGGACCTTGTGTCCTCTTACCAGAGAAGGGATGCAGCACGTCCCCCTTTTCCTCTTCCTGAATCTGTTTGGTGCTGCAAGACTTCCAGCCAGGTAAGTGGGGTTTAAATGGAAGGACACAGGAGGTGAAGGACTAGGGAAACGGGATGGAAGATGTAGTGATTGAATGGATGGGAGGGTGTAAGTCCAGTTCATTATAGAACTATTAAAAGGTTAAATAATATAAAACAGAGGACAAATATCACGGGTGCACAGTATTTCTGGCAGAGGTAATTTGTCAATTTTTAGTTAAGAACAGTTCTAACTCTTTGAAGCATCTTTCAATTTGAAAAGCACCGACTTTTACAAGAGGATTATATGCTCAGGGGATTTATGCATATGCATAAAATTAAGCAAATACATACGGATGGACTTCTAAGCATGTGCCTCAAAATGGATTTGCATAATTACTGCCCTGAAGTTTTAGCTGCTTCCATTATAGACTTTGGTGCCTGCAGTGTTTACCTAGCAATTTTTTTTAAAAAAAAAAGTAGTTCCACCATTTCCCCTCAAGATAGATAAATAGCACCTGCACCTTTCCCATGCCCGAATGAGCGTGTCCAATCTTCACAACAACAGGAAATGTTGGCAATGTTAGCTGAGGGCAAGAAAGAAAGAAACACAAGTTTAGAAACGGTTGCGTAAGCAATGAACATTTCATTATCAAGATCATATTTCTCTGTTAGAAATGATTCATTAGAAAGTTTGGCAGATGGGATTCAGCTTGTCTTGAATGTCTGTATGTGGCAAATTGGTACAGGCAAGCTGTCTTCATTACTATGGCGCAGAGCTCCCACACTTGCCTTTTGTTTTATATAATGCAAGGAATATGTCTTCCAGGCCATAATTTCTCTCTCTTTAACATAAAAGCACTGAGTTCAGATATTTCCTACTTTTGCTCAGACAATGGGTTTTTTTTGTTTTTTTTTACAGATCCTTGCTGCAGAATAATAATTTATCCATAAGATGTACGGTACATTTTCACAACATGTACATGGCGTTCTCTAGCAGAAAGTGCAAGAAGGGCCAAGCCATTCCCTGATAATAAAAGGGATGGCATATTTTTTTACTGAATACAGTACATGTTTAACTTTCTTCAATTTGTAAATTCTCAAGTGGGTAGCAATAATAAAATAAAGCCATCAATCAATTCCCACTTGCAGCAGCCTCCTGAGACCCTGAGAGAAGGCAGAAGACTGGAGCTCCTTGCTTCCATTGTGATGATGGTAGTTCACGGCAGCATTTTCTAGTGCCTGTGGTTAGCTGGGAGTTCTTGGATTGGTGGCCCCTGGCCAGTTCCCAATATTGTTGCTTGCTGTCACACAGCCTGTGTGCTATTTCTTACCGGTACTTGTTTATATTTTTAATCAACAATTTAATTGCATTCAGGTATGGACAGCATACTTATGCACAAGCAGGAGATACAATTAAACAATTCTATTTATTAGGTTCCACAAAATGCAATCAAAATGGCTGCCATAGCATAGCACAACATGGCTGCTATGGAAGACATGGCAAAACAAAAAATTAGCAACAGCACAGGCACCCCCGATTGTGTGTGTCGGTGGAGCACACATAAACCCATAAGAAATTCCAATTATTAAACTTGTGAAGCAGTCTGATTTCCAACTCCATTTGGGCTAATCATTCTTGAACAATACAAAATGAATTAAACAATACAGAATGAATTAAACAAATTCACTAACTGTGTTTTGGCTAAATTTGTTCATTTCAATAGGAGTCAGTCATGAAATATATCCATGCAGCCAACAATATCTACTGCATGATCTACCACAACCTGGCACTTAGATCCATATTTCAAACTCTTCACAAAGCAAGCAATGTTATCTCCTACTTGCAAAGAAAGTAACTTGCTTAAAATTGCCAAGCAGCAATTGAAAACAACCTTTTCTGATACTTCATTCTGTCAAGTGTTTGATTTGTTGGACTGCTTCACCTTTAAATATTGTAGTTAGCACTAAAAAAGTTTGTTTCTTCAAATTATATTTTTATAAATAAACAGATATCCTCAGCAGATTTATGTCTCATGTGTACTATAACACTTCTGAATGTCCTTATTTTTGACTTAATTGCGTTTTCATCATTTTAATGGTTGTAAACTCTCATTTTATGCCTCTCTAGATAAAGTGCGCTTCCCAACCTATAATTCACATTACAAGGTTATCATCATTAATACGTACAGAGTTAGTGTAAATTACTTTTGTCCTTTATCTGTGAGGTTCACATAGCTGAACAAAGCTGGGAAATATAAAATAATAGTGAATTTACATGCATAGGCATGTCTTTATGGAAATCGCCCCCCACCCCCATCCCGGTCACAACGAAATAAATTGAGGAACTGCAACCTCCCACAGAAGACTCAATAGAGCATGGATTTTCTCCCTCTTCCCACACATGGCCAAAACATGTGCAATGTATCATGCCATTAGAAGTATTGGGAGATCTATACACAAATGCCAGGTTCTAGGACATGAACAGCTTTTACAGAGGTGAGAGGGATATGTAGACAGAGATATGAGAGGCGCACACAGCCTCAGTTCCTTCCAATGTCTCAATGGGTGGCATTGACTTATGCGTAGTGGGTGGGTTGGTTCTAACAGGGTTCTATTGAGACTATGGGAATTCACTGCATATGGGAAGAGCACCTGTGGTAGACTGGGTTGTATCCTCTGTAAATATTCCCATATTGCAGCTTTTAATTCTACCATTATTGAAAAACTGCAGCTGCAAATTTTGCAAATTTCTTCCCACCCAGCCCCTTGTCCAAATTGTAAATTTGTTCCTGGGACTCTCATTACTCACCAAGAGGATCACATTAGCATTAACATTAGGTGGAAAATGTATCACTATGGAATAATAACCGAGGAGCATCCACATGACATTCAGTGGCTAGTCTAACAAAGTAACTCAATGAAGACTTCTCAGTAAGTTTAGCCGTCATGCAATAAGAGGCGAGATGCTCTTGTAGACCAGGAACTGGTTAAGCAACAAGAAGCAGAGAGTAGGAATAAATGGACAGAGTGCAATGAAGTTAGAATTTTGCACTGACGTCTGTGGCTCATGGTTGCTGTGATCTTGGAGATGTGGTGGGTGAAAGATATTGTATCAATGTATTACACCCTGCAAAATGAAGGGTGGTTGTTAACATGAAGAACACCTAAAGATTCCTAAATACCAGACTGAAAAGTGTTTTGTCTGAAATCTGGATTTCTTACAAATGAAAGGCTTTATTGATTATTGTTAAGCACTACTGTCAAGAAGTAAATTACGATGTGCTACACCTTAGGGCACTTTCACAGTGGGAGTTTGCTCATGTTTGGCATGGAATTAAATGAGCATAATACCTTCTAAAAATACTTTGGCAGACTGTTTACCTATCCCACGTATTCAAAGTCTAACAAGTTTTCTTCAGTGTGCAGCTATAATTTTCAAGGGCAAAGCATTTGAAGGACTTAAGCTGAGATGCAACTCACACTTACTTGGGAGTATGTCCCAGTGAACTCAGTGGGGCTTACTTCCAAACAGAGATGTATGGGATCAGGTTGTTTATCTTGAAATTGCTAAACTCTGCAATGCAAATATTGCAGCATACATAACAGTGGTAAACTATGACTGATATCCTGTTAGAAAGCGCCTCTGGCTTTTAAATTTTTTTTTAATGTATTAGGCTGTGTCCAGACAGTGGCATTATCTTGTAAACAGGTCAATTATATCCAATTTTTCTCTGTGTGTGATTGGCACACTAGTTTCCTCAGTCATATTCATTGCTATTCTACTGCTTACTGTCCACACCAATGAGAAGAGCTTGGCAGAAAATATATCAGGTGCTGGAGTTTGTTTGTTTTTTGTCCCTACCAATAATTACTCTTCCTTTCTCCCCTAATCAGCTTTTAGAATTAAAATGCAGTTTACTTGTACTTTTAATTAGTGTAAAAAAGTAAGAACAGAAAGGGATATGTTTTTTTTGCGGGGGGGACGGGACATATGATGATGCAAAGGCAAATGGTTATTAGTCTTCATGGCTTTACTTCAAAAATCAACATGATCCTTTTCATTAAAATAGTCTTCCCAGTGGGAACTATTTCCCATCGCTGTCTAAAGCAACTAAAGAATACAAATATTTCCACACTACTCTCAATGGCTTTTATATCTCATAATCTGCTCTTGAAGACTTAACATCTGTGTGATTTTTAAAATCAGGTAAGACTTTGGTTAAGTGAGCTTTACTTGCTAGTCTGAAAAGAAAGACATGTGAACATAATCAAGATATATCTGGGTCCCTCGTACATCAACTCTAATATCCTCTGCTTGATATACCCATCTAAGGAAGTCACAGACCAGCTCTTATGTTTCAAAGCAAAAACTATCATTCCTTAATCTTTAGATATATTACTGAACAGCATATAAAGGGAAAAGGTCATTGCAAAGGCAATCTTGATGTTAAATCGGGTCCTCCCTACAAGAGAAGGCAAGCGTTGCAGTAGGACCTGGCAATCAGACCTAGGTGTTGGGGCGGGGCATTGGAGCAGCCACAACACCCTATTGGTGGGCCCTCTGACGGGGAGCAATTGGGCTATGGGCATGCCAGTCAAATAGTCAGAGGGACCATTACTTAACTGTTGCACATGACTCTCGAGATCCTCTTCTTGGGTCGCAGTGCATCGGAACACCCGCCCACCTCTCCCTAATATTAAGGCTTGTGCTTGACCTTGCTATGCCGTTGTGTGTTGCCTGTTTTGAAGCAGGGGCATGGTAGGAATTTCCCCCACTTGGCTGATTGGCTGTTGCCACTTGGGTTTCGCCTGTCACGTAGCAAATTGTCACAACTTGTAAGGTTGCTGGATAGGCTCTGGTTCATGCTGATAGGGGTGGCAGGATTCCTAGCCATCCCTGTCCACGGGTATTCCTGTAAAAGGAATCCTAGGACTCATGGTTGGTCTTCCCCGAGTGGGGTTGTGCCCTGATCCAGAGTTCAGGGCACATCTGGGGGAACTCGGGCTAGGCGCTAGTCAGGCTCCCGTCCCAGGTGTTCACCTGGCTGACCCATGGTGCCGCCTAGAGTCAGCGCTACCCTAGGTGGCCTTTGGAACCACTCACTTGATTTGTAATCAAAAAGTTGTGGCTTAAATTCTGCCAAAAACCAAACCAAAAATTGAGTCCTGTCTGAATTTATTTCTAGGCCAGGTTAAAGGGTCTCCACATGCAAAAGCTTTAGATCAGAAGGCTTGTGTACATGTGAAGCAGTTGCTAAGGGATGCCCCTACTGCAGGAGTAGTCAGACTTACGGCTTGTGTTTTACTATGATCCCAGGATCTATGTGCAAAAGACATAGTTAGAACTGAAGAACATGGAACAGAATGCCTAGGAAATTTCCAAGACTAGGAAATTATTTTCAGTCCCAGAACTGAAGGAAGATCACAGTCTTTTCACAAATGTCCACTCCGGGTTAGTTATTTTCATTCTAATAGCGTAATTTAGATAGAAAAGTCATTTTGTAGCTTTTACTGTGAAATAACGGTAATTCAGAGTCAAAAACTCTTGCAGATCTATTGCAAATCACCCAGAGATATACCAATAGATTTCATTCTATCTAGATTTCATTCTATCTTCTGTCTACTCTTGTTATGGTGGCTTTAGTCTTCTTGCTCAAATAATAGATTAAAATATACAGACAACTGGATATTTTACATCTCTATCAGCTTCCTCACTTTGACATTAGCATTCCATGACATTTCAGAGGCCGAACTTTTCAATTGCACACAGAATTCTCACTATTAGGGGTTTATGATTGCATGTGGGTACAGTTTATATTAGGGGTTTATGATTGCATGTGATTTATGATTGCATGTGGGTACAGTTCCGAAAACTCTAGACACACAGATTTTGTAATCCTGCTTTGATAACTATGGAAGCCAACTATTTATATGGGCTATTCAAACTTACTTACTTGGGATCAAGCCCCACTGAATTCAATGTACTGTATATACTTTTGAACAAACAATGTTTAAGATTGCACTGTCTCCACTGAATAATTTTGTATACTAGCTTCTTGCCAACAAGTTAAAACGCATTCTCACCTAACTTTGGTTCACCTTTCTGCATCAAGATACACAACTAATCATCCCCTACTTAGTAGGTGCATTTTCATATACGCTTCATCTGTGTCTTCTTAATATTGGTATTTCATGTATTAGTTAATGAAGCAGTCTGTTTCCTTATATGCTGGCCTCAAATAGGACTCTCCCTACCTGTTCCTGAGAATCACAAAAATAAACAGTAACCCAAACTGAATTAGAAATTTATCAGAAAAGTAAATATCTAAGACATGTCTACTGCGTCATCTAAATTTTATACATTGATATTTTTCACTTTAGAATTTCCTGGTTTCAGCATCGTTTTTATTATCCAGGTCTTAACAATAGACAGTTCCATAAGTCAATGCTACCGTGTTTCCCCTTTTTTAATACATAGTCAAAAAGTAAGCCAGGGCAGGGTTTTTAAGCATTTGAGACATATAAGACATACCCTGAAAATAAGCCATACTTCAGTGCCGCGCGGCGCAAGACCACCAAGTGCCCCAGCCAGCTAGTGGGACCCAGCACGCCGGCCACTACAGGAGGGGGAAGCCTGCCGGGTTGGGACAGTGCCCGGAAGCGGCTGCGCAGCAGCCGATAAAGCGTGCAGCAGCCGCACGGAGCACCGAGGGCACAAGCCAGCAGGATCCAGCTCCTGCAATGCCGGCTGCGGCAGGAGGAGGAAGCCTGCCGGGTCGGGTCGGCGCCCGGAAGCGGCGGCGACTGCATCGCTAACAAAGCGCGAAGCGGCGCCGCACGGAGCACCAAGGGCACGAGCGGCAGGAGGAAAGAGAGAGAGGCTCGTTACTTGCGGCACTTTAAGAGAAACGATCTCCACATTCCGAGCCTCCCTTTTGCGTGTGCGGGCGTGTTAAAGCCCCAGTCGGTTCACTCCCCGCTTCCTCATCGCCATCCCTCCCTTTCAAACGTTGCCTCGGCCCCGCAGACCCCTCCCTGGCCATCTTCCCCTAAGTGCGGTGCTGCTTCGTGCTTTGACAACGCTGCAGCAACCGCCACTTCCGACAAAGCGCAAAGCAGCACCGCACTCTCTCTCTGTGTGTGCGCGCGCGTCCGTCTCTGTGTGTGCGCGCGCGTCTCTCTCTCCCCGTGCTGGTCTGTCTCTGTCTCTCTCTGTGTGTGTGCACGTCTCTCTCCCCCCCCCCCGTGTGCACGTCTGTCTCTCTGTGTTTGCGCGCGCGTCTCTCTCCCCCCCCCTGTGCACATCTCTCTCTGTGTGCATGCGTCTCTCTCCCCCCCCACTCCACAATTCCCTGTTCAGGAGCTGAGTGAATGCGCGTCTCTCTCTCCCCGTGCGTGTCTGTCTCTGTCTCTCTCTGTGTGTGTGCGCGTCTGTCTTCCCCCCCGTGTGCACGTCTGTCTCTCTGTGTTTGCACGCGCGTCTCTCTCCCCCCCCCCGTGTGCACATCTCTCTCTGTGTGCATGCGTCTCTCTCTCTCTTCCCCCCCCTCCACAATTCCCTGTTCAAGAGCTGAGTGAATTCACAGTTGAATCTTGCTTCAACACTGATGTTTACAATATACCATAGTATCCTGCACTGCAGCTGAGGGCTAGAGTAGACAGGGCAGGTGGTGTGACATACACAACATGAAACTTCCAATAAAGTAGTAAAGGAACTGACAGTTCAAATGTGAAGATTGTAGAGGCAGACTTGGCAAACTCTTCTGTGAACTGTCATGGCATGTAATCTGATGCTTTTGGAAGCATAAAGTGGCTCCAGTCGGGTGTACATTTGCCCAATGGGGAAGGTAATGGTATCTTCCTGGGCAATGCTGCTTACAGATGTTCTATGGCCATAGGGTGGTTCAGAATGGCTTCACCTTCTGGCTTTTTAAAAAACTGACATCCCCTCCCCGTCTAGTTTTGCCAAGAGACCCACTGCAAATCTGGAGGAGGAGTGGCTTTGGCGGGCTCTGAATAATCTCTCTCTCCCTTTCTCCTGGAGGAGGATCTGGTGTGTAGGACTTACAAACCTTCAGAGACCCAGCTCTTTGGGGGGGGGGCTTTTGGACACCACGCTTTGCCTCCCCTCCGATTGGGAACATTCTGGCATCACAGGAGGTGGCCAAGCGGGTGGTGTCACTTCCGCACCGCCCCCCGCAAGACTTGGCAATAAGATATAGTGATAGGCGCAGTTCTGGAGGGCACCAAGGAAGAGGCGAGGCTGGACACTGCGCCTCCGAGCAACAGCTCCAGCCCCGCCGGCAGCACCCTTAAGACAGCCCTGGATAAATGTACTGTAGATTGCTTTACCATACCGGTACTTATGTGGTAATAAAAAAATAAGACACCACCTGAAAATAAGCCACCATGTGTTTTTTTGAGGAAAAAAAGTTATAAGACGGTGTCTTAAAAAAGGGGAAACACGGTAGTGTTACTTTTGCAGGTGCCCAACTCATGTGTCTAACTATGAGTTAGTGCCCCAGAAGTTATGACTTATGAGAGTGGTTTAGATCAAGCAGCTGTCATGCTTCTGGGCCTATTTTTACAACAACAAGGGTTATGAAACTTTACTCCTCCAGTTTTTAAAATGAAATACATTTTTTCTCTGGAGGATTTTTGGCTTGAAGGGAAAGTTTTAAATACTGAGATAATGATATAATCAGTCTTTTTTGAAGGTCAGAAACATTATGGTTATCTGAATGCAACACAAAGTTCATATGCACTATTCTTCTGTTGTAGCTTCCTTATTTGGTTTTTCCATTCAAAGGAAACTAAACAATAGTGAGGACAGCTGTTAAAATGATTGGAAAACAATTTCACACCAGTTTCACATTGTGTCATACACATGGATTATAGTTAGGGTTTATATCCATGGTTAAAATGGATATTCAATTCAATTTACAGCATATCATGAGAAAATCTAGCTGTGAATTTTAAATACATGGATTATTATTATTATTATTATTATTATTATTATTATTTATTAGTCACTGTAGTCACAAAAGTGATCCAAAGTGATCTACAACACAATATAAACAGTAAAACCAATGTCAACAAGCCAACTAATAAAAACCTAAAAATATATATCTCTACAAATATCAGTTTCACTTATTTATTAATTAAGCAAGGCTTTAAGCAAGGCTTCAAATGATTTTCCATCAGAAACACATGCTTAGAGTTGTGCATCTTTATGTATTTTGCAGTCTTGAGGTTGCATAAACAGTTTATAAGCACTAAAAAGATAGCAATAGATGGTCTGGTTCTCAGCCATCTGTATTTTGCTTGTGACAAGGAAGATGGCTTAGCAGAAAATGTTTTGTTTTGCTTTGTTTTCAAAATCATGAACATTTAGATGATGGGACATCAGAAACCACAAACTGGAGAATGCATATATTTCAAGAATTGAGATGACAATCAATGAACCACTAAGGCCTTGACAAATTTTAAATTAACAAGCAGCCACATCATGCTGGAATCCACTGGGTCTTACCTAAAATGGCAATACACTCCACCTGCACACTCACAACTTTTGTGCCAACTTTTAAATGTCTGCTGAAAACCTTTTTTTATTCTGCCAGGCCTATGCAAGCAATGAGGTAGGTTAGGCTGATAGATAGTGAAAAGCTCAAGGGCTACCAGTGAGCCTCATGGCTTAGTAGGAATTTGACCCTGGGTTTCCTCACTCCTGGACATGAGAACATGCCACATGGTACTTTGTAGTCCATTTTGTTTTTATGAAATAAGAAAACAAACATATACTTTGGTTCAATCTGGCAATAATTATACAATAATATTTTTGTTTAGTTTATAAGGTTTCTTTTTCACCTTTTGTTATATACTGCTGAATTATTGGTTTAACTTAATGTTTATTTAAGTTTGCTGGAGGAGACTCTTGAGAGTCCCATGGACTGCAAGAAGATCAAACCTCTCCATTCTGAAGGAAATCAGCCCTGAGCGCTCACTGGAAGGACAGATCGTGAAGCTAAGGCTCCAATACTTTGGCCATCTCATGAGAAGAGAAGACTCCCTGGAAAAGACCCTGATGTTGGGAAAGATTGAGGGCACAAGGAGACAGAGGACGAGATGGTTGGACAGTGTTCTTGAAGCTACGAACATGAGTTTGACCAAACAGCGGGAGGCAGTGCAAGACAGGAGTGCCTGGCGTGCTACGGTCCATGGGGTCACGAAGAGTCAGACACGACTAAACGACTAAACAACAACAAAGTTTAAACTTTGCTGTTGTGGGAAATTCTTATTATGGAGTTATTTTATTGCTCTTTTCATAGCAGGTTACTGTCAGTTAGTTAATAGTTAATTGGATTTTTGTAACAAAACATACTGCATTAACATTTGCATAGTACATTTTTATTGTACTGTGGAATGAGGTACTGAACATGTTGTGACACCAGTTTATTGTGGCATGTCGACTTCCATGGGCATGATGTTATATTTTACAGAAACTGCAATGTCATGGGGAAACTGTACTTATTCATGAGAAAGGGCTTCCCTCATCAGTATTACGGAATGCCCTTTGTTTTCGGATGAAATGGAAACTAGGAAATGACCCAACAATATCATGAACAGGCAAATTTCTTCTGAAACACTTCTATGTTATTCCTGGAAGTTCAATATCCACACCACAGCCTTCTTATATAGACTGGCTCAGGATTTAATTGGTTCCATGACAACCATGGAGATGTCTCAACGTATCAGTGCCTTATACTTGTGGCAGATCATACCCTAGATCTGGTCATTACTATATACCGTAATAGATTAGGGTTAATCTGGTAGTGGGAGGAGTTACAATTACTCCTTTGCCATGGATGGCTTGTTACAAGGTTGGCTGTGGACTGGTGGTGGGAGTTGCCCTCTGCAGAAACAGGCGACTTTGCAAGATAGTCTGCCCCCTGAAACTGATAGATGATGAGGGATTCCTGAATGCTCTGAGGGCATTAATAGCTGATCTCACTGATGCTCCTGTTGACTTCCTTGCCTCACTATGGAATGGTAAGATGGGTATTGGCCATCAACACAATCAGACCCTCCAAGTGTCCCTATTTTCCAGGGATGTCACTGATTTAGAGAAGCCATCCCAGTTTCTTATTTGATCCTGGAATGTCCCACTTTTCCTTAGGATGCCCCTATTTTCACTGGAGAAATGTTGGAGGGTATGGAGTTATCCAACCCCCAAGCCGTCTAAAGGCAATCCAGGATAGGGAAGTTTTTCTTCTTCTAATATTTAATGTTTTATTATGTTTTCATGTATGTTGGAAGCTGCCCAGAGTGGCTGGGGCAACCCAATAAGATGTGTGTGGGATATAAATAGCAAAATTATCATTATGGAACAGGACGTCCCTATTTTCGATGGATAAATGTTGCACAATCCCTCTCAAATGTGATATCCAGCATTGTGGTTCAGCTCCCTGGCTTTCCAGACAGCTGTGGGTGATGGAACTGGTTGACTGACTACCTGAGCACCAAACGCGAGTATGACTGAGCACAGGAAGGGGAGACAAAGAAAGGGGAGATGACAAAACAGAAAATTCAGCTGTGTTACAAAAATGAGAGGAATCTTATTTCTTTCATGGTAAAAAATATATATACTGTATAATATAACCTTCCCTCCTGGCTAGACATTTCCTTAATTTCCCTTTGCAAGCCTATTACTCTAAGCCCAGCAGCTCTGATATTGTGGGAACAGGGCAGTCATGGCATCTTATATACACTCCTGCCACATGAAAGGGCATGATATATGTAGCGTACTAGAGGGGCACTTTCTCATACTGTTGACATTGTGGCTCAGTTTGACAGCCTGACCACTGCTTATACTGTTAAATAACAATGTAACCCCTCTGTTCTACTTAGAAGTATGTTTTCCACCAAGATTTGCAGCTTGTCAGGCAGCTGTTTGGCAGTAACTGGTTCCCTTGTGTGTGTGTGTTTTAAATTAATTTTTTAAATATATTTTTATTAAAGATTTCCTTGATTTACAAAAGTATGTGCAATGTCAGTAGTAAAATCAGCAGCAACTAGGCCCCTGACAACCTTCGAAAACCTCCTCCTAATAACAAAGGGACACGGTAAAGGGATGGTACCTGCAATATACAAAATACTACTCCAAAATCCCATGAACCCCCCTAGACGCAATCAAAAAACAATGGGAGGATGACATAGGCTATGAGATTAACCCCACTCAATGGACCAGAATGTGGTCTAAACCCCTCTTTAAATCCATATAAACAAAAAGTAAAGAACTCACTCTGAAACTCACCTACAGGTGGTACCTAACACCAAGAAAACTAGCGCTAATACGCCCAGGAACCTCACCAAAATGCTGGAGAGGGTGCACCTCCACAGGCACATACCTCCACATGTGGTGGGTGTGCCCCAAAATCCAACTATTCTGGACAACAACCATACAAGAAATTTTTAAAATGACCAAGCAAGTATTAGAAATGACCCCAGTTTTGGCCCTACTAAACATCTTCTAAGACAATAATGCCCACTTACACCACAAAGAACTTATAACCCACCTACTTTCAGCAGCCAGAAGCATCATAACCAGACACTGGAGAGACCTGTCAGGAGAAAGCATGGACCAATGGTACCAAATAGTATGGGAAACAGCCTTACTAGAAAAATTAACCAATAAGCTGAAACTGACATGGGGACAAATAGAAGAAGACGCCTTCACCCCAGTATGGCTCCCCTTTATCACATACACAGCCCAACAAGACAATGACAAAAACCCACCAATAGCATACACATCAATATGGCAAACCTGATCCAAAACACCCACTCACACATGAAAACAAAGATCACCACAGCCAATCACAAGTGAACAACCACACCCTAGGCCAACCCCAACCTCTCTCACCACCAAAGGAACACAAGTGAATAGCAGAGAACCTGCACAAGCAATGCTGACACAAAACCCCACATATATTAATTAAATACTGTAGAAACATCGCCACCCAACCCCACTCATCTTCCCCCCTCCACCTCTTTCCACCTTTTCTTCCTAATGTCTCGAAAAATGAAACCGATTTGTAAAAAATGTTACATGGAAAAACTGATTCGCTTGTTAATCCACAGGTAACTACTGTAATGCCAATTGCTACAGGGTAAACTTTACACAGTAAAGAAAGGTAACTGTTAATTACTCAGGAGTAATTACCCTTCTATGTAACAGTTGTAGACTGCATGCAGTGCTCTATCCAGTCAATCTCGCCTAAGATCACTGTGATCTTTGGTAAACTGCCCAGTAGCCACAGCGGCAGGTGGACATATAATTCTGCTGAGTTCAGTTGAAGGATACAATCATGCCTTTAGTCAAGTCAGTTACTAGTTACATTTATCCCAGAACATATCTCAAACATATACTGGTTGGTTCTTTCAAGTCCTTGACCCTCCAGATGTTTTGGCCTACAACTCCCATGATCCCTAGCTAACAGGACCAGTGGTCAGGGATGATGGGAATTGTAGTCCAAAACTTCTGGAGGGCCAAAGTTTGGGGATGTCTGCCCTTGGCTCTATAAGAAACCAAAAAACCCCAAAACTCTGTTTCCCTAGTTTATTCCCTAACCAACACAAAGGGGGGAGATGGGATGGGACGGGACGGGACGGGACGGGGACATTTCTAAGAAACAGCCTGCTTTGCCATATTGCAGCAGCAGAGAACTTAAAACTTCTTTGTGCTTCTTCAGCAAACTGGCCCTTTAACTCTGGTGCTCTACTGCTGAAGTTGAAGCCCACGGCAAGGTTCATGCTGTTTTAGGAAATTAGTTATCTATCCTTCCTACTGTCTTGAGAATTCATTGCTTTCAACCTGCTGATTATTATATATTTTTTTAATTTTCCCAAGCTGCTTGAGCTGTGTAAATTAATATTCCAGTTTCTTAATGTTATGTAGGAAAAAGAATTTCTATAGAACAACCAAAGCAGTGATAATACATCTATATCTCATATGACTCACCAGTTAGTGGTTCTTATGGAGTTCATGCAGTATGCTAAACGCTTTCTCACCCCAATATGTCAACCTGTTCTGTAGCTTTTTTTTTAAAAAAAAGCCCAAACCCTGGCC
The DNA here is from genome assembly GCF_963506605.1 of Zootoca vivipara. Taxonomy (NCBI): domain Eukaryota; kingdom Metazoa; phylum Chordata; class Lepidosauria; order Squamata; family Lacertidae; genus Zootoca; species Zootoca vivipara. The sequence goes on from NC_083277.1 coordinate 47,978,322, forward strand.
CTCTCACCCATACAACTAAGAGGGAGCACACTTAGCAGGGGCAGAAAATATTTGCAAACTGCATGCCCCTGTTTCAGGTCACTGCTAATATGGTGTTAAATTAGAAGCTCATCTTACAAATTCAGACTTAGGGCACTTTTTCAAAAAAAAGTTAATCAATACTTCAAACAAATCCATTACCAGATAGTAGCTAAACTGCTCTACTGCAATCCTGTCCTGGTATCGCTTGCATGTTCCAACTGTGTACGCCTTTCAGGCAATGCTTGTAACATTTCCTCTTCATGAATGATCATCTGTGCAACCAGCATAGAGGCACTATTCCAAGAAAATGTTGAAAGGGACAGGGAGAGATTAGGGGATGAAACTAAAGCTGAGCCTTAAAGCGAAAGGAAGCAATGGCTTTGACATACATTTTTACTTTGACAACGAGAGAAACAGACAATGACATACCATATTGCAGGCTAATTTATATCTTCATCTTTTTAAAAAAATCTTCTAAATGGCCTAAAATCAAGAAGAATGTGTTTTCTGGAAGGCCTCCGTGATTATTGCTGACAATGACTCACAACGACAACACTGTGATGCAATCCAAAAAGGTAACCTTTCCTTTGGTACAACAAACCTGTCATACAATATTTTCACCAATGATGTGCTTTTTCCTTAAAGGAAGGCGGGGTTACAACTAAGTATCAGGGCAATAAAAAAAGGGGGTCTTATGTCAGGGACATTAGAAGTCAGTTAACAAAAGTATATGTTCAGGCTGAGCTGAGAGGGCTCTCTCCCCCCCCCCCAAAGCATTTTAAGTCTGCTGAAATTGAACTGCTGGTTGCACAAAGAAGAAAGCAGACAGTCATTAGGAAGTTTAGATATAAACTCAAGAGCGAAAGAACATTTTCTTCAAGCTGGCCAGCAAGCCGTGTTTCAAGCAGCATGAATCCTCTACTCAGTACCTTGTTATTTTCACTGCTACTTCTTCTAACCCTCAGAATTCAGGAGCTTATAGAGGCTTGCAGCTGTGCCCCTGCACATCCACAGCAGCAAATCTGCGATTCGGCTTTAGGTGAGTCATAAACACTATACACTTTTTATGCTGCCTGTAAGAAATCAACAGACGCTAGATTAACTGTGGGAATACTTCTCTGCAAACCCTTTAGGGGCTCCTATCCAATAATGGTTGTTTGGGACTCTGAAGAAGTGGTTACACACAAAAATGATTTCAAGAATAATATTACAAAAGCATCTGGAAGCAGTTGCTCCCATTTATTTTTGCTTTTCACTTTTCTCTGCAATGATTTGTTGTAACTGGTGGCTTAAATTCTTTATGGGTTTTTTTCATGACGACAGTTTCTGAGCATTAGATTCTGACATTTAATATGTAGAATAATAAGGATGTGGATTAGATGTGTTCTGTGGAGGGCTTGTAGGCATTCTGTTTGTTACACTGTTTTCTAAATAGATATTAACATTCACTTATTTTTTAAAATAATCTGCTTTTTATAATTTTAAATCAAGAATGGATCATGCTCATTGCAGGCTATTTAAAATTGTGTATGGATGAAGATTTCTGCAAAATACTCTATATAGAGTCTAAGTATAAAATGCCTAATTTTATTACTAAGTATTCGATCTATATATTTTAAAAAACTAAAGTTTTATGATTAGAGAATAGGATAGGAAAATGTGACTTTTGTAGTCTTTTCATTTCCAGCTCAAGCTGTGGCTAGTTAGCTTCCATCCAGAGTGAACAGTAAATGTAGAACATGAGTTTCTAAAATGTCACTAAATTAGCATCTCTATGGGACAGGCAATACCTTCTGCATACTGATTAATTGCTTTCATGTGCTGACAGAAAATCTTTGTAGCCATGACAAACTCTGTTTAAAACCATCAATTAAATTGTTTCTTAATCTGGCTGTGTTAAGTAATGTTTTCATTAAATTACGTACACCAGACATGACAACCTAGAATAATGGGAAGTATAGGGAAAAGTACCAGCTAGTGTTACTTCAGTTAAACAGCTGTTAAATGCGTAAAAGAAAGCAGTACTCAAAATGCATCTGATACAATTCTGGTGCATGACACTTCTCTGAAATGTGAAATATATTCACACAGATATTGTGCTGATGATCAGTTTGAAACTAGGAAAGAAGACTCTTGACACCCGACAGTGTTTAGCAGTACCTTAAGTGTCAATATAAAAAGAGGGAGAGAGGGGGAGGATCCCTCTACACAATTATTCAAATACTTTTTTCTAGGGTTTGAAAACCAAGCCTGAAAAAAATGCTAACTTGATCCAAGTGCATGCATTACTTAAAAGTAAACAAATTCCTCAGTTGCTACAATGGAGCAAAATGGAATGTTTAGTTTCTTAACAGATTTAATTCTCGAAGTGCTTTATATGAGCAACTAAAAACATAACTGGGTGCATATTTAATCTGGAGTGCTGAACCTTTGCTTACAGAGGTCTTTGGAGTGTTAATGTGACAGGTGGTTGGGGGAAGCAAAGACCATCCAGTTTTTCTATACAGCATATATAACTACTGACTAATGTGGACTATAGAGAAAGATCTTATGCTTGCTATTATACCTACTAATAATAAACTCAGCTGGTGACTACTGGCAGGATTCTAGCCAAAATGGGGCCACTAAGAAACAAGAGGGATGTATCAACATTCTCGAAAGCTCAGAAGCTCAAAAAATATTTAGCAAAAAGAATTGAAGGGGGCCAAAGCACACCCACTCAGAACAGACCAGTGAGAATTGAGCATGCTCAGTAGTCACATAATGCTGACTGAGGTAGTAGTAGGAAAATGGGGAGGAGGGGATGGAACAGAAGCACTATGCGCTGCAGCATTTTGTTGTAGGTCCTTGTAAACCCATATTTCCGTATTCTGAAGTACACTTTGCAGCCATTGTCATTTATATCGTACTTAAGGCCAGGAAGCATATGGAAGAATGCCACCTATTAATTAGGTGCTTGCTTTTGAAGTATGATCACAGAATTGTGAATGTTTCCTATGAAACGAATGAAGCTTCAGCTTCAGGGTCCCTAATCCCAGAGCGAGCAACTTTATTCATGCATGTTATTATTTATTCACACCAGTGATTTGTGGGATAATCCAGTATAGCAATTTTAATCAAAATCTGAGATATAGTATTTTTTTTTATGTGGTGATCTATCATGGAACAACCCCATTGAAGAAAATAACAGTGGTTACCCACACCTCGCTGCTAGTTGCAAAGGGGTCCCCATAACAGCTCCAAGCTTCAGGGCCCCCCAAATGTAGTTCTACCACTGCCTATACCTGTTGCCCCCTTTTCCAAATCAAACATGAGAAGGAAGCATGATAGATGTTGATATTTGTAGAATTCTCTTAAGACATTATAACTACTGAAGGAGCACTGGTTGATATACTATGAGGCATGGAAGTGATTGTATGACTTCTCTTGTGTAGCTCTACTTTGCAAGAGTTGTGGGTTGTAGAAATTCAGAAATATCACTTCCATAGTCTGAACATCCTTTTATAAAACTTTTACCTTGCCGTTCCAATGCTTACGTCAGCCATCTCAGAGGTCAGAAACATATATATATATTTGTATACATTACCTACTGTATATATACAGACCACTGAAGAATGGTCAAAATGTGTTAGGCTTAGTTATATGCAGTTTGATTTCATCTTTTCAAATGAGTATTCATTGGTTATGTCAGTTTAATTGGTTTATAATTATAATATAAAGCTGCTTTATATACTAGTTTATACTACTCTGTTATGTGGTATTTTAATGTTCAGTTTGCAGTTTCTTTATCCGTTGGGATGTTCAGGGAATCTCACAGCACAAAGTAAATCAATATTAAAAAAAGAAAAGAAAAGATTGTTATACTGAAGGAGGTACCGTATATGAAAATTGTGTTAATGCTTCAGCTGTTCCTATCTTTTTTGCTGTTCAATTTTTGTTCCTTTGCATTAATTTTGCTCCTTTAAAAATTATATCTGAATGAAGGAGGGTATCCCAGGCACTGGTTAAATCAACAGACCGTACATGGGTGACCTTTGGCTAATTCAGAACCCTTACCATTCCCAAGATGAAACAATAAGCACTTTCATTGTAGCATTTGTCTGTGTGATTAGTGGTTTTGCTGCTTTTGTTGCTTTGAGCTATGCCTAGTTTTGAAACATTCATAGCTATTAAGTAGGCCCAAGTAACTTGGAAGAAATAAATTGGTGTGCTGGAATTGAGAAATATCATGTGGGATGGTGGCAGAAAACAAGTGCATGATTCTTAAACGTATGTTTGTATCAGTATATGGCAGCAAAAATTCTATATTGGGCACACAGTAGACAATTATGTTATCTACTACAAACTGTTTATATACCTTTATATGTGACCTTACAAAATAACTTGACAAACTAGCTTCAAAGTTATAATTACTTTTCAGAACATAAGCAATATTTTTTACCTCCTTACCTCACACTTGATTCTACTAGGAAGTAAATTAGACTTTTAAGAATTATTGAAAGAAATGGAGTCTACCTATTGAAAATTACAAATACTGAGCATTGTATTTGTGGCAAGAACCATCTTTGCTCAAAGTATATTTTAGGAGAGATTCCAGAATTCAGGTAAATGTGTCAAAGAAATCAGTAAGCACAAAAAATAAGGAACCCACTGTGTGAGAACCTACACAAATAGAAAAAAAACAGGTTCAGGTCAACATACAAAGCTACAATATATAGCAAACAAAGTACCACAAATGTGTTCATCACAGTGTACCCGCTATTACAAAGCATAGTGCATACAAGCGGTACTTCAGACTTATCACAACAAATACAATATAACAATTAGTAATATATATTCATATCGCCGGCACAAGGGAATTCTTGAAAGCGGTGGAGCAGCTGTAGCAACAGACAGGACTGGAACCCGGTGATCCCAGTTTCGAAGAGAAACTCCTTCTTCAGTTGGCAATATAAGAGAAAACAGTAGCAGCCCCAGCCAAACCATATAATATAAACTCTTCCCGACCATGCGAAGCAGCCATACAGATAGGAACTGCCCTACCTCCTCCACCACACTATCAAGGCCTAACTGGATTCTTTTAAATGGACAGTAAGGAGAGAAAAGTTATATGCATCTTCCAAGTATCCATTTATATAAAATACTTAATATTTCTGGAAACAGAATGTACGTCTTAGTTAGTGATGATGGATACTTTCTACCTGCTGGAGATATTCCTCACAGGCTCTCATAGAATTTCATGTTTTATCAGGCCCTCTTCCAGGCTGATGAATTAAATTTAGCATAAAAATAATATAAAGTCTCTCAAAAGCTCAGTCCTTTGCATGCTTACTTCACTGTTCAGTTATGCTTACTCACATGTAAGTGTGAATAGAATTGCAACATTGATGCTCTTTGTGTACATGATGTTGGTTCTCCTGATGTTCTTTTGATCAAGAGGGCAAACTACCTAGAGGATTTCTAGACTAAAAAATGAGGTGGTGGTGGTGGTGGTGGTGGTGATGATGATGATAATAATAAATAAGTGGGGATAATAAGTAGCTGACACTTGTGGAATAATCAATATTTTCAAGACATTTTTGCTCAGCCTGTGAGGAACTGGGAGTTCTGAGCTGTTGTTTAGAACAGGAGCAGCTTGACCCCATATTGGAGAAGCAAGTTCCTTTGCAGCAGCAACCTTTGCCATGAGCTTGAATAGCTGGCTACACAACTGAATTCAAAGCCCTTAAAGAATTTCACAAGTGGCAGAATAGCTCTCCCTTCTATATAATTCATGGCCACCGAGTAGCTGGGAGTTAATACTCCCCTCCAAAAAACATTTATTAGGCACTACAGATACAAACCGTCTTAAAACATCCATATACAGTGGTACCTCTGGCTAAGAACTTAATTCGTTCTGGAGGTCCGTTCTTAACCTGAAACTGTTCTTAACCTGAAGCACTGTTGTATCTGAACAACAGAACTCGGGATTCTAAACTGCAAAGCTGCTGCGAAGGTGACGAAAACTTCCAGAAACGTGGAATTGGTTTGAAAGTAAAAAAAAATACTTTATTGCAAGCATGCAATGATTGGTTTCTCAAATGACATAATTTGATTGGTTGTACTGTGTTGCAATGTATGATCTAAGGTATAAAATGGATTGACGATCTATGTTCTGGGCCAGCATTTTGGGAAACCTATGCTGAGTCACTTTCTTGCATGCTTGCAATAAAGTATTTTTTACTTTCAAACCAATTCCACATTTCTGGAAGTTTTCTTCACCTTCGCAGTTTAGAATCCTGCGTTCTGTTGTTTGGATACAACAGTACCACTTTAGCTAATAAGACCTCCCGCTGCCGCCGCGCCGCCAGAGCACGATTTCTGTTCTCATCCTGAAGCAAAGTTCTTAACCTGAGGTACTATTTCTGGGTTAACGGAGTTTGTAACCTGACGCGTTTGTAACCCGAGATACCACTGTACAAAATTTTAACAAATATATACGAAGCAGCCATTTCAGATATATACTAACAGAAATGTATTAATACATAAATTCTGCCTCCTGGACTTAAGACACTGGCCATTCCTGCTTTAGGTCATGCAGGGCTAGCCCAAGACAGTTTGCCGCCTGAGAGAGAGAGCAAGTGGCAGAGGTCGTTTGCCTGGTCATGCCAATTTGTATAATACTCAATACTGCCAGCAAAGGTTTGTTAGTTTGTTTGTTTTTGCAGCTGAAGCAGAATATCCCACAACAGTCTACCATACACTCTGGCAATATAAATACAGCAATAATACATTTAACAATATGCTGCCCTTTCAAAAATCTCCTGCCTGAGACTGGTCACCTCACTCTCCCTTATGGTAGGGCTAGCCTTGAGGCTCCTTCCTACGGGACATCTACATCATTGTTAAGTGCAGTGATTTATAAACCTTTTCTGCTGCATAATGCTAACTAACAGGCTTTTGCAAATGTCCTCATTTGCCACACAGCAAATTGTATTTTGTTTGCTCAAAGGAAGTGTGGTTTGGGGGTTGTGGAAGCATGCTGGAAACATTTTTAAATTTCTTTTATAGACAAACTCATGAACCTCAATGAATAAGATCCCAGCGTCCTTGCCAGCAATTTTGTTATGAGTTCTGAAGCTCTGGAACTCATTAAAAAAACCACCCTACTGATGTATTAATCAGCAAACCTGGGTGATCCAGTATTTTACCACTGAAAGAATACGAAGTAGCTAATTTGTGTAATTATCACAGTTGATATTTCCAAATTGGCTACCATTCATCACACTAATGATGGCTGACACCAGCTGAAATAAGAGAACAGCATACAGCTGAACACAAATGGGAAGAGACAACTCATACCGATACACATGAGAGCAACTTCATCATTACAATTTCGGTTAACCAAATCTTTAGGGGTCTGTATTTTGTTCATGACTGCAAGACAGAAATATCTAGAGTGGGCTTTTTGCAATACTGCAGGACACAAAACAACATTTTTTCTTATACAGTGGTACCTCGCGTTACACACACCTCAGGTTACAAATGCTTCAAGTTACAAACTCCGCTAACCTGGAAGAGTTACCTTGAGTTGAGAACTTTGCCCCAGGATGAGAACAGAAAGCGTGTGTCGGCGGCGCAGAAGCAGCAAGAGGCCCCATTAGTGAAAGCACGCCTCTAGTTAAGAACAGTTTCAGGTTAAGAACGGACCTCTGGAACAAATTAAGTTCGTAACTATAGGTACCACTTTAAAGCTGTCAAAATAAAATTTAAAATACTGTGGCCCGTAGATGGGATTTTCTCATCCAGTATGGTTTCTTTGAAAATCCATCACCCATCAGTAAAACTGCAGCTATGCACATATTTCAGTTATATAAAATTATCCTCAGAGAAAGGGGGTGGGAACCAGGAAGAATTGACATGGTCCACCTCTCCTTTGTTGAGTTTGGCAGAGTAGAGGGAGGAGCAAAATAGTTTTCAGACTGTTGGCTCAGGGCCCAGGGAACGGATGTCTGGCAGGCAGGAATAGCTACAGAATTCCCTCATTTATCTATCTCTTTTTGGTGATGTCGACATCGAACAGTAGATGGTCAACCATCTACCTGAGGCTTGAGACTTGAGACTTAGGTAGGAATGAGCTGTGAATATTTTCTTATCAGTAGCCCAAAATTTCTTTCAAGAGGCCTTAGTATCCAATTCATTGGGCACAAAAATTGTTGGACATGATGGCACCTATGCTATCATCACGTCAGAGGTAGATGAAAAATAAGAGAAACTGCAGAAAAAATTAGCGAGTGAGAAAGAGATCTTAATCTTCTACCTGTTACTCCCCCTAATGTTAAATACATCACATAACTACAGTTTTCCTTCGCTCCTTTGCTGTATGCAAGAGATGTTCGAGGGAGGATTAAGGTGTTAAGACCTTGCATGGGAAGGAAAGATTGAATTATGGTATCTCTCCCTAGCAAAGAGCTCCAGCAACTTGTATGGGCAAAGAGGATAAGATGTCTATGAAGAAGAGCAACCATATACGAACATCCTTCAGAGCACCAGCACTGCTATGCCATTTGAAGGCTGCTATACGCAAAATATGGTCTGAAGCTCAACATCAATAAAACCAAGATCATGGCCACTGGTTCCATCACCTCCTGGCAAATAGAAGGGGAAGAAATGGAGGCAGTGAAAGATTTTACTTTTTGGGTTCCATGATCACTGCAGATGGTGAAAGCAGTCACGAAATTAAAAGACGCCTGCTTCTTGGGAGAAAAGCAATGACAAACCTAGACAGCATCTTAAAAAGCAGAGACATCACCTTGCAGACAAAGGTTCGTATAGTTAAAGCTATGGTTTTCCCAGTAGTGATGTATGGAAGTGAGAGCTGTACCATAAAGAAGGCTGGTTGTCGAAGAATTGATGCTTTTGAATTATGGTGCTGGAGAAGAGTCTTGAGAGTCCCATGGACTGCAAGAAGATCAAACCTATCCATTCTTAAGGAAATCAGCCCTGAGTGCTCACTGGAAGGACAGATCCTAAAGCTGAGGCTTCAATACTTTGGCCACCTCCATGAGAAGAGAAGACTCCCTGGAAAAGACCCTGATGCTGGGAAAGATGGAGGGCACAAGGAGGAAGGGACGACAGAGGACGAGATGGTTGGACAGTGTTATTGAAGCTACCAACATAAGTTTGACCAAACTGCGGGAGGCAGTGGAAGGCAGGAGTGCCTGGCGTGCTCTGGGCCATGGGGTCACGAAGAGTCGGACACGACTAAACGACTAAACAACAACATATGTGGGTGGCGCTGTGGGTTAAACCACAGAGCCTAGGGCTTGCTGATCAGAAGGTCGGCGGTTCGAATCCTCGCGACAGGGTGAGCTCCTGTTGCTTGGTCCCTGCTTCTGCCAACCTAGCAGTTCGAAAGCACGTCAAAGTGCAAGTAGATAAATAGGCAGGAAGGTAAACAGCATTTCTGTGTGCTGCTCTGGTTCAGAAGTGGCCTAGTCATGCTGGCTGCCTCGGCCAATAACGCAAGATGAGTACCACAACCTGAGAGTCGTCCGCGACTGGACCTAGTGGTCAGGGGTCCCTTTACCTTTATACTGTACATTGTTTACCTTGGGAACAGTTTATTTGCCTAATAGTAGTGGGGTGGGGCAAGGAGATCCATTTTCATCTCCTTTGGTCACTGGTGGAAGGCAACACACAGAAGCTTGGACTGCTCATAGCATAGCAGTAGTTTACTGACAGTGTGCAAATATGAGGGTACTTGGAGAGAAGTTTGCTTATTGCTACCAACTCATATTGAACTAATGCAAGATCAAACCTGGGTTACAGATTGTGGTTAGTGAATAGAGAGCTTAACCATGAGAACTCCCAGTTTGAACTACATGCTATACCAAACATTGGCTCATCTTGGGACAGCAGTACAAAGGACTGATGTAAGCACTTACTATGTGAAATTATTACCATAGGAGAACTCTAGTCTTAATCACATTCATCTTCATATTAGCTTGTGGGGGGGGGGAGGAGGAGAAGAAATAGACTGTACTAAATATAACAGCAGCTGTGATTTATAGTACAAATAATATGTCACACTACAGAAAGAACAGGTGAATAAATTCTAAAATGTCTGTTTTGCTTTAATTTACTTGCAGTGATTCGAGCAAAAATTTCCAGTGAAAAAGTGATCGCATCAACTGAAGACCCTCTTCATACTCACAAAATGATTCGATATGAAATCAAACAAATAAAGGTACAAGAAAAAAACTAGTTTATCATGATACTTAAATACCATTGACTACTACTACTACTACTACTCCTAGTCAGTTTTATACTCAATTTCCAATGTATACATAAGGGTGCAATACATAATGCATATCTGGGCATAAATTCTGTTGAACTTCTGATCAGACATATATAAGATTGTGCTGTAACATAATTTTATAGCTTCTGAAGTAAACATGTCTGATCCATGTTTAGGAGAAATATTTTTTTGTAGTGGAAGTTGTATTAGAAAACAACTAATGCAAAATCATAATTATAAGTACTTGTCTTAGAAACAAGATTCAGGACAGATTCAAACACTTTGATTTGCAGATTCTTGGAAACTAACTGGTAGCCAGTGCAGCTATGCCAGAATTGGGGTTATATGTCCCATCCTGCCCCAGTCAACAAGCTGGCTTCCAAATTCTGCACAATCTGCTTTTTGAACAGTCTTCAAAGGCAGGTCAACATACAACACATTACAAGAGTCCTGCCAAGATGTTACCAGAACATCAACAACAGTAGTTATATATATAGATTTATGGTATCAGATTCATTTTATACCACCATTGGTGGGTGCTTGAGAAAGCCTAGGATGAGATATTCCCCAATTATTTGGTTTAGGAACCTGAGGGTTACAATGGTTGATTCAGACTTTATGGGATTATACATTAAGAGTGGACACTGCATGGGTTTAGATGGTTCTTATGCATACTCTTGGCAGACAAAGCCTAAATGGACTCGGTCCTGTATACCTGAAGGAGCGTCTCCACCCCCACCGGTCAGCCTGGACATTGAGATCCACCGCCGAGGGCCTTCTGGCAGTTCCCTCATTGTGAGAAGTGAGGTTACAGGGAACCAGGCAGAGGGCCTTTTCGGTAGTGGCGCCCACCCTGTGGAATGCCCTCCCATCAGATGTCAATGAAATAAGCAGATATCCTATTTTTAAAAGACATCTGAAGGCAGCCCTGTTTAGGGAAGTTTTTAATATTTAATGCTATACTGTTTTTAACACTCGATTGGGAGCCACCCAGAGTGGCTGGGGAAACTCAGCCAGATGGGCGGGGTATAAATAATAAGATTATTATTATGAAAAAGAAAATATGTATGATGGAAAGAGAATCTGTCTAATCTACATTTGCCTCTAATGTCAATGTCAGCAATAAGTGTAAAGGTGTCATTTGATTTTGATAATGAGTAGTCTGTAGAGCCAATATTCTGGTTCACCTGAAAGGTCAGGGTTGCAAGCCTGATGATGCTCTTAGATCCAGCATTGTTCCTTGATACTCAGGTTGGGTCCACATCCAGAGGAACCTGTCATCAGCTTCAGCAGGTTCTCCAGCTGCATCCTTTCTTTCTCTTTTGCAAGTGGTAGGAAGAAAACTTGGGGGGGGGGATCCCATTGAACACAGAATAGAACATATTTCATGGTAAGCCGGCAGTAGAGAAGCCTTTTCCACCTGCATTGCATCTGGGGAATTCCATTTAGGGCAGTTATGAGGCTGGAGGAGCCTTGTGGTTATGATATTTGCAAGACCAATTCCTCCCGTATCTGCGCTGACTTCAACACGTGCTTAGTGACAGTTTGTACTGGCAAACACTTAAGCACCCACCTATCACATTTGCTTGGATGAGTTCAGCAGAGAGCACTGCTACTGATGAACACATTTTATTAGAAAAAAAATCAAGATACATAAACTTTTGAGTGGAAGATCAAAATTTGTGCTTTGACTTAAATGGTACTGTAAAGACACAGCTGTCTGTATTTATAGACCTGAGACATTCCTTTATAGTTTCCATCCCTTGTAAGTGGTAATAAAATATAAATGTGTGAAGATAAGACTAGATAATTTTTTTAAAAAGTAAACTTCGTTTGGGTAGATAAAATTCACTTGTGCTATGTTGCAATGGTTGGCCTAAATGTAGATCTGTTGCTATGTTTTTTAAAGAAACCTTTCTGTTCAGCATGTTAAACTTTAGCCACATACTTTTCAGCAATATTTTGAATTTATAGCTGTTTACAGTTGTCAACACTTAACACAATATAATAATGGGAATTCATTTACAGTTGCATTTCATTAATAGTAAATGATGGAAATCATTTAGAAGGTGCATTTCATGATTTTCTTTCAAAAATAATATACATGGGCTTTTTGTGTGCATTGTTTAAGTCTTTAAGAAAGAATTATGTCATTCAGGGGTTGGCAACATGGTGCCTTCCACATGTCTTTGGACTATAATTTGATCATCCCCAGCTGGTAGGCTCAATTGTTGAAAAAGATGGAATTTGCAGTTCTAGTAACTTGCCTGAATACTTTTCATGTGAGCATTGGACAACAGGAAACTAAAATAATACTATCAAGAACAGAGGCCCAGCATATAAGAAGGTCAAAACTGAATGTGTCACTTTTCTGAAAGTCATACTAAAAACAGGGCTTAATACAACACTAGAACTTGGCCTTACACAACTGTCAGGCTAATCAAGCAAATATTTGTGTGAAAATAATTTATGTTAGACATTGTTGTGGTTTATTCATGGTTCTGTTGCTATGCAAAGTAGAATTTCTAAACTGTATGACTAAACATTTAACTGCAGCCTTGGCTAATGGCTTGATTAGCCTCCAATTTATAACTGAGGAGCAAGCTAGAGGGGAGAAGTTCCTACTCTGCTCTCTTCTGTAAGCCCTGCCCTAGCCCTCCCAGAGTGGGAGTGCCAACATGAATAAAATATTGTGGGGGCCCCAGGTAAGCCCTTCTCCAGATAAGTGATTACATGATGTGGCACACACACACAATTTGAATGGGAATACCCATGAACTTTACGGAGGCATAGTCCCCTCAAATATTCCCACAGCCCCTAGGAGTTGGCTCCTATGTCCCAGAGGACTACCCTGTGGACAGGAGGTTGTACATACTGGCTAGTCAAGCCACTAAGCTGGACAATCTTACCTAGCTGTACTGGCACCCACCATACCAGCAAGGTATCAATTTTAACCTCACAAAAAAAAATCTTAGGCACAACACTTTTTCCTTCCTTTTTCCTAATGCAGATGTTCAAAGGATTTGAAAAGTTGAAAGATGTTCAATATGTCTTCACACCTTTTGATTCCTCTCTCTGTGGGGTGAAATTAGAAGCTAACAACAAGAAGCAATATCTCCTTACAGGTACAGTACATAGAAGCCAAGGCAGTACACAAAATATATATTACAGTACCATGGGAATCAAGAGCTTATTGTGCTATTTAACAGTATAAATACTGGAGCCCATATAAAGCCAAAGTTCGGGTTGTGCTGCTGTGGATAACTGCTTGCTTAAGTAACATGATACCAAAGGGAGGAATTAAAACATTGCGCTATTGTGGTTGTTCCATCAGTGCAAGCATTTCTGCTTGGCAGACAGCATGAACCCTCTTCCCTTCTACCTGCTTTTATGGGAATTCTCCTGACTCTCCAGAGTGGATCTGGGGAAGCCATAGTGGGATGAGAGGGTAGGAAAAGCCCCCTTGCGCTGGCTTCCAATAGCATGCAGAATTAGTTGAATCTGGGCCAATAGGTCCCTGCACCACCACCCAACCAGCAGATTGGGCTAATTGGGGCAATAGAATAGGTAGCAGTGGGCTTAGGATGGGAAGTTCTGTTGCACTTGTCTGCACATGCAGTGATTTAGTTGGATACAACCTAGAGACATTTCTGTTACAATTGTACCCCTTGTTTTAATTCAAAAAAGTTGTCCTTTTAGCCATTTCAGATATGGAGACAAATTTGTAAACTACAGTACTAAATGAAATTTTAAAACTCAAAAAAGTCTGAACTGTTCCATTACCTCCAATAGTGGCTATCCCCATGTCCGGGCCTGTGCAAGAGGGAGGCAGCCAGGTACACTTGCCCCATGCCTTGGAGGACTAACCCAGCAGAATTGGCTTGGTTCAGCCCCAAACAAATTGTGCTGTATTGCTTTTATTGTAATGTATTCAGTACTTAGTTGTTTGATGCCCCTGGGCATCTAAGAGAGGATAGAAATTTAAATAAACAACAACAATAAAAAACAATATCTTGGAGGGGACTCAGGATGGGTCAGTGTTATTCCATTTAATGGTGGGGTTACACAGCAACATTTCATTGCAGGCTCCATTTATTTATTCATTACTAGCTGGCCCGGCCATGCGTTGCTGTGGGTTTTTGTGTTAAATGGACCTTCAGAGTCTCCATTTAGAGTCCCCTCACCTGCCCTGTCCCAATCCTGACTCCCCTACTGTAAGTTTCAAAAATAAGACTCCCCCCCATGCGTGTTCCTGAAAATGTCCCCACCCCCCACTGCTTTGGCTGTCTCAGGGTCCTACCTCCCCACCATGGCTATGTGTTTCCCCCCTCCCTTTGTTGTGCCGCATCCCTGTGAGCCCCCCCCCTGTTGTGCCTCATCCCTGTGATTCCCCCACCCTGTGAAAGGCCCTATTCTGTTTGTTTTTGCCTGTGGCCTACTGAATGGTGCGGCCTACTCAGTTTTCCCTGCTTGGCAATGCTGCGGCCTATTGAAAAAGCTGGGCCTTATTGCTGCAAAAGGACTGTTTTCAGTTGGTTGCTGTGGAATTTTGTGATGTCATCTGGTGGCGCAGCTTTGGAGGCGGCAGCGTGCAATCTGCCTTTCTATTGGATGCTGCTGGAGTCTTCAGAGCTTCTGGTGGTGACGTCGAATTTGGATGCCACTTTTTGTGTTTAGGTGTGAAAGGTGTGGGTTTTTTTGGGGGGGAATTATGCCAGATCCCTCCCTGATGGGCATGGAACGTTGTGGCAAAATTTGTTACATTACGGTTCAGCAGTTATGGAGAAAGGCTGTGACCGCCGCACGCGCAATGCCTACATTTATATATAGAGAGATGGGGGAAAAAATTGCTTCAGCAAATCTCAGGGTGACATTCACAAGTAACTGAAGTTAAAAAGTAAACCTTTCATTGATGTGGATTGTATCTTTAGTGTTTCGGAATGCAATTCTGAATCCTGTGTTTTGATGTTTACCCCAATGCAGGACAGATTTTAGATGATGGTAAAGTTCTTATCCATTTGTGCAATTACATTGAACCATGGGATGACCTTACCTTCTCTCAAAAGAAAAGTCTAAATCAGAAATATCAAATGGGCTGTGGTTGCAAAGTAAGTATACCTCATCCATTGAAGAATCATTGCTCTATAGCACAAGAAAGGTTGAGCAAGGCAATCTCTTTCATTTGAGTATTTGTTTGAACTCATAAACCCAGGCAGCAAACAAGGCGCCCGCCAGCTGCTGTTGGGACTACAATTCCCATCAGCCCCAACCAGCTTGGCCCATAGCTGTCAACTTTCCCCCTTTTTAAAAGGGAAATTCCCTTATTCCGAATAGGATTCCTCACGAGAAAAGGGAAAAGTTGACAGCTATGGCTTGGTCAGTGATCAGGAGGTATGGAGGATGTCATCAAACAACATGTGAGAAACCTATGTTGGCTACCCTGGAATTAGCCTTCTTTGGCCTGCCTTTTCTCATTAAAACTAATATGGGATGCAATCTAACTTGAAGGAAAGTATACACACTTGTGTGTTACACTTTCCCACATCAAGCTGCCTTGGCTTGGGTGATTCATAAAAATGGTGCATGCACTCAAGGCTGGTTCCTGTATTTCATGTGCATAATGTAGAAATTTGTCCTTAAGATACATGTGCAACATCAATACAAACTTTATGACTCTAAGGGTCAGACTACATGTTAAGCTTAAGGTGAAATGTGCAGCTAAATTTCTTGTTTTTTACAATCTTAGGGGGCTTCGCTGCAACACACTGGGAGGTTTAGCCCTTCCCTCCCCATTTACAACTCACCCCATCCCACCTCCTGTGTGACTAGTAAAGGGTTAGCTGCTGTTATTGTTTTTAAGTACCTGTTGTCACTAATGGGACCTTTTGTGTAGCCACACATCAATTTTGGGAGGGTGTCTGTGGCTAGGAAAGAAGGGAAAGCAAGAGACATAGGGCTTATTCACATTTACTTTTCCTTCACTCTTTCCAGGCACTGCCCACACTTTAAAGGTCTATGTCTGAGCACCCGATTTTCCCCCTGTGGAGCTTTCCCTGAAAAAATCCACTCTTTAAAGCTCAACTGGAGCAAATGGCAATTTGCAGGACATCTGAATTGATGTTTGCTCTGATTGAGTGCTAAAGAGTGGGTTTTTCACAGGGAAAGCTCCAAGTAAAAAACAAACAAACCCCCACACACTCGGACAAGGAGCTTTTAAGTGCAGCCTTAACCTGGAAAGAGCTGAGCAATAGGTAAGTGTGGATAAGGTCATAGCAGCATATCATTAACAGAACATAATCTGTAGTTTGACCATAAGAACAACTTGCAGAAATATTGTTTTTATGATGTTTTGAAAAGTTTTTAATTTACAGTATTTCACTTCAGTGTAATAATTTGGGTACCAGTTCCTTTGCAGATATGGGTAGAATTGTACGCACTGGCAAAGTATTTGTAAAAATGGGATATTAATGTACTTTTCCATGTTTAGATTTCTGCCTGCTACATGGTACCCTGCTCCATCTCTACGCCAAATGAATGTTTGTGGACAGATTGGCTGATAGAGAGGAAGCTGTATGGTCATCAAGCAAAGCATTACGCCTGTATCAAACGCAGTGATGGAACATGCAGTTGGTATCGTGGTGGCCCTCCTCCAGAAAAAGACTTTGTTGACATCAGTGAACCATGAATCATGTAATTTCTTTCAAAGCCCCAGGGGGTTAAATCCATCCAACGCTGTGCGCTCACTGCTGCTTTGAACTTCCAACAACTGTCTCTTGCTTAGAAACAAAAGCAAATTGTGCTGTGCAAATAAAGTACAGAGGTTGTAGAATTGGCATCCAGTCAAGAAGAGAAATGAATCTCCTGGAGGTAGCACTCCTTGGTAAAACTTTAGAGAGCAACTATGTGGAAGCACTTCTTTGTTCTTTAATAATAATAATAGCAATAGTAATAACAACAATAATTCTGTTTTTGAAATCAAAATGAATGTAACCATATAAAACAAGATTCATCAAAATTTGGACTCCTGATAATAGGATGAGTTTACCCTGTTTTATTCCAAAATAGTACTTCTGGGGAAAAATGGAGTAGCATGATGAGACATAAGAGCTTGGACAGTATGTATATTATTATAGTCTGCTGTAAAAAGTCTGATGAAAGATTATTTTTCCCTTTTTAGATTATTCAAGTTAAATGTTTTGTGAGTGCCATTTAAAATGTTCTACTTCACTCTTCTGTATGCTACTTACTATGTCTCATCTAGCCTTATCTCTGTCTTGAAGGATTTGTTCATAACTATAACACATATTTGATAATCAAAACAGATCCAGTGTAGCAGTCCAATCAATTGGAATATACTCTAAAACAGAAACTAAGGCTGATTATTGTATTACACAAGTATTATTACATTCACATCCCATGAATGAACACCATGACATTATCAGGCCAAGTAAACCCAACTTCATACATCTTAGAAAAAGACATTTTTTTCCCTTCTAGTGGTTTGAGATGTATGCAGTTCTCAAGTCTTGCTAACTTATGCACAAACAAGCAAAATGAAGGGAGCAAAACTTGGACAAAAGAGAAAGATGCACGAATTGATCCCAAGGGCATGGAATGCAAGTACCTCTTGAAGTATTGTAGGGCATTTCCAGAGGAGGCTTGATAGAGTTTGAGAACCTTGAGCTTACTGTAGACTGAAACACAAAGCTAGGATGATATGCTGTGGGCTCACACATGGGGTGAAAGTATCAAGATCATCACTACTTCAGTAATTATAGATGTCCAGATGCAGTGCTTGGAACTTAAGTATTTTGAAATATGGTGGGACAAATCAAGGACAGCTCAGGTATAACCATAGCTGCCAAGTTTTCCCTTTTCTCGTGAGGAAGCCTATTCAGCATAAGGGAAAATCCCTTTAAAAAAGGGATAACTTGGCAGCTATGGGTATAACGGCCTCTACTCAGTATGCAATTTCCTGGTTTCTTCATGCAAAATAGTTCTACATTCATAGAATCTTAGAACTGTAAGGAATCCCGAGAGTCATCTAGTCCAGCCCCTTCCAATGCAGTAATCTCAATTAAAGCATCCATGACAGGTGGCCATACAACCTCTGCTTAAAACCTCCAATGAAAGAGTATCCACAGCCTCCTGAGGTAGTCTGTTTCACTGTAGAACAGCTCTTACCATCAGAAAGTTCTTCCTGGTGTTTAGCCAGAATCTCTTTTCTTGTAACTTGAAGCAACTGGTTTGGGTCCTAACTTCTGGAGCAGGAGATTAAAGAGGTGCTAACCTTCCAATGATATCCCTTGATGGTGATATGGCCACTGACCTGCTTGTAGTTCCTAATTATTGATAACTATTTTCTCACCGTTTTACAGCAGAATTTGCACAGGCTGCAGCTCAGTAATACAACATCTGCCTTGCATGCAAAAGGCCCCAGGTTCAATCCCCAGCATCCAGAGGCAGCTAAGCAAAGGCTCCTGCATGATACGGTGCAGAGATGTTACCAGCCAGAGTACACAACGCTGAGCTAGATGGACCAATGGTCTGATTCAGTATAAAACAACTTCCTATGATTTATGAATTCACCCCAGCTCATAAATTTGCTTATATCGATACACCATAAAAGAGGAAGCAGGAACAGTGTTCTTCCTTGACCATGAGCATCTCTGACTATTTCATAATCCAGTGCAGATGCCACTGTTCTCCACCTGTTTTGCAAACTGCATTATGAGGCAGTGGGACAGGTCCATATGTTGCAGCCCCAGGCACCTTTTAGGATACAATAGGACTTGCTACTCAGTAAACATGCTTAGGATCATATAGAAACATGCTATGAAGAATATCTACTTCCTGAAACAATGTTTAAACAGCTGAATATGCTATAGTTTTTGCAGAATGTAGAAGTCAACTTTTTTGTTGTTGTACCGCAACAATTCCCAGAATGTGACTCCATAAAAATGATTATATATATATATATATATATATATATATATATATATATATATATATATTGTAGCACAAGTTTTTTATTCTAAGTCCTTTGACATTGAAACATTGGCTTCAATAAGCGTATAAATCACATTATTAGTTCTGGAAAAAATATCTTTCATTTTCCAAAATGGATTTTTGATCAACATTTATATATGGCTTTTTGTGTGAAACAAGTTATTCAGTGTAGGACTAAATATAGCAAGCATATTCTACTACTGTATCATGCATGTGACTTTTTAATCCCATAAATTACATAGTAGATAGCAGGTACAGTACTTCAAAGCAAGTACCTACAAAGCAAGTGCCTACCTAATGTAATTTCCTTGAAAAATAAATCCCAGCGTTCCCTCATCTATTATTTCAATCTGCAGCATGGGTCAATTTGTAACTGCTGGTTTTCTTAGGTAAATGTGAAAATACATCAAGGAAATTGCTAAGCTTTCATCCAAGCAGCAATAAGCATTTAAAACTAAAACATGCTAATTTTTAAAAGCCATCTACTGAAGCAGATAAGAAGAGTGCTATTTTTGTGCAGTTGCAGTTTACTGCTTTTTAGAAGGAAAACAGAACCCAAGAGTTTTCTAAAGGAATACAAGTATATCCGATTGACCAGCTTCAAACTTAGAGCATCAGAATACTCTGGTATAAAATTCTGAACAGCAAGTTGTTGAGGGGAAGGGAACTGTGAGAAACTCTTGAAACATCACCAAAAAAAATCTGCCTAGACAACGTCTCTAAGTACTGTGGTTTGGCTCCAACACTACTAGTGACAATCCTCTCTCCCTCTCTTTGGATCATCTCACAACAGCAGCTAAGCTTTTCACAGAAACTGCAAAATCTATCTGTCATTCTGCATCAGCTGTTTTCCAAGTCACTGCCTTTACAAAGTCTCCCTCAGAGAAAAAGAATCACAACAGGAAGAATCTCCAAATTTGCAGTCATCACTGCTTATGTGAAATGTCCATAATAAAAGAATACATGTGCAGATGAAGAACCATGGCCATGTTTATATTCATATATCATACATAATATTAATCAGACATTTTATCAGCCAGCAAAATAATTTTATTGAGATATCATGACTTTGTGGTATTGGTATAGAAAAGAGGACACACATTCTTTTACTATGTTGTAGGTGAATATTTCAAACTCAGGAATGTCAGGTAAACATCAGAAAACCAAATTCAACTAGCATTGCAATCCTGAACACATAATGCAATCCTACGTATGTCTATGCAGAAGTAAGCCACACTATGCTCAGAGGGACTTAAAGGTAAAGGTAAAGGGACCCCTGACCATTAGGTCCACTCAAAGACGACTCTGGGGTTGCGGCGTTCATCTCGCAGCGTACAGCTTCCAGGTCATGTGGCCAGCATGAGCTTCTGGCCAACCAGAGCAGCGCACGGAAACGTCGTTTACCTTCCCGCCAGAGTGGTACCTATTTATCTACCTGCACTTTGACGTGTTTTCGAACTGCTAGGTTGGCAGGAGCTGAGACCGAGCAATAGGAACTCACTCCATTGCGGGGATTCGAACCGCCAACCTTCTGATCGGCAAGCCCTAAGCTCTGTGGTTTAGACCACAGCGCCACCCGCGTCCCATCAGAGGGGCTTACTCATAGGTAAATATGGATTAGAATGCATTTTTACTGGGAAGTTGCACTGAATTTAAGGAGCCATACTTCCAAGTAAACATATCTAGGACTGTGCTACAAATCACTTTTTATGGTGTAGAATTTTTTTAAGGCCCTCGTCGTTTAGTAATAAAATATTTTGAATCAATAGAAAAGGCTAGGCATATTCTGTCATGTACTTTTTTTAGCAGAGTTCTAATTTAGAAATTAATTCATTCAAATGCAAGTTTCTAGCCCATATGCTGTTGGGAAACACCCAGGTATGTAATCTACAGTGTAATACTATCCAGAAGTCCTATTAAATTCAATGGGCCTTACTCCTAAGTAAGTGAGATTAGGCTTGCAGCCTTAGGAGCTTCAAGAATACAGTACTTGTATTACCTATTGTTAACTAGAAATTTCTGGCTTTAGCAGAAGATTTTCCAAAGCTTGCCTCATTTGCTCGTAAGACAAGTGAGAGACATGCTAAGAATACAAATTAGAGAAGCTAGCAATCTTTCCAACACAGCCCAAATTCCAAGGAGATTCCGATTAAATATATGGCATATAAAGGGCAAGACTTGTGTTCCTAAACATTCAGGATTATGTATTTGTCATTTATATTTCGGAGCAAACACCACAGTAACAGAGTGTATCTGTAAAGTGCTCCTCATTCTGCTTCTCTTGTACTCTTTGAAAAAAAATACCATCACTGAATCTGCCAGAGCTGGAGGAGGGAAAAAAACCCAAGCACTTGAGGTATGAAATGGTGTTTCAACCACCGACACAGCAAAATTTGTATTTTCTAGTTTGTGATTCCTGTACTGTACATTTAACAATTTAACATTTAACAATGCTACTCTTCCGGTGCATAGCAACTATTCTATAGCAGGGTTTTCAGAATAGTACCACCTGATGCCAACACAGACTGTTCTCTATCCTAAAGTCAACAATTACTTCCTCAAACTACAATTCAGCTCAGTAGTCCTACTGTGGTTAGTGTACCACAGCTCTCTGGCAGGCATGATGAACCATAGACTTCCTTCCATCAATGGAACTGGGCAAGGATCATCCTCACAGTTGTGTTGCAATTCAGAGGTCCACAGACTTCTTTGGATGATCCCCATGCTTGTCTCCAGCTTCTAGGTTGGGCGGAAAGTTGGGACTTGCTTACAGAAGTACAGTGCCAAACAAGCCCCAGCTTTCCACTCCAGAACTGAAAAAGGACAGTGGGTGTTTGTTGTTGTTTTTGCTGGTGCACTTGACAGCTCAACAAAACAAGTTCAGAGCTGGGGTGGCGGTGGCAGCAATTGTCCCTGCAATTGCACAAGGTTCCCAAGGCTTCCTAGCTGTGCAGGATCACCCCACCCCTCTTCAATCTGGGGAACGGGGCTTGGGCTTCCTCTGCAGCACAATCAGGAACAAATTTCCAATCAGGAACAAATTTCCTCTTCCCAGCTCCAAACTTGGAGGTATGGAAGAGAGTGGATGATTTTCCTGGTGTTGCACTGAGTTTCAGATGCAAGTCTAAACACTCTCCTGGTGGCTACTAATTTTTGGTTGCTTAGGTCCACCCAATTTTTTGTTTTTTTCCTGCCCAGCAGTGGTTTTCTTTCGTTATCTCAACTAAGACGGGATGGGGAAAGATTTCTCCCAGAATAAGACTCTCATCCTAAAATATCCTTCCTACTCACATTAAACCACTACATACATTGGTCTAGAGAAATAAGAGGATGTGGGAAGCCACTCCAGGCTTACTTTCCGGTAGTCCATTATTTTATCACGTACTAGATGGCATATTTGAAAGTGAGAGGAGAAATGCTTGTTAGTATAAAGCTGAACATGTGTATAATCACAAAAACCAATTGTTAACAGCAATCCATGAATCAAATGCACTCAAAAACCACAACAGCCTTTGAGGATGAGTCAGTGACAGCTACGTTGAATTCTTCTCCGGAAAGTACATCTTTCATTTCAGTGTTTGTAATGGTTTATTTTTAAAGTCTGTTAAATAATGTTTCCCCCATTTTCAGAACTTTAGATATTTCAGCTGGGTAGTTAACCAAGTTAAGGTCTGTTGGATGAAACGAACTTTTAAGTAGCATTTGATATCAAGTAACAGCTGGTGGGCAGAGCTATAATGTGAGTCATGCTTTATTATAGCTCCTTTCCCTACTACATAGAATCAACTGGTATTTATGTTTGTTATTCACACCTACCATTTCCTTGTGATTGGGATAAAAGGTTTGCTCAATTAAAGGGAACTTCTCTGGTCCCAAGGTTCTGTAGATGGACACCAACTGAGCAAACTGCAAAAGAAAATAAACAGAATTCTAAGCTCAAAGTGCAGGCTGTACCAAAATTACTTCAGCACTGTTATTCAGCACCATAATTACTATCTATCAAAAATTCAAGAGTCTGTTAAAAGATTCCTTCTAGTTTACCATATTCTTTATTACCCACCTACAGAAAAAGAATGCATAAAAAGTAAAACGTGCAAGTGCAAATGATGGAGAAAATAGTAATTTCATAAACCTGTATTGTTTTGGCGATTCCACTTTCTTTTGAGCCTATGGCCTAGCTAAACTGAAAAAGCCTGTGCCTACTTTTTACAGTACAGAACAAGCTTCTTTTAGGTATTGTATTTAGCGGATGTTTGTTTTGGAACACTGAAAAGAATAAACTGATAGACTCCATGGTGACCGCTATATGCATGAAAAGAGAATCAGCTAGGCATGGCAATTATGCTTAATTTTGAATTGGGTATTTGGGGTCACGAAGAGTCTGACACGACTAAACGGCTAAACAACAACAATTTGGCATTGCTCATCTGACACACTTCTGCACAGATTTTATACAGTGCAGCTCATCTACATTGGCTCCCAGTACGTTTCCGAGCACAATTCGAAGTGTCGGTGCTGACCTTTAAAGCCCTAAATGGCCTCGGTCCAGTATACCTGAAGGAGCGTCTCCACCCCCATTGTTCTGCCCAGACACTGAGGTCCAGTACTGAGGGCCTTCTGGCGGTTCCCTCCCTGCGAGAAGCCAAGTTGCAGGGAACCAGGCAGAGGGCCTTCTCGGTGGTGGAGCCCACCCTGTGGAACGCCCTCCCATCAGATGTCAAAGAGAAAAACAGCTACCAGATTTTTAGAAGACATCTGAAGGCAGCCCTGTTTAGGGAGGCTTTTAATGTTTAATCGATTATTTTATTTTATTTTTCTGTTGGAAGCCGCCCAGAGTGGCTGGGAAACCCAGCCAGATGGGCGGGGTATAAATAAGAAATTATTATTATTATTATTATTATCATCATCATCATCATCCTAACGGGGCTCCCTGTCAGACAGTGCTGCTTACCATGGAACAATTGGAAGCTCACTTTAACTTCCCAATGTTCAGGTGTGGGGCAGCTGGGCATGCTTGGGTGGGAATGGCATCATAGGCCAAACCAGGACCCATGCTGCACCTAATTTCTCACCCCAGTGCAGAATTTAGAATCAGGGTTCCAAATAGGAGAATTTCAGTGCATTTTCCCTATGGGATCCTATATAATAATGTCCAAGTTGTCCCTGCGTCCAAGCTGTCCCGTGTGTCCCTGGGGTACTGCGCATGTGCCCCAGGGATAGAGGGATTGGACAGCAGAGACTGCGCGCGCGCACTCTTCCCCCCCTCTGCCTCCTCCAACCGCCGCTCCCGCCGGACACCGCCTCACTGCAGGGCACGTCAGGGAAGCGAGGGTGGAGGCCGGCGAAGGCCTCCTCACAACCCTCCCTGGCCCGTGAGAGGAGCGGCGGTTGGAGGAGGCAGGGGGGGGAGAGTGCACGCGTCCTTCCTGTCGGCGGCTGGGGGAGAGGAAGGAAGGAGGAGAAAGCGCTCCTCCGTTCCTGTCCCCCTGCCGCCGACAGCAAGGACGGGTCCCAGGGTTCGGAGAAGCGCTGCACAAGCGCTTCTCCGAACCATGGGGTGTCTGCTACCTGTCGGCGGCTGCGGGAGAGGAACGGAGGAGGAGAAAGCAGCGCTTTCTCCTCCTTCGTTCCTGTCCCCCTGCCGCCGATAGCAAGGACAGGTCCCAGGGTTCAGAGAAGCACTGTGCAAGCGCTTCTCCGAACTCTGGGATGTCTGCTTCCTGTCGGTGGCTGCAGGAGAGGAACGGAGGAGGAGAAAGCAGCGCTTTCTCCTCCTTCGTTCCTGTCCCCCTGCCGCCGACAGCAAGGACAGGTCCCAGGGTTCGAAGAAGCGCTGCGCAAGCGCTTCTCCGAACCCTGGGAGTTCTGCTTCCTGTCGGCGGCTGCGGGAGAGGAACGGAGGAGGAGAAAGCAGCGCTTTCTCCTCCTCCGTTCCTGTCCCCCTGCCGCCGACAACAATGACAGGTCCCAGGGTTCGGAGAAGCGCTGTGCAAGCGCTTCTCCGAACCCTGGGAGGTGTCCTTGCTGTCGGCGGCTGCGGGAGAGGAACGGAGGAGGAGAAAGCAGCGCTTTCTCCTCCTCCGTTCCTGTCCCCTTGCCGCTGACAGCAATGACAGGTCCCAGGGTTCGGAGAAGCGCTGCGCAAGCGCTTCTCCAAACCCCAGGATGTTCTAGAGCCCGTTATTGAACGGGCTGAAATACACTAGTTATTTTATAAGATTGCAAAACCACCAGCCATTCAACAGGTTTTTAAGGCAATTCTCATACACGTCACACCTAAGAAGGAGAACTTAATTCCATATGCCCTCAGTCTTCAAACTATGACATCTCAGTTGCAACAACAACTTCTCTCAGCAGAATCAACAGCCCTTCAGAGCCACAGCAACATTGGAGCTGAGTATCATGCTGTGCTCAAATCACACACTTAATTCTCCATTAACAAAAATGTTGAGCCTTCAACAGACAATTTTCTGTTGCCGCCACTCCACATAGTTCAGCTGGATGCACAATGACACAAAACATGAATGATAAGCATAAGTTAAAGATTTGTAACTTCAACAAATTAGCAGGAAGAAACAGCACAAGCAATTTAGGACTCTGAATCAATTTTAAATATGGCATAGTCCACGAAATGGTGGGAAACTAGAATGAGAAGATCTCCTCAAGCTACTAACTAGTGTTTCAAGTCCCCTCTGGAGCTATTTTCATTTCAACTGTATGTATGGTAATAAAGAAAAAACAACACATATCAATTGGGAGAATGTTATGGTAATTGTGTTTTACCTGGTAACTAAACATATGACGTTTATAAGAAATAACAATAAAGAACATATACCAGTAACATCTATGCTTATACTTTAGAAAATTTCTAGCACAAGACATTTTAAAACATCTGTTCTTTGATCAAAAAAGAAAATGAGTGTGATTCATTTGAATATTATTCAGTTCGAGTGATGTTATCTATGTGATTTGTTTCTAAGTGTAAAAATAACAGGGAAGAAAAATGGGGCAGTGGGGAGGGGAAATTAAACATCTTTGGTTCTGTTTGCAGCCATCTATCTACTTTTTCTTTGGGGAAATGGATCACTGTCTGTGATTCTATGATGTGCAAGGATGACTGTGCTTGATAGTTCAATGCCTTCATAGATTTTACTGCGAGAATTCTTGTTCTTAGTGCATTTTCTTTGTATTGCTAGCACTTTGTATTCTTACCTTTCTCATATAAAAGCTGTCTTTTCATCTATTAAAGAGCTTTTCTCGATTGAGGGGAAGGGATTGTCAGCTGAAATCTTTATGTGTACCACCAATGCTTTGTACAGATAATAGTAAGCACTTGGCAAGAGAGCTCTTTCATTTTATAATAAAAGAATGTGCAAGATGTATTTTGTTATCCTAAGAGTGGAACATTGTAGCTTTGAGTGAAATCCCTAGGTATAGGGTACACTGAATGCTAATGCTGTAATTAGAGACTTAGATAATAACAGTTTTACTATTTTAGTTTTATTCACATGTATTCAAATGTAAGCATGTGCCATGAAACAGAATAGGACATTTCTCTCTCTAATGTACAGCATTTAAAATAATTACACCTAAATGGGAAATGGGCTCATGTCTTGCTTCCACACAAAAAATGAGCACAGAACTTTCCAAGGGCGTCTCTCTCAGACTGCTGCAGGAGGAGGGAGGAAGAGAGAGCAAATAGCAGAACTGCAGTTGCAGCTTCAATCTGAGTGGGAAGCTGTACTAAGAGGAGCTCTTCCCCTCTTCACTCCTTTCAAGTACAAAAAGAGAGTGCAGACTGAACTTGGGAATCCCTTATGGGAGGACTGCCTCTGGTCCTGGAAGCAGCAGACAGCAATCATATAATTCCTCTCTATCCACCTTCTCCGTACCATGAATAATATCATTACATGTTTATCATGTTCCTCCTTAGTTGCTTCCCCCTGGCTCCCAACAAAACAGTTGCCAACATTTTAACCTTTTCCTGTAGAGGTGTTGCTCCAGCTCCCTGATCATTTTGGCTACTCTTTTTAGGTTATATGTGAACCCCTTCTCAATCATTATCTTGGTGAGATACCCAGCGAGCACTTAGGGCTTTTGAATAAAATGAGCTTACTGCTCATTTTATTTCTTTTTCTTTTTGGGCATTCCGTAAGTTTTGTGTTGACTGAAGTTCTGTTGATATGAAAGGTGCTGCTTTCCTAATTTTTTTTTTAGATTGTATGGAGATTACTGGAATTATTGTACAGTATATGCTCTCTAAGTTCTGTTAATGCGGCTTGGTATGTTCTATTCCTTATCCCAGGGTCTGGTGAGAGGGGTATCCATGGATTAAGAATATGCATTATTTATTATCTAGGGCCAGGGTAGGAACATGTGGCCCTTCAGATATTGGACTCCATCTCCCATAGGCCTCAACAGGCATAGCCAATGTTCAGGGGTGATGGAAGTTAGACCATAGCATCTGTAGGACCACATATTCCCCATAATTGCTCTAGGGTATTTTGGAGTTGACAGATCACTTGTCATTTTCACAGTCGATGTTGCTCTGGGCACCAGAAAATATCCATTTCACAGAAGAAAAATGGTTGATGCTTGGACACCCCCCCCCCAAATAAAAAACCAGACAGAAAGCAAAGATCCCTACCAAAAAAGAGACCCGGGTTGAAATCTTCACTCGTGTATGAAGCTTATAATGGGCTAATCACTATCTCTAAGCTTAAAGGTAAAGGTAAAGGACCTGTGACATGAACGACTCTGGGGTTGCAGCGCTCATCTTGCTTAACTGGCCAAGGGAGCTGATGTTTGTCGCGACAGTTTTTCTGGGTCATGTGGCCAGCATGACTAAGCCGCTTCTGGCAAAACCAGAGCAGCACACGGAAACGCTGTTTACCTTCCCGCCAGAGCGAAACCTATTTATCTACTTGCACTTTGACGTGCTTTCGAACTGCTAGGTTGGCAGGAGCAGGGACCAAGCAACAGGATCTCACCCCATCACAGGCATTTGAACCACCAACCTTCTGATCGGCAAGCCCTAGGCTCAGTGCTTTAGACCACAGCGCCACCGGCGTCCCAGTGATCTCTAAGCTTAACAGACCTCAAAGGGTTATTGCAAGGATAGGATGGTGGTTGGGGGTGGAGACCACTTGGAGCTCCTGTGAGAAAAG
Organism: Zootoca vivipara; assembly: GCF_963506605.1. NCBI lineage: Eukaryota > Metazoa > Chordata > Lepidosauria > Squamata > Lacertidae > Zootoca > Zootoca vivipara. Next base: position 48,006,798 of record NC_083277.1, read on the forward strand.
GTGGGGTATAAATAAATAAATGCATTTTAAAGAGCCAAAATCTTTTGCTAAAACATAACAAAAAAACATTAGAACTCCCGCATGCCATATCTCTAAAAAGGATCTACCCAGCCATTCAGTAAAATATGATTTCATAAAATGTGATAAATGATAAATTTATTCATAAGTGACAAGCTGGTAGTAAATTTTTATACTGTAAACCCTTCCCACCTGCTCAACACTCAGCCATTTATGGTTTCATTCAGACTGGCATGTTCCAGCTCTTCAATTTTATGTTGTAAATCTATAAAGCCAGTTTCTTATGCAAAGGGCTGGGTGAAGAAAGATAAAAAACATCCTGGTTTTAAATGATAAGGGCTTGCATGGCTAGTCACAAATGTTAGCAACCTTTTGAAACAATAGCAGGAATGTCAAGACTGAGAAGCCTAAGGAAGAAAGAGGCTGGATTCAAGTATAACTGGTTTTGTCCTTAATGCCAGCAGGTGCCTCATTTTTAAAGAGCTTGCTCTAAGGCAAAGGCATCCTAAAAAGCTTATCACCTCACCTTAACTTTCTGATTGCAGGAGTGATTCTATGGGCACTACAGCATGCACACACAGAGACCTCAAGGAAGAGCAACAGGAAGATGTAACAAAATTGAGAAAGATGAGTGCTCTAAGCACAGCAGGTGCAATTTGTGTCGATAATATCTACCAGTGGGATCTGCACACATGTAGTGTGGAATGTTCCCATTCAGGGTTTCAGACAGCCATGTCCCATTCCAAATGCTCAGTTCTATTCAATTCTATTCTCCTTCTTTCCCGTTTACTGTTCTCCCACTCCCTACCTCCAGTCACATCATCCACTGAGCATTATGTGGCCACTGAGCATGTGTAGCCCTTAACGGGATGGCTTTTTATGGGGGGTGGAGGAGGAGGATCCCCTTTAAGCTTTTGTACCTCCTTAAAATTTCTGCAAACCTTGGGGTGCCCCCAAAACCTTCTGATCTCTCTCTCTTCTGTACTGATGGTGCTATTGGCTGTACTGATGGCTACAAACGAACTGCCACTTGGAGCAAATGTGGTGTAGTCATTTGAGTGTTGGACTCAGACTAGACAGACACAAGTTCAAACCTCTACTCATCCAACCCACCTCAATTTCTTTTTGTAAAGATAAAATTAGCCAGGGGGCAAGGAGATGTGAACATGTATACCACCTTGAGCTCTTTAGAGTAAAGACAAGAAAAACGTAAAAAAGTAACAAAACAGCATAGAGTAAAAATGTTTTGTATTTTCACATGAGAAATTAAAATCATAGCTGTTGGGACAGTTAATAAGCCTACCATTGGACTAATATAGCGTTAACTAATGTTTACAAAATTCTAGATGGTCAGATTTGTCATGCATCACACAAAATGATTCCTTCCTTTTCCCCAACCTTCCAATTCAAAGCGATGGTTGTCTTCGAACTCGGGAATTTCTGTCAGATAACTTACCACCCAGGGCTTGTCACAGAAGTTGAAGATTGACTCTAGGGAGTTAACACTTGGGATGCCAGCATAATGCATCCCAATGATTAAGTTACGGAAGTCTTCATTTTCTGCCATTCCGAACGAGTGTTGTCGAACAAGAACGAAGTCGGGCCTGAATGATCTAAGGAGAATAAGAGAATTTAAACATTTCTTCCATAAGCTATTTTTCTTATAAATGAAAGTAATACAAACATAAGATACTAGGTAAGAGAACAAAGGTTACTATATTTTTTCATATGAAACGTTTTGCACTGAAAGCCAGGGCCCGCACGCCCCCATAAACCCAATGTTCTTCTTTCAGTGATTTGTGTTATTAAAGCTGTGGTCCTATTCATGCTCACTTTGAAGTAAGCCCACTGAAATCAATGGGAGTTTCTTCTGTCTAAGTATGCTTAAGACTAGGGTGCACATCCAAGAGAAGAAGCTCCAGATTCCCCAGCTATACCTGGTCTACCCAAGTGACATCTCTTATAATCTATAGTGATGCAGCTCTGATCTAGCAACTGCATGCTCACTGAAAACCGTATCTTTGATATTTGTTCCTAATATACTATACTACTTAGATAACTAAAGGGAAAAGCCAACATCTGTATGAAAAGAAAAGAACAATCAGAATAATTTTTATTGCCTGGGACACTGGGGCAATCACCTGTAGGGCAGCATTTAGTAAAGCGTTCTGTACCTATAAACTACAATTAATAAGAAAGAAGAAGAAAATATATTGGGATTGTTGGAAATAAGTGCCAGGACTGAGGTGATAAGGTATGAGAATTAGGAGCACAAAATATAGGATGTTAGGAGGCAACAAACAGATAAAAGGAGGTTGAATGATAGAGCAAGGAGATAGAGATACAAGAAGGTAGGCTATGCTATAATATGGTAGCTTGCTGCCCCCTAGAAACAGATAATGCCAGAAAATGGCAGTTAACCGCATCCTCTATGACCACTATTTGTTTCCTAATTTCAGACATTGAAATTCTGGTATGGGAAACCAGGGCAGTCTCAAGCAGGTCGCGCGCCCTGGCGCTGAGGGGCGGAGATCGCTCTGGCGCCCCCACCCTCGCAGGGCGCAGCATGGTTTCTGCGCGGCGCCCTGCCTACCGGGCTGGCGCCCTGGTGCACCACGCCACCAGGGGTCTACCTAGAGCCGGCCCTGTGGGAAACCAATCACATGGAAGCATTAGCTATACCACAGAAGTACATATGAATAAATTCTGAAGCAGAAATCCTTGGGAGTGCAACTGAATTTCAAATAAGCTTCTTTTAAAATAAAAAATAAAACCTTTTTCACCCATCATTTTTTAGATATGTTCTGCAATATCTTTATAAATCAATACATTGTTCCTCCCTGATTATATTTACAGCTCATGCACAGTTTGGTAATTTAATATAACATTTAATCAGCAGAAATATTTGCTAGCCTTTTGAATGACTACGGGCTTGGTCTAGCTGTATTGCAGGCATAAATAACCCTGATGCAAGGAAAGATTCACACAGGTCATGCCAGAGCCCTAGCTTCCCCATGTCCCATTGCAGCAAAAATGAAAGCACTATTCAGAGCATTGTTCACAGAGGCTCAGATGTCACAGAATTGTACAGCTGGAAGGGACCCTGAGGACCATCTCCCTGTAATGCAGGAATGTGCAGCTAGTCCACATGAGAATTGAACCCACAACCTTGGCATTATCAGCCCCACGCTTTAACCAGCTGAACTAACTGCCTTCCAATAATACCTTGGCATCATGATATGTATGCTCCAAGCGGGAAAGGGAAGAATAATGGGAAGAATAAGATTCTGGTATGGGGATCCCTCCAGGAGCAGGGAATCATAGAATCATAAAACTGTAGGGTTGGAAGGGATTTTGAGGGTCTTCTAGTCCAACTCCCTGCAATGAGCCCTTTGTAAGTATTAATCACTGGTGCATCACAGCACCATTTGTTATTTGTGGGGTTCCTTCCCTCTTCTATTTATTTCAAAGGAACAGGGACAACACCTAATAAACCTTCCTTAGTATAGTAGATGACTTTATTATAATGACTCATTAGTTCTGCAAAGACAGGAAGTTTTGAACAGTATTGGAGGTAAGCTTCCACAAATACTAAATCACCTTTAAAGAAACAAGCAACGTGAGTCAAATACCCTAACCAAAGGAATAAACGGTTTCAGAAAATATTTTTATAATTTGAAAAATAAATTTGCCTAAAGCTAATTTCATTGCTATGTCTCATTGCTATTAAGAGTTGTTCTTTTGCTTTACAAGTTACAAAGTGATCAAAACAGAGTTCGCTAAATCAGAGTCATAGCTACTGGGTGGACGGGGGCGCTAAGCTGTTTTATTTATTTTATTTTATTTGCCCTGGGTGAAGCCTCCAGATACCATTGCCCTGGTACCATTGAGGCTGCCAGCCTGTGTGTGTGTTTGTGTGTTTGTGTGTGTGTGTGTGTGTGTAAGCAAATGCATATGGGAGGAGGGTGCCAAACAGGGTCTGAAGGCAGCCCTGTTCAGGGAAGTTTTTGATGTGTGACATTTTAATGTATTTTAAATTTTTGTTGGAAGCCGCCCAGAGTGGCTGGGGAAAACCCAGCCAGGGCGGGGTACAAATAAATAAATAAATAAATAAATAAATAAATAAATAAATAAATAATACCGTAATAATAATAATAATAATAATAATAATAATAATAATAATAATATCTTTGACCCAGGTGGAATAAAGCCTAGTTTCGCCCCTAGCTAAATGCTGATCTAATTTAATAATTCAAAAGAACACTGTTGGTTTTAGCAATATGGTAGTTTTCTACTGCTTTAAGTTAATTTCTGTTTTTATGAGGAGAGAAAAAACAACAACTTACCTAACAACTTTAGTGCCATTTCGGAATGCCTGCATGTCTATAGCATAATTGCCATCAGCATGAGCTATCAAATTGACCTCTGAAAACTGTGCCTGTAAGAAAAGAAAAAAAGAACCTCCATAATCAATTGTGTCAGATTAGATTCTTCTTCACGTATTTAATTAAGCTGTTACTCTACTAAGTGTTAATGTTCCTAGCTCTATCTTTGTCATCTGAAGGAAGGAAGAGTTTGGACATGTGAAACTTCTCCCTTCGTTGAGGAGGGTGCCAGAAGAAGTTGCTAGATGTTGCTACAGGAGTTCTTTTCTGAAGGCACGAGTTAGCAATCCTGTTTAGAATCCTATCCCACTCCTGAAAATATTTTTCAGATGAAAGCCAGAAACAGTATGCGTCTAGAAAAAAACACTACTGTATCTTCAAATCTATACAGTTGATCAAATCATTCTGTCTCCAGGGTATCCTGTCATTCTGCCAAACAATAAGAAGAATTCTTACCACATATCAAGTACAAATGTGTGGTTTAAAAATAAGGTGAAATGGTTATCATGCACTTGGGGGTGTGTGAACTCCATACAAACAATTCTGGATGAATAGGAGATCAGGGCTCCTCTTGAGCACCTTTTATAATATGTTGGTATAAGAACCAACTTTTAGGCTGATGCTAGTCACTGTACAACTTCAGAAGAAAGTCATGGATCTACCAGCTGTGCAGAGTTTCTGTAGCCTGCATTTATACTGGTTTTATATAAAAGTATATATGTAATTTCTTTTTTAAAAAAATCAATTTTATTAGATTTTCGCTTACAAATCAATCATATCAAACCAATTATTCCAAATTATACAAATATATATATCTATTAAACCAAATATTATGCCAAAAATTTACTTCCCCATGCTTCAAATTCTGAGGGTTCTGAATATCGATAATTGCTGCCATTCTAATCAAAGTTCCAAGTTCTTTCCAATCCTTTTAATCCAACATAGTCCAGATCTTTTCCAACAGCCTCTGAAATGTTTTCAGGCGAGATTTACCACAAAGCCTATGTTACTGTGAGGATTTTCCTGTCAAGTATATATGTAATTTCACTATAGTCCTGACAGATTTCCAAGTGATATCCATGTGCTCTTTCTTCAACAAACTGAGTACTGTATTTTAACAATACATGGCACAAGTTGTTATTCAGGAAACCACTGGGAGCAATCATCAGGCATTTTGCAGTAAGCTCTGTCTCCCTGTTCCATTGGTACCAAGAGAGGCAGTTAGAGTGGAAATAGCAATCGGCTGACCAGGAGTCAAAACTGAAGCTGAATCCAGACAAGATGTAGGTGTCATGGGTGGGCAGGAGCTGTGTCTGGGAGTTAGTAGAATTTCCTGCTCTCTCCTTGAAGGAGCAGGTGCATACTGTAATTTGGGAACCATCATTGTCACTTGAGGCCAGCCAGGTGACCTTGGTGCCTAGGAGGATCTACCCCTGGCTCGGTGAGCATACTACGGTCCCATCTAAATAGGTATAACCTGGCCATAGTTATTTATGGTCTGACAACCTCCAAACTGGACTACTGTTTGCAGCTGTCCCTGAAGGCAGCAACAAAATTGCAACTAGTGCAAAAAGCTGCAGCAAGTATAGTGGTGGGAGCAGCAGGCTGTGAGCATATTACTGTTAGCATAATCGCAGAAGACCTGTGGTTACTCCCATATTAAAGCAGTGAAAATGATTGCCACTTGTTTTCTGGGCCTAACTCAAGGTGCTTACTTTGACATTTATCATTTAAAGCTCTTAATGGTCCAGCACCCAAACCTCCACAAGCCCAACTTCCAACTTCTTCCATGTTAGCATGCTCATGCTCTAAGATTAGTAGATGAGGCCCTCTTGATGGTCCCGTCGCAGAATGATGTACATGGTGTGGTGGCCCAGAAAAGGGCCTTTTTAGTGGAGGCTCTTCACATGTGGAATTCCCTACGGAGATGATCAGCCTCAACACTTTGCAGTTTAGGCAGTTGGTTAGAAGTGCCTTGTTCAGCAGGTGTTTGAATGAGAGACCTGATCATATGAATGGATTAGTTGCTGCTGTTGCTATTAGTAAACTGCTATCTAGTGAACTGTAATGAATGGAGTTGTATATTTTAAGGATTGTGCGATTTTATGGATTTTTAAAAATTCTTATTTGATTTTGTGAACCACACTGTGATCATGCTAAGGGTGCTATACAAATCATGTAAATATATAAATAAAAATAGATAAATAAATAGATAGATAGATATCAAATAAACAGAAATATGGGGAAATGAAATGAAATTCTTAAATTGATACCTGTTCAACTTTAATGTCATATTCCCCATGGACCTTTTTCCCACGAAAAGATTTGGTCCTGAAAAAGAAAATAACTAGAATAAATCTGGTGTAAATATAATGGTATCGGTAGAGTTAAGGCATTACTCTTTGGCAAGCTGGGCAATACACTTTTAACATTATTAAAGTTATTGGATGGATGGATTTTAACATCTCATTTAAACTTACCTTATTGGAAAGATTATATTTATAGCTGACATTTAAAAAATAAAATTTGGTGTATATTTCATATATGCACACAGTGAAAGACTGACACTTAAAAACAATTCGAATCTACTTTATATATTGGCATATGGACTGTATTCCAATTAGGGTGAAATACTCCCCCTCAGATTCACCTTTTCTTTGTAAACATCCGCTCGATGAGGCAATTATTAAACAACTGATCTCTGGCATGATTCATGTTTCAACAAATGACTTCAGTTTTGAAAATAAACACCAATACCGAACACTAAATTATGCCATCTGGAGTCTAACAAAATGTTAAACAAAACGAGACCACGAATACTTCCAGTGATTTAATTCCACATAAGCATTAAAAGTAGAAGTAGAAAAGCATTAAAACATTTCTGAATGTTTTATTTTTAAAATATGTTTTCTCCTCCCTCCAGCATAACTTTATATTCTTGGAATCGCTGATTCAGAGGACTAAACTCTGACTAACTTTTGAAGTGTTCCTTCACTGAGAACTTGGGCCCATTCCAAAGTTAAGTGGCGCCTTCAGTGCTTAGAAAAAACATCAACAAGCCTTAATTATTCCCAGCATACTAACTTGGGAGATTTGCAGCAATATTGAAATAGGGTCATTTAATGTCTAAATTACATCCATTCATGAAAAAAGGGAATATTAAACATTTGGAAGCTCCTATAAAAACTTGTTTGGTAATGACTGTGATCCCCTGCTTAGTTTACAGCTACTATGCAAGGTAAATCAGTAGTGGCCAAGCTATGCACTTTTAAAAGAGAGCAGCTGCTTGCCAGTTTGAGAAAGGCTAACAAAACAAAGTACTCCTGATGCAAGTAAATATAGTTTTATAAATAAAAACGGGTGCTTTTTCTCTCTTTATGTAGAATTCACTTTCCTACCAGAATGCAATGTACATTAATATCTATAAATAACTTGTGCATGCATTTTAGGAAGGAAGGCTCTGGCCTAGGTCTGCAATTTAGAGATCAAGGTATACAATTTTCTTTGACGCTGACAAAGTTAAGAAGGAAATGTCAGCATCGGCTTGTCGTTGAGCAAATGCAACCTGATTTTGAATTAAAAATCCTTGGGAAAATTTCAACTTTCCAAATCAAATGTTGCTTGTGAAATGATACATGTGAGAGAGGAATGGTAGATGTTCAGGTGGTGCTACTCCCCCCCCCCATGATATGCCTTTCAAATGTTCTTGCTTCGGCAGGAGGGGGAGGATACACAAGTCAATACCATAAGCCACCACTGGACCAAGAGATGCAGAGAGTTATGTCATATACTTTCTTCACAATATACTTTCTCCACAATATCCAACTCACCACAGTCCATGCAAGTTAGAAAGCAGGACAGGCATCATTATGTCTATTAAAAATATAAAATACGTTTCGCAGGTCACCAGCATGGTGCTCTTGATCAACATGGTACCATAGCTGCCAAGTTATCCCTTTTTTTAAGGGATTTTCCATTATGCTGAATAGGCTTCCTCGCGAGAAAAGGGAAAACTTGGCAACTATGCATGGTACTCTTGAGGACTTCCTTGAATGCTGCAAAGTTATTGTAGCCTCAGCATACTCAGTGCCCCCTTCATCATAAGATGAAAAGAGGGGTGCTCTCATACACATCAGATCCAGTAAACCAGATGCTCTTGAAATTGCACATTTTTGCCACTGGTCCCCCACTCCCAACCATCATATCACAGGGCACATCTTACTCCATTGACTAAACCAGGCATCCCCAAACTTTGGCCCTCCAGATGTTTTGGACTACAATTCCCATCACCCCTGACCACTGGTCCTGTTAGCTAGGAATCATGGGAGTTTTAGGCCAAAACATCTGGAGGGCCGCAGTTTGGGGATGCCTGGACTAAACCATAAAAACCATGGATCTAGAGGTTTCCAGCAAAAATAGTGCAAAAATATGGGTCAGAGACAAAAATTCATATAGATCATCATGGTTTTTACACAGAAGACAGATGGGAACAACTGGATTGCCAGTCGTACATGTGAAAAGGATCTAGGGGTGTTAGTAGACCACAATATTAAAATGAGTCAACAGTGTGATACAGCAGCAAAAAAAAAGAAAAAAAAAAAGCTAATCTAGGCTGTATTCAACAGAAGTATAGTGTCTCAGCCAAGGGAAATAATAGTACCACACCTGGAGTACTGTGTCCAGTTCTGGGCACCACAGTTTAAGGATACTGACAAGCTGGAACATGTGCAGAGGAGGGCAACCAAGATAAAAAGGGGTCTGGAAACCAAGCCTTATGAGGAATCGTTGAGGAAACTGGAAAAGAGGAGACTGAAAGAAGATATCATAGCCATCTTCAAATATCCGAATGGCTGTCCCATGGAAGAAGGAGCAAGCTTGTTTCTCCTGCTCCAGAGGCTAAGACCCGAACCAATGGATTCAAGTTACAAGAAAGGAAATTTCAACAAACTTTCTGACAGTGAGAGCTGTTTGACAGTGGAACTGACTCGCACGAGAGGTGGTGGACTCTCCTTCCTTGGAGGTTTTAAAGCAGAAGTTCGATAACCATCTGTCATGGATGCTGTAACTGAGATTCCTGCATTGCAGGGGGTTGGACTCGATGACCCTTGGGGTTCCTTCCAACTCCACAATTCTATGAAGCTTTTACAATCAAGCAGTATACACATTTTGTGGTGATGGCGATTTTTAAGTCACTGCTGACTGAGGAGGTACAAAAATGTGAGGAAGTGTAACTAAGTGAGGAAAAGGCAAAGTTTATAGGTAAAAGTAGTTAAAGTATCAAAGGATTTATTACACAGAGCAAGTTTGAGGAATCTGTGGTCCTGTAGGTGATGCTGGACTAAAACTCCCACCATTCCTGCTGACTGCAGCTGATGGGAGTTGGGAATACAACAATATCTGAAGGACCACAGATTCCCCATCTCTGATATATATATAAAAGTGGAGTTGCTATATGCTGAACTATTTTCCTAATTATAAACTTAAGTAAACCACTCTAGATGTCACTTCTGAACAATTAAAGGTGAATATTGATAAAATGTGGAAAGTTATTCATTTTTGAATGAAAATAAATGTGCCACATTCTGCTATTCTTTTCAGTTTTTTTCTTTTTTATCCCCCCCCCCCAAATGTTTTTTTTTTTCCAGTTTGCAAAGCAGGACCATCCTAGTACTCTTTCTGTAGCTACTGGAAACACCTTATGTCATCAGTTCTCTACCAGGAAACACAATTGTTTTAGGAGGCCCAGTAGTGAAGTGTTCAGCCAAGGCAAATTAGTTGCACAGTATAAAAACAGCTCACTTAAGGGAAGACATGTCACCACTGAAAACATTGAGGCTAGTCTTCCAAATGATTCAACTTTGTGGTTTGATTCATCATGGAACCCCACAGTAAAACCTCAGGGTAACACCACATTATTTTGTTTGTTCCCTTAACCAATATTTCCTCATTCTGACTTGAAAGTCAGTCATTCTTTCACAGGGTAGTTAACTTCAACTTACCCCCACATTTTCAGATTACTTTCAGCACCTATTTTGAACTACAGAAATGCTTCCCCCAACTGATGAGGGGACACATGCAGAAATGTGGTCATGAAAATGGGCTCTGGGTGAGTGTGTGGCAACTACCACATCCCTACCTCCACCACCAGCTTATTTTGCCCAAACCTTTCTGTTGCCCTTTGCCACCTGCACCCAGGCCCTTCCTTTCCGTCTCATTTAACTCTAGCGTACCTGTGACCAGTTAGCAAGATGCCCGCTGAAATGTAGGAATACACATGGAAACATGATATTGGGACGGGTGAATCTTTCCACTAAGAGTAAATGCTTTACTTTGCCCCAAACCTTGGATTGATGGAGGAGACTGAAAATAGTGAGCTTGTGTCTTTTTGATTGAAGCTGGTTGCTTACCTGATAATAATTCTCGACTACTTCTAGGAATGTAGGTCAAGGGCATGGTAGCTGTTTCACCAGCATAGAAGCATAGCTGCCAAGTATCCCGTTTTCCCCGGGAAACCCCTGTTTTTACTTGCCTTTTCCCGGCGGTCCCCTGTATCACTTCATCTCTTTTTCTCCGTTATTTGCTCCTGCCGGCGGCCATTTTTTTCCTGATTTGCCCTTCTATGGGCACCAAAAATGGCCGCCACCGGCTTCGAAAGTCGTGTCTACGCATGTCCGGAAGTGCATAGACACGACTTCCGGTGTTGGCGGTGGCCATTTTGAGTGCCCATAGATGGGCAGAGCGACACCGGAAGTTGCGTCTACGCACTTCTGGACATGCGTAGACGTGACTTTTGAAGCTGGCGGCGGCCATTTTTGGTGCCCATAGAAGGGCAAAGTGACACCGGAAGTTGCGTCAACGCAACTTCCGGTGTCACGCAGCTGCCGGTCCCGGATTCTGCAGTCCAGGACTTGGAAGGTAAGCATAGAAGTGATGTATCTCTATCCTTTGGCTGGAGTTAAATAGGATTGCTCTTTCATCCTGAAATCCTGCACTCACTTTACCTGGAAGTAAATTCCACTTAACTAAACAGGACTTACTGCTGAGTAGAAGAGCACAGGACTGCATTTTTGCAGTTGACAAAAATATATAGGAGGGCCTAATAGCAGCAGCATCAACATTATTTGATTATTGATTATTTTATTTATATACAGTGGTACCTCGGTTTATGAACACAATTGGTTCCAGAAGTCTGTTCATAAACTGAAGCGTTCATAAACTGAAGTGAACTTTCCCATTGAAAATAATGGAAAGTGGATTAATCTGTTCCAGACGGTCCGCGGAGTACTTAAACTGAAGCGTTCATAAACTGAAGCGAACTTTCCCATTGAAAGTAATGGAAAGTGGATTAATCCATTCCAGACGGGTCTGCGGAGTACTCAACCTGAAGCGTACTTAACCCGAAGCATGGGTGTAATTGGTTCCGGAGGTCTGTTCCTAAACTGAAGCATTCATAAACTGAAGCGAACTTTCCCATTGAAAGTAATAGAAAGTGAATTAATCTGTTCCAGATGGGTCCGTGGCGTTTGTAAACCGAAAATTTGTAAACCAAGGTGTTCATAAACCAAGGTTCCACTGTACTGCTTAATATATTAAAAATATATGTAAGTGGTGTACAGAAAACTGAAAAACAAAATATTACAAAAATACAATTACAAATAAAAATGTACTATTAATATAAAGGTACTAATATATAAAAATCAATATCAATTCATTTTCCTTCAGGCACACCTTTCTCTCAGCCTCTGAGTTCTCACTCAGGGCCCAAACAAACTCTCAGCTCACCCACAAAAGTCTCACAAAGAAAAGAGCTCCTGGAAACAGCGGACATCACATTTGCCTCTCACTCTAGACATGCTTTTATGGGCAGGGCCAAGGTGGATGGTACTTCCTCAGGCTGCCCACAGCGGTGTCCCATTCAGCTGCACTCTCCACACCCAGTCCAGGGTGTATTTCGCTTCAAAATACCTTTATTTGCTAGCAAATGCAAAGTAGAGAGAGGACCAATTTAGTGCCTCTTTTAGATGAGTCTGGCTGCAGAAACTATTTCGGAATTATAACCTATAATTTGTAAAAGTACAAATGGTACTTTTTCTGACTCTGAGCCACTTGCTTTTTGGTATACGGGATAGTGTGTGTGTCACAATATTTCCCCCAAGGATATTTTAGTTCACTGAAGAAAGTGCTATTTTTGCAATGTAACATAGGGTACGTTCTAGTTAGTCACATTGGGATATATTTAAGCATGTACTTAATAATCTTGTTGAAATAAATGAGGCTAAGTGTGTTTTTAAATTTAAATTTAAAAAGAAATTAACATTTCCTGCTAATGTCTCAAATCCGTTCTTCTCAATTATATTTACTACCAGCACATTAATACTGTACACTGCTTATAGTTACACTTTCCCTAAACAAGGCGTAGAACAAATCTTCTATGGCACAGATGCAGTATGTTACACAGTTAAAGTGCTAAGATCAGGCTACATTCAGATGTACCTAAAAGTCCCATGAAAGGTATGTCCAGATGTAAACTCATTAACATTACTGTATTTATTCCTTGGTACAAACTAACCAGAGCTGAAACTCATACTAGCAGCTCATTTAAGTAGTGTTCATGCTTGTGGGTGGAGAAAAGGCAGAGGTAGCCACAGTGGAATCAAAAGATTACAGGAATGTATTTAACTGCATCTACAGCTATTTTCCAACACATTTGGCTTTGTGAATACCACTGCTGCAATGATATCCCTTAATGGCTTAAAAAAAATCGCCACCACAATTAATGTAAATCTATGTCAGCAATAAATAATTTGGGGGACACAGCATAACAAAGTCTTCAGGCACAGTAAAGTTATACATGTTAAGGCATTATATTGTACTTTTATGGAATAGGATTAATTTATTGCTATTTCTTTGTGGCCAGACCCACAAAGCATTGAACCAGATCTAAGTGCTTATTAGACTGATTCTTGAAAATAAATTAAACCAAATGGCGAGGCTGATTCTAATGAGATCTAGAGGATCATTTACAACACGCTAGTGAGTTGTAGCACCCAACCAATTGTAATGATTAGTGGCTACTGGCTGTTGACCCTAGACAGATTTGTTGGGTCTCTCTTGTAAGAGAAAATACAGGATACAAACTCTATAAACAAATACTTCTTTTTAAAAATGGCAATTGACAAAGCACAGCTCCAATGCCCACATCATTTCCATGGAATTAACACAAATCAAATTATCTATGAGAACATTCCATTCTTCTGCTCACAGAATAAGATGTTACCGTAATATTTCTGAGTTTTCTAAGTACCATAACTGGAAATAATTCATATTTCCCAGCTCAGTGTATTTAATGACATGGATCACATGTTAAATATTTTCAAGAAGTGGATACATTTCAAATTTCTTATTGCCTCCTGCAGGATATTCAAGATTTTAGTGCAATGCACTAAAACTTTTCGTATAGATTCTAACTTTTTAAAATTGATACTTAGCCTGTGTTTCACATTGTAACTTCTTCTTTTTAAAAAAGGAGCACTATGCTCTTCTCAGCTCTCGGTATTTCACTACTGCCTTCAAAATTGTTCTCTGTAGTTAATTTTCCAAAAACACATAAATTAGAAGCAGCAGGCTACCCATTTCTACTGCCCTCTTGTGTAGAAAAAGTGGAATCCAAAATATTCTGATACTACTGGTGAAATAAACAATTTATGGTGGACAGTAATAATCATTTAGCAATGTTATGTTCACTGGAGTTCAAAAAACCCAAACTATTGTTAAAGATTCCAGCACAGCTTCACAAGTGCAATCCTATACAGGTCTACTCATAACCGTGGTTGTTATTATATATATATAGCTCGTCCTCCACTAGAAGATCCCAGGGTGGGTTACAACTTTCACCAACTTATAGTTCAGTATTAAAAACAGCTAAATCAAATTAGTCACAGAAATAGGGTGGGTCAAGATACCCTGCAACCCTGGAGACATTACAGAATAGATCAAATGTAAAGTTAAATGCTTTTTTCCAGTAAAACTTAAGTAAGGACTTAGCTGCATTTACCTTTTGTCCTGCTCTTTGCAGGCACAAGTATGCACTTGAACACTCCATATCCAAGCATTGTAGGTTTTTGTTTGCCTGTTTGTTTTTTTGCCCTGAGCTTTTCTGGAGAAAACCCGCTCTTAAAAGCTGAATCAGAACAAACGTCAATTTGGGTTTTCCACAGCTGTTAACAGTAATTTACATCAGTGGTGTCAGAATATTTTGGGATGAAACATCCATGTAAATGTTATATATGTTACTTAATGTTTGTTTTGTTTTTTTAAAAAATCTTGAATATTATTAAATAGTTTTTCCTAAGTAACAAATGTTCTACAGACTTTGTCTCTAGCTTCACAGTGTCTGGTCAGCAAAGCATTCGGGAGCAAGCCCTGATCTTTCAAGAGGCACTAATTACTACTACTACTACTATTACGGTATTATTATTTTATTTATACCCCACCCATCTGGCTGGGTTTCCCCAGTCACTCTGCATGCCTTACAGCATATATAAAGCATAGCAAAATATCAAACATTAAAACTTCCCAATCCAGGGCTGCCTTTAGGAACGGAACTCGTTTAGGAATGGAATCCTGGTTCAGCTTTCCCAAGACCCATTTATTAGGCCAATCCAATCCAGCCCATTTTGCTCCTAGGCACTGGTTTGAAACTTCTGCTGCATTATCTGCATCAGAAGAAGAGGAGAGATAAGCCCTATAGGGGCATTCTTTTTACTCACATGAAAGCAAAACAAGTGGAGCTTATGGGTCTTTGTGAGGTCAAAGGAAGAATCCTCCATTAAGAGCAGTGTCTACTTGTGGGGGCTTCCAGTGCAATTTACAACCCTGATTGTGCAGGGTTCTTAATCATAGGGGAAGGGGAGTCTTCATAAGTAGAGGAGGCTTTCTGCTTCAGAACTTTGCCCTCAAACTGGGGGAGTTGTAGACTGGGTAAAACTTATGTACTGGGGGGGGGGGAGAGAGAGAGAAATAGAGAGAGAGCGTGCTTTGGTGAAAGAATAGAATCCTGAGGGAGGGGGTCAAAGAAGAACAATTCAGCAAATTCAGCATCACCTTCTGGAATGTGTTAGTCAGATAGGACTAGAACCATTGCAAGGCAATGCCTCTAATCTCCATCCCAGAGAGATGCCCCATTTCAGACCCTCCAAGCATCCCTATTTTCCAGGGACAGTCCCGGATTTACAGACACTGTCCTGGTTTCTAATCTGATCCTGTAATGTCCCGCTTTTCCTTAGAACATCCCTATTTTCATCAGAGAAATGTTGGAGTGTATGGAGTGATATGACCCCACGAGCCAAGGATATAAGTAACTATGCAACCTTTAAAAGACATCTGAAGGCAGCCCTGTATGGGGAGGTGTTTTTTTTAAAAAAAAGTTTAATGTTTTTATTATGATTTTATATATGTTGCAAGCCACCCAATAATAAAATTATTATTGTTATGGAATAGGACGTCCCTATTTTCATCGGAGAAATGTTGGAGGAATGACATTTTATCAATGGGATAAAAATGAGCCAAGAAGTCGAGCAGAACCTTGCAACTCATACTGCATTGCTTTGAAGACAGCTTCTGATACTAAAATGCACAATTCAGTGCACATCTACACAATTTATTGTAAAAGCATTAAAATAATGATAATGTCCCTATGCCTCCCAATCCAACTTTTCAGTGACAAAAATCTTTTAATATGTGTGTGCATTCCGCCATTTATGTCTATACAATAATTATTTGGAAAGTGCTGCTAATCCCCACCCACAAGTAGCCCATGCTAAGGTAACAATTCAGATAATCCACTGACCTAATATAAAATTCAAAAGCAACAACAGTCTTATTGAAGTCTGTAATAGTAAAGTTAAAATACAGCAGATTGTGATTAACCACTGCCACCTGCTGGTTATTTATTTTTTACAAGTACTGTACAGTACTGTAGTCTTCATTGCAACAGAACATTCCTTCCTTCTCAAAATCATCACCAAATACCTCAGAGAAAACAATTGATACATGTTGATTGATACATGTTGATTAACACATGTGCTGCCACTCTGCACTTTTATTAATCCCCCTTAAATAGTAAAGAATTATCAGAAGAGTCCTGATTTATTCTACTACCTCTAGTATAATTCCCTCTGATCCTGAATACATTTTGTGTAAAAACAGTCCCATTTGCATGGGAAGGAGAGCGGAAGGCCGGGGAGACTGCTTACACCTTTCATTGCACAACTCCCTTGCGAAGTAGGCCAGTCACGTTCCAGACTATCCAGTAATCACTACCACCCCCCTCCTCTTCTTACTACTACATCCCAAGGCAGGATAAAATTCTGGGGCTCTCAAGCAAATAGTCACAGTCCCTGTTTGACTCTGAGCTTCACCCTCCCCAGGGTCAAAGGAACTTAATTTTTCCCCCACTCAATTTACAAGGGGAGCAGAGCCACACAGAGCTCCTTGTCTCTCCCAGAGCAGCCTGCTTTTTTCCTATACAGTACTTCTGTAGTATGAACCAAGCAGCTTAGGTTCATTTAAAAAAACACATCTAGAACAGAATTTCAGGGGATGGGGGAATTGGCAAAAGTCAACTCATACCCCACCCTTACCATCAGTTTCAAAATGGGGTTGCAGTGGGCACATGGAATGAATTGTGTGCTAGCCTACTTTAGATTCTGGACAGTATTTCACAGTTTGGAGAGGCATAATAATTGTAAGTTAAGAAAGAAGCCTAATAGGATAAAACACTAAAATGGAAATGATCTTATTTAGGCTGAAGCTTGTTTCATGTGTTTGTGAATGTGTGCCGGTATGGTCTTCAGATATAATCAATGCTTCAAGCACATTTAGGAGTATCGACATAGATATTAACAGCCTTAACTTTGCAAGAATGGGGCGGGGGATTGAATTCATGTAGTAGAGCAGCGAAGGAAGTTATGGAGAGGATTACCAAAGAGCTGGAGGAATTTTTGCTATTTCTTTAGAAACCCAGGCATATAATATCATGTTCAGCTTTTTAGCTTTTGTATTTTCTAAAACTGGGGGTCATGTCTGATGATAAGATTTTAGAAATATTGTAAAAACACACATTGCAATTTCAGGAACTGAAGCTCATTCAATATAAAAAGCTGAAGCCAATGATTTGTATGACTCAGTTCAAATCTCACAATACTGAGAGACCCTACCTTCCAACCCATGTTCTGAACTATTTAGGGCTTTGAAAACAGCCACTGAATTTTCTTGTCACCATAGTGAAAATGACCTTTATGCAATTTAATGGTTCTATCTTTCATTCAATAGCAACCAAGTTCTTAATCAGAAAGAACTCATGATAGGAGGCCATCTAGGAACCCACAGTGTGACTTTTTCCTTTAAAAATATATATAACAGGCTGAACATCAAGGACAGTATTATGAAAGGTGAGCGAAATTTAAATGGAAGCAGATAAAAAGGATTTAAAATACTGCCAATTAAGTTCAACAGATAAGACATAAAAGAGATGCTCTGTCTGAAAGCCACACTAAACACACTTCATAAATGATATCTATCCTATTTCTCAGTATTCTTACTGTCTGGGTCTCTGTCTAGCTTTCACATTCCACTGAATAAAGGGCAAATTATTTAAGAGACAAGCTGGCATACAGTGGCAGAAACAAGAACATTTTATCCAGCATATACTTCCCCAAATGAAATGCAGAAAATGTTTTACAATAAAATTGTAACTATGCCTACACATAAGCAAGTCCTATTTAATTCAATAGGCCTGACTCCCATGTACGCAGGTACTGTAGCTAGGATTGCAGTCCTGATATCTAAATCTTAGAAGGTGGGCTAGTTTAACATGCTCTCAAGCAATCATACTGTTGCTTAGTGAAAAAACAGGCATTATTAATAAGGGTTTCAGTCTTTATGAAATGAATGGCTAGAGAAGTAATAATCAGGGAGCTTTATTTGTATCTGTCTAATATAGTAGATTTCATAAGCACATTGTTGCAGAAAAATATTTCTAAACTGATATAGATACATCAGCTAAACAAATAACGTACAAAGACAGCCTACTGTGATTTCCGAGTCTTCTTTTGAAAGAGGCTATTTTCAAATCTTACTAAAGATGTCAAACTTTTTCTTAAACTGCTTCTTTAAAAAACATATTTAGACCTGGCCAATATGGCCAACTATTGCCCAGTCTCAAATCTTCCATTCTTGGGCAAGGTGATTGAGAGGGTGGTTGCTGAACAACTCCAAGCACGCCTGGAGGATGCGGACCATTTGGATCCCTTCCAGTTGGGATTCAGGCCTCATCAGGGGACTGGAACTGCCATGGTCGCGCTGGTCAATGATCTCCGGTGGGCTAGGGACAAAGGTGAAAACTGTTTCCTAGTTCTGCTGGATCTCTCAGCAGCCTTTAATACCATCAACCATAACATCTTTCTGGATCGTCTATAGGGGCTGGGAGCTGGGGGCACTGTTATACAGTGATTCCGCTCCTTCCTCCTGGGCCGTATTCAGAAAGTGGTGGTGGGGGATGAGTGTTCAGACCCCTGGGCTCTCACTTGTGGGGTGCCTCAGGGTTCCGTCCTCTCCCCCATGCTTTCTAACATCTACATGAAGCAGCTGGGAGAGATCATCAGGGGGTTTGGGCTGGGTGTTCATCAATATGCAGGTGATACCCAGCTCTACCTCTTTCAAATCAGAACCAGTGAAGGCAGTGAATGTCCTGTGTGAGTGCCTGGAGGTGGTTGGAGGATGGACGGCAGCTAATGGATTGAGGTTGAATCCTGAGAAGACAGAAGTACTGTTTTCGGGGGACAGGGGGCAGGCAGGTGTGGAGGACTCCCTGGTCCTGAATGGGGTAACTGTGCCCCTGAAGGACCAGGTGCACAGCCTGGGAGTCATTTTGGACTCATAGCTGTCCATGGAGGTGCAGGTCAATTCTGTGTCCAGGGCAGCTGTCTACCAGCTCCATCTGGTACGCAGCCTGAGACCCTACCTGCCTGCAGACTGTCTCGCCAGAGTGGTTCATGCTCTAATTATCTCCTTCTTGGACTACTGCAATGCATACGTGGGGCTACCTTTGAAGGTGACCCGGAAACTACAACTAATCTACACCAGCTAGACTGGTGACTGGGTGTGGCCGCTGAGACCACATAACACCGGTCCTGAGAGATCTACATTGGCTCCCAGTACGTTTCCGAGCACAATTCAAAGTTGACCTTTAAAGCCCTAAACGGCCTCGGCCCCCATTGTTCAACCTGGAAACTGAGGTCCCGTGCAGAGGTCGCCTCACTGCGAGAAGCGAAGTTGCAGGGAACCAGGCAGAGAGCCTTTGTGGCAGTGGCGCCCGCTATGTGGAATGCCCTCCCATCAAATGTTAAATAAATAAATAACTATCTGACGTTTCTAAGACATCTGAAGGCAGCCCTATTTAGGGAAGTTTTTAATGACTGATGTTTTAATGTATTTTTAATCTTTTGTTGGAAGCTGCCCAGGGTATAAATAGTATTTATTTATTTATTTATTTATTTATTTATTTATTTATTTATTAATTACAACTTGCACAGTTCAAACCCACCTGGGATGTTTGCCTCATGCCTTCAAAAATGTATTTGATGATCCAACCATTTTAACTGAGGCTGCAGAAGCTCTGTTTGGCTCTCTTGTTCCTTAATCATACAACACTGCACAGTAATAACCCTCAAGAGCCAGAATATTTTTCAAGAATATTGTTAACGGAACTCAACCATGAAGGGGGGAAAATCAATTACAGAAGCAATGACTTCCCAGCAATGATTACGGTGTGTCTGTTCACAAAAGGCACATACTGTACAAGCTCACTGATATCCTTCCAGGGGGGTCTGTAGACAGTCAAGGGAGTAACAAAAAACACAATCAGGAAAAGTTAAGAGAGAGGTTAGACACGAAAAATATTTATTTCCAGCAATGTAAATATCAGCATTCCAAAGGTGCTGAAGTAGTATGAAAACAGCAACATTCACTTCTGGTTTTGATGTTTATACGATCAATAATTCTGTCAAAGTACCAAACAAAGGGCAATAATTTATGCTCATAAAGACATAAACATACTAGCCTGCAATATTTATATCACTCATGCTGCTATTCTTTTTTTAAAAAATATATATTTTTATTGAACAAAAAAGAATTTTTAAACAATACAAATTACATAACCAATTACAATTTCCCCCTTTTCCCCTCCCACCCCTACCCTGACTTCCCTCAGCTCCCCTCTCTAATTTGTTTATACATATTGTTTTCTGCATGTTGATAAATTGTACATATCATTACATTATCCATAAAATGTTCTACTAATAAATTGTGGATGTTTATTCAAAACCTGCCAAGGAGTCCAAATCATTTTGTTGTCTTTTTAAATAGTTTGTAAAAAGTTCCCATTCTTCCTTAAAGTCACGATTGTCCTTCTCACGTAGTTTATGTTAATTTTGCCAGTTCTACATAGCTAATCAATTTTTCTTGTCATTGTTCTTTTGTTGGGACTTCCTCATTCTTCCATCCTTGCTGCTATTCTTAGGTGATAAAACTTTTATTGACCAGAATCCAGGATGAAATTGAGATATTGAGTGCCTCAAGAAACAGAACTGAGACAAAGCAACAGGACAGATCATGAACTGGGTGATTACAGGGAGCCTAGTATCAATCACAATTATTCAGGTTTTGTTTTTAAACTTAGCTTAGTTATATTTTTATTTTTTAACTCAACTTTATCAGTATAGGTTCAAACTGTAAAAACTGTAAAATAAAAAAAAACTGTAAAAAAACCACAACTTAGAAATTGTTTCCAGACCAATCCAGCCCAGCATAAACCCTAACCAAACCAAGACTATGTCAAATTCTTTTATGAGAAGACAAGATACAAAGTGCTGCAAAGGTCAAGCTCTAACTCCTCTGCTGGAGCATAAATATAACAGCGTTTTCAGGAAACACCCCAGTGCTAGCCTGAGCCATACAACTCTCTGTGTCATATTTAAGCTAAGCTGCTTTGATGGTCATGACCTTTCTACAATACACATTCAGTAGGTTCCTTAGGAAGTTTTTGAAAGAATAAAAATAAAAGACTACATTTTGATTTAAGAAATAAAAATACAACCCTCAAGGATTCACTGCTAATACGACTAACATGGAAAAAAGTACTTGGAATAACTTGTCTTTTTAGTCCACCATTTGTCTGTTCAGTTCAGTCTGTTCAGGAGAGCCAGCGTGATATAGTGGTTAAGAGCGGTGGACTCGTAATCTGGTGAACTGGGTTCACTTTCCCGCTCCTCCACATGCAGCTGCTGGGTGACCTTGGGCTAGTCACACTTCTTTGAAGTTTCTCACCCACACTCATAGAGTGTTTGTTGTGGGGGAGGAAGGGAAAGGAGAATGTTAGCGGCTTTGAGACTCCTTCAGGTAGTGATAAAGTGGGATATCAAATCCAACTCTTCTTCTCTTTCTTCTTCATAACTAAGAAGGTCCCTCTACCCCCACCGAAGGCTCTACTGCTTTATCATATTTACAGCACTGTTGAGTGTTAATTAATTAGTAGTGCCTCCCCACCTTTTTGTTAGCTGTAACACATTGCCCAGTTTATTAGAAGAATTATTCACAGAGCCGTATTTTAATTGCATATTACGAATCTTTGTATTTTAATGTTTCATTTGCTTTATCAAATATTTTTATTATAGATGCTGAAATTTTAATGCTACTGTAATTGGTTTTTATACTTAACACATATTTTTGCATTAAGCGGTATAATATTATTATTATTATTAATAATGATAATAATAGCAAAATTCTCTTTCACATGTCCATGTCACACTAACTCTAAAATGGTATTATTAGCGCTGTCATTTCCTTCTCTCTTCCAGAATTCAATGAGAGAGAATCACTGCCTTACACTAATGCTGGCAAACTAAAGAGAAGTGGTGGCCAGAAGTGGTGGCCAGAACAAGCTTTATTTTACCATAAATATGGATCATATAAAATGCACCACCAGAGAAGGGAGGAAAGGAACACACAAACTCTAAAGCAGCATGTTATGTCTTCCCAACAGGAGGCTGGGAAGTCAGTGTTCTGAGTCACAGAAAATTGTTGTTCATTGCCAGCAAATGACAGGTCACGTGTAAATCACAAAGCATCTGTAGTCTTATTGATTAATGCCTTTCCTCTGTGTCTAATGTCTATGTTTAAAGGAGAAATGGGTTGCAGCAATCTATGAGGGTAATTTCCTTTTAAAAAAGCATATGTTGGGTCAGATGCGCTGGTGTCAACTGAGTGTTCTTTAAGTTTTCAGACAATTACAAACCTCTATTTTAGGTTTTTTGTGAAAACTGTTTTTGAAGATGAACTCCTAAAGAAATATATAAAAATCCACTTCGTTCATGGATAGTCTGAAGTTAAAAACTCAAAAACCACTTAACGTATCTTCCTCATTATCAATGTATTGGCGTTTTATTTTTTCTAACAATGGATTTGGAACAAACATGAATGCTTTTGAAGTTCTAAGGTCTGTAATACAGCTATCACATTTTCCAAAAACTGGTATGCACACAACTATTTTGTAAACCTGTTTAAGAAATAAAAATCACATCCCTTTCCCAGTTATGCTGAAGAAGTGTGAGAACAATTGCATTAATGATTAAAACCATTACATCACTTAATGTGGTGTTGTACCATTCTGGTCAACCCAAAATAATCTATTTGGGGATAGCAATTCAGCAGCTCAAAGAAATGAATATTTAAATAGATTCATGGGGAATTAATACAGGAACGTCAAGTTTGGAATAAATAATCTCACTGGAATAAGTCTTTCCTCTGATAAACTGAGTACACAACCTTCTGGAAATAGGTTTCATGTTTGGGAGAGGATAGTAAACAGGTAGGCTGTCTACAACGCAGTTAAGGTCAAATACCATGGGTAGGAACTATTAGCACTTTTTTATTGAATATTTTATCTGAAGAAGTGTGCATGCACACGAAAGCTCATACCAATGACTAACTTACGGTAGTTGGTCTCTAAGGTGCTACTGGAAGGAATTTTTTTATTTTGTTTCGACTACGCCAGACCAACACGGCTACCTACCTGTTATTGAATAGTGTTACTGCAGCATTTACTGCACAAAATGATAATCAATTTAAAATTGAAGCATGTGATTTATAATCAATTTAAAGTAATCTTTAGATTTTGAGATATCACTAAAAAAATCACTGATGCATGGTTCTATGACTAAGAGAGTGAGAGAAATTCTAAATCTCAGGATTGGCTTTGTCCTGATATAAACAGCTGTTCTGGAAAGAAGTGGCTAGTCTCCTGTCCTCATACTCTCTGGCTTCTTCTAGCACCAAACATCAAATTGAATACACAGCTGCCTCCTTCATGGCTCCTCTGGTGTTATTCTCTTTGAAAATGTTGTTGCTTATGTTGGAAAGGGGGTTAAGGCTAAAGATCCTGAGCAGAGATGTCTTATTCATTTAAATGTGGGATCCAATATTGTTCTGGATAAGCAGCAGAGAGAGATATAGAGAGAATTATATCTGTAAGGATTTCAGCTATTTGTGGGGCATAGGAATTCGTTCATTTTTTCCCTTCTAAATATAGTCCGGCCCTCTGTTGAAAAAGTTTGCTGACCCCTGGTTTAAATTTAAAGTTTTCTCTCCCATCACCCCTCTCTTTCATTCTTTTTTTACCCCTATGTATGCTCCTCACCTCAGATATCACAACTCAACATATGGTGCTAACAGCAGTCAGCACAGCAGGTCCTATTGACTGCAGCATAAAATGCACCGGTTTAAGCCACCTGCTGAGTTATGCTTAACAGGCAATATTCATGAAAATGGGAGAAACCAAGAGCTTGAGAGGTACCAATTCTAGCAGCCCAAATTTGATGAGGCAGCAGGAATATATAACTTTCAGAACGATCCAACAGTGCTAAATATTACTTTTGTTGTTGTATGAGTCTTAATTTGAGGTCCAAGGACACCCTCGTTATAGAACTTAACACAGTCTTTACATTGGTATAAGAGTCACTGAGTTAGGTTTTCTCTTGATGCAAGGGCTATTGAATTGTCATGTTGCCGGTAGTTACTGTATAGCAGATAAGAGACACTGTGGAGAAACAGTTTTGTGTTCATTTGGCATCTTTTGTTTTTAGTGAGGGGTTTCTGGTGGGGAATTTGTGCAGTTGGAAAATCTGTGGGTTTTTTAAAGTCCTGCTTTAGCTGTTTCAGTATCACCTAGGAACTTTGGAGTCCTCTAGCTCTCTTCTCTCCTAGGGCTGCTGCTCATCTCTCCCTTGCTGACAGTGAAGGGGAAAGTTCTTCTGTGAGCTCCATGGAGACAGCACCAAAGCTTTCTCTCAGAACAGCAAGCCATTATCACTATGAATTCCTGGTGGCTAGGGACAAAATTAAGGGCTTCTTACTCTATCTGCCCATTAATCACCTCTGATTTCCCCCATCAACCAACGTACTGTATTCCACTATGCCCAAGGGAAGGCAGCCCCACCACTTAGCATAACAAAAAGCAATTACAGTACAATCAAATCCCATATTACATTCATTTATACTATTTACATTCATTTATACTATTTAGCTCTTTATATGACAGCTGCAAAAGCAAAGAAAATTCTACACTTGCAATACTAACAAATACACGTATAGATAGGAATAGATTTAAATTGATTTGCGGCAAAATCTTACGAGCTACTGCACCAGCAAACAAGCATTTCGCCTGCAAAGCGGCTTCAGCAGCTCAGCTTCATAACCTTCAGGATTGATCTGCAACAGTGTTTTAGCAGAATAGTTGAGCTGTTTTACAACAGCAACAAATCTCCTTTTACTTCCCTGTGACTAGGGAGACAGTTGCAGCGTGGCATGACACACCACCGTCGTCTGGCTTCCACGTATCCTTGCTCCCACGGCCATTGGGAGACATAGCTGCCTCTCCCATCAGCTGGGAAATTTCAAATTGGTCCGTCTCAAATAATCCAATCACAGGCAGGCCTGTAGGTGGTGCTTCAGGAGGGGGCAGAGCTGACTGGGAGTCAGATGGAGTTTTCGCTCAGGTCTGCTCCCCAGCCATGCAGCAAAAAAACCTCCAGATAAAAACCTGGCAAACCAAAGGCTTATATCACCTAATAGACTTCTATAAAAATAACAAACCTTTGTCAACACAAGAAATACAGGACTAACTAGAAGACACCCAAATGCCCTGGTTAGCACAACACCAATTACATGCCCTCTTAAATAATCCAGCAGGAAAATCAGTAGCAACTAGGCTCCTGACAACCTTCAAAAACCTCCTCCTAACAACAAAGGGACACGGTAAAGGGATGGTATCCGCAATATACAAAATTCTACTCCAAAATCCCACGAATCCCCTAGACGCAATCAAAAAACAATGGGAGGATGACATAGGCTATGAGATTGACCCCACTCAATGGACCAGAATGTGGTCTAAACCCCCCTTTAAATCCATATAAACAAAAAGAAAAGAACTCACTCTGAAACTCACCTACAGGTGGTACCTAACACCAAGAAAATGTTGGAGATTCATTCCTTGTGTGCAGTCATGGGTTTGTTGTCTTATCACATGACAGTATGAGTTTACTTTCCACAGGAATGGGAAGTGACGTAGACAGGATGTTTGTCTTGTGGGACTATTGTCCTTTGTTCTTTCGCTTTGCTGTCTGATGCTAGAGAGAGAGGAAGCCATGTTGCAGTGTTCCGTGTGTGTTTATATGTAAATAAAGTAGATTAGCCAAATGCTGTTCTACTGAGCTTTTATCTTTTTACATTAAAATGTAGTTATCAGCTAATGTGTGGCTTAATTGGCCTTATCTGGACACAGTATTAGTAAAGTGCTTTTCCTTCATATGGAAGCGTTAAAAAGACGGAAGAGAGAAAGAATACACACTTCAAAGTAAAGTACTTTCCTTTTTATAATCCAAACCTCTTTAAATTTAAATGACAGCTTCTGTCCTTTCACTAGGGGGAGTTCACTCCCAGTAATATTCCACCCAGAGGCTGTGTATACAGAAGCAGAAGGAAGCACGTTGAAAAACAATTACCTAATTTATAATTTATTAAAGTAAATCTGTCCTTGGTTTCCCTCCTATGCAAGAAGCAACATTGTCATTGGAACGAGCAATACATTTGCCAGTCTCAGCAGCATAAATTCTAGCTTTGTTCAGCAGCACACAATCAGCTGAATTTTCCTGAATAGAAACCAAGCCTCAGGAGATATGCCAGCCTATCAAGGGGTCTGATAAAGTATCCTACCATGTGCTTTATCAAACAGCCAATTTAGTCCTGCTTCTAGACATTTATTGCAGCACTTTGCTGCTCTGCCGTAATGGCTTCAAAAAGTCCCTTTTTGTCTCTTTAAGAATACTGTAATAATTCATGGTACTAACAAATGTATATATGTGAGTTCCTGTATAGCACTCTTCGCATGGCAGTTATCACTTGGCAATCTCAGCATGCCTGTATCCAAAGAGAGTGAATCACCAAAATCAAGAGTTATATTTCAGGGAAGCAATGAGATCGAAATGGAACCCAAGCTGTGAGGGGTAAAAGACCATTATTCGGGTTTTCCTTTTGCAAGATTTCAGAGGATTTTCCTGGATTTTTACAAACCATGTTGGGGTCAAAGGTCCACAGCCAAGAACACATTAGAACTATCCCAATAGGAACCGATGGAAATTGGCAACACGTTCTGCAAACACTCGCCAACTAACAATTTCCTGAGAAAACATAGCAAGACCTGTGTGTATTGAAAGTAGTAGAGTAAATATGCTGATGTTTGTGAAAAACGTCATGAATGCATTCTGTTGGATTGGAGAAAGTATTGGAGAAAGGCCTGAGAGAACTGTTTAAATGTTGGCTCATCTCAAGACTCATGGCTGGCCTTGAAAAAGCTGTTATGATCGTTTACTGTGGTTCTGCCCAACAGGAAGGACAGTCAAATCAATACAAATCTATACTGTTCCTAAATCATGAATGAGCACACAGCAGGGCAGAAGACACTACTTCAACACATGTTCCCAGAGTAGCTAACTAGTAAGATACAACTTAAGTACAATAAAAAATAATAGTAAAGTAAACAAGAAAAGTAACACCACAAAATGAAACAGCAAAGGACTATTCAAAAAGACAATAAAAATTAAATGCTGCTTTAGGTAAAGGTAAAGGGACCCCTGACCATTAGGTCCAGTCGTGACCGACTCTGGGGTTGCGCGCTCATCTCGCATTATTGGCCGAGGGAGCCAGCATATAGCTTCCAGGTCATGTGGCCAGCATGACAAAGCCGCTTCTGGCAAACCAGAGCAGCACATGGAAACGCCGTTTACCTTCCCGCTGTAGCGGTTCCTATTTATCTACTTGTATTTTGACGTGCTTTCGAACTGCTAGGTTGGCAGGAGCTGGGACCAAGCAACGGGAGCTCACCCCGTCACAGGGATTCGAACCGTCAACCTTCTGATCAGCAAGCCCTAGGCTCAGTGGTTTAACCACAGCGCCACCTGGGTCCCTAAATGCTGCTTTAAGAGTACTCAAACAGGCAGTTCTTAAAAGCAGGAGAAAACAGAAATAATTTTGCCTTGTACCTAAGTTATACTAACAATGATGGACCTTCCTGATGAGAGCATTCCAAAAGTGTGGAGCCACTACTGAAAGTCTCTTTCTATAGGTGCTTTGAATTTAGGTTAGGAAGCCCATGGAGTTGTTTCATAAAAATATAAGAAGAGCCCAAAGGATCAGACCAATGGACCATCTAGTCTAGCATCCTGTTCTCACAGTGGCCAACCAGATGCTTGTGGGAAACCCACCAGTAGGACCTGAGTGGGCACTTTCTCTCCTCCTGAGTTTTACAGCAGTTAGTATTCAGAAGGATGCTGCCTCCAACCAAGGAGAGTGAGCATAGCCATCATGGCAAATAACCCAATAGCCTCATCCTTTGTATGTATGTCTAAGTGTTGTTAAAAACAAAACTGTTTTTATCCTCAAACCTGTCCCTAATTTGATGTGAACTGTCTAACCACCATTTTGTTACAAGCAAGGTTACCTTTTGAATTAACTACCCCAACTGTGTCAATCATCATTAGCAATAATGAAGAAGTAACCCTGGGTAGTTATAGCTGAAACAGCATGCTGACATGTCTGTAGAGGAATGGCATGGCTTTGGGTTATGGTTCTTTTTCATGCATAGCTGGATAGACAGATACAAATTTCACATTTCTTAGCACTGAGAATGTGTAAATGTTGGCAGATAAAATTACCTCAGAAGGGCTGAGTCAGACTAGATTACCAGCTCCCATGAACCCAAATATGAAGGGGACATTTAAGGTTGTATCCAACTCAGTCCTATTGAGATAGACCCATTGAAATTAATGAACCTAAGTTAGTAATGCCCATTAACTTCAGTGGGCCCATTCTGAGTAGGACTAGCATTGAATACCACTCATAGACTTACAGACTGATTAGCTGATGTAAATGTATCAAACCAATCAAGCTCAGCAAATAAAACTTACATATGCTAACAAATGTATATACAAATGTGTACAGTGTAGATCAGACATCCCCAAACTTCGGCCCTCCAGATGTTTTGGACTACAATTCCCATCATCCCTGATCACTGGTCCTCTTAGCTAGGGATCATGGGAGTTGTAGGTCAAAACATCTGGAGGGCCGCAGTTTGGGGATGCCTGGTGTAGATGGATCTCCAGATACTTGGGCAGGAGTAGAGTATTAATAATATACTTGCATGTTTTAAATAGCTAACTGCTGTTATGGAAAGTGAGAAGACTTAATACAAATCTATCTGCAAATATTTTGTTGGCTGCCGGATGCTAGGTCACCCATATCCATAAAACTGTGCAAAGAACAAGTGGCACACAGAAGGATTCTCACTCTAGTTGGCTGCTTGGCTGCTGTGCCTGCCTTCTTTGCTTTAGTCTGCCTATTTTAATAGAGTGATCACTGGTCTTTCTATAACATTAGCTCACTGCTAAAAAGTGAGCATTGTTAGTCTCTATTTGCATCACATGAATTTGTGCTAGTAAATGCAAGAGACTGTCACAATCTCTGTCACAATCGACTAGGGCCCTGCGGGACTTGACATCTTTCCACAGGGCCTGCAAGACGGAGCTGTTCCGCCAGGCCTTTGGCCAAGGCACAGTCTGACCCCCTCTCTCCTTCTGTAATCCTCATAGAACTCTAACCCAATGGTTGCCATTAATTTGATTCTGAATTGATTTTAGAATGCATTTTAATTAATTGACTGTGTGATTTTATGTACACTGTGCTATTTTTACTTGTTGTTAGCCGCTCTGAGCCTGGCTTTGGCCGGGGAGGGCGGGATACAAATAAATAATTATTATTATTAAGACTTGCAAACTATTTTTGTAAGTCCAGCCCTACAACAGACATAATGGACCAATGAAGCAGCCATAAAGAATTGGGCCCATGTCACTTGGGGGGGGGGGAATCTACTCAGGCTGCAGATAGATTTAAAATGCTTGTGTCATCTTTCTTGCCGGTACAGCAGCCAACTGATTTCTACTGTAGGTTAAAATTTCAAACAGCATTTGTATTTAGATGTCAAACAGCCCTTTGGTGCTATTATCTACAGCAAAAATCAAGCTATTAACTAAGGAAACATGCAATCATCTAAAGGGAAACTATTTCATGAAACCTAGCATTTGCTAAATCTTTGATTAATTGTTGTGCAATTTACTCTACTAGTATTGGCAAGTATAGATTGGCCATAACCAGGAGCATAGTGCTGCCCTGCTGCCACCCCCCTCCGCAAACACTATCACTGCTGCTTTCTGGAGTGGGACAGGGCAGGGGAGCAGTTAAGTTACAGCTGCAAAAATGAACTGGCATTTCAATTAGACCCTTCAACTCAGTGGATCAGCACATATGGAAGGTCTTGTGTTTAATCCTCAGCACCTTGTTAACAGACTGCAGGTATCTGGGCTGAGGGACTTTGGAAATCTTCTAATCACAGTAGACAGGTACCTGACAAGACTGATCAATGTCCTGAATAAGTTTAAGGCACCTTCATCTGTTTAGAAGTAACTCTTTAAAAAAAAAACATGCAGGACTTAGGCTAGAAGAATGTGTCAGAACTGATTATTATTATAATTTATTGCCTCCCCTTCACCCTACGGTCCCAGGACAGGTTACAATTAAAACACAATGCTAGCTTCAGAAGCAAACAGGATTCTGCTAGATAAAACTTTCAGCACTCAAAATTACAAAATCTCAGACCAATTATAATTTTGCTAATCAATGTTGGTGCTTGTTAGCTGTTATTTTCCCTAACAGCACTTACAAATTAGATATAATTACTTGAGTGTCCCTTTTAAATGTTTCTCAGCATAAAATCAGAGTAAATTTTACTGTAAAAGAACTATTGGCTTGGCTTGCTTGTAATGTTCAATAAACAGCTCAGCCTTGCCTTGACATCAATTAGAGTCAGGATGATAAAAAGCCTGGAGCAGTGCTCTGATGTTATTGATAGCCTCCCATTTATCAAGCGATGCTTCTAAGTACCTTGCATTGTTTTCTTCATCCATTGCCTCTCGGTAAATTTTCAGGCTTGAGCAGTCCCAGCATCACTACCAATGCATACATTACTTAAGAGCTTAGGAACAAAAGGGCTTTAACCAAACAAGCTAGAAACTGGAATGGTGTTTAAATCCATTGCCTCTTTGGCAGGCGAGTACAGGTAGAGGGGAGTACAGGAGTCTCCCCAATTACATGGGGACCACGTTCCAGGCCCCTGCGCACATAAGTGAAAATCATGTAAGTGGGGAGCAGCACCCTCTAAAACGTCTCTAAGCACTCTTTCTCTCCTACTGTCCAGCTCTCTCCCCCACTCTCTCTCTCCACACAACTCTTTCTTCAACTAGAGTTGAAGTTCTGGGGCTGGCTGGAGGCTACTCAGACAAGCGCCAGGTGCTGCTGCACTACCACACGCTTCAGCTACTTGGCAGGGAGGCTGAGCAGCTTAAACAAAGCCCTGCTGTGCCTTCAGTCTCTGGGGCTTCCTCTGCCCTCACTGAAGTCCTCTTCGGGCTCCGGGGAAAGTCCCCTTGTGAGCTATAAGGAATCTCCAGCTCTCTCCCGCCATTTCCTGGTATTTATTTATCTGCCTAACCATCTATATTTCTGTACTGTACATATATGTGGTTGTGTGCAAGTCAATCACACGTAAAAGGGGGGGGGCGGGGCGGGACGCCTATACTGAAAGGTTTTGTGTGAACTACGCCTAAGAACAAGTCAAACCAGCATCATGTTGGACTGCTACAGAAGGGTGCACAGAACTATTTAACTATGAGGCTGCCTCATCAAAGCAAGGATCTGAAAGAATATCTGTCTGGTTTGTAAGATCAGCCAGTGAGACCCTCTTGGGGGTCCTGAAAACAACAACAACAAACAACAACAACAACAACAACAACAACAACAACAACAACAACAACAACAACAACAGTGCAGGGCCCTGTAGCACTATGTTTTCACTAGCAGCTCCCAAATTTTAGATCAACCTCACCACTAAGGTGCATCTTGCCTCAGTGTTACCATCTTTTAGCAGAAAAGTGGAAATTGACATCTTTTGTCAGGATTTTGTAGGAAATGGTGGATAGTTTGTCTGGGGTTAGTCCATATTTAGTTAGTTTGTATACCACCCTTCATCTCACAGAGGTTCATAGCATAAAAATGCAAGATAAAAACAAAATACCATCCCTTCCATTTTATGTAACTTTTGCTATTTTAGTTTATACTATGTTTATTTTGTAGTGATGTTTTGATTAGTTTTGTTGTGTTTTAATATATTGTACACCAACCTGTAACCATATGGTGAAGGGTAAAATAGAAATACCTATATAAATAGGTAAATTTATTTAAGGACAATTCTTACCATGGATAGAGTGACAAGCTGCATGCAACACTGAATGGCATGAAGAACAGTTATAGAACCTTCAGTGCTAGAGACAATATATGCTTCTGAATACCACTTACCACTGAATCACACGGAAGAGCGCTATTGCACTCAGCTCTTGCTTGCAGACTTTCTATAGGCATCTGGCTGGCCGCTATCAGAGGAGGATGTTGGACTACATGGGCTTTTGGTTTTATCCAGTCCTTAACAGTCAGAAACAACAAATTTGGATTTCAGGATCCCATCCCTCTGGAAACATGTACTGATCATAGGCTGCAAACCTCAAAGAGGTGAGTGGATCCCACTTAGAAAGTACAACTTCCTTTCCACTTTCAACTTGCTTAAAGAACTATTACCTAGCTGGAATCTGCAATCTTCAAACCTCTTTCGTAGAGCTCCCTAATAAACTACATGGTTAATTGAGGGATGCTTCTCAGTTCTAAAAGAGTATAAAGGCTTAATATGGACAAATTTATGTTGTCCATAGGATCAATAATATTGGGATTGAGGTATTATTTGGGGGGTATTATATAGAAGAGCCATAACACCAGTGGTAGCTCTTCAGTGTTCAATCCAAAAGATACTGTCAGAAAAAGTTTGAATATAAGAAACATAGCAAGGTAGTGAGATTCCAACCCATGACCCGCAGTAGCATGTGTGGGTGAAGTGTCTCTACTGCATGCCATATTCTGCACACACATTCCTTACTATGTATGTGTAAACAAAAACACAGTCTGGTTGCTTCCATTCTTCAACAAGCTGTCAGCAACTGCAGCCCAAGCAGTCTCTTGTGTTAGCCCAAACCCAATTTGATATGATAATGTGTGAAACAACTAAGAAGAATGGAATTTCAGCTCATGGTTTTCCTTTCAATTCTTGTTTTTATAACAGGAACCTCGGAGTTTTAACATGTGGGGGAGGGATGAAGTATTTTTCCCAAGTGCAATTAAAAAAATAAATCAGAAATGGCTCAGCAGCAAAACAAACCAACCAGCAAAAAACCAGAATAACATGCTTCAAATACAGTGGTACCTCAACTTACGAAGCCGATCCATTCCGCGGCGCTCTTCGTAAGTCAAAACTTTCGGATGTCAAAGCATCCATTTTGCGCATGCGCGAAGCGTGATTTTGCGCTTTGTGCATGCGCAGACCACGCGTGCAGCAAAAATACTTCCGGGTTTGCCGACTTCGTAAGTCAAAACCTTCGGAAGTTGAGGCATTCGATTGTCGAGGTACCGCTGTATTGTGCTCCTTACAGCAACCTGGCTACAGTTTTGATCAACTGAAATAACAGAAGTACAGTTCTCTTATACATATATTTAAACAACTATTGCTAACTGACTAATACTTAAGAGGCAGCCACATGATTCATTCAAATAAAGCGTGTTGTGGTGGGGGTTTTGTTTTTGTAAAATTGCTTACATTTTAAATTTTGTAGCAAAAAATAATTTCACAATTCTTTTTATTTCCATTAAAATGTTTAAATTACATTCTTATATATAGGCAGCACCAAATACATTATAAAAGAAACAAAGTTAGTAGCAAAAGCTTTGTGACTGAACAAAATAGTCTTTCAACAACTTAATAAAGGACTGTTAAAGAAACCATAAAGTTCACAAAGCTTTCTGGGTCAATCTGGCAGATGTCCTACTTAGAAGAAAATTCAAGTTATTATTATAACAAAGAGTGACCTTATAAAAAAAATGTTCTAGGAATTCAAAAGATCTTTCTTCTTGAAACTATAGTCTCAGGGATAATGCAGGTATGGAACAAAATCTGAAGGCCTGGATTCTAAATAGTCCAGGCAAGAATCAGAAGGTTTTATTCCAACATGTGACAATCCGTAAAGCGATAATAGGCTTTAATATTTGTTTGTAGGTCTGAGTATTTAATAATAAAGTCTTATAAATGAACTTAGAACACAACTTTTAATTTGTTTATATAGTAACACAAATGACTTAAAAGCTACAGTATATCCTAAATCCATGTTTCATTGTTAACATGATTCAGATAATACAGGAATTTAGCCTTGCCATTCTGACTGGCCGCTCCTCAAGTTGGAGGTGTGACATGGGTCAGAGCCACAGGAACATTTGATGTGAGCAATTTAGCTTAATAAAATGAACATTCAGTCTTCCTTATTTTTACAATATTAGTAAGTTCTATCATACTTAGAACATCCCAAATTTTCCATTAATGAATTCTTGGTGACTTCCTATTTTTCCAACTGTAACCAGTACAAATTCTAGCCGATTCTCAGCTGTATAGATTGGTCCATCCATTTCCTTCAGTATGGTCAGTCTCCCCTCTCTAGAAATCCACATTACGATGTTAACCTTCCTTCTTCCAAATAGGATTGTATTTATATCCCCCACCCCATATTGTAGCTGGGGATAATTGCAATTGCAAGTGCAATGAAGGGAGAGGGAGGAATTAACTATTTCCTCCCACACACAATGAGATATCTTCCCAAAGAAAATCTCTGTCCCAACTTTTGGGACTAGAAAATGGGACTACTTGTTTTCAGACTGTTAGAATTCCAGAAGCAAAATTGGTATTCCACTTCCATCTTAAAGCAGAACAGCAGTGATTGGGTGCTGCTAAATTGTCCACATCTGGAAGCGGCCATAGTCCAAAATGGTAGTCTGCATCTACAAAGTATAAAACCTCTGTTGAAAGTATAACCTCTGCTACCATACATATTTTATAACATGAATCAAGAAAATTATTGTGAGAATTAAACATGCACATACTAGCTACTTTTAAGCACCAGTCAAAAACATTTTTCAGCCAGCCTTTTGACCTTTAACTTTTAGATATGGTGGCCTCTTTAAGTGGGTGGGATGTATTAGACTCTTTAAGCTGTATCAATGTCATTAGCATTTATTTTGTTATAGCTTTGTATGAGTTTTTGTATCATATTGTAAGTTGCTTTGAGTTGACTTTTCATTAAACCCAACATCTTATAAGTCCAATAAATAATGATGAAGATGATGATCCTCCACAGCAAACGTTTTCCTTTCATTTTCAAAAAATCAAGTCCCCGTTCAGAATTATATGTAGCTTTTGCACCAATGCACTGTTCAAACTGATGTACACATTGCTTCAGTAAATTCTCAACTATTTTTATTTGCCTATGAAAATCTAACACTTGCAATCATAACTCCCCTCAGTTTACAACTTTTACCTTCTTTGCGTACTAGCCTTTGAACCACTCCACTTTCTCTTTTCAACATTGTTTAAATATGCTTTGCAGAGGGATTTGTTACATCTCAAACATAAATCATTCATGCAATATTTATTTTGTTGGCTTCTTGTCAGTGTATGGCATAAAAACCCCTCATTTATTTCAGCATTCCTTCTGTTTTACAAAGCCACACCAGTCAGAAAGCATTATACAATTTCTGTAAAATAACTCCTAGTGATGGGAGAAGCTTGATGAATGTATTGGGCAGTGATGACAGAATGACCACTGAGCTAATTTATGGCAGATAAACTAGAAGGTTATTGAGGAAGTAATGAAGATGGTTCCAAGGCCCCTTAGGCCATTTCATGCATTTTAAGTGTACATTCCTATCCATTCTGAAGGAAATCAACCCTGAGTGTTCACTGGAAGGACAGATCCTGAAGCTAAGGCTCCAATACTTTGGCCACCTCATGAGAAGAGAAGACTCCCTGGAAAAGACCCTGATGTTGGGAATGATTGAGGGCACAAAGAGAAGGGGACGACAGAGGATGAGATGGTTGGACAGTGTTCTCAAAGCTACCAACATGAGTCTGACCAAACTGCGGGAGGCAGTAGAAGACAGGAGTGCCTGGCGTGCTCTGGTCCATGGGGTCACGAAGAGTCAGACACAACTAAACGACTAAACAACAACAACAAAAGTGTACATTTCTTTAAAAAGTAAAATATGAATTCACAAAAGTGTTTTCAAATAGGATCATGCAGAAACACACATTAATTTTTTTGTGGTTTGAATATACAGTTGGTAACAACAAAACTTGTTTTGTTACAGTGTGATCTGTGAAACAGCCCTAGAGGCAGCATCCAGCATATGTATAGTGGAGGTTGCCATGAGACATGGCCTGCTTGCGACTACTAAATATCTATCCTAAGTAGTAACTGGCAAATCACATATGGTTGGAGCAGGGAGTTACATTACATAAAGTTCTGTGGCAACTTTAATGCAATTCCTGGCTCTCCTGTGTTGTTCCACTTCAAGTATTTAGCAACTTCATTGTCTAAAAACGTGCCAGTTCAAAAAGGACTACAAGTCTCTTTCCTCAGGGAGAGGAAAATCAAGGCCCTAATGCACTCCGTGTTCATGTTATAGCTTGCTGACACTCATCCACAGCACCTGGGTACTCTACGCGTTAGCACAGCTTGCCTTCGTGAGCAGCATCTTGCTAGAGACATGTACTTAGCTGACTCATGCACTATATTTAGATCTACACTGAATACCATAGCACAGTACGCAGTTTTCAAAATCTTCACTGTGAATTTTTTAAGTGGCATGATTCTAGTGACTGATGCAATTAAAACAAATCTTATCTACATTTCTGCAAGCTTTCACACTTCATCCCATGACTATATAGTCCATTGATATGAATGCAATCATAAGGAACAAGTATTATACTCACACTTTACTCATATCGAGAAATCATAGATATAATAATACCTTTATTGTCATTGTGCAACCTGTGTACAATGAAATTAAATGAGCCTCCCTCCCCCCAAACACTCAGTGTCGTTGCACTCTGTGTACTTATAGAACAACACACCACCTCGCAAGTCAATTTCGGTATGTTATTTTCCGTTCAACAGCCTAACAGTCCACGGATAGAAGCTATTTTTAGCCTTAGAATTAGAAACAAGACATTAATTTCTTTGGATTTTATGATCAAAATAGAATATGCCATGAATACTAATATGCAACCAGTTTATATGCATTTTTGTATCTGGGTCCAATTAGAGTTTTAAA
Source organism: Zootoca vivipara (assembly GCF_963506605.1). Classification (NCBI taxonomy): domain Eukaryota; kingdom Metazoa; phylum Chordata; class Lepidosauria; order Squamata; family Lacertidae; genus Zootoca; species Zootoca vivipara. The sequence continues at coordinate 48,044,177 of NC_083277.1, forward strand.
CCCTAACTATTCAGGCCCCAAATGTCTGAAATACCGCTTCCTTCCCTACAGACCCGCTTGGTTCAAGCTGTGACACAAGGGGAGAAGGTGCTTAATTGCATGGACCTTTTTTCCTGACAGAACTGCAGCCACCATACCACCCAGCTGTTTTCACAATCACAGAGGAAAAGATAGGCAGACCTGGTACGTAGCTGGAGAAAAGCAAGAAACTAGAGAAACACCTCAACATATCTGGTTAATTCTGAAATGAGGAGCAAGGTGTTGATTGAGTGTGAAAAGCTCAGATAAGGAACAGTTGAATTACTCTAGCATGTGACCAAATAAATATTCCATTATTATCTATCTAACAGGCTAGTTATCAGAGAGACAGCAAAACTTAATAAAGGTCCAACAAACCTTTCAGATCCTCTCACCAGTTGCATTTTTCTTCAAAGACACAGTTTTGTTACAGAAGCTTTTAACAGAACCTTTTTCTTAGCATCTGCCACTGATAAGGCGACAGAGGGTTGCCTTTTATGTTTCTGAGAGCTATTCTGAGACAGAATCTAACAAATTATCTGAAGCATCAGGCATGATAGCAGGGGAATCTGACAAGAAGTTCTAAAAGAACTAATATACACAAAGAGACATACTATCTGCAGATCAAGCTGGATTTATGGACAAAATCATTTCAGTGTCAGTTGCCGATTTCAAAGTATGCGTGGCTAAGTCATAGGAAAGGATCATCTTAATCTGGAAGGTTGAGGCGTGGTGGAGGCCATCTATCAACACATAGATGTCCAAGCCAATTTTGGGATAGCATCCTTAAAGGATTCCAAGAAGAACTGGATTCTGTCTCAATGCATTTATTTTTCCCCCAAATAATATTTATTGATTTTAAAACAACAATACAAAATACAAAAAAGCAAAAAATAAAAACAAAAAGAACAAGAAAAAACAAAAACAAAATAATCTCAAATTTCATAGGCACAGGCAGAGTTGTAACGCAGGAAATGGCGCAGTTTATCTCTCCTATCTTCAGAAACAAAAATTGTGTCCAATCTGGATGCAATTTAGCATTTTAAATTCTTGTTCATGCATTTTACTTTCATATGCATTTATGAAGAGAGCATTTAGCATCCACAGTTATATATTTTGTGAACTCTTCACTTCTAACAGCTCACAACCTCAAAGTCAAAGAGATAAACACATTCCTTCCTTTTGTGACGTCATAATGGCGGCTCGCTGATCCCTCCAGGGTCCCGATTCCAGCATACAGCATACACTGTAGTCTTTTACAATGATTTTTCTTCAGATCAGCCCTTCTCCCCTTTACCCTGCCTCCGGGGGAGAATTTTTTTTTTATAATTATTTATTAAATTTTCCAAAATAAACACATTTAAAACATTATACAAGACAAACAAACACATAAACAAACATTCAAAAATACAAACATCCCAAAAAAACATGCTCCACCGAGCCTGACTTCCCTCCCTCCCCTCAAAAGGTTTTCTAATCAGTTCTTATCTCGCAGTTCCTTTGTATCTAATCTTTAGGGTCAATTCGTAGGATTTATTTCACGCCTGCAAGTGTCTTTAAACCTTTACAGTTCATTTCCATATAGTCCACAAATTTACTCCAATCCCTTAGAAACCTTGTCTCCCTCTGGTTTCGAATCCTGCTAGTCAGTCTCGCTAATTCTGCATATTCAATCATCTTTGTCTGCCAGTCTCCAATTGTCGGTAAGTCCTGGGTTTTCCATTTTTGGGCTAATAATGTCCTCGCCGCGGTTGTCGCATATAAGAAGAGGGTACTATCCTCCCTTGTTATCTCTTGGCCTATCAGTCCTAACAGAAAGGCCTCTGGTCTTTTGGGGAAAGTATATTTAAATATCTTTTTCAGTTCGTTATATATCATTTCCCAATATCCTTTAACCTTTTCACATTTCCACCACATATGATAAAAGTCCCCTTCCTTTTCATTACATTTCCAGCACATTCTGTTACTCATTCTATACATTTTCGCTAATTTCACTGGAGTTAAGTGCCATCTATACATCATCTTCCAAACATTCTCTTTCAAAGCAGTACATGCTGTAAATTTTATTGTTTGGTTCCATAATTTCAACCACGCATCATATTCAATATTATGCCCAAAATCCTTATCCCATTTTATCATTACCTCTTTCGTCAACTCATCTTTAGTATACCACTCTACCAGCAAGTTATACATTTTGGACAACAATTTCACTCTGCCCCCTAGCAACTCTGTTTGAAATTTGGACCTTCTCTCCTCAAAACCAATTTTTTTATCTTGCACAAATACATCATTAATTTGATGATATTGCAACCAACTCGTCAAATATACTTTCACCTCTTCATACGGTTTCAGTTTCCAACCTTGTTCCGATTGTCTTAGAAAATTTTCATATGTTGGTCTCTCACCTTCCATATTCACTTTTTTCACTATAATCACTTCCATTGGTGAGATCCACCATGGCGTCTTGGTCTCTAACAAGGCTTTATTTCTTTCCCATACTTCAAATAACGATCTTCTTATAACATGGTTCGTAAATCCTTTATGGGTTTTTTTCTTATCATACCATAGATATGAATGCCAACCTGCTCTGTTGTCAAATCCCTCCAAGTCCAACAAGTCCGTATTTTCCAATGTTATCCATTCTTTTATCCAACAGAGACATGACGCTTCAAAGTATAATTTCAAGTCTGGCATGGAGAATCCGCCTCTTTCGGTCTTGTCTACCAATATTTTATATTTTATTCTTGGTTTCTTCCCCTGCCAGACAAATCTTTGTAAATCTTTTTGCCATTCCTTGAATTGTCTTGTCCCCTTTATAATAGGGGGAGAATTTGGGTGCAATCTTTGGGAATTTGAAACTTCCTTTCAGTCTTCCCAGCTTCGGGTAAAGTAACTGCTTCTCACTTCACACAGTGGGGGAGATCGACTTCCATTTTTAAATCCCCTCCCGTGGCCAATTCTTTGAAATTAAAATTTTTAAAGGCCCTTTATTTTTTACTCACGGTATCCAATGTCTTCAAGGCTTTTAAATTTGGAAGAATACACCGCTCCACAGGCTGCCGGCTCGGAGCTTCACACTGCGAGGGTAGCAAAACGGCTCACAAAGGAACCCACGTCTCCACTCCGCTTGCTCTTGGGTCCCTTAATAGGGCTTACCGGGGAGCAGAGGAGATGTGCCTGGGTGCAGCTGAGTCCCCATGTCCCCAGAAAGCTCAATCTGGGCCTCTTTGGAGGGTCTGTGGTGCTTTTGCGGCTTCCCCCTCCCTCACAGCGCCAGGGAATCTCGGAACTCAAGATTCTCTCGCCGAACAGCAATGGTGGTAGACCAGAAGCTTCTGTCTCAATGCATTTATTGAGCTACCATGGGTATTCATACAGTGGCAAATATCTCTATTATTTATAAAATCGCCTATATATATTTTATTTATTTTATATACTTATGCAACATTTTTGTACAGCTTTTAGGACAACTTTTTACAAGGCTTATACATTATCTTAGAATCAACTTGTTAGTTCTTCTCCTTGGGTATTTTATTTAGAAATTAGTACTTATTTGCTTGTTTGAAAAAAATCTCGAAGTGATTCAAATTTGTTGTTGTTTAGTCATTTAGTCGTGTCCGACTCTTCATGACCCCATGGACCAGAGCACGCCAGACACTCCTGTCTTCCACTGCCTCCCACAGTTTGGTCAGACTCATGTTGGTAGCTTCGAGAACACTCTGTTATCCCCTTCTCCTTGTGCCCTCAATCTTTCCCAAGATCAGGGTCTTTTCAAAATCCAGCTTGCACTTCTGGGAGTTCTCAGTCCACATACTGCTTAAGCCTGCCTTGTAGAATTTTAAGCATAACCTTGCTAGCGTGCAAAATGAGCGCAATTGTGAGGTAGTTGGAGCATTCTTTGGCACTGCCCTTCTTTGGAATTGGGATGTAGACTGATGTAGACCGATCTTCTCCAATCCTCTGGCTACTGCTGAGTTTTCCAAACTTTCTGGCATATTGAGTGTAGCATGTTAACAGCATCATCTTTTAAAATTTTAAGTAGTTCAGCTGGAATATCATCACTTCCACTGGCCTTGTTATTTGCAGTGCTTTCTAAGGCCCATTTGACTTCACTCTCCAGGATGTCTGGCTCAAGGTCAGCAACCACACTACCTGGGGTATATGAGACCTCCATATCTTTCTGGTATAATTACTCTGTGTATTCTTGCCACCTCTTCTTGATGTCTTCTGCTTCTGTTAGGTCCTTTCCACTTTTGTCCTTTATTATGGTAATCTTTGTACAAAATCTTCCTTTCATATTTCCAATTTTCTTGAACAGATCTCTGGTTTTTCCCATTTTGTTGTTTTCCTCTATTTATTTGCATTGTTCGTTTAAAAAGACCCTCTTGTCTCTCCTTGCTATTTTTTGGAAATCTGTATTCACTTTCCTGTATCTTTCACTATCTCTCACATTTTGCTTGCCTTCTCTCCTCCGCTATTTGTAAGGCCTCATTGGACAGCCACTTTGCTTTCTTGCATTTCCTTTTCATTAGGATGGTTTTCGTTGCTGCCTCCTGTATAATGTTATGCGCCTCCATCCATAGCTCTTCAGGCACTGTCCACCAAATCTAAATCCAAATACAGAGGGACAAAAAATGTGACATTTAGATTTTGCAAGAATTCATGTATTTGCAAGGAATGCTTACAAAACCTAGATGGTTTATGAGGCAAGCTGGGGTTGTTAATGGGAAGGGATGGGGAACCTCAGGCCCAGGGGCCAAATGCAGGACTCCAGGACTCTCCATCTGATCTTTGGAACTCATGCCATACCTCTCATCGGGCCACATCCCTTACCAGTCCTTCTTTGCACCAGAGTGTTCTTGCTTAGATGGAATGTGTTACTGAGCCCTGATAAAGCTTTATGCTTGCCTGAGTGGAGTATATAGGGGGTGTGGAAGTGCATGTAGAAATCAGTCAACTGTACAAAGGGTTACTGTTCACATTTGTTGCTCTGCTCACTCTTGCCTCTTGGGTTGGGAGAACCTCCAGCCATGAAGTTGTTATGAAGAGGGCTTTCTGGTTATATGAAGCTTTTCATGCAAGATATATAACTTGATATTAAAGCCAGCTGGTTGTAGATCCAAGAATTTCAAATTAAGAGAGTGTTTGGCACTGCAATTGTTTCAAAGTTACATGCAATCTGACAATATCTCAAACTAGGTAAAGGTAAAGGGACCTCTGACCATTTGGTCCAGTTGCGGACGACTCTGGGGTTGCGGCGCTCATCTCGCATTATTGGCCGGTGTACAGCTTCCAGGTCATGTGGCCAGCATGACTAAGCCACTTATAGCCAACCAGAGCAGCGCATGGAAACGCCATTTACCTTCCCACTTGGAGCGGTACCTATTTATCTGCTTGCACTTTGAGGTGCTTTCGAACTGCTAGGTTGGCAGGAGCTGGGACCGAACAACGAGAGCTCACCCCATTGCAGGGATTCGAACCGCCGACCTTCTGATCGGCAAGCCCTAGGCTCTGTGGTTTAACCCACAGCACCACCTGCGTCCTACACATTCAAAAATACTGTCAACATCTAAAATATATAAGTGATAGTGAGTGTCCTCCTCAGCATAGCCAAATACTGTAACAAAACAAATTCATCAGAAACACTGGCATGCTCTAAAAGCAAAGACTTTAATGAGGTAGGTGTTTCGGAACAAGCCAGATGGGGTGGGTAGATGGAATGGAATGGAAAGTGCACTGGGGGGGGGGGGTTCCCTGGGAAGGACCAAGACAGCACAGCCTCCTGGCTTTCTCCAGGATATCACTTCCATGAGGCCCTTGTAGAAGCTTCTGCTAGAGTCAGAAACATCTAATTAGGGTTCCAAAATATCCTTACAGCAAATTTTTCTTATCCAGAATTGTATAAAATGACATAACCATAAATGTGTTTGTCAAGAGGTAATATAGAGATAATAACATTTTTAATGTTCTTATTTAAGTGCTTATAAAATGAAGAAATATATGATGATGTGTTATGTTCAACACCATCATTCCGCGGACACAAGCTTGCCACTAAATATTTTTAATAGGGAAAGATTTTGCAAGTAATTATTAGTGACAAGTGGATTATGAAGAAGTTGCTCAGCATGACTTTAGCATACTGCTGCTATATCGTGTCTGTTTCATTATTCTGGTTTAGCAAAAGCCTTTTTTGCCCTTGAAAGTCAAGCCATACGCTGATTGGAAACCCATGCTGGGCACAGGTGTGTGTCAGCTAGAGGCAGCAAGACCAACTGGCCTAAATAATACCTTTCCCATGCTAGCATTCCTGCTGTTGATTGGGCATAGCAAAGCTGCTTGAACATTCCCTTGAGCACAAACTCCTTGAAAACTAGGAATGAAATAATTAAACGCTCCAATTTGATGAAAAGAAATAGTGGTTTAGGGGATTAATGGGTATTAACAGAATAAATATTGCTTCAAACGGTGATTCAAACCCAAAGAAATCAGTGCAATTGAAACACATTGCAACTGAAACACACATTTCCCATAGCAAGTTGTAACTGACACATGTCCATGAAACTTAGAGGGGCAAACTACATGTTACACACAAATTTGGGACATGAAACTCCAGCAGTTTGTTGGGTTGCATTGCTTCTTTTTCTTCTTTTAAAAAGAAATGAAAAGTTGCAATGGGAGTTTGACTCCCCCCCAAAAAAAACCACCTCTTCCTCTGCCTCTCCTCCAGTTGAAATCACATCCCTTCAAATGCTGTTTTTTTGTTATTAAAAAAACAAACTGATGTTTGGATTACATACATTTGCAGGTAGCATATAGTTTGCCTTTCATAGATTTAGATGATTTATAACAATTATAATGTCTCTAAAATGAATCTTTTTGTCACCCTGCACTTGCTGTGTTTTTCTTTTAACAATGAAAGACAAGCCTTCAAAACATTTCTGAAGGCTATGTCAAAAATTATGTTTTAAAAAAATTCATGGTTTGTACTGGAAACTTTAGATAGAAAAGGGAAATAAGGACATACAAGGAGCTGAATAAGACCAGTATATGTTCAGAAGCAACATATTTATCCCTAGCATAGATGTTTATCATTAGCATAGCCAGAGGTTTACTGCTTCTGGACATGGATGTTCTATTTAGCTACTGTTGCCTATAGCCATTCATAGACCTTTTCTCCATGTAATGTTTAATCCCCCTTTGAAGCTATATAAACCAGTGCCCCTCATCCTCTGACAATGATATCCACAGATTAATTACGCATTGTGACACTGACACACACACACACACACACACACACACACACACACTGTTCTGCAAGTACTATCAATCAATTTCAATGTATGAATCCTAGCATCGAGAGGCGAGGGTTCTATATCCACTTCTCCACACCGCTCATAATTTTATAAACATATTTCTCACGTCCCTCCACAATGACCTTTTCCTCTGAACTACAGCATTAAATGCTGTAAGGAAGAGGATATAGTCACTAAAATGTTTTTACTTCCCTTTTCTGCCCCTTCTCCAGATATTTTGAGATGGTGCATCCAAAACTTGGTACAGTATTCCAAATGAATATATCCACACCATAGATGTATATAAAGGTTTTAAGACTAGGGATGGGTAAATCAATTTCAGTTTCTCCCCTACCAATCCTCATCCGAGTAGCTCTCCTCAGCCTGGTCTCTGACACCTACTCCTTCGGGGGGGGGGGGGTCCAGAGGGAGTGAAACTCACTCACAGTGCCTCCATCTTGCCAGGATTCAGACTCAATGTATATATGTAGTAGGAGTTTCTTACAATTCATTTGCCATTTCGTTGCTCATTATAGTACTTTCAAATAACCCCCAATACTCCAAATTTGCCTTTCAACTTAACCTTCTTTTTGGAAGTTTCCTCTTTTTAAATCAAATGCAATAATTTTGGAGCTTCTGGGCAACATACATGTTAAAAGTGTTGTCACTGCACCCAGCAGTTCAACAATATTAGGTACCTGTCTATTTTCAGCTGGTAATTAATTCCAGACAGGTGGAGGTGCAACACTAAATGCTTGGTTAAGACCTCAGAACCTACTTCAGGTGGAGAAAGGTATTTGCATTTTGTAGGCATTAAGGAACCCCTGGATCTACCAGCCTTGGTATACCTTATTGGCCTGAATATAAGCCACACTTTCCCCCGAAATTCCGACCATGAAAAGTTAAAGTGCAGCTTATATTTGCAACCTTACAGTATGTAGCCAGGAGTGCGGGGCAACCAGCACCAGGAGTGTGGCGAAGCAGCGCCTGCCCTGGGAGTAATCGCCTGCCCTCTCCCCCAAGGCCGGGAAGGGAGAAAGTGAGGAAGGGGAAAGGTCGCCAGCCACACAGGGCAGCAAGTGTATGCAGCCAGGAGCAGCGAGGAAGGGAGCGACTTCTATTCGGGTATTTTTTCTTTCCTCTCTTCCAATTTTAAAGGTGCTGCTTATATTTGGGCCAATACGGTAAATCCCAGGAGCCTGGATTTCTGCCTTAGTTTATTGCACTCTGAGGTTCAATTGGGTGGAGATCTAGGACTTTAATTAGGTTTGGCTACCCATGGCCCAACTTAAATCTTATGCGGCCCTCAATAGTTTTTGATGTGCTATCATCACCACCACCACCGGATGGTTTCAGATGATGAAATACGTAGAATGTGCATAACCTACAGTCCTAAATATACCTTTTTCTGTTTTCAAATGAAACAGTATTCAAAAACATATTCCAACCTGCAATGAAAAGTACTCTAAAAAGTACCAACAACTCTACCCCATTAAACTAAACATGTAGCTCATTTCCTTTGGGATGTGCCAATTGTTGGAGGTGTAAAAACATTTTCTCATTTATATTGTCTACAACATCAACAAAACTAATAAAATACCTGGATGGCAATGTATTTATTATATTTTATGATAAACCGGGGAAAATTTATTAACAGTGATACAAATTAATCTTGAAAATAACACACAAACTTGTACAAAATACATTAATGTCACTTTGACTGATGGCCAAGGGCTTCCTAGTTACAATACTGTAGATAAATTAAATTCAGTATATATAAATTCAGTATAATGAATCAGAGTAGAAAATTAATGCAATTTTAATGTTATATTTTATGCTAATGGGTCCCCAATTGTTATTATGCAAGCATTTGGAAGCCAGTGGCTTTGCTTGGACTCAAAAATATGCCGGAGTTGGAAGAAGTTTGTGAAATATTTCCCACTACAATTTTGAGGAACTGTATTTCCCCTTTCATAACCAATTCAGAAGGAGGCTTGTAGGACATATTTTAATAACACCTTTATGACAAATTTTCACTCAAATCTTAAGTACGTTATGGGGGGGGAGGAAACTTGGAGAAATTGTGTTCACAGTACAGACACAGGAAATATGATGTAGGTGAAAACACACATGTAATCATATATTGTGCATAAAATTAGTTATTTATAGGAGGGCGTTTTGTCTTTTTTAATTGTATTTAACTGCTGCATGTTAGTTTTTGTTCATGTGCACTTACCTAGAATCTCTTGAAGGACCAGTTAACAAAATGGTTTCTAATGAAGAGCATTTCTCCTTTAGGAAACATACTTCATATTCTCTAAAGTGGAGTAATCCTTCATTGGAGGACACTGCCCCTTTAGGCATGTACAACAGGATGCACCTATATTAGCCAATCTTGAAGAAACACAAAAGTAGTATTTTGCAGTATATATTCAGCTGCCACCAGCAAGGAAAAGGGAAGCGCACAAGTATTAAACACCAGGAAACTCTAAAGTTGTTTTAGAATAATGGTTTGGAGGGAGATGTGACTGCCATTTTTTGTGGCAGACCTCATGCATACCATAAAATTTTGTTCCAGTCTTATTCACACACTATAAGTTCAGATCCATCTAAAATTGGCTTAGGCAGCATGGCAGTTTCTAATCTGCTTGCTTTTTATCTGCTTGTGGGATGGGGAAATCTGTATAGACCATCCTACTTCGTTTTGCTACAGCAGAACTGTTACTTGCTCACTCATTATTCCATTTTAGCTAATTATGGGAGTGACTGCATGGTGCCCCTGTCTACAATTAAGCCCTTTCTCAAAGGCAAGCACCATATTTTAAATCATGAGTGATGTTCTCTGTCAGTGACAAATGAAAGACAGATCTACCAAACTAAACTCACTTTGCAGGGGAGAGAGAGAGAGAGAGATGTTAGCTAGCTCCATCTAGTATAAGGAGTAACTGCGGGGTAAGGAAACTATGAACACTATATTACTTTTACATTATATAAGGCAGAGTCTTGTATACAAACACACAAACACACCACACACAGAGAAAAGATGGTATACAGTTGTGTCCCTCCACTCACAGAAGGCAGTCCACTGCAAAATTTGACAGAGAATTAGCAGGTGCTTTGGAACAGCACAGGAGGTACTCTACTTGGGCTACAGGGAAAAGGGTGAATTTGCAAAAATCACCTTCCTCCCCCTTCCATTCACAGCTTCTCCTACAGCAAAGAGTCTGTTGGCAATATAGCACATTCTTTTCCTCCCCTCTTGTATCTGGTGGAGAGAATAAAAGTATGCTTTGCTTTACATTAAACAAGGAAGGGGCTCACATCGAACAAACGGCACAGCAGTACACATGAGAAGGATTTGGAAATTAATCCTTTTTAACAGTCTGTCTTACAATTACATCCTATTCGAAAGGGTCTACACTGGACTGGCAGAATGGACAAGGGAAAAGATGAGACATCATACACCAGCCTCAGTCGTGAGATGCAGGGCAATGTGTGCCTAGAGGATCCGATCGTAGGAGAACCGCAGACATCCAAATGTTAAGCACCTTTTCTTTCCCTTCTCTCTTGCATGCCATAAGCATAAGGAACATGATTCAGGATTAGACTTTCCTCTTCAACGCCGAGCAGAAGTGGTGGAAGCAGATCCAATCACTGGCTTTCTAGGGAGCTCATTCCTGAAGCCATGTTTGTTGCCCAGGAGAATGCTGCCTCACTGGCAGTTTGCTTGGGGCACACAAGGCAATCTCTAGTCCAGGCACAGTATAGGTGGGCAGGGAGAGCTCAAAAAGAGTTCCAAAATCCACACAGAGACACCATTTGAATGCCACTGCCATGCAAATCCACCAGTGGTTCCATAAACTCCCAAAGGTGTGGAAGCTACTAAAGTTGTGTAGTAATTCTCATTCATCTCAGACTAGGAATCACTTTGAAATTATAGCGCTGTGTATATTAAACACAGATGTCCAACATTGATGGGATTAAATGCAAAATTCATTTTTTTATAATAATTTTTATTGATTTTATACAAACAAAACAAACATACAATATAAAACTGTCCCTTCGTTTTCCCTCCACCCACCGGTCCACCTCTGCCACCAGTGATACCCGTGAGCTTTAAGAATCAAAGGGGTCCTTTGTAAGTTGGGTTTGGCCTCCCCCCTCCCTCCTCCCCCCACATCCCCCCCCTGCCACTGAAAGGACAGGAATGGAGGAGCTCTGAGGATTGGTTTCCCCCAGCTCTTTCATAAACATGCATAAACAAATATAAACATAACAACAATAGGGAAGAGTTTTAACTCCCCAATTCTTATTATCTTAACATTGTAATTGTGACTTCCTCGATACTCTTCCTCCTGGTTTTCCTAACAAACTCTAATTGCTTATGGCGGGTTTTCTATTCCAAATTAAAATCCTTTTCTTATAATATTAACTCAATCCTCCTCCTTTTCCATGCTGCCCTCCCACAGGCCCCCTCCTGCCACAAGAGGAACCTGTAGGGCACAGCATTTCCAAGGTTCCATTAAATCCCCTCCTCACCCCTCTGAGTACCCCCTGCCACTGAGTGTCTCAGAGTAAGGAGAGGAGAGTAGGCAGCTTTCTGCCTAAACACCTATCTTAACTTACAAAAATTTGCATCAACCTAAAAATTCTTTCCTAGGCCATTCTTATAACTCCCTCAAGAAAACACAGCTTTTTTTCTTTCTTTTTTACACTCCATCTCCTCTCCCTAAGTCTTTTCCCCCAATTGGATCAGCATTTCCGTTAACAAGCCAAGATTTCGAAAACCGTCTTTCAAAAGCCAAGACAAAAACCTTTTAACTAAAATTTTCACCCCACACCCATTCTTTCCCAAATCCATCTCCAGGCCTTTGCCCCCCCCCTGTCCCTGTCCTTCCCATCCCTCAAAAACACCACCCCACATTTTAACCCCTCCAGGATCTTCAATTCCATTGATCTTTAAATTCCTTTGCTTCTCAATTTCTTGCTCTGCTTGTTTTTCTTCCTTTTGAAATCCATGCTTTGCTTCATCCCAAACATATTTGTTATAGTCCAAGTCCTCTTTAATACTTTCATCAAATTGTTTCTCCTCACACACAGTCTCAGACTCAGCAGTCTCCAAATCCAAATTATCCTCTAAGTCCTGAACTTGGACTTCAACCTCAACTGATGGTAAATTGGGATGTTGCCGTTCCTTGTAAATGTCCTCCCATGTTTGTAGATAGTTCAGCACAGCCTCCTGGAAGGCTCGAGAGTACTTTGTTTTCATACTTCTCTTAACCGCAGACAAACAGGAGGTAGGGAACAAAGGGTGCTGGAAAATTCCTTCCTCAGACGATCGACTCCATTTTGGCTGTTCTTTTCCTTTGTTCTTTAACTCAATCACAAATCCATTCTTAATTCCAATTTAAATAGTTCTACCACATTTTCAATCAATTTTTACTGTTCACAGCAATGCAATAAATCCACCCGGTCTTTTAACAGTTTGACAGCTTTTGACAGCTGTCAAAGCGCTCTTCCCCTTAATAATGCTGTACCTCAAGGGGTACCGGACTCGGGAGCTGAGATGGTTCGAAAAGATCTTTTTTCCTCTCGGGTCCACAGTCCCAAATACTTTTTCGTCGTTCGGCTTAGGTTTATTTAAAGCGCCTCCCAGTTTTCCATTAGGAAGAGACCGACTTCCGTTTCTTTAAAGTCTCTCCTATTTTTCCAATTAATAAATTTAAAGTCCAAATCAAAATTCCACTTACTTCATGGAAACCTTTAATTTTATTCGGAAGAATCCGCCGCTTGCCGGGTCAGGACTCGGAGCTTCGCTTCTCGGAAGTAAGATATAGCCCAAAATGGCTCCCGCGGTTCCACCCCGCCGGCTCTCGATCGCTCTACTGAGCTCTCGGGCAGCGGGGGATCCGCAAAACGGAGCAGCCGCTGGGCGCGTGAGTCACCGGGTCTCTCTACCCGGTGCTTTTACGGGGAGTCCGCTCGCTCTGCGGACTTCCCCCCCCCCTCCGCGAGGCCAGGGACTTCGGCACGCGAAGTCCCTGCGTCCTTCTCTCCGCCGCGACAGACCGGAAGTCCTAAATGCAAAATTCAAAACACTGCATTTTAGGGATATTGGGTTTTTTGCTGGATTTATCTGTATGGTTATTGAATATGAATAAAGTTTGACTTACTGTTTTTATTCCTTTAATATTCTTCAACTTTTAAAATGCATTCCAGTTTGTTCAGTGAAGAGATGATAAATGTGAAGGACAAATATTCATTACCAAAAAATATTCATTATATTAAAATGAAGCTGCACATTAATTATTACCACCCACCTTCAATCTTTGATAATTAGGTAAATTACAGGAAGATGACTAAGGATTCTATTAAGCCACAAACTATGCTATAATACAAAGCGGGTACTTTATAACTTGGGAGCATATTGAATATTAGTATGAAACTTTTGAGAGTCATGGTTTTTATCAGAGCAATCGGTAATTAGAAATAATTATAGATTAAAACATCAAAGCTTGAAAGTTTGATAAAATGATTTTTAACCCAACCAGAAGTTTAGCATAGTACCATATAAAGTTCTATCGTGTTAATGAGTCCAGCTACTCTAACTGCCTATCAACATAATCTTCCTCTGTTTCTGCCAAATTTATATTTCTTCATAGGGAATTATTGTCCCCTCATTTGAGGCTGAAACTCCGCATTATGTCTGAGCATAATTGATGTGCACTATCTAGTTCTTAGGTTTGTACAGTACAATTGCCATAATCTCTAGCCATGGGCCATGCTTACTGGGCTTGATGGTAGCTGTAGTTCAGCAACATTAGGAGAGCCAAAGTTTTCCCACACCTGATCTAAAGCATTATATTTGTTACATCATTTCCTCATCCTCAGTAGACACAGATATGAGGCTTTAGTAAATAATTTACAGCAAACTGTGGGTATGAATCTAAACATCTGCCAACTCTGGGCCTATAATGACATCATTTTTTTCATTAGTGAAGTAGTGCCTTCTTTTTGTAATTACTTGAGGGCAAAAATAAATGGTGCAATTACGTGCAATCAAATTTCACCTTAGCAATAATTAACTTGGCAGTTTTGGAAACATGTGCATCCGTATAATCCAAGAAACTCTCTCTGAACATCACTGGCAATTATCGGCCATACTATCAAACTACACTCCAACCTAATTAGGGGAATGGATAGAGACAAAGACAAGAACTGCCTTCTGGCATCTGTACCAAGTTTATCTGTCACACCAAGTGTTTTCTAAAGAGGATAATTAACGTAATTTCAACCTTACCACTGGAAAAACTAGAGCATAGAAGGGAAAAATAATCCCTGAGAATATGTTTCTATTATTGTCTTTTCATACCAATTTCTATAGCTCCATAAAATTTATTATGGAATAGGTTACGTATATAACAAGGGAAGATAGCTCACTGGGAAATGAAAAAAAAGCCTCCTGTCAACAGAAAGACAGGAATTGGATAGAACCTCAACTATTTTATCTAAACCCAAGAACAATTGCCAAATTAGTCCCAAAGACCAACAGACCGGCAAGAAACAAAATGGTTCAGACAATGCTACTAATTCAAATTTTAGTTTTCCACACAGAATTAATAGTATTGTCTGAATGAATTTGTTTCAGACAATACTATTAATTCAGTTTGTAAAACTGGTACCCTATGAACACAGTTAGCCCCAAAAGCTACTGATCAAGCATGAGGAACTTTTAGTCCAACAACATATGAAAGGCCACAACTCCCATCATCCCTGACCATTTTTGTGTTATCAGGGGCTGATGGGAGTTGGACTCCAACAATATTTGGAGGTCCAGAGGTTCCCCACCCATGATCTAGGTCAGGCATCCCCAAACTGCGGCCCTCCAGATGTTTTGGCCTACAACTTCCATGATCCATAGCTAACAGGACCAGTGGTCAGGGATGATGGGAATTGTAGTCCAAAACATCTGGAGGGCCGAAGTTTGGGGATGCCTGATCTAGGTAATTTTAGATTTCTATTCCTCACATTTATTATTATTTAATTATGCTGTAATGAATACACAAGCCACCATTAGGGGAAAACCTTTCCTCCCCTAGGAATAGCAAGCGCTATGGTGGGAAGGTCGGAGAGGGAAGGTCCAAGATTGCAGTCTTGGAGGGAGGGTTAAAACCCCCAACCTAAGCCACAGTCCCATTCCGCCTTGGGCCTCTCATACCAGCAATGCAAGCCTGAACCACATGTCAAATGTTACATTCCTAGAATGGCATCAAAACTGAGCATTTCTCAAAACAAGGCAGTACTGCAAAAACAATGGAAGAGGCTTGAAAAAGAGGCTGAAGATAGGAAACGAACTTGGGGCTGGGGCTGGGGGAGTAGCCAGAATCTATTAGCTGTTTTAAATCTTCTGGGACAAGGGGGACAACATAACCTATTCTGCCTTGTTTCATCCCAACTGAGAATACGCTAGCAGACAACTTAACCCCCAAGCACCCATACTTTGCCTTGATCTTTCAGGTCCAAATCCAGATGGGGAGGATAAAGTGTCTGGACTGCAAAAGATGGCGAATGCTGCCCTGCTCCTCTTTTGAAGCATATGAGCATTTGTGCATTACTAGAGCAATCACCCTGTGAACTGACCCATGCCAGTCTGTTGCTTGTATCAGTAGCAGGTAGGATAGGTTCAAGTGTTTGGGGTGGAGGGGTGCTGCTGGTAATTCATGTAGCTGTGCTTCCAAGCACCATTGTGACTGATGATGGTGCCAATCGTGCAAACTGTCAAAGCATGTTTTAAGATGTACCAAGGAAAACTGCAGCTACTGGTTAAGGCATCAGTCCAGCTTCCAATTTTCCTGTCTTTGTGGAGTATGAGATAGCCTTGAGGGTTGGTGGCTTTCAAGTTGCCTGAATAGATGAAGAGTCATACACATATTGCAAAGGTCAGTCTTCAATGCTTTCTTATTCTAGGCAATGTCTTTGGGAGCATGAGCTCCCCACAGAAGTGAAACGGGCAAAAATATCCGAAGGAATAGATTATTATCAAAGTCAGAAACAAAAGTATGTCAGAACACACATTACAAACAGCAGACAAAGCAGAGAAGAGTACAGTCCCTAAGTAGATCTTCCTCTGGCATCCCTTGACATTTGTATTTTTGCAAGCAGACAAAGCACTGCTTCAGACACTATTAAGTAGGCTGCTGTTCTGTGTGTTTCAAACTATGTCACACTCAGGATTTCATATGAAGAGATAAATGCTTCCTAGGAAATGATGGCTCCTTCTGCACTGTAAATTCATATTATTTAAATTGCAAGAGATATGTAAAGCCGGCGTTTGTCCGCAGACAGCTTCCGGGTCATGTGGCCAGCATGACTAAGCCGCTTCTGGCGAAACCAGAGCAGCGCACGGAAACGCCATTTACCTTCCCGCCAGAGTGGTACCTATTTATCTACTTGCACTTTGACGTGCTTTCGAACTATTAGGTTGGCAGGAGCTGGGACCGAGCAACGGGAGCTCACTCTTCCTGCTGCTCTTACCCTGGCTACTAAATTCATTAACTACTCATTTAAACTACTACTTACTCATATGACAAGAAATAGAATATCAGCCTACTACCAGAACCAACCCATGCAAAAAGACAGAATGCACATATAGGTGAAAATGAAACATCCATGCAACAGTTTGCAGCCCATGCACTGACTGGCAAACAAATTAAACAGATTAAAACATAGTTAAGCATCTACAAAGGGACCTTCTATGTAAACAGAATTACTAAGAGAATTTTTTTAATATAGTGGGAAGGGGTGGAGGTTATTGACTTTAACAGAAGCTTGCAGACTAGCAGATTTTTTTTATAAAAAAATCCCTTTCACACTCCAAGCAATCCCTTATTTATAAGCTTAGCAATACTGAATACAACGCCCAGGGTTACATCAAACTTCATAATTTGTGACTGCCACACATGAGAGTCTGATATTTCTATTTCCCACATGAAATACTCAAACCCTTACCGTCAAATAATGTTTTTAAGTACCGAAGTGTGAAAAACCTGGTAATCTATACATGCACTTAAATGTCAGAGAAGGAATTTAAAATTCCAAGTTTTTGGTAACACAGAGGAATGTTCTCTGAAAGTGTAATACTGCTGCTATGCTTAATTGCTGGGATATGGGTACATACAAATACGGTAATAATTTTATTCTTTAATACAGTGCAATTGCAACTTACGAGAGGGTTGTGTTCTTGAGGACTGTGCATAAAGGGACAATCATGCAAAGTCAGAACAACCCCCAGAACCAGCCCCACTACGCAAGATTTCACAAGACCAGGGCTGCCCAGGATCTCACAGGAGTCTCCCAGAGTCCAGTAATCAAACAGAAGAGCTTAAAAGTGCTGGAAAGAGCTTTTGTGCCCCTTGTCTGGCTTACTGGGCTCTCAGATGGTCGCATGAGGGCTCTGGAGCTCCCACAAGATTTTGCAGGGCTGTCCAAGATCCAGTGTGATTTTTTGTGATCTGCATTAAGCTGTAATGCAGCATTAAGCTGCATTAAGTTGCAATCCTATTCCTAATAGAATATTCTAATATTCAGTCCTAATATTCTAGAAAAGGAAAATAACTTCCGCACAGTGAGACACCATATGACTATATGACCCTTGACTGCAGAGGTGCATTCCTTAGACGAGGATATTACATTAGGTTAGTTAACATTTCAATGCATTCAAGCACATATCCTACTCCTTTGTCATGACAAAGATTAAGGAAACTAAAAGTACACTTTTGAGGAAATCAAAGAATAACGCTGTTAATCTAGCTGTCTGTTATATATAGTCCATATAAAATATACTTTCCTTTATATAAAATAGATGAACTGAAGTTGAGAATAAGTGGATTTTATGCACCCAATAAAGACAAGGCATAAGGGAAATTAATGAAGCAGACATTTGTGTTACCATAGGGGCAAATACAAAAGACTTGAACAAGCATAAGGAAGTCAGTGGAATTACTACAAATGTTAAAGAGTCACTGAATAACCATCTATGTCAACATCTTAGTTCATGATGAGCCTAGACATAGATTATCCTAGCTAAAAATCAATGGATTTTTAAAAAAATCTATTTAGAATTTTAATACTGTAGTCAGAATTCTAAGTCATAAGTTCTGATGCATAGGATTTAGTGCTCAGAAAATGAAGAATTGTATGGCAGTTAAAATGCATCTCAGCTCCCTGAGAAGCCCTCTTCTGGGCTGAATCCAGCAGAATAAATCTCCTACTGCTCATTCCTGATAAAATGTGCGTGGGTGGTTATACTACAGCAGTGTCTCTAGCCCTCCCTTCTGGTAAATGCTTCCAGTCATTTTTCTTACACCCACACATGCTCTCTAGCTTCTCACACAGAAAATTAATGACGCCTTTTTGACATTAGAGGTATAGTAGAAATGGGACCTCTTTTTCTGTGTATGTGCTGTCTAAAACGCTTCTGCCTCTGAAGTCCTTAAAAAGTGCAGTGTAAGAACATTAATCTCCTATAGTCTTCCTAAATGCCAAGCCAAAACTTTGTCTGCTGCTGCACATATCAAGGATTTATAATGCTCTAAATCAAGGCTATTAACCTGTGCTGGCCAAAAGTGAAGATTTGGTTTTTTAAAATGTCTCTCAGTAGACAAGAGGGAATTCTTAATTTTCCCCACCATAAAATATTTAATACTGTATGCTTTTCAATTGCAGTGGTGAACCAGCAGCCCATAGACTTCATCCCTCTCCCTTTCATTATTTGGCCCACCTGGCATCCCTCAAATTTTCCAGAAGCTTCAGCAGTGGCAGTGGTACCTGAAATAAATCCAGGAGCCACATCTATCATTTAGGGAAAGTAGGCAAAGCAGTGGGTACCACTGCCATACTAGACTCAACAGAGAAGAAACTGTCTGCCCTGTGTAGCATTGTGACGGGGAAGCAAAACATTCTTCTCACTCTACACCAGTGTGGTGTAGTGGTTAAGAGCAGTAGACTCATAATCTGGTGAACCGGGTTCGCGTCTCCGCTCCTCCACATGCAGCTGCTGGGTGACCTTGGGCTAGACACACTTCTTTGAAGTCTCTCAGCCCCACTCACCTCACAGAGTGTTTGTTGTGGGGGAGGAAGGGAAAGGAGAATGTAAGCCGCTTTGAGACTCCTTCGGGTAGTGATAAAGCAGGATATCAAATCTAAACTACTCCTCCTCCTCCTCCTCTTCTTCTTCCTGCCCCCCTCGGGTCAAACATGCCTGTGTGGAAAGGAGGGCAAATATTTGCTTTGAAGGGATTTCTGCTTCCTCCCTCCTTCTGCACTTCTTCTTTTGGCCAACTGTTCTGGAAACAGGAAAACATGTTCCAATCAACTACCCAGCAATAAACAGAGCAGATTGGAACACTCCTCCTTGTTCTGTGCCACCAAGTAACTTACCAAGCACATAGCCAGTTCCCAAGCCTGGGGCAGTTCCATAGCTCTTGCAGAACCAGGGAGAAAAAAGAAAATCCCGGAGTGAGGCAGCATCCCCTCTCCAAGCAATCTCTCCTTCCCCCTGAAACGGTGCAGCAGATCGGGTTTCATGCATATGCACACTTTTCATGCACTCAGTTGCCTATTTGCGCTCTGGTCATTTCCACTTCAGCTAGTCACCACAGGCGTGTGCTCCGCCACCCCACCTCACAAGAAATAAAGTTGCTTTCTGCTTGTGGGGCAGTGAGGGAGAGGGCGGCGGCAATCGGAGGGTGTAGAAACTCTCAGATCCTGCCCAAGGAATAAAACTAATGTGAGCAAGCGAGGGACGGGCAGGTGGTGATGAGCACTCCCCATGTGACGGTTCTGCTGGCCCAGAAGAAGAAAGCCAAAGAGGGTGAGTGGGGGTGGCGAGACAATTGGGGCGACCATGCAGTGCCTGGCCTCCTCGTGACAGTGGCAGCAAGCCGGCACACAGAAGCAGTTTCCAGCATTCTTGCATAATTGAAGGTAATAAGTAAACAATACTGTTTTTGTACAATGTCAGATTGCTTTTGAATGGGAAGCAAAAATATTGCCACAATGCTAGTTTTGTTATAAGGTAAAGGACCCCTGACCATTAGGTCCATCCAGTCGTGACCAACTCTGGGGTTGCGCGCTCATCTCGCATTATTGGCCGAGGGAGCCGGCGTATAGCTTCCAGGTCATGTGGCCAGCATGACAAAGCCGCTTCTGGCAAACCAGAGCAGCACATGGAAACACCGTTTACCTTCCCACTGTAGTGGTTCCTATTTATCTACTTGCATTTTGATGTGCTTTCAAACTGCTAGGTTGGCAGGAGCTGGGACCAAGCAACGGGAGCTCACCCCGTCACAGGGATTCAAACCGCCGACCTTCTGATCAGCAAGCCCTAGGCTCAGTGGTTTAACCACAGCGCCTCCTGGGTCCCAGTTTTGTTATAGACATGAGCATTTCCTACCCTGAATGTACTTCTGTTAGAAAAACCAAAGTGCAATAATTGAAATGGCAACCTCTTTCTTTTTACAATTTTCACCAGCTTAGAAAGTTCATGCTGACATATTGGATTGTGTCAGCCTTCAGCTTCCATTACATTTGACAGGCTTATTTCTGTGTATTATGTTTGCAGAAAAGATGA
The DNA here is from genome assembly GCF_963506605.1 of Zootoca vivipara. NCBI lineage: Eukaryota > Metazoa > Chordata > Lepidosauria > Squamata > Lacertidae > Zootoca > Zootoca vivipara. The sequence goes on from NC_083277.1 coordinate 48,065,117, forward strand.
TAGATGACCTTATAAAATCAGAAATGTGGATAGAGAGCATTGGGTTTGCTTTTATTATACATGGGAAGACCGGTCGCACAGGACCATTATGTCCAACACACCGTTAGAGCAACACAAGATGGGACAGATCAATTGTAAAACTACTTGCTGGCCTCAAAATGCCCATCTGTTTCTTAACTGTTAAACTTTAAATGTATTGCTTTTAATACCGACTGGGACAAATAATGTTAAGTGGGTACTTGTGCCATGTATGTGTATCCTTTCCCAACACTGCAATTTTTATTCCACTTATTTTGTCCAAAGATTAGGTACATTATATAATCACATCAAGGCTGCTATATAAATTAGGCTGAAATTTAATAACATGGATCCAAACGTATCTAATAAAAGCAACAATATTTTATGTTGGTTAATGAGAGCCAATGTGGTATCGTGGGTAGAATGTTGGACTTGTACTAGGGATAGCTGGATTCCCATTCCAATTGCTTTCTTCCCTATCGTTCTGCTTTAACTTAAGAAAAATCAGACATTCCTCTACAGGTGAAGTGACTGTATCATGTAAGCATCACACAACTCCTTCCTAATGAAGCCATTTTTCTGCTCTATCAATGCTCTATCAGGGTTATTACAAATGTTTTGAAGGCAAATGCTTCAAGCGCCTGGTATTAGATAATAGTCAAGAAAAGGTGCTAGAAGGAGCCAAATCATGACTATGAGTAATACTTCCCACAATGTCACACTCCACTCAGACTACCTTCAATTTATTGTTTTCCTTGTCAATGATTCAAATGAAGCCATTAAACATTCAACTTTTAGAAGTTGTAGGTTAGCACTTCAATATACAGTACTATTAACAGTTTTAGAGATCCTGAGGACACAAGGCCCTGTTTATTTTTCTGTCTGGGTAGTACCTCAAGAGATTTACTGCAAGCAGCTCTCAAAAATGATAAAGTCGTTTTCTAAAACTCAGCTTTCTGTGGATGATTGATTTCTTGAATGCGGCAGGAGTGAAGAAGACAGAGACAAGTAAGATCCATAACAAATCTCTCTCTTTTGACAAAGTCAAAAGGTAGAGGCGACATCATTAAAACTTCCACAGGAAAGCTCCACAACTTGAATTGTTTTGCCAAGGATCAACTTTCAAACTTCACAAGAGGCAAAAATGAACTTCCAATACCTTCATGATGAAGGGAAGCTTAACAAATCTTAATATCACATTATGTCCAACAACTAATAGCTATAGGAAGCTAAGCCATGGTTTGGCTTAGCATTATGTCCAAATCCTGGCTTACGGTTTGCGTTCCCCCAAACAAATCACAAGCTGTAAGCTTAAAGAGGCAGTGGTTAGAGTGTTGGACTACCACATTGGAAACCAAATACAGTGGTACCTCGGTTTAAGTACACAATTGGTTCCAGAAGTCTGTACTTAACCTGAAGCGTACTTAACCTGAAGCAAACTTTCCCATGGAAAGTAATGGAAAGTGGATTAATCCGTTCCAGACAGGTCCACGGAGTACTTAAACTGAAAGTACTCAAACCGAAGCGTACTTAAACCGAGGTATGACTGTACCTGCTCAGCCATGAAGCTTACTGGGTGACCTTGGGCTAGCCACCATATCTCATAGCCTAAATTTTGTGAGAGTAAAATGAAGAGGGAGAGAACCATGGGTGGCACTTTGAGCTCCTTGGAGGAAAGGTAGGATAAAGATGTAACAATAAACAAACAAAGGAAAACCTTGTTTACAGCTTGTTTCGAGGGAGACAAACCATGAGCTCACACTAGCATAAGAACCTGCTTGATCTGCACAATGGTCCATCTAGTTCAGCATCCTGTTCCCACAGTGGCCAACCAGATCCTTACAGGAAGCCCACAAGCAGGACCCAAGTGCATGCAAGAGCACTCTCCTCCCCACAGTTTCCAGCAATCATTCAGAAACATACAGCCTCCAACCATGGGTGCAGAGCACAGCCATCATGGGCAGTAATCACTGATAGCCTTTAAGTCCATGAATCTATACGATCCTATTTTAAAGCCATCCAACTTGGTGGCCATCACTGTCTCCTGTAACAGCTAGTTCCATAGTTTAATTATGCACTGATGAAGAAGTGCTGTCTGTCCCGAATCCACCAACATTCAGCTTCATTGCCTTACCATATGCTCTAGTGTTATGCAAGAGAGAGAGAAATTCCTATCCACTTTCTCCATACCATGCATAATTTTATATACTTCTATCATGTCACCTCTTTCTTGTCTTTTCTCTAAACTAAATAACCATGAATATTCCCATCAGGGCTGGCTCTAAGGCAAGGCTGGGTGGCGCAGGGCGCCAGGGGGGCGCCGCGTGTCTGTGCCCGCCCGCCAGCCATGGTGGGAAACGGGGCGAGGGGGGGCGCCGGAGCGATCTTTGCACCACGACGCCAGATATGCTTAAGACGGCCCTGATTCCCATCTTTCTTCTTAGGAAAGTTGTTCCATCCCCTTTATTATTTTGGTTGCCCTTTTTGAACATTGTCCATATCCATAATATCCTTTCTGAGGTAAGGGGGCGAGAAGTGTACACAGTGCTCCAAATGGGGTCACACCATGTATTATGATAGTGGCGGTATTATTTTCACTGCCTTTCCTAATGATCCCTAGCAAGAAATTCACCTTTTTCATAGCTGTCACACACTGGGTCCACAACCCCAAGGTCTTCTTCCTGGTCAGTCACTGCCGCTTCAGAACCCATGACCACGTATGTGATTCCCCCCCCCATCGCCCTTACATGTATCACTTTATCTGAATTAAATAATACATTATTTCACCACAACAGTACTTGCATAATAAGAATACAGTGGTACCTCTACTTACGAATTTAATGCGTTCCGAATGCACATTTGTAAGTCGAAAAAAATTGTAAGTCAAATCCCATAGGAATGCATTGGGAGAAAAAAATCATAACCCTATCTAAAAATTCATAAGTAGAAAAAATCCCATCTAAACTGCATCCAAGATGGCGGACGGAGCTCCATTCGTAAGTAGAAACTTTCGTAAGTAGAGTTAATCGTAAGTAGAGGTACCACTGTATCAGTTCCACCATGGTTGGTAGGAGTCAGTAGGAGTACAGATACAGACATGAATCCACTACTCTGGGCCTTCCCAGCTGTTTGTTAGGGTTGCTCTCAAAGACATCACATGAGGGTTGCATATGTAATACAGTGGGCATGCATTTGCCATGAAAAATGTTGTGAGTGTACATGACAGCATGGAGATAACGCATTATCACCAATTAGTGTCTACAGAACAGGCTGCTGTTAAATTGCACAAAAGCGGGGGCCAGTACCAAGAACTAGGAACCCTTATTAGGCAAGACAGTTGGTTTGGTTTGAATATTTTTATGCTGTTTTCCAACAACCAAGGTGAGCTCAAAGCAGCTCACAACAACAATAAAGCATTAACAAATACAGAGAGCACTTCCTAATTGAGGGCGGAAATATACAATAAGTACAATAAATGAATCAAAACAATAAAATTACAATAAATGAACCAAAAGAGTACAAATCACAAAATATGAGCCCATCAATCCTCTTCACTTGAATGACTGTTTGCTATCGCATCTAAGACACCTGTCATCAAGTGCATCACCTGTTGGGTAACAGCTACTCTAGGCAAGCTAAATTGAAGAGGTCACCCCTGCTACAGCAAACCTGGACAGGTAAAAGAAACACCCACAGCATTCTATAGTACAATCAGAACTATCATACCCTCCAACATTCCTCATATGAAAATAGGAGCCATTTCTCACTCCCCCCCCTAATTGACCCTCAACCCCCCATTTTTTGTGTCCCTGCCTCCAAAGCATTTCCTATCAGAAGAAGAGCAAGTGGCTCCACCAATACATCAATGGGAACACAGCACACACACTATCCACCGTACTGAGAAAAACCTTTATTCCTTGTTTTGTTTTATTCTTTGATAGTTACAAAAAGAAACACATACCCCAATAAATAAATTTTAGAAAGGTGCAAGGTTAGATGTCAATACACCTTGTGCTCCATTCCCTCCTTCTTCCCGCCCTGCGTGGCCCTGCCATCTGCCCCTCGGAGCTGGTGTATCACACAGGGCTGGGCCCCGGCAGCTGCTATGAGCTGCCCAATGGGGAAGAGGCCACAGGATGCTCCCTCACAACAGCCACCCTCACCACCACTTGGGGAAAGTGCTGGCTCATCCCCATCCCCTGTTTGGTGGCAGCAACACTGGTGTGGGAAATAGGGACATTCTGGGATCAAATCAGAAGCCGCAATGGCTTTCATAATTCTGGGACTGCCACTGGAAAATCAGGACACTTGGAGGATATGAACTATTCACTTAATTTGAAATTTTATCTGAAAACAGCATGCACCGATTTATTTAGTCACCTCCATTTTCCAGTTTGAATCGAAGCACTAACGTTTTACAATTATTTTTAGACTGTCAGAAATCAACCTTGTGCTTTAGAGAAAATACTATTAATCAAGTATTTAAACAGGAAACAATAAAATAATTAAAGAAATTCACTCTCTATATCACTAGTTTCAATGCAAGACTGTCCACAAAGTAATTCCCTTTTCCCAAGACAAGGTCAGAGAGTCTAGACTGTTGTGAGCCATAAGATGATGGTGAGTACACAACCCCAAAATAGCTTGCAGGGGTAATAATTTAAAATGAAACCACTTAATAATAATAAATTAATAAATTTTATTTATACCCTGCCCTTCCCAGCCAAGACCAAGCTCAGGGCAGCTAACACCAAAAATAACACTTAGAAGAGTACGCACACATTTTGCTTCAGAAATTTCTAGTTGGTCTGGAGGGCAAAGAAACAATTAAGGAGAAAGGGCCGAGTCATCAAAGGAAGCAAAGACCTTCAGGTGGCTGAATGTGGTAAAAGTGAAGGAGTGATATATAAAGGTGTGCAAAGGTATACATGGATATAGCTATTGTTTATGACTAGCCATATTCTGATAAACCGGGGGGGGGGGGTATTATCAAGGCCTTTTAAAAAGAAGCAAAAACTCAATAGTACTCAAATGCTTGACTGAAGTACTCTGTATTTCTGGAGATTCTCAATGAAGCTTGATGGATCTTGTTCAAAATCAATATTCATTTATAATGACATCATACTGGCTCTCTTTAACCACTGCAAATTGGATTTGCCCAGGCTGTTCTGTTGCAGTTGGGAATTTAACTGACTGTACAATGTTGTTTCTCTATGCGCTAATATTGGGCTGTAATATTTTACCTATTAAAATATTAAAAGTTTATTGTAATGAAATCATTTTATAATTTCCATAGCGAATGAAGTGAGAGCAAGTGTACATGCCCCTTGAAAATAGATAGCAAAGATTAAAGCAAGTTGCTCTGCCTCAGATCCATTAAGGTACTTACATAGAGAGCATTTAACAACAGGAAAATGAGTATGGTCAATACAGGACCTCAATCAACGAGTAAAACAAGGTATGGTTTCTAAAATACATTTTACTTGCTCTCATAATCAGCAAAATTATGCCTGGCATGCTCTGGTCCATAGGGTCACGAAGAGTCGGACACAACTAAACGGCTAAACAACAACACAGGGACGTAGCCAGGATCAAAATTAGGGGGGGCAAGGGGCGGGGCCAAGGCACAGGGTGAGGGGCCACAGTGGGGCAAGGAAAGCCATGGTCGTTCAGGGCCAAGGGGGCGCCAGGATCAGCCCGAAATCGGGCTGCTCCAACCCCTCCTCCCCCTCCGCAATCGGCAGGGGCAAGGGGGCGTCAGGATCAGCCCAAAAATGGGCTGCTCCGACCCCCTCCTCCCCCTCCGCAATCGGCAGGGGCGAGGGGGCGCCAGGATCAGCCCGAAATCGGGCTGCTCCGACCCCCTCCTCCCCCTCCGCAATCGGCAGGGGGCACCAGGATCAGCCCGAAATTGGGCTGCTCCAACCCCCTCCTCCCCCTCCGCGATCAGCAGGGGGCGCCAGGATCCCCTCAAAATTGGGCTGTTCCGATCCCCTCCTCCCCCTCCGCGATCACCGGGGCGGGTGGAGGGAAAGCTGGCTTTCCCTCCACCCACCCCACAGCCAGCCAGGGAGAAGGGAGACAGCACCGGGCGGCGGCGGACAGCGAGGCAGGCTGGCCACCAGAGGCCCTGCTTCTAGGGGGGCAACTGCCCCTTCCTGCCCCCCTGCCTACGCCCATGCAACAACAATCAGCAATATGCAGTTTCCCAGTCAGAGCTACTTCTTTTCTTCTTCCCACAGCCAGCTGCCTCAATTATTCTGCCAGTTCTTTACCCCTTTCCATGATTTAAACTATTCTATCAGGACTAAGAGACAGTTGTCTTTGGCATGCCCTTCCGGGACACTTGGGCCATGGCATCTGCCTAAGTGTGCTGCATGGTTGACAGTAGGCCTGATCATGGTGACAGCAACCTGCAGCCTTCAATCATGTGGATAATCCCAGTGTTAACGCCCCACCACAGGTCTAGGCTTAATCACACCATCAGAGGCTACAGACTCCTGCTTCTACCTCACCATGCTTAGTTTTATGTTACAAAAATAACCTTTAATATGTGCATGCATGGGGGCATGCGCGCACACACTGTCATTTACATTAAACAAAAATCAATGTCAAATGCATTTGTCATTGTTTCTTAACTGTTGCTTTGTTGAGGTCTATATGACCCCAATACATTTAAATATATATTTAAATTAAATTACTACTGCATTTGCAAACACAGGAGTCAAGCTGAACTGCAGTCCTTTTAAGACCCTAATCTAAGGATATTTGCCAGAATTTATTTAACTTTAGGAAGCAATTGCCTGCAGTATTACAGGAATGTTACACGTCGTAATGCTACTGCAGTCAGTCAAAATCACAATGCCCAGATTTTAAACACCTTGCAGATATTAACAATAATCACTTAAATCACATATACACTAGTGGAGGGGGGCAGGGAACCCATCATTGTAGAGGTCTGTACTGTATTTATTTTCTTCCAAGAGGTGAGGTGTTCTAGAAGAAAGCATTGGAAATTTATGGTACTTGCTTTAACTACAAATATACAAACCAAATGGAAGATGGCAGGATCCCCAAGAACATACTCTACGGGGAGCTGGCTTCAGGCACTAGGCCTGTTTCCAGACTAACTCTGTGTTCCAAGCAGGTGCTGTAACTCTCCAATGGCTTAACTTTACCCCCAACTTTACTTCCATTGTCTCCTGAGACAGAGGGATACCAACGAGAAGCATAGCATAAGTGGAGGTATAGAAATATCAGACAGCTGAACCCCAGGGTCATCCGCGACTGGACCTAATGGTCAGGGGTACCTTTACCTTTACCTTACTTCCTGCTAGAGAACGTAGGTACAATTCAGTAGGAGCCCAATAGACAGCCAGGGACATGGCTTCCATGCATTTCTGCTGTGCACACTATAAGGAGCTCTATCACACTGGGCTTGCAATATCTGTGCAAGCTCACAGGAAGCTGCGTGTGCCAGAAGGCCAGAATGACAATGACGTTACTATACAACACATGTCTTCTAGAGTGCTTGATTTTACAACGCTTCAAAACTGCAGCCAGCAATTAAACCAAATCTCTCTGCAGAAATTTGAAAGGACCAAATGTGAAGAATTCAGATTATTTCAAGCCAATGACAGCGGCTATCTACACTGCATCAATTCTGCAATGTTTTCTACACAACCATTATGTAAAGTAGCAGCTTACTTCTAGCATAAAATCCTGTCAATCATAATGCTCTGTGAAATTACATATATGCACATCCATCAAAAGTTTGATGGATTCATGCCTCCAAGGGATTAAATGTTAAAGAAGTGATTTAATAATCTGAAAAGGTATGTTTAAATTATAAAGCAATTATCCATTTGCACCTAATCCATCTTGCCGCTTCCAGAAATAATATTCATGTTCTACAACCTCAATCTACTAAAGCACCAACAAAAAATTAGGAAGTTTTCACTATACACCAGAATTACTATCTTGCACCCAAAAAGCAAAACTGCTTATAAGATATAATATAATCAAGCTCTATATACAGGATTCTCATTCAAATTTATTTTTTAAAAAATTCCTTCAGTAGCACCTTAAAGACCAACTAAGTTTTTATTTTGGTATGAGCTTTCGTGTGAAAGCTCATACCAAAATAAAAACTTAGTTGGTCTTTAAGGTGCTACTGAAGGAATTTTTTTATTTTACTTCGACCCAGACCAACACCTGTAATTTGGTTACCTACCTGTAACCAAATTTATTTTTGTTATTTATTTTTCTGTTTATTTGCTCTGCTCACAATACTTCAGAAAATAATTGTTTTACATGTGCTTTATTTGATATTTAAACCTTGGAAGGAAATGCAACCTTTGTTATAGAATGTCTTGTCTTTAAAAAAATGCAGCATAATTTCTTTTTTTATTAAGCTCCTACAACCGTAATGTTAATGTTGTTTTCCAAATAATGTTGCACAGTGGTTGGAAGCCTGAATGTATTTTAATACAATATAATATAAATAAAATCATGTTTTATGCAGCAAAATGAGAGTGCTAATAATGCCATTAGAATGTTAATAATAACAACAGAAAGTTTTCTGTAACCTTTTTTGTTGCTAAATAAGAAAATGGCTATATTGATCTTTAAAAAACAACAACTGGCTTGACAGTAGTATATAAATTAAATAAGTAACATTTTGACTAAACAAGCAAACTACACTAGAAGCTGAAGCCTGAACCTTTCAACCCAACGGTCACATTAGTTACCTGGTTTGTCCTCTAACCTTTTCAGACCCAGAACCCACTTTTAACCAAAACAAGCATTTGGGCACCCATTTCTTAAGTCTTTTTGAACATACCTGCATGGCAGTAGTGCTCCTGTTGCAATCTTCCTTGGATTTGGCTGCAACCCATTAGTGCAGGGCTCCCAAACTAAGGCCCGAGGGCCAGATGCGGCCCAATCGCCTTCTAAATCCGGCCAGCGGACAGTCCGGGAATCAGCATGTTTTTACATGAGTAGAATGTGTCCTTTTATTTAAAATGCATCTCTGGATTATTTGTGGGGCATAGGAATTTGTTCTTTTTTTTTCAAAATATAGTCCGCCGCCCCGCCCCGCCCCCAATGTCTGAGCGACAGTGGACACCGGCCCCCTGCTGAAAAAGTTTGCTGACCCCTGCATTTGTGGGTCCAGTCAAGACTTAAGTGTTCTAGCTTACTATGTAGCCTAATTGGATTCATCTGCTGCTATTGCAATTCCTTATTACTCAACATTTTCATCACCTCATTTACCATTATAACATTGGGCCTTCAGTTGCCCACTACTGCTATTATGGAGAAACACATAGACTAGAAGTACTGAAAAGGAAAAGTCACCCAGGCAACTATCTGCAAGTTTTGCCTACTAATAGTAAGGCCTACCCTGCAGATGGGCCAGTGTGCTGCAGCTTCTGGAACACAAACGAGGAAACCCCAGGGGTAGGGGTTTGCCCAGACTGGCTATACCTAGTTCTAGGTGCTAGGAAGAGCTTTGCTCTGGCTCATCCTAGAATAAAGATTTGCAGGGGTAGGAGTTTAGCTTCAAGACAACAAACCTCTCAACTGTACTGCCCAAATTTAGGCCTATAAAACTTGAGAAAATTAGTTAAACCCAATTCCAAAGTTGATGCTAAACATTTTCTTTTTTCCCCCTTTGCTTTCGCTTCTGAATATGAATCTTAAAAAGAAAGCTGTGTGGTTGAATCTCAATGTACAATCCATCTAGTACATTAGCTATAGCTCAGTCAGTAGAGCATGAGACTCTTAATCTCAGGATTGTGGGCCTGCACTGGTCAAAAGATTCCTGCAATGCAGGGGGTTGGACCAGATGACCCTCGTAGTACCTTCCAACTCTACAGTTATGATTGTATGATTCTATCTATGTATATATAATTAAGCAAGACATTAATGTTTGTAGAAATACCGGTATCAATATGGGCATGATGCATTGATTGGAAAGACAATTTTGATTAATAATAATCATGGTGCCGTGCCAGTATGCTGAAATCTATTCTAAATTAGTTTATTAGAAACACACATTTATATACAACAGTGACCATTCAAGATAAAAAACAGTCCAATTTTTACTTCCTTAAGCTCTCATCCCGTTACTGCATCCTTTTGGTGACCATTGACATCATTACTTTAGAATACCCACAACCAATTTTCACATGGTAGCAAGAATGAAGCAAATTTCCATTTGCACAGTTTAAATAATTCTGGTGACCACATACCATAATTATCCTGTTTCTTCCTGCACCTATAATCAGATTGATAAAGTATGAGCAGCAAAATTCATACTTTTATAACATAGCAAGTACTACTCCCAGCTATTTGTCAACATAAAGTATGTGTATAGTTAGGCACTTACTTCTTTTAAAAAAAGGAAAAGGAAACTTGTTCCAAAATACTGACTAGAATAAAGTAGGATGGAAATGGAGAAAAACCAAACTGCATTACCAAACTGTTCTTTCCAGACTCTTCATGGGAGGAAGCAGAAACACAAGGTGTGAAGAAGCACAAACCTCTGTCAGTTGTGGTACACTGACTAGAATTATGTAATAAGCTGAGGTAGAATTGGGATATGGGCTGCTGATATCACAAATACTCTCAAAGCAAATGAACAGTAAATCCTCTGTAGTTCTTAGGAACAGCAGATCTAGGGGTAGAAGTATTTTCTGAAGGGAACCAGCCTCAGGTGGAGTAGAAAAGCTCTTGATACCCACACACACACCTGCCTCTTTACCTATGGAATATTATGCTGACAGACTTGCTCCAGAGCAAGTAGTCAAACCTAGTGCTTGAGTGATACCACCCCTGTAGATGTACCCCACACTACTTGTACTGGCAGATAAGCCATACCTGGTGTGGATTCTCTCTTTTATGCAACACTTATAAGAACAGAAATCATCTAAGGGTTTTTACCCGGTAAATCTAGATGTAAGTGCTTTAGAAGTAGCAGACCTCTTATCGCATCAATGGGATAAGAATACTGTAGTAGATTCACAGACCAGGATACCCAAGTCTAAGAAACAAATTTTGAATGCAAGATAAAATATGGTAGTTCTGACCTTGTAACATAAATGTTCCTACTGCTTTATCTAGATATGCACACAAAGAGGCTTCACCAGGAGCTAATGTTGTTAAACAAACCACTTGTAGCTGCTGTCTTATTCTAACCCAAAGAGAAAAGATTGTAGTAAATTAAAATATAGTTTCTTCTTATTTGATCCATATGGTCAAACAAACTGATCCTCATTTACGTTTACAGTACTATGAAAATATATTTCCTAATGAGACATATGCATTCCATGCAATATGCAATTTCATTTCTCTGTTACAAATCTAGCAAATCTTCATCAGTTTTTCTGCAAACAGAACCTCTGCCTTTAAAAAAGCCTTCCAAATAAAGAGCTTAAAATAGAATAACTCAGAAACATAAAACAGACATATTTAACAGAGGGACACCACAGCTGACATTTCCTAAACCACAATTATCATCTAGATCTGGAACAGAGTGTTCCTTTAACCAAATGTTGGTGAACTATAATACTATGATTGCCGTAAAATGAAAATCCAGTGTACCTTGGAATCTATTGTAATAGAGAGATGAATTTTAAGAGATTTTGAAAATGGAAAAACATGAATAGCAGGAGGCAATACTCAAAGGTACATAAGCATCACTAGTCTGGTGGGGAAATGCACATACTTTTTTTGCTGCACAGAAACCAAAGGAATATGCCACCTTGGGAAATGTCTGACAGTTGCTGTCACTGAATACCCGGGATTTGGTTTACGAGTTAGTCTATCTGACCAAGGCCCCTCTAAGCCTAGCATTTCATTTTCAACAGGCAGCCATTCAAACATCTTTGGAACATCTTAAGGAAGGCACGAAGGATCTCCTTTTATTTGTCCCTAGCATTTAGTACTCCAAATGCTACTGGCATGAAAGCTCCATTTAACTATCATGGCTAATAGCCATAAATAGTCCTGGTTTTTAATTTATTCATGCTTATAAACCGGTTGCTATCACCACATCTTGTGGTAGCACATTTTCCTTTAAATTCACACTATCATTTTGAATTAAAAAGTAAGATTTCTTGCTGTGAGCTGTATTAGTTCTATCATTTGCACATAATACCAGACAGGGGAAACCAAGACAAGATAATCTAAATCAAATACTGTACTGTACTAAACCATTAACTGTTTTTGCTTTAATTTCCACAATAACCATATTACACAGTGCAGGTAGATAGATAACGAAAGATGGGAACAGTTGTATGTTCAGTGCTTATCACTGGTTTAAAACCTCTTAATTTTCATGCACACCACAAGCATCCAAAGTAGCAGGAATGTTAGTGTATTGCAGCAAAACAGCGCTGTGATCCTATGCATGTTTAATCCGATGTATACCCCACTGAATTTAAAGAGCACAAAGGCATAATCCTAACCATCTACTCAGAAGTAAGTCCTATTGAATTCAATGGAGCATACTCCCAGGTAAGTAGGATTAGAATTGCAGCCTTACTACCAGGTAATTGTGTATAATCCTATTCACGCTTACTAGGAAACAAAGACCACCATGCACAGTGGACATTATTTCCAAGTGGACATGCATATGCATAGCACTGGATTATCATGGTACTGTAAAGACTAAGACATTTATTGAAACATATGCTTTTGTGGTCTAGAGTGGACACATAAACATGGCTGTCAGGTACACAGTAAAGGCATGATATTTAAAATGTTGTACAAAGCAACCCTTTGTGTTATAACACGCATCCCCAAACTGCGGCCCTCGAGATGTTTTGGCCTACAACTCCCATGCTCCCTAGCTAACAGGACCAGTGGTCAGGGATGATGGGAATTGTAGTCCAAAACATCTGGAGGGCCGAAGTTTGGGGATGCCTGTGTTATAATCTGCAGCACATTTTACCTCATAGCCAACACTGTAGAAACATTCTTTCCTTTAAAAAAAATACTTATTACAAATCCTTATATTCCACTGAGCTCCCAATCATCTCTCATTTAGATAACTGATCAGATCCACACCTGTCAGCTTCAGTAATGGTGCAGCCATCAGGTACTCACAGATCATTCCCCAAGTTCACTATGTAAATATTTTCCAGAGCCTCAAGGAAAACAGTCAAGCACCAAAATCAGATAACTGAAAACTTCTTGATACTTTACATCCAAGTTGGTTATTTTTTGCTGTTATAAGACCTCACCTTTTCACATCCCTTTTGTAAACTGAGGTTTAATATCTTGTCAAAACAATGAAATTGCTTTCACACAGGATACATGCCAGTGATCTAGCAGTCACTGCGGTATTCATATTTGGTGGAAACAACTATGATAAATAGGACGAAAATCCAAACACTCCAGATCTGTTGAACTTACCCTCATCTATTTGGAATAAATCTGATAAAAGCTGATTAAACAGCTTGTCTCCATTCAAATACAGAGCACGTTCACAATATTTAGGCAAATTGTGCATAGTGGTTTTAAAACTTATATTTGGGAACACACCAGTCTCACACACCTTGTCTCATGGGTTCCATCTCTGGTGTGACTAAACACCACAGATACATTTGCAGGGTTTAATGAACACTTCCTGGCTTCAGCCCCTGCGAAAACCTTGCATGGAATCTGTACACAAAGGCCGCCATGGGTGATGGTACTGGTGTAAATTCACCGAGGTGTGTTGCGTGCTGGGAAGCTGCAGTCAGCTGGAACCTCCCAGCACATGTACTCCCAGCCAAATATGCACATGCATAATAGCGGCACGTGACAATCTACAGGCAGGTCCGTTGGCTTCCCCCCCCCCACCCTGAAGGTTGGGTTTTGTTTTTTGTTTCTTTTGCATACGGAGTAAAGCTGGAAGGTGACCCTTTCTCTGCCATTTCAGCACACAGGCAGCCCACCTTTTCTATGCCCTGTTGCTGCCATTCCACCTCAACACAGCGGCATTAGGGTCGTCGTCCCCCCCCCCCGTCTTCCCTGCAGCCCAGTGGGCGCCCATGCAGCTTGACAAGCGCTCCTTCAAAGCCTACGGGCTTTTCTCCAGTGCACTAAGGCATGGCGGTAGCGCATACTAGGGCTTGCCATTTTTTCCCGCCTTCTGCTACTCCGAACCGGGTGGGGTGAGGAGAGGCACCAATCCGGACACTTTGCAGCTGGGGGTGGCGGGGTGGGGTAGCGGGGTTGTTGAGGGAAGGAAAGAGCACCTTACCAGTCCGTGTGAGGCTCATCGATGACCAGGAGCAGCTTGAACTTTTTGGCTGCCGCCGGGGAGGACGAGCCCGCGTCCACCAAGCCAGCCGAGGCTGCCGTCTGCTTCACAGCATTGGAGAGCGAGCTGAAGAAGCTGCTGCCCACCGACTGCTGCTGCTGGGGCGGCGGCTGCTGCTGCTGCTGGGGCGCCGCCGCCGCCGCTGCCGCCGGCTGAGGCTGCCTGCGCTCCGAGGCCGGGGAAGCCGAGGCCGAGGACGACGAGGAACCAGGCGCCGGCGCCGCCGCCGCCGCTGCTGCTGGCGGGGGAGGTTGCTGTGGCTCCGGCCGCTGCAGGTCGGTCATGTAGCCATTGGGCAGGTTGGCGATGAAGCTGCTGTCCGAAAGCCTGCGCCGCAGAAAGTTCATCATTTGGCCGCCACGAAGGAGAAGAGGATACTGGCAGTAGGGACGGCGAGGCAGGAGGCGCTGGGAGGAACAAAGCCTGGCAGGCTGCTGGGCGCTCGGCACGCCGCCGCCGCCTCGCTGGGTCGCTCAGAGGAGGGAAAGGGCTGCCTGCCTCTCGCTTGCACAGCGCTGGAGCCGTCGGCTGCTACTGCTACTGCTGCTGCTTCTGCGCTCGTCCCGCCCTCCGGTCTCTAGGTGGCAGCCGCCCAAGCCCGCTGCTTCTGCTGTGAATGTGAGCAGGCAGAGCAGCGGAGGACGCCCAGCCCTAGCCGCTTCACTGGCGAGATGAAAGGGGGACCCTCCGACAAGGCGGCGGCGCTCGTGGGCTCAGCGCCGACTAGCGCTCATTTCGGCGGGAAAGCCCTTCGCAGTCCCGGTCTCCCCCGCCCCGCCTCGCCTCGCCTCCCCTCCGGACACGGGAAAATCCTCTTCAAAACAACCCCTCCCATCACCTGTGCTTTACCTCAGGGAGAGATGGTTTCCTACGGAAAGCTTCCTTTGCAACGGGGGGGGGGACCTCCCCGCAAGAAAAACTACGGGGGGTTTCTCATCAGACTGCTTCGACCTCCCTCCAGCCATTTGGTAAGGAAAGTCCTTCACACCAGTCAAGCTTCACTGCAGAGCATTTACTGCCATGAGAAGTGGACGTTCTCGGGTACATTTTTTTGACATGTGGCACCATAAGCATGAGGCAGGGCCGGCCCACCCACAAGGCAAAGTGCTGCGACCACCTCAGGCGGTAGGATCCACAGGTGCAGCATATCCCACTAAAGATCTTTATTGCCTACTTGTTCCTAGTGTACATCTTCACTCACTCCTTCTTCCATGGTAGGGAGGGGGGCACCATTTTGCGGTTTGCCTCAGGCGCTAAAACGTCTTTGGCTGGCCCTGTTCTGTCATGTAACTCTACTTTCGTAACAGTGCCCTTTCATGAAGAAGAAGAGACTCCAATGTTATTTAATGGTGTCATTTTTAAATACGGTAGTACAGCTAGCGCAGAGGTGGCCCAGCGAAACAGGAAGGTGATACCTCACCTGGTTGCTGCCACTCCACAAAAGAACCTCCCAAATCTGGGGTTGCATGGCTTCCCTCTTTTGCGCCGGTTCCAGTGGTGGCCCGCCACAACCACAGGAGAAGCAAGGATGACGCTTATCGGCCCACCTCATTGCCAGAAAACTGAGAAGTGGCAGCAGCATGTTCTCACAAGAGCTCACCAGGTCACCGCTGCCACTAGTTTTCCAGCAGCCAGTGGGGCGCCCATGGGGATTACCACCCCAATGGGGTTTTGCTGCCTGAGGCAGCTGCCTGCTTCAGTGTGTCTCATGGGTGAGACTTGAAATAGTGCTTTTCTGTACAGTATGTGTATGTGCATGGGCAATCACTTTTAAATGATAGGCTGCTGCTCACTAAGGAAAAAGAATGAGAGAACAGGAGGACATGGAAGGGGCAAAGTGCATTTTCCTCAAGTTGATGGCTAATTCAACAACTTATCTCCATAATTGAAGGGTTGGTCATGTTGCCATAGCAGCAGCCAAGTGTTGGTGCTCTCCAACAGGGGGTGGGCATTTCCCCCACTTATTCACCTGACTAGATACAACATCATTTTGTAAGCAGAACAATAGGTTTGTGTGAGAGACTGAGTGGCAATGGGAGCTGACAAGACACAGGCTTTTCTTGCTTTGTGATGAATTCAAAACTGGTTTTGTAGCCCCCCCCCCACACACACACACCAGAAGCCTAATAAGGAGACAAGGTCTGTTGGAGTGTTAATGCTGTGCCCCCTTTCCCCTGCTTAGGGGAGATAGATAGATCTGTAAATTAAATTGTATATCCTAAAGACACCTTTGACCTTCATTCCAATGAAACTGGTTAAATGCTGGAACCCCTGGAGTCTTTTGCCACTCAGAAATTGGGATGCAAACAACAATATGATAAATCATCAAGTTTTGTTTGCTAAAAATTAGTAGCCATTGCTAATGTGGGGATAAAACAGTTCATACACAGTTAAGGTGACCGAGTATAGCATAAAAATGGACATAGCAAAATTGCCTGCCACAATTTGAAAGATAATTTTATGCCAGAGTAATATGTGAGCCATTAAAGCAAACATAGCAACCATTTATTATTTAGGCTGCACAATAACACAGTTCTTTGTATGAAATATTTAGCTCCACCAGATGCCAAATGAATGGTTTTTTTGTTTGTTTTCACTCAAGAATTACATTTCAAATGTTCAGATATCTGTAAGGAAAGAATATAAATAGCAATATGACACAGGTTTAAATAGTGAAAACTGTAAATCCCAACTATCACTATGTTCCTATTGTTAGATTCCTAGCTGAGGGTACCAGAATCCCATTCTTAACTATATATTCCTGGTCAAAATTGAGAACTTGGCAAAGGAATGACTGTGAGACTGCAGTGTGAAGGCATCTGCAGCCAAGTACTGTGCTGGGGGAGTTGGGGGATTGCTGGTTATATATGACATAGTGAATGGACATTGCAACACAGCGAGCCAAGATGACCAAGCACTTTGCTACTGCAAGGACACAATATCAAATCCAAGGAGACAAACCTATTTAAAAAGGCTGGATAAACAGAAAATGTGGGGTTACTTGATGCATTTTAAGCCATAATTTATAATTACGTTTTCACAGTTTTCCAGTCCACTATTCTTATTTTTCCTTCTTGAAAACCTTGCTTACCTGATCCATAAGGGTAGCCATATAATAACTGGGAGCAGGTCTTCCAGGACTGGCAGCCAAGATAGATACACCTGGATATCAAGAAAATGTTCAAGAGAAGAAGCAGCAGCAAAAACTATGGTTATACACAATGAAAATAACTTTTTGGCGCAAAAATACTTTACAGGCCACATAACGTTCACTGGACATTTGTTGATGCTACACAGTGTGAAGTAAATATGCTTTTCCTAAAACAGCATGTCAGCTATCAATGTCTATAGACCCATTTGATCATGATGCAGTACCAGCCAGACTACAAACAACTAGCTCTGCATGTAATTAAAATGACTACAGGAAGAATTTTAACGCAATTACCATATGGTGAGTCGGACACGACTAATCGACTAAACAACAACAAATGTGAATCCACCCAGAGAGCCAATCAGAATCAATCAGTCTAGGATTCTGTATGGAGGTGTATATTCCTTGCAATTCACTTTCAGGTTGATCAGTCACCATCAACAACTCTATTAGTAGTTCTGAGGGTAGAGAACTGGTCTCCAGCTGACATTTTACTCCAGCGATCACTGACAGTCTAACTACTCCTACACACTGACTCAATATATTTTCTCAACCTGAGTATTGCGGTATTTAGGTATACATCCCCATATATGGGAAGGGCTGAATACATTCTGTGCATGTAACAGCAAAAACCAGGTTCAACCCCAGTATCTCCAGGTAGAAAAGAGCAGTACTATCGTTTACAGCCTGGGGAGCCACTGCAAATCAGTGTAGGTAGGGCAATGCTGAGCTAGATGGACCAGTAGTATGACTCCATATAAGGCAGGTTTTCTAAGGCCAGAAACAATATTACCAAACATTAATTCCAGCTATGGAGGACAACAGTTTGGATTATTGTTGCTGTTAGTTCTGAAGAAGGGCTTTCTAAATAGGTAAATGCTAGCCTACTTCAAAGAACAAGCATTTCCTTCACAATAAGAGCACTGGAAATACTTTGCAGGATTATTCCAATGTGTACATAATAAGCCGTTAAGAAGGCCATATATATTTGGATATACATTGATATACATTAATTAAATGGATGTGACTGAAGCTCACTAATTTCAATGGCTCTACTCTGTATAGACCTGAATTGCACACAATCAACATTTTCTAGTAATTTGTTTTCTGATTTTTAATTTAATATAGGAGTAATAGAAAATATAATGATATTATTAATAAATATCCTATTTTAAATTATTATTTAAATATTTTTACCTTTTTATATTGTTTTATTTTTTATTTTTTTATTTTTTGTTTTGCTGTTTTGTCATTTGCCACCCTGGACTCTTTCGGGAGAAAGGGCAGGATAGAAATTTAATAAATAAATCATATTAATATTTATTCTATTTTAGAAGATAATAGGCACAACTAAAGAAATAGAAACATATCTTTTTATGTAATTGGGTGCTGTCCATGGTGCTACACAGTGGAACATAATGTTTCTTTTTCATTTGTTCTGAAGCTACAGTGCTGATGTTGGCTTAATACAGGCATAGGCAAACTCGGCCCTCCAGATGTTTTGGGGCTACAATTCCCATCATCTCTGACCACTGGTCCTGTTAGCTAGGGATGATGGGAGTTGTAGTCCCAAAACATCTGGAGGGCCAAGTTTGCCTATGCCTGGCTTAATAGTATAAAAGTCAACACTGTGGTGTTTTATGATGCTTTTAACCACATCCTGAAAGCTAATAAGGCCACTAGTTGCAGTGTTGTACCCTTTATGCTGGCCAAACTAAGACAGTTATACTCCCCATGTATCTTTCTTTAAAAATGTATTGTCTTTCCTAGTCAAAGTAGCTTGTATTGTAATTTTTCATGTGTATGTAACATCACATTTAGGGATCTCTCTTTCACTTGGTAAATCCTATTTTGATGAGTTTCTTAAGTTTTAATCAAGCATCTCCAAATGGTAGTAAATAAGATTGCAATGTAAATACTCCTTTTGGGCTACATTAAAAAAATGTTCAGTGATAGCACACCACAAGTGTATGGAAAATGTACAACTGATTACATTTTCTGTTAAAGTAAATTATTCCAGCAATTTCTTAAGTTTGGGGTTGTCAAACTTACATAGCCAAATTAGTACCTTTACTCAATTAGCACCATCCACACAAGGGTAGTACAAGGTATGGAAGATCCAAAGGATTACAGATGTACAATAAAAAAAAATTAGGGGGGAATCCTGAGAAGAGGGGAAGAGCCCAAAGAATATTAAGCATTTTGTCAGATACAATGAAAAGGCGCACTCTACACTGCAACATTTTGTGATAGATTCATTGTATGATAATCCCCAAAGGTTTGGATTTCAATTGCACATAGCAAGAGGTAACTCTCTGCTCACATAAAACTGCAGAGTACATAGCAATGTACCAAATGAGAGCTAATCACATGGTTTAAAACTCATTCAAGCTTGTTTTGTGCATTAATTTGTTATCTGAATTAATGGATTCATCATAATGATTTGACAACAAAATTAGGTGCACACAAGTTCTAATTAATTGTTGTTTTAGTTTGCACAAAATAATAATGGACTGTAAAATTTAGATAAGTCACAATATGGTTGCAAGTAAACAAAGAATTTGAAAGGACCATCTTATCAGATACCAGCCCAGCCAAGCAGTTTTTTTTTCCATCTGAGGATCTCCTTTGAGTACTTTCACCACTGGAAATAAAATAGGTGGCAGCTGTAAAAAGAGCTTTTCTGATGGTGATGCCATGCAAGTAGAAGTTCTAACGGAGGCTTAACGGTACCTACTTTATTGTCATTCCCAGTGCAAAATAAATAGGTTCACATTTTCCTAGTCTTTTAACATAACTTTAATGTTGTTAAGCCCTTTTATGCTGTTGTCAACTTCTGTTTTTACTGGCAGATTTGCTGTATTTTGGTTTCTCTACTATTATTGTTGTTGTTATATGGATGTTTTGTAGCATTTTTTATTTTGTTTGTAAACCAAATGCCAATTGACATTGAAGGTGTGGGTTATACATTTTAGAAATAAATTACAGGTGTATCCTAACCAATGCTCTCAGAAATAAGTCCTCTTTAATTCATTGGTAAGTTGCCTTAGTGAGTTAAGTGGACCGCTTGCATTGGCACAGAATGTTTGTGCCTCTATGGGTGCACTTCTGTTATCAATATAGTTGATAATACCAAAATCAACTACTTTCCTTCCCAACAAACAGGGAGAAAAAATTAGGGGCCTGCATTTAATCCACGCACCCATACACAGTTGGGAGCATTGTCAAAGCAGGCTCAGACAACCATTCAGCACTACAAATACAAATCCAGGATTGGAATCTCTGTGTGTGTGTGTGTGTGTGTGTGTGAGAGAGAGAGAGAGAGAGAGAGAGAGAAATCCTGTGTTTTGCACCTTTTATACTTTGCTTTATAATCTGGCAATGGTCCACAGAGCTCTGTTTCTGCCTCATAGATTACACCAAAATATACTATTGCAGAGCTCTCCAAACTTTTCTTGTTGGTGCCACACTCTTTAGACATACAGCATTTCACAACACAGTAATTCAGTTTTGCATCATTTCATGACAGAGTAATTCAGTTTTACTATTAAACGAGAGGTTAAATTAACCCCTTTCCAGCCCTGGGAGGAGTGTGGGAAGCACTTGCACGACATAACTACACACTGCAGTCGACACACTTAAGAGTCACAACACACAGTTTGGAAAGTTCTGTTCTATTGGTTCACAAATGTTTTACATACAATGGATATGTATTAGTTTCCCAAACGCTGAACTTTCCACAGTGCCAGATGATATATCAGCCAAGGGCTTCCTGTTTCCGGCGGTGAGAAACGGCTGACTCCCATACTATTGGACCTCAGCCGTGCCGATAATTCAGGGCTGATATGGGAGTAATTAGCCCTGGTAGACTCCCCAGGGTGGGGGAGGACTGTCTTGTAGACCTGCAGATTGTCCAAGATTGTCAGCTTGCATCGAGGTGCAAGCGGCAGGACACTGGGTCCCATAGCACGACATGGCTGGCACTCTCTGAGGCCACTCTCATAGCCAGAAATATATGTTAAAATAATTAGATTTGGACAATAAACAGACATAGTCTGGACCGAAGAAGACTGAAAAAAAAACCCTACAGAATTGCACAGTCCCTGGTGTTTAAGCTCAGACTTCAAAGAGATTCTCATCATGGTATTTGGATTACGGAGGTGATTGGTACGTTCTTCTTTTCTTTTCAACACCTACAATTGTTTTTCTACGCCAAGCCTCATTAAGAAACCTAATGTTTTTTGAAAAGTACAGATGGACTTCTTTTTATAATCAAGTATTCAATTGCGCAGCTTTACGCAGACTTGAAAGACGATAAAGATAAAAGAAGAAACAAAATGGCACTTGTTAATATGACGCAGCACAGAAAAATGAGAGTTCCTCCCTTTTCCGAGGGAAGTGGGAGATGCTTGTTGGCTGGCTTTGTAGTCACTTGAGGCAATAATTTGGGATAACAGTGCATCTGTTTGCAGAATTTCTTCATTATGAGCAAGGGAGAAGGCTAAATGAATGTCTAGCAGCCCCCCTTCTAGGGCCCAGAAGGGGGGATTGTGTGGTCTCCAAAAGCTGATTGATTGCCAAATGACTTACATCTGTGGAATACAGTTCATTTACATTACAATATTGCAAACAGTATGCTTAACAATCTTCAAGCTTCAGGCTTGGACAACAGCCCGGATTGAAATAACTTAACAACATGAGAGTTGCTGTTTCATTAAACTCTAAATGATAGACTTGGACAACAGCTCGGATTGGAAGATTGGAATGAAGTTAGGAAAAGCTGCACTGGCAAATAGACAGTTGGAAAAATACATATTTACAAATAAAGCTGTATTCCAATGGATGAAAGGATATATGATTTCTGACATGATTGAGAATCGCATAGCCAGGGACAGAGAACTTTAAAGCGATAAGATCGGAATGTAGAAAATATGAGAACAACAGAAGAAGGCAGGAACGAAGATATTGGAGATATACTTCAAGAGGTCCAGACTATGGGAAGCCCATAAAAATTAATAATTAATAATTTGGACTGTAATTTGAGTTTCTTTAGTTTATTGTTTTTAATTGGATTATGATTATGGATATGTTAATTGGCAGTTTTTATTGTAAAATTAATAAAAGTGATTTAAAAATGATTTTAAAAAAGATGATGGATCAGCCAAAAGCCATGAAATGGTAAGCTAGATATTGGCAATACAAAGAGGTCCTTTTGCTCTTTGGGGTTGCTAACAAATCTCACTTGTTGCATATATTAATATCACTGATGATAATGATGGGATTTGTGAGTTTTATTTATTCCTATGGTTCTAGAAGCTGAACTAATGCCATTTTAAACAGGAAAAAAATTTATTTCCATATAAATGTTAGCAGATGCACTGTTCTTTTAAAAATTATGGAGATTATTTTAGGAGGAAAGAAAACCCTTAAGGCAGCCACATCTCTCAAAGTCTCAAAAATATTTAAGATTCAAGAAGATGAATATATTCCCTATGTATTTTTCTTCTCTGTCGCATTAGAGGCTTGGAAAATTGAATAGCTGAACGAGGATGCTGCTTATAAGACTGAATGCAAAGAGATATTACAATGATTAGTTTCTCAAATGCAAAACAGCGAGGAATTAAGAGCTCATCAATACCCATTGTTGATTGCTTCCCAACAGAGGCCTGGCTGAGTTTCAATTATAACAACATAGTTTAAGTTCAAACTGCAAGAGATACAATGCATTCTCCTTTTGTGCTCGGAGAAATGGGGAGATAATACTCTTCCTATTATTTGCCATTTCTTTTTCCAGTTCACCCATAAGAATTTTCCCACTTCTGTAATTTCTTCTTCATAGAAAACTAAACATTTATATTTTATTTCCCAACCACCAAATTCCTTACTTACATCATGTGTCTTTTCAACTACTGTAATCTCCCAGGCAAGAGCTAGTCTAGTGTGATGTGCTTTTCTGTGTGCCCCAGGAAAACTAAAAGAATTATCTCAATAGGTCATCTCATTCATTAGTAGTAGGTCTTGAAGGATTCAGAGTGAGATTCATTTGGCATCCTGTATTTAAACCTATCCATTCTGAAGGAAATCAGCCCTGAGTGCTCCCTGGAAGGACAGATCGTGAAGCTGAGGCTCCAATACTTTGGCCACCTCATGAGAAGAGAAGAATCCTTGGAAAAGACCCTGATGTTGGGAAAGATTGAGGGCACTAGGAGAAGGGGACGTCAGAGGACAAGATGGTTGGACAGTGTTCTCGAAGCTACGAACATGAGTTTGACCAAACTGCGGGAGGCAGTGCAAGACAGGAGTGCCTGGCGTGCTATGGTCCATGGGGTCACGAAGAGTCGGACACGACTAAACGACTAAACAACAACAACAACAAATTTAAACCTCAACTGGTCTTAGATCACATATAAGTCTAAAGACAGGAGGTCCTCTAGTGTCTCAATGCAAGGAAATCTGCGACACCATGGTAAGACAGTTGTTACAGCACCAAGGACAGGTCCTGCTCTAGCAATGGCTGAAAGTGAACTGAGGTCTTTTTAGCCTCTGCCTCCAATCCAACCCAACTCTCCTATCCTTTGCTTCCATGTGGAGAACTAGAGCCTCTTAAAAGGTTCATAGTGTGAATGGAGATGTGTCTTCACATCTGTCTTGTCACGCAGATGGAAGATAAGGCTATCAACAGCTACAAGCCATGAAGGCTGTGTTCTCCTTCCACTGTAAGAGGCATTGTGCCTTTGAATACCAGTTGCTGGAAATCAAAGGTGGACAGTGCTATTTTGCTCATGTTTGGCTTGCAGGTTTTCCATTGGCGTCTGGTCAGCCACTCTAAGAATAGGATGCTGGACCAGATGGGCCACTGGCCTGACCCAAAGGGCTCATCTTATATTCTTAAAACCCCAACAATTATCTGGGCAACTGTATGAGGTTATTCTCCATATGTGAGCAACACTGTGCTACAGCACCTGCCTCTGAATCAATGTCCTTAAATGTTAAGATAAAATTTTCAATTCATTATAGTCTGTTTTAAATTTCATACATTATTTTTTCACCACAATTTCCCCCTCATGCATTATACTCCACAAAAACTCTAAAGTGAATAGAAGCACATTGAGTTTATTCAAATGCCAGATTACTTTTTTCAATAAGCCTTTTATTTTCTCCTGGGTCATTTCCTCTGATGCTTTGCTTCTGCATTACTTAATAATTTTCTTTCAATTTTAAAAAGTAATTTGACTTGCTTGTGGGTCTTTCTGCAAAGAAAATGTATTTTTTCTGAACAATAAATATGAAGAATATTATCAGACCTTTATTTTAAACAATATTACTTATCAAAGCAAAAAAATAAAGGCAAAGTGTATCGGGAACTGTATTTAAATGCTGTTTCCTATTAGGTAGCTACCTATTATGTAATTTCCATTGGCTAAGTACCAATTACATTCTTAACTACTTAATTCACCCAATTTTAGGCATGGCTATATATGCTTATTATATTTCCAGAAGAAGACAGCAGGTGTTAAGGGTCTAATTTCTGAACTGTACAGTTTTTACCAGTGGAAGTTTAAATGCATACAATACATACATACATACATACATACATACATACATACATACATACAGTGGTACCTTGGTTCTCGAATGGCTTAGTTGTCGAACAAATTGGCTCCTGAATGCCACAAACCCGGAAGCGAGTGTTCTGGTTTGTTAACGTTTTTTTTGGAAGCTGAACGTCTGACGCAGCTTCTGTTTGAGTGCAGAAAGCTCCTGCAGCCGTGCCTTGGTTTTCGAACGGTTTCGAGGGTTGAACGGATTAAGTTCAAGAACCAAGGTACCACTGTACATACATACCGGTACATAATTTTATTTGTATGCTGCCTTTCTATAGTTCAAACCATGCTCAAGATGGCTTACAATATGAAAAATGCATAACTACAACAAAAGTAGCCATAAACAATAAATGAAATGTAAAAAAATGTGCGAACATATAGTAAAGGTTTGTTGTCTATGCAAGCATTTGAATGATCTTGGAGAATGGACCAACAGAATTTTTGCTTTAACCGAGATGCGCCAAGAGAAAATAATGTATTAGATGTTGAATATAGAAAATCTTATTGAGTTATGTACATTTGAGTTAAAACATAGATTATATATCAGGTACTGACAGGAAGTCCAATGGGGGATAGGGGTAGGAGGGAGGGGAAAAGAAGCAGGGATGAAAAGGGAGAAGGGTTTTCTTTTGATTCGGCTTTTTTTTAATTTGGCTTTTTTTTAAAATGAAGATTATTGTTGTTATGGAATACTATGTAAGTTTTTCTTTGCGTTATATTGTGTTTTGAAATAAATAAAATGCTTTAAAAAAAGATTCTAGGCCTTGGGTCAATTTCTGCAGGTACTTTTTCTCCCAGTTACCATGTTTTCAATTCCACAAATGCTATGTAAAGATGGAACTAGATGGTGGCAACAGCTTCTGATGACTTGGAATGTTATGTTTGTCCAAAAGTACACAATTGGTGTAAGATATAGTTGCCTGACAAAATATTCTTCTTAACAAATGCTTCTGTTTATGACTTTTAACATATGGGCAGATAGGCTCTTTATCACTTATTTCAGAATTAATGCTAATATTATTGTGTTGTTTTGTTTCTTGTACTAATTTGAACAAGGAGAATGTGTAATGAACATATCCTAATTATTTTTTAAAATCCGCTTATTCAGAAGCCTTCTTCCAAAGTTCTGATATAAAATTAACCTACATTAAAAAGAGTCTGGAATACTATTGTCATCCAGGTGCAAATCATTAAGACAGACTTCAGAATGCTTTGGGTTTTTCCTGGAATGATTACAGTAGTTAAGGCTATGCACAACCATGCTAATCAGGGGTCTGATAAAATGGACTAAATCCAGCTCTTTTCTTTCCATCCTGACAGACCGATTGATGCTACCACTAATTTTCTGGAATATTATTGCACAGCCCCAGCTACTGGATTGGGTGAGTGGGAAATAAGTTAACTTTGTCTACAGCACACAGGTTTCCTCATCCAGCTTTAGTACATGCATGTTCTCTAGCTAGATTGGGTTAATGATTTGTACTTGGACAATGTAAGTGTGACATCACATTTCAATCAATGCACCTTACAACTTTGCTACCTTCAACTTTCCTTTTGATTTGTGACATATGTTATTAACAGCTGAACAAAGAACTGTAGTCATACAGTATTAAGTACATGTGAAAGAACCTTTCACAATTATACCTTCACCATTTTGCATGACTATCTTTCTGGATTTGCCATGGAGCCACTCTGGCTGTAGCAATAATTTCTTTTGGAAAAGGAACAGAGAAATTTACTGCTGCTCTAGTTCCTAGAACGCATGAAGGAGTTGAAACTGAATAGCTAAACAGAATTGCACATGATTAACTTCAAGGATACTTAGTTATGTCATTGTAAGCAAAAAATGAATGTTTAAAAGGCATAATGAGGAGTTGATTAACAGATGGCCAAGGGTATATCTGCATTCATAAAAATAGATCACCACAACCATTACTCATGGTATACTTGTTTCAGTGACTACTATAACTGCAGATTATATTAACCCTTGTGTTCCAGACAACCATGAAAGAAGAGAGTAATATTTATAAAAGGGAAAATAATAATCCCATTTCTTGAACATTAGATGAATTTTTAGATAACATAAATAGCTTCCAATCAGAAATATTAAAGGTCACCTAGAGAAAATGAGTAAAATTCAGCTTAGAGTTTACAAATAATAAACACTCTAAATACTGCTGCTAAGGTCTGGCACTGTCAATTATGCATTAGCTCAATGCAAGTGATTATTGATTCCTGTAACTATATGTACTAGAAAGACTGCAACATCTTAAGAAGAATATTTTGCCAAACCATATTATACCATTTCTATGGCCACTGTAGGAGGCAATTCTAGACTCCACTATTGGAGACATAATTCTAAACTAAATGTGCCCCTTCTCTAATCCAGCAAGGCAGTTCCTCTTAATTTCCTCTAGCAAGGACTCTGGAGTAGTAACACTGAAGTCAATTAAGACATACTGGAACATTACTGCAAATATAGCCAGACAGATCTGACACAGGCAAATGCCTTACACTCTTACAATATCTCAAGGGGGAATCAACACAGATGATTCCTACACTTCAAATGTACACTCTGGTTGCAAATCTTAACATCTGTAGCTTGAATAGGAAGACTAGGCATATAACGTTACCGTAATATTTATTATTTTCAAAACCGTAATACTTATTCTTAATATTTTTATGGCATATGTTATTTCAGTGATCCTTACAACACATTTGGACACCTCTCAAAATATTGTTGCCAAACTCAGTACAAGTGTTCCTGATGTATGGGTGGGGTCTACACTGATGTTTGGGTGCCAGGCACCATGTTGAATCAAGATGGACCAAAATATCACTTGGGTGTGACTTGGCCCATTTTTTTTTACATAGATTCAGCCACCTTTCAAAATACCATCACCAAACCTGGGACAAGGGTTTTCGGGGGCAGCAGCAGTCTTTGCTGATGTTTGGACATTGGAAATCATTTTGAATCAAGATGCTAGACCGAAAAGTGACTTTAGGTTGACTTTATATTTGATGTGGTGGGTGTAAATTTACAAACTGAACTATCCATTTAAAAAAATCACACTATTTTTTGGTTTCTAAAACTACCCAGGCAGCGCTGGGCACTCCTTGCTGGTTGTTTATAAATGCAACACACAATTATCCCAGTTCAGATCATTTTAGTCACATCTAAGTCCTGTTGAAATCAATGGGCCTTCATTACAAAGGACTAACAAAAATCCCTTTGATTTCAGCAGCACTGATATATAATTAATTTTGTCTGGATTGATCACTGAGCATCTAGTTCTGAAGACTGTACATTTCCTTTTCTAAATAAGAAAACCATCTGACAACTCAATCCTAGCACACCAATAAACACCTGGCATACAGTACTGTTCACTAAAAGAATATTGCACATCCAAAAACCTTGGAGTATGAAAATTTCTTGATTTGGCATAATAGTAATGCTTCCTGATAGGCTGCTCTGAGAAGGCTATTATATAGTTTAAAGTCTGCTTTGATGGTCAAACTATATGCCACATGTACAGGCCATTCATGAGAAATCAAGCATTAAAGCATGCAATCTTTTTTAATATATACATTAAATCAATTGTAAAGGTAAAGGGACCCCTGACCATTAGGTCCAGTCGTGACCGACTCTGGGGTTGCGCGCTCATCTCGCATTATTGACCGAGGGAGCCGGCGTATAGCTTCCAGGTCATGTGGCCAGCATGACAAAGCCGCTTCTGGCAAACCAGAGCAGCACATGGAAACGCCATTTACCTTCCCGCTGTAGCGGTTCCTATTTATCTACTTGCATTTTGACGTGCTTTCGAACTGCTAGGTTGGCAGGAGCTGGGACCAAGCAACGGGAGCTCACCCCGTCACAGGGATTCGAACCGCCGACCTTCTCATCAGCAAGCCCTTGGCTCAGTGGTTTAACCACAGCGCCACCTGGGTCCCTAAATCAATTGTAGGGGACTACAAATCAATTGTAGGGGACTACAAATTTCATCAAAGCAGAGGTGCGTATGGAGGGGAGGTTAACCATTTCCCTCTGTACTGTTTCCCGATCTTTAACAACCCACAAATCTTTTAATCCCAATAACTAGTATACCATGAGCTGATGGTTTCCATCTTCCCAGGCTGGCCTTAAAGAAAAGGATGGGGAAAACCATTCACACTCTGGGTGAAGACCAGATTTAGAGCTTTAGAAGCTATAACCAGTAAATATAATCCATGCAAGAAGTATAATCTGCTTTTGAATTACACATCATTCTTAAGCCACATTGAGGTTTTAAATGTCAGTTTCAATACACAGGAAGTAAAGTGAATTGTAGCTTGCATTATATAAGATATGTGCTTCCTAAGTCACTTTCTGTTACAGCATGAACACAATAAATTCACAAAAGCATGTTCTGACAGATGGTTCCCTGTTTCCACAACTTCAGGCAATTTAAATCCTGTAAATAGAAGCATGGCTATAAGAAGCAGCATCGTGTGTGCTCTGAATATTTGGATTGCAAAATCTGTCACATTCTTCACAAGAGCCTATGCATAATATGTACCACATCAGGATTTCCTCAGCTGTCAAGTGTCATTCTACTGTACAAACCTATTAAAAATAATGCAAAGTATGTAGTGCCGCCCTCTGAATGCTCATAAAGGGCAACAGCTTCACCTATGGGTACACCACACTTAGTATTACTAAACATTCAAACATTTCTAAGTGTTATAATACTAAAGAACTATATTAATATTTATTGCTTATTTTAGTTCTAACCATCAGGTATATGCTACACATGTCATAAAAGCCATAGGCCTTGAAAGCTATTTTTGAAGATAGGTACAGATATGTTGAGTGAGGAAAGGCTAAAGCAATAATTTCCTTATTGAATAATAAATATTTCTGTCTGGGTCTTTGGGATACAAAGGGTGGCAGCTTACATGATTAAGGTGAGCAGGGCCCCACTCTCCTCAATCCAACTCGTGTTTCAACACGTGGTTCTTGATTTTGCAAGCACCCTTGATTGAATGCTGGCAACATCTCTAGCCCAGCATAGGCTCATAGTTGAACATGTAAAAATCTAGATCTGGAGGATTTGCTCTCTAGCCCTGAGCCTTTGAAGCCAATACTGGGGTGGAATGGTAAGTGTAGCAGGCAGAAGGCCAGGCTCCCAGTAATTATGACAGTTGTAGCCAATCCAAAGGTATCCTAGCATCATGTTAAGAATGTAAGAAGAACCCCAATGGGTCAGGCCAATGAGCCATCTAGCCCAGCATCCTGTTCACACAGAGGCCAACTAGTTGAGATGCCCACAAGAAGGCTTGGGGGGGCACTCTCCTCCACTTGTGAGTCCCAGCAACTGGCATTCAGAGATATTCTGCCTCTAACAGTAAGGACCCCTGACCATTAGGTCCAGTCATGACCGACTCTGGGGTTGCGCGCTCATCTCGCATTGTTGGCCGAGGGAGCCGGCGTATAGCTTCCAGGTCATGTGGCCAGCATGACAAAGCCGCTTCTGGCAAACCAGAGCAGCACATGGAAACGCCGTTTACGTTCCCGCTGTAGCGGTTCCTATTTATCTACTTGCATTTTGACGTGCTTTCGAACTGCTAGGTTGGCAGGAGCTGGGACCAAGCAACGGGAGCTCACCCCGTCACAGGGATTCGAACCACCGACCTTCTGATCAGCAAGCCCTAGGCTCAGTGGTTTAACCACAGCGCCACCTGAGTAGAGGTAGGACATAGCCATCATAGCTAGTCCATACTGTCTGCCACCATTTTCTCTCTACACCAGGACTGGCCCAAAACATTTTGCTGCATGAAACAGAGTGATCAATGTTGCATACCCTTCCTTAATCAAAATATCAGGCTAGGTATTTTGCTATGTGAGACAGAATATCCCACAAGCACCTCTTCACCTCTCTGGAAGTAACAACAACAACAACAACAACAGTAATAAATGAAACAACTTTCACAACACCCAAAATTAGTTGCCCAGCCCAAAGCAGTGAGTCACCTCACTCTACCTAATGGGAGACTGGCCCTGCTCTGCACCTGAAGATAACTCGCTGGGTCAAGCCTATACAATGTAGAGTCACTAGGCTATGCCTCAGCTGAACCATTATATGAGTCTGTATCATCCATCAAACCATGGTTAAATGCATTTCCTTTATTAATTTGAATCTCTTGGAACTTAAGAGAAATTTGTTTCCAGTGTCAGCATCACAGCTATGCAGTGTTTTGTTTTCATCAAAGAGACTTCTAAACCAACATCCCTTTATAGCTTTCAGGACTAAGTCAAGCCCCTCCACCCACTTCTACAAATGTTGAGTTTAGGATGCATCTGGTATACAATTTGGCCTGTTTTGGTTTATTGCAACAATGATTTTGTTACAGCTTCAGTTTCTTTAAAAATGTATCAGATCTTGAGCACTCAGGTAAAAAGCAGTCAAGAAGTTCCCTGAAGCAGCTTAGTTTTCAAGCCTGAGTTGCCAAGGAAGACAACAGGTCTTTCAGGTCTTTTCTCATTTGGTGAGGAAAAAAACACACTGGAAAGGCACTTCTTCCCAGTGCTTATTAAAACTTGTTGACATGGTGTATGTACAATAGATTATGACAGCTTGCAAAGAAACCTGATATGCTGTTGAGGATTTAAAGCTGCCGCACCTAGAAGTCAAATCCAGTAGGCAGGTATCTGCATGCATAATGAGCTGTCTACTGGGACAAGATATACTTCATTAATTAAATATTTTGCCAGGCATATAGCATTGTAAGACAAGTGTTTCCAAAGTATTCTTCACTGTTCTACTTTTGAAAAATCCCAAAAGCAGTCTCCAGATGTGCTTAAAATAAACATTACAGGACATAAGAATTAAACTATAGAGAATATAGACACATTTTTGCTGAGTTTGCAGAGGGCCTGGAGCAACAAATCTAAACTATTACTTGCCTTCCTCTTCTCACTGTGTACATGATGTGATGACAGTGAATTAAAATATTTGTCAGAAAATATGTAGGAAGAGAAAGAAAATGTAATGGCAGTCTATAAGCACATTAATTGCTTTTTCAGCAGGCCACAATAGGATTGAAGTGGCAGACTGAGAACATAATGTTGTTATAAAACTGAAAGTATTATAACAGCTTACCCAATGCATTTGTTGCAGCACAGCACTGCCAAACAGGAGATTCAGGAGTACTGCTATGCAAAGAACAGGAATACAAAATAAGAAAAGAAAAAAAGGTTATCGTCATGTTGAAAGGTTTAGTTGAGAGATATCCTCCAAGAGTTAATTATTTGATTTTATAGCATTTTGCACAGAAGGTCACCCTTGGGCCTCTCTTAGCTGTACAGTAACAAATGCCAGTACAGCAATACAACTATGCCCTATGAGGAATTATACTGTTACTAAATTAACAGCTAATTTAGAAACCAAAACATGAATACTGCAATGAAAATTCACCAACAGATCCTACATGAAAGGGCAACGTCATACATGTATCATACAGAGCTAGAACTGTGGTGATTCAGTAGTGGTAGTAGTAATTTTATTACCGGTATTTATATGTGAAAACAAGAGATATATTATTAGTCCACAGTGACTGCAAAGCTTCCATCTGCAATACTGCATAACTCACATATGATAGCATTAATGAACTCCAGTGTCTCTCAAGAGATAACAGTGCAGTAGGGCTTCCACACTATCCCAAAGCGAAACCTACATCCAACATGTCAGGAGTACAGAATTGCCTCCTCAGTAGCCTTGGCCTAGACAGATTATTGAGCATTAGAACGTACCATTATGGAAGAAAGAAGAAGAATTACTTTCTGTGCTCCATCAGGGCAGTTGAAAAGGTTTAGAAAATATACAAGTGTTGCTTGTCTGTTAAGGAACTAAGATCCTGGCAACCCTTCAGTCTTTCTGAGTTTATGTACTGTAATTGAATGGCATGACTTGGGAAAACCTGCCAAAAATACCTCAAACCTATTGAATGTAAAGCATGAATAAATAAAAATGCCAAAAAGTACATTTTCGGTTTCAGTCATGAAGAGGACATCCTACTTTTGCTGTTTTGGTGTATTCTGGATTGGGTCATTGTTCTTTACTCCTCACTTTGTTGTCAGGCTATTTGCCACATCACTGCATATTTAAATCAACTTTAAATGCAGAAGAATCTTAGATTCAGGTAGCATATATTTGTTGTTCCTGGCTGATTGAGTTTTAAAACCTAGACTTTTGAAGCCAGAAGAGGATGAAGATGAGGGTGTTTTAGATCCTGAAAAGAAAATGTGTAAACTGGGGAAAGGAAGGAAACTGAGCTATTATGGATATACAACACCACTACTATTATGGAAGACATATTCTGGATTGCGGTTCATATCCGTTTTTGAAATGTGTTACTATTTCCCCCCTCACTGATCAATATCCAGTTTGATCTTCCTGAATAATCTCTTCAATATGCTTTTTCATTCCCCACTGTTGAGTTTGAAAATATTTCTGTCAGGAAATATATTTTTACAGCTAGTTTTTAAGGTATTACTATCAGCTCACTTTTCTCGCACTGTACAACAGACATAGATGCAATGCCATCATCAAATTGTGAGTTCAAAATAGAGTTCAAATTGTCTTGTATTCTACTGCCATGTGTGCAAAATTGGTTGCTACTGTGCATTCACTCACACCATACTCAGTCCTGGACTTACAGTCATTCCTTCCGATTGGCTCTCATATATTTACTTTTTTTAAACTTTCCTATAAAACATTAGGGACCCAGGTGGCGCTGTGGTTAAACCACTGAGCCTAGGGCTTGCTGATCAGAAGGTCGGCGGTTCGAATCCCTGTGACGGGGTGAGCTCCCGTTGCTTGGTCCCAGCTCCTGCCAACCTAGCAGTTCGAAAGCACGTCAAAATGCAAGTAGATAAATAGGAACCGCTACAGCGGGAAGGTAAACGACGTTTCCATGTGCTGCTCTGGTTTGCCAGAAGCGGCTTTGTCATGCTGGCCACATGACCTGGAAGCTATACGCCGGCTCCCTCAGCCAATAATGCGAGATGAGGGCGCAACCCCAGAGTCGGTCACGACTGGACCTAATGGTCAGGGGTCCCTTTACCTTTACCTATAAAACATTACTCTCTAGCTGCATATGTACCTTTCATTTAAAGCACATGACTCTCCCCTAAACAATCCTCAGAACTTTGGTTTACTACTCATAGAGCTACATTTCCCAGCACCATTAACAAACTATAGTTTCCAAGATTATTCAGGGCAGGAAGCAATGTTTTTAAATACCGTACATGGTGTGCATGTGGCTTCTCTTTCGATTTTCATTTGTACCAACTTTTTGCTGTGCAGGAGAATTGAGTATACTAACAAAGCTTTAGGAAGATCACTTTTAACAAGAGTCTCCCTACAAAAAAACCAGTCCGGGGAACCTGTTTGATTGCAAGACTAGAATTGTTCTGTATTGTAATTATTAAAATTCACAGCATATGGCTATTTATTTACTTAACCAATGAATAAAAAATACTCTCGCGACTGTCTTTTCCATTGCTATTATAGATGCTGGAATAAATGCCCATAAATGGACTTACAAATTTATGTTAATACATTTAAGCATCATTTTAGTATTTCAAGTTCACAGTAAACGTACTGGTAAATATAATTCCATTCTATAATTCAGCAGCTTGCTCAGTGTTACTGTGCTCTAAAAAGAAAGCAGGTTATGGCAACACACTTTAACCATGATTGCAGTTATCTGATGACTTCTATCTTTCTACAGTAAGCGCCTTACAAAAATCTACTTATTGCCAGTTGAACTGTTACCCTGGCAAGCCCTTTCTTATCTTTTGACTTGCTTAATAGCTATGTGATAACTGCTTGATGTGTCTTTTAGCTTCCACAGTTAGCAACAAAAGAATTATTATGACACAGAATTTTAGTAAGCACCTTTTGCATGTAGGATAAAGGAAAACCAGGACATTTCGGGATCAAATCAGAAACTGGGACAGCTTCTGTAATTCCAGGACTGTCCATGGAAAATCGGGACACTTGGAGGGTATAGAAATATCAAACTGAAGTTGAGAGCCTTTGCATTCCAAGCATATGCTCTGCCTCTGAGCTATGGCTTTTTCACCTGAACATCCTCTTTGGCCCTCCCACAGCTTGATCTCATGCAGAATCTCCGCTCCCATAACTATGCCCTGTCCCTCTACACACAGTAATTTATTAGGTTCCTTTTGTTTTCCTAAAATAATATAATGCTGTTGATCAATTTCCAGGTGGAGCAATGACCTGTTTGACTTGCACAGCAAGCTGCTGGTACCAGACGGGTGGCATAGTTAAGACTTTTTGTAGATTGCTGCTCATGCAGACATTTAAACCTAAACAAATACTGGAATTTTAACTTCAGTCACTAAGTAGCACATCAGAAACTTACAATGGAACACAATGAAATGGCAAACTTGTTAATTAAAGATATTCATTAAGATTAACTGTTGTGTAAATGTATGTGAATAAAAATTAGGGAATAATGTAGCACAATTAGCACTTGCTTTTTCAATCTGAAAGCATGACCGTGTTCTAGCAGCTAATCACTCTTGCGATCGCAAGGGCAGCACTAATCTTTGGTTGCTGAGTTGTGTGAAATATCCTCAGAGTCTTCAGTGATATCTTTCAGAGACCTTTAATATAACTGTCACATATATAGCACTTCTTGGTTTTGTTAATATATTTTGACACTCGGATCTCTCTGTTTTTCAATTAGAGCAATAGCCAGATTGGAAAGTTCAACAACTTGCCCAGTGTCACAGAAAAACACAGAAAATTCTGTCACGGTTCTCTATTACAGAGGCACAATGTGAAAATCCAAGAAACATCAAACAATGTGTGTGTGTGTGTGTGTGTGTGTGTGTGTGTGTGTGTGTGTGTGTGTGTACGGCGCACTTATGCATGACTCACATACCTTGGATACATACCTATTTGATTATTCATATGTTAGGAACAGATGAAGAGCCTTGTTGGATAAGACCCATCAAGCCCAGCATTCTGCTCCCATTGTGGCCAACTATGTAGATGCCCTTAAGAAGCCCTCAAGCAGGACATGGACACAACACTCCCTACTCACATTTCCCAGTAACTGGTATTCAAAGCCATATTACCTCCGATACTGATAGCCTTATCTTCCATGAATATTGTCTAATCCTCTTTTTAAAGCAATCCAGATTGGTGTTCATTATTAAATCTTGGGATAGTGAATTCCAGTTTGGCAATGTACATGAATAAGTACTTCCTTTTCACTGTTCTGAATTTTCCAGGGGGAGACTTTTCTCTCCCTCTACTTTATTCACTTTATTCACATTATGCTTAATTTTATTCACCTCTATCATGTCTACTTTCCTTTCCTTTTTGCATAATGGTTAGTGT
The DNA here is from genome assembly GCF_963506605.1 of Zootoca vivipara. Classification (NCBI taxonomy): domain Eukaryota; kingdom Metazoa; phylum Chordata; class Lepidosauria; order Squamata; family Lacertidae; genus Zootoca; species Zootoca vivipara. The sequence goes on from NC_083277.1 coordinate 48,101,615, forward strand.
TGGACTATGGCCTGGGAGACGGTTCAAATCTCCACTCACCCATGAAGCTCACTGGGTGACCTTGGGCCACTCTCTTTTAGCTTACCCTACCTCACAGAGTTGTTGTGAGGATGAAATGGGGAGGAGGAGAGCTATGTGCACTACCTTGAGCTCCTTGGAAGATAAAGGTGGTATATAAATGTAATAAATAAAATTGTTGTTGGTATCTATCTGTCTTGAGGGACAATGGAGTGCACCCCTGGGGGTGAGCTTTAGCAGTGCATTGCAACAAATGGCAAGCTAGTTTTCCACAGATTAAAGCTTGTTCCGATCTATTGTTAAAGAGCTGGTTTTCTTGGCCAATTTGAGATGCAGCAGCCAGCGGGAACTCGAGCCAGCTGCCCTGGTGGCATGGGGAAATTCCCCTACCAGCTGCCCCACCATGTGCACTCTGTTCTCACTGCCCGGGGATAGTGGCTGAGCTTGAGAGGTCGCAACAGGCATCTATTGTTTAACCATTGTTTCAAACCTGAACACATTTGCTCAGCAGCACTCAAGAATATGTGTGTTAGGATTTGGACCCATGTTAGCAATGATGTTGCTTTCTTCAAAGATGTCTCTCTGTATGCTATATATATAAACACATCTTTATATTGTGAGTCTGCTGGCAGATAGAAGCATCTCCTGCCCCAGCCCCAGAATCTACCTCCTTCATATGCTAAGGCAAGAGCCTAAACTTATCACAAGGAAGTCCCATTGATTTCAATCTAATTGACCCCTAAGTTAGGAAGTTTAAAACTGCAGCTTCTTTCTTCTTCTTTTTTTAAGCTGTTGTTTTCCTACATATGTCCTATTTAGCTGAAGGGCTGATGTGCATAAATAAGTCATTAGTTCATGAGCATGTATCTCCTTTACACCTAGAATAATATATGTGATATATATATATATAATGGAAGTACATGGGAGGTTAAGGCTTACAGAGGATATTCCTGATCACAAACAGCATAGCTCCTCTTCAATATTTTAGTACTGAAATACTAAAATATTTTCTTATACATTGGAGAGCAACAACCTTCATGCCTGGTGGGGATGATATAATGACAGTTTTTTGCATGTAAAAATAATTGGTTCAGTTCAGCTGTTGGCCCATTGCCTGCGGTCAATTTTTCATTTGTGAGGAAATGCAATTAAGTGGCATGTTTAACAAAACAAACAATATCCGGAGCTTCAGGATCTTGGAGGGGGGGAAATAGGAAATACTGATGTACTGAAGAAGAACAGATTTGCTTTGAATATTAGGAGCAGAAATCTTAGTTAAAAGAGAAATATAGCAATGGAATGTGCTGCCTAGAAGCCAAAAGAGTTAGTTGGGAATCTTTCTGGGGATTTAGGCTTCATGACAGGCCAGGGGTACTTGAAGCTACTAGCTACAATGGCTATGTTCTACCTCCATCATTGGAGGCGGTATGCCTGTGAATACCAACTGTTGGGAATTGAGACCTGCTTTTGGACTTCCCAAATAAATCTGGCTGGCTACTGTGAGAACAGGGCACTGGACTAGAGATGGGCATTTGGCCTAATCCAGCAGGGCTTTTGTGATGTTTCCTCTGTTTCCTCTTAATTTTATGATTCTCTAACAGTGCAATCCTATGCAAGCCCCATTCAGTCCAATGTGGAAACACTATGAAATGTGCTATGCTCAGCTTGGGTTTAAGAGTACAGTAATGCTGCAGAGACAGACCTGCTGCATGCTTACTGCTCAACCTACCCATTTATAAATAAGATTATTACAACTTCCTGACACAGCCCCGCTTGCTTGCTCAGAGGTATTTCCATGTTGTTACAGATTGTGGTTTTATGGTGTTACTGAGCTTTTAATTGTTGTAATGTATGTGCATAGAGCTAGTTCCTGGGTCAAGAAAAAGTACCTGAAATGGCAGAGTATGCCTTAGAGCCTGAAGCCATCCAGTTAAAGTTCAACATAGACAAAAGAAAATACTTCTTCATACAGCACACAGTTAAACTAGAAAATTCACCCCCACTAAACGTAGTGATAGCTGCAAACTGGGATGGCTTCAAAAGGGGATCAGATAGAATAATAGAAGATAAAGCTATCAATGATGACTAGCCATGATGGTTCTGGTCTGCATTCACTATTGGAGACAGTATGCCTCTGAATACCAGTTGCTGTGGGAATGGAATGCTGGACTAGATGGATCTTTGGCTTGATCCAGCGGGGCTCTGTCTTGTCTTTAGGGCAGATATGTTTTTATAAATATGTTGTGATGGCTTTGCTAAAAAAGAAAAGAAAAGAAAGTGGCCATCTTCTTTCACATGAGTATAAAATCACAGAACTGTCGAGTTGGAAAGGACCCCAAGGGTCATCATGTCCAACCCCCTGAAGTGCAGGAATCACAACTGAAGATTGGTGGAAACAATTACTTATGCAACCTAAGTTTGCTTGTTTAAGTGAAAATTTAATTGAATCCAGTTGGATTTCAAAGTAAGCATATCTGTAGTTTTTTTTAATGAGTCAGCAGCCATAGAAAGCAGAACTTGGTTACAGAAAGGAGATCTAACTTCATACTGTAATACAATATATTCTGGTTGCATTTCTCTCCTGGAATGCATTTCTCCTGTGATATATATTTCAGGGGCTATTATTGAAGGCTGTGGTTCAAAATCAGTTATACCACTTGGCGCCTTTTAAACACAGGTAAAACCTATCCCTGGAGCAAGCCATACTCTTAAGTCACCATGAAATAAATGTCCTTAATATTCTGGATCACCACAAGATAAATTTCCATAACAGCCCAATTTTCTGCTAATGGTTTTTTCTCCCTAGTGAACTGACTTTTGTTGCTGTAAATTCTTAATCAATGCTCTTTAGGGCATTCTTCCTGTAAGATTTGTTCCAGTTAATGATGCAGTGTATAAGGCAGGAGTCCCCAAACTAAGGCCCAGGGGCCAGATGCAGCCCAATCGCCTTCGAAATCCGGCCCGTGGACGGTCCTGGAATCAGCATTTTTTACATGAGTAGAATGTGTCCTTTTATTTAAAATGCATCTCTGGGTTATTTGTGGGACATAGGAATTCGTTCAAATTTTTCTTCAAAATATAGTCTGGCCCCCCACAAGGTCTGAGGGACAGTGGACCGGCCCCCTGCTGTATAAGGAGTCTTCACCTTTGTATGTGATGGTGTCGTATTCACAAAAGTTTTCTTGAACCAGCAGGGGCTTTCATGAACAGAAGAGGGTCCAAGAACAGATTTTCCCCTTTTTTCTACAACTGCCTTGTTGGGGGAATTGTTGGAATAAGCAACAGTATTTAGTTAACACCCACTGTACTGAGAAGCACAAACCATTAAGGAATTAACAAATTTATCAGAACAGGGCAGGGGCTTTCCAGAGTTTAGTTTCAGTTTTCTCTTTCCTTGCATACTTTTGTTTGTAACATGTAATGGCTGATCACAGGAATGAGTGAGGATTGCCTCCCTCCCCTTCCATTCATGGAAACCTCCAGTGGTTTTGACTGACATTTTGTGAGAATGTTACATGGTAGGTCTGCATAGGTAGCTTCCACAATACTGCCCAATTAAACACCAGGTAGCTCTGTGGAGGTTGTACACACAGCTCATCATCACTCCCAAGCTGGGCACCTAGTTGAGATTTGAACCCAGAATAACCAGACCTATAGGTCAGATTATCCTACAGTACTGAAGACAGTGTGGATGAGATCTTGTTTTTAGTATTACAAATTCCCATTTTTTTACACACTGGGATTTTTGCAAGCATGATAGATTGCCCACTGTTGAGGTATTGAAATAAGGGCTCGCCTCCCCTTTTGCAAAGGTGGGTGCCATTTATGGCCCCAGCCTCAGCACCTCCAATCCTCTGTGAGACTTCTCGGATGAGGCCTGCCTTCCTGGCACCGTGGAGCATTGGGAGTTCCCGCCAAACCCCTTGTTCAAAATGTGCCTATCTGTGGCGCCGTTGGGGGCAGGGTGGCACCAGGAGGGCGGACCGCAGGTGAGCAGGCTTCAGTCCAGTCCACCCCAGGGGCTTAAATTTGGGGCAGAGCCTGCACTGAGCATGCATACAATTGGAACCAGCTTCTCTGACTTGGGTTGTCCTGGGCTCAGTTTTTTATCATAGAATCATAGAATCATAGAGTTGGAAGAGACCACAAGGGCCATCCAGTCCAACCCCCTGCCAAGCAGGAAACACCATCAAAGCATTCCTGACAGATGGCTGTCAAGCCTCTGCTTAAAGACCTCCAAAGAAGGAGACTCCACCACACTCCTTGGCAGCAAATTCCACTGCCGAACAGCTCTTACTGTCAGGAAGTTCTTTCTAATGTTTAGGTGGAATTTTCTTTCTTGTAGTTTGAATCCGTTGCTCCGTGTCCGCTTCTCTGGAGCAGCAGAAAACAATCTTTCTCCCTCCTTTATATGACATCCTTTTATATATTTGAACATGGTTATCATATCACCCCTTAACCTTCTCTTCTCCAGGCTAAACATACCCAGCTCCCTAAGCCGTTCCTCATAAGGCATCGTTTCCAGGCCTTTGACCATTTTGGTTGCCCTCTTCTGGACACGTTCCAGCTTATCAGTATCCTTCTTGAACTGTGGTGCCCAGAACTGGACACAATACTCCAGGTGAGGTCTGACCAGAGCAGAATACAGTGGTACTATTACCTCCCTTGATCTAGATGCTATACTCCTATTGATGCAGCCCAGAATTGCATTGGCTTTTTTAGCTGCTGCATCACACTGCTGACTCATGTCAAGTTTGTGGTCAACCAAAACTCCTAGATCCTTTTCACATGTACTGCTCTCAAGCCAGGTGTCTCCCATCCTGTATCTGTGCCTTTCATTTTTTTTGCCCAAGTGTAGTACTTTACATTTCTCCTTGTTAAAATTCATCTTGTTTGCTTTGGCCCAGTTGTCTAATCTGTTAAGGTCATTCTGAAGTGTGATCCTGTCCTCTGGGGTGTTAGCCACCCCTCCCAACTTGGTGTCATCTGCAAACTTGCTCAGGATTCCCTCAAGCCCATCATCCAAGTCATTGATAAAGATGTTGAACAAGACTGGGCCCAAGACAGAACCCTGTGGCACCCCACTAGTCACCACTCTCCAGGATGAGGAGGAGCCATTGATGAGCACCCTTTGGGTTCGGTCAGTAAGCCAGCTACAAATCCACTGAATGGTAGCATTGTCTAGCCCACATTTTACCAGCTTCTTTACAAGAATATCATGGGGCACCTTGTCAAAGGCCTTGCTGAAATCAAGATAGGCTACATCCACAGCGTTCCCTTCATCTACCAGGCTTGTAATTCTGTCAAAAAATGAGATCAGATTAGTCTGACATGACTTATTTTTCAGGAACCCATGCTGACTTTTAGTGATCACAGAGTTTCTTTCTAGGTGCTCACAGACTGTTTGCTTAATGATCTGCTCTAGAATCTTTCCTGGTATTGATGTCAGGCTGACTGGGCGGTAATTGTTTGGGTCCTCTCTTTTCCCCTTTTTGAAAATAGGGACAACATTTGCCCTCCTCCAGTCTGCTGGAACTTCGCCTGTTCTCCAGGAATTTTCAAAGATTATTGCCAGTGGTTCTGAAATCACCTCTGCCAGTTCTTTTAATACTCTTGGATGTAGTTCATCTGGCCCTGGAGACTTGAATACATCTAAACTAGCCAAGTATTCTTGTACTACCTCCTTACTTATTCTGGGCTGTGTTTCCCCTGCTGAATCATCTGCTCCATATTCTTCAGGTCGGGCGTTGTTTTCTTTCTTGGAGAAGACTGAGGCAAAGAAGGTATTGAGGAGTTCTGCCCTTTCTCTGTCCCCTGTTTGCATTTCACCATCTTCTCCTCTGAGTGACCCCACTGTTTCCTTGTTTTTCCTTTTGTTACGGACATACCCATAAAAGCCCTTTTTGTTGCTTTTAACCTCTCTGGCGAGCCTGAGTTCATTCTGTGCTTTAGCTTTTCTGACTTTGTCTCTACACGTGCTGGCTATATGTTTGAATTCCTCTCTGGAGATTTCCCCCCTTTTCCATTTTTTGTACATATCCCTTTTAAATCTTAACTCAGTCAAAAGTTCTTTAGATAGCCAGCCTGGCTTCTTTAGGCACCTTCCATGTTTCCGTCTCATTGGTATTGCCTGAAGTTGTGCTTTTAATATCTCCCTTTTAACAAACTCCCAACCATCATGAACTCCCTTCCCTTTTAGTATTACTGTCCATGGGATTTCACCCAGCGTTTCCCTAAGTTTTCTGAAGTCGGCTTTCTTAAAGTCTAGAATTTGGACCTTAGTATGCTTGGTTGCTCCTTTCCGCTGGATAATAAACTCCAGAAGAGCATGGTCACTCCCACCTAATGATCCTGCCACTTCTACCCCACTAACCAAGTCATCACTATTGGTTAGGACCAGATCTAAAATGGCTGATCCTCTTGTTGCCTCTCCCACTTTCTGGACAATGAAGTTGTCTGCAAGGCCAGTGAGGAATCTGTTCGACCTTATGCTCTTGGCTGAGTTTGACATCCAACAAATATCAGGATAGTTGAAATCCCCCATTACTACTATCTCACTTCCTTTGGAATGCTTGGCCATCTGTTCCAGGAAGGCATCATCTGTGTCCTCAGTTTGGCTTGGGGATCTATAGTAAACTCCCACAATGAGGTCACTGTTGTTTTTCTCTCCCTTAATTTTGACCCAGATACTCTCAATTTGGCTTTGAAGTTTTAAATCCTGGATCTCTTCACAGGTATACATATCCCGAACATATAAAGCTACTCCTCCTCCTTTCCTGTTTGGTCTATTTCTCTTAAATAGATTGTATCCCTCTATTACTACATTCCAGTCATGAGACTCATCCCACCAGGTTTCAGTGATGCCTATTATGTCATATTTAGTTTGCTGTACCAAGAGCTCAAGTTCATCTTGTTTATTTCCCATGCTCTGTGCATTAGTATACAGACATTGAAGACCGTTGATCATTCCCCCATGTCTCTTATTTAAGGATATTTTCGTCCCACCACTAGGTCTGCATGCTGCTTGCTCCATTTGGTCCTTGACATTTGGATGATCATCTTCAGCATTTGATAGACTCCTACCTTCAGGACCACTGTCTCCCTCCCCCACATAAGTCAGTTTAAAGCCCTCCTGATGAGGTTTTTGAGTTTTGTGGCAAAAACATTCCTCCCAACTTTTGTGAGGTGCAGTCCATCACTTGCCAGAAGTCCATCTTCAAGAAACTGCAGACCGTGATCTAGGAATCCAAACCGTTCCTGTTTGCACCATTTGCGAAGCCAGTTGTTCACTTCCCCTATTTTTCCCTCTCTCCCTGGGCCATGTCGTTCAACTGGGAGGACAGAAGAGATGACAATTTGTGCATCTAATTGCTTCAACTTCCTGCCCAGAGCCTCATAATCATTTTTGATCTTCTGTAAGCTATGGCTTGCAGTGTCATTGGTTCCCACATGCACCAAAAGGAAGGGGTATTTGTCGGTGGGTTTTATGATTCCTTGCAGCCGTTCTGTTACATCTTTGATCTTGGCCCCAGGTAGACAGCACACCTCTCGAGACATCTTGTCAGGCCCACAGATCACTGCTTCTGTACCCCTCAGTAGGGAATCCCCAATCACCACTACACGCCTCTTCATAGGCTTGGTTGGGATTCTTCTATGTGCTGTCCCTTCCAAGGTTACCTGCATATTTCCAGAGGACTGACTTGGTTGCTCGTCTTCATATTCCTCATCAACTGTGATGAGGGAGAGATCCTCAGGTGGAGTCTGTTCCTCGTCTTCCATGAGCACTTCAAAACGGTTGTGTAATTCTAAGCACTCAGAGCGATCCCTGGGCCTTCTACTTCTATGAGTCACGTTCCTCCATACATCTGGCTGCTGTGTTGGGGAACTGACCTCCTCCTCAGGGAGATCCCCTGTCTCCTCCTTGGTGCAGGCAGTGTGCTCTGCTGCATCCAAGAAAAGCTCCAGCTCTTTAATTCTCTGGAGCGTAGATACACGCCCCTGAAGCTGCTGCACCTTCTCTTCCAGAAGGGCAACCTTGTTTTCTAGTAGGGCAACCAACTTGCAATTGTTGCAGGTGTAGCTACCCACATCCTTTGGCAAGAAAACAAACATTGCACACGAATTGCAGGTGACAATGGTTGTTCCCTCCACCTCCATCTTGAAAACCTTGAGGTCAAGGGGGAAAGAGGAAGAGGCCTAGGTCCCCCCTAACAAACGTATGAGACTTGATGCCCTAGGTCAAAAAGATGGGTCAAACTGCGCGCGCCGCTAGGCGCGCGCCGCTGCACTCCAAGCTCTGACTAGCTCCGCCCACAGCTAATCACCTGAACTTCCTGACTCACACTTCTAGGTGAAAGGTCACAGCCAGAAACAAACAAGGTCACAGCCAGAAACAAACACCCACACAAGCCTGGACAGTCACCCAAATCCAAGAGGCAGCAGCCCTTCTGCTCCTTCCTCAGTCGCTGCACTCCAAGCTCTGACTAGCTCCGCCCACAGCTAATCACCTGAACTTCCTGACTCACACTTCTAGGTGAAAGGTCACAGCCAGAAACAAACAAGGTCACAGCCAGAAACAAACACCCACACAAGCCTGGACAGTCACCCAAATCCAAGAGGCAGCAGCCCTTCTGCTCCTTCCTCAGTCGCTGCACTCCAAGCTCTGACTAGCTCCGCCCACAGCTAATCACCTGAACTTCCTGACTCACACTTCTAGGTGAAAGGTCACAGCCAGAAACAAACAAGGTCACAGCCAGAAACAAACACCCACACAAGCCTGGACAGTCACCCAAATCCAAGAGGCAGCAGCCCTAGAAAACCAGCACAAGCACACAAACAAGTAAGAAAACAAATAAGCACACAAACCTACTCACACACAGCCCCAAAAGACAAAACCACAAAACCTACAGAGTGTCTCCCAAGCTCAGCTCACCTTCTGCTCCTTCCTCAGTCGCTGCACTCCAAGCTCTGACTAGCTCCGCCCACAGCTAATCACCTGAACTTCCTGACTCACACTTCTAGGTGAAAGGTCACAGCCAGAAACAAACAAGGTCACAGCCAGAAACAAACACCCACACAAGCCTGGACAGTCACCCAAATCCAAGAGGCAGCAGCCCTTCTGCTCAAACAACACAAGTTGAAAGAGACACCTTGGGCTACCCTGGGGTAGTTAAGTGCATGGTCTCTAGCTTTTATAGGGAGGTCTTAAAATCAGTAATAGGCTCTAAAGAATTCTTAAGAGAGTTATGGGGAAGGGAATTGGATATAACTGGAACTTGCTATGGTGCCAGTTGATAGCATTTGGAGTTTATACGCTTCAGCAGAAGCTGCAACTGTGCACTGAAATCCCTGCTATGAGGAGCTCGCTTTACCCTTAATACAATCACACCAAGACTTTGAGTACAGAAAATAAAAAAGCTAACTTTATTATAGGACATACCCATGAGATAGAAAAGATCCTAGTTCTAGCTAACTCAGTGGAGATGCAAAGAACCTTGTTTGCTCTTTCATCACAGCAAGAAAAGGGGGGAAAGGAAAGATGGAGCAGCAATAAACCTGCTAGCACAAACCAGCATGGTTGCAAATTGGGTGGGGGACCACATGTTGAGATTGCTTTATTGCAGGGGGTTGGACTAGATGGCTCTCAGGGTCCCTTCAAACTCTATAATTTTATGATACTGTCTCTCTTTCCAAAGGTGACATAAAGAGCCCTCATACCTCCTTCCCAGAGGCTGTAAGGAGGGTGTCACCATGCTTACTGGGTATCCAAGGTGCCAGGCTTTCAGACAGAGGCACAAGGGCCCCGGAAGCAGCCCAGAGCGCTCGTGCTGTCTTCCCAAAGCCAGGTAAGTGAGATAGACAAAAAACAAACAAACAAACAAACAAATAAACAGAGAACAGTGGGTTTCATTGGCTTGGCATTTGTTTTATTTATTTTCCCTCCCACCATCACCTGTGTAAGGTTGCAATCACGATTGCATAAGCAAAATGAGTGCAAGTTGTGGGCTTACTGTATCTACTAAATTGAAAGAGCAATTCCTAATATTGATACATAAATGATGTACCTTACTCTGAGGGAAATGTCCCCAATGTGTGCTAGAATGTCTACTTCAGGTTGGCAGGGATGCCAATCAATTTGGACATATGTAGTGATGTGGGGGACATGCCCCCAAGTATGGGCTTGTTGAATGCAGGTGTTTCAGAAAGTCACCTTCATCATGGGTCCTAGGACCACCACTCTTCACAGCCAGCACTTTTTAATTGATATATAGGCCTTCATTTAGATTTGAAGCATAGTGAGCCATTAAGACATCTAACCGCAGCAGCAAAGTCAGTGATAGCATGTAACTTGAAAAACTTTCAGAAAGTGAATTTTGATCACTGGTACCAAAGGGAATGGCAGATGACTTTGGAACACTTAAGAGTTGCCCATGGGCAGAAATAGAAAGATCCTTTTGAATTGGTCTGGTCCATCTTTATTAACTTCATTAGCATAGCAGAACATGGGATGATCTGGGTGTAGTTTGGTGTGGTTTTGATGTGCTTTTTTGCTTTGTGAGCCATCTAGGACCAGCTATATACCAAGGTATTTCCAAAATGTGGGGGGGGGGGAGTAGGAGGCAATAGGAGCTGTGGTTTACTAGGGGCCATAAAATAGTGTCTGTCCCTGATAAACAGAACAGTTGAAGCATATGAGATGAAGCACTTAAACAAAAAACCCAAGATGGTTTTGATCAGTGCTATAAAAGAAGATTCTGGTACAAAATGAGAAACAATTGCTTTTTCATTCTCTCAGTCCTGGCCCTTGACTCAGTCATACGGAATTCAAAGCAGTGTGGATGCTTATTAAGTAAACCATAGGTTATAGTTCTGAGCATGTAGCAAAACAATCAAGTTCTCCTTATGACATGAACATTTTTTTGCCTGAGATACTGCCTGCTGTGTGTGTGTGTGTGTGTGTGTGTGTGTGTGTGTGTGTGTGAGAGAGAGAGAGAGAGAGAGAGAGAGAGAGAGAGAGAGAGAGAGAGAGAGAGAGAGAGATTGAGAGATTGCCAAAGTGGGAACTGGGCAGACCTAAAAGATAAAGCCAGGGGAGAAGAAAAGCCTGCTGAGATGAAATAGGCTTGGGAAGCTGTGAATGAAGAAGAATGAAAATAGCATTTTGAATGTGTTTACAAAACCACTGTGAATGTTTTGGCAAACTGAATCACAACAGAAGGACTGAAAAATGAATGCAGTTAATGCTGCTGTAGAAAACTTACCCTCTGAACTTGGGGCTGGCCCAACCTTTAGGTGAGGCAGCTGGTTCAGGGGGCAGGTGCTGAGGACCAAGGAGCAGCATCTGGGTGGGACTGGAGGTCACTGGTGTTGTGTATCATGTTGCCAATCCTCATACTTCACCTGCTGTCTTCTGGTGCAGACAGGACCCATATATATATATATATATATATATATATATATATATATATATATATATATAATTTTGAAATGAGGTTCCGCTGCAAGTGTTGAGAATTCCATTCCTCCCATGCTGCAGATGTGCATGGGATTGTTACATGTCACATGTCTGTTTACATTCCAGTACTGATTATTGGAGTCTTGTGAGAGGAAATTTCCGCTCTGTATTGCTATTGTTTTTGCAGTTCTCTCTCTCTCCGAGGAAGAAAGACAGAGAGAGAAGCCATTGTTCTGTTATTTTGATTTAATTTGCAATAAATTAGGCTTAGATGTTACTCCTCAAGGCTAAGCTTCTGTTTGAACTCTGCTTGTCGTGTGCTCATGTCCTTGGATATGGGCCACATCAATGTGAAGGGAGACCAGAATGATGAATCCCAGGCGACGCTGCATTGGGGGGGAGGCATCAGCCTCGGCGTTATCACCCAACAGCAAGCCCACTCAGCTTTTGTACATGGAATGGGGAATGGGGCCATGTTGTCCTTGGCTTCCAGTGGAAAAACCTCTTTCGCTAACCCTGTTAGGACTCTATACATGGGTTACATTTTGATCTTGCATTTGGAGCAGTAATATTTGTACTCAGTATGGGCCAGCACCATTTTCAACATTTGTGCAGACCTTCCCAAACTTAAAAATTTAACATATTGCCTATAATATATAGTTTATGTTCATAGTCTACTTTAACCCCACACATCACAATGAATCAACCATTCACAATGAAATAGCCTTTCTTATTGCTCAAGGACTCACTACATATCATATCCCTGTACATTAAAGAGGTTCCTTGCCAGAACAGACTAATATTTGGCCATGCAGTTAGTTTGATTTCTGATTAAAATGCAAGTGATGCCATTTCTGGCTATACAGTAATTACCTCCCCCATCCCCACCCCCCCAAAAATAACATTTTTGTGTATTAATTGCAAGTGTAACCGCCCAACAATCTTATGAAGTGGATTAGACCTAGATACAGTAATCTACAAACCAGCAGACTTCCAGTTAATTATTTTCCAGTAGTGCCAAAATCATCTCCCACTGCTGCCAAAAGTTAATGCAAGTGAGAAATACCATGAGATCCTATCAAGAATTTTATAATGTAGGCAAATATATTTATTTTTTGTTAAGAAGTGCTTCTGCAATCAATCAGATCCAACATATTCCAGTATCTTCCATTTCACTAATCATAGTCTCAGTACCACTCCTTTCCCAACCCTCATCCTTTCCTTGTCTGTCCTCTTTTAACTTCACGTGGATAAGAACTGCCTTTTCAATGTCCAATATTCCTTTCAGCTCCAGTAATTTGTCACTCAACTGATAAGGATCTTTCCAGTAAATTCAGTAATATAGTTCTATGTTGTACAGATCCATTTAAATAGACTACAAATAATCATCCAAAGAAAATGGAGATAATGAAGATCTATTTTACCTGCCTTTCCTGGCAGAACCCATCTACTGGAATTTGAATTTCTTACTAATCTCTTTAAAATTGTGTTCACAGAACTAGTAAAAGATTTTCATTCACTTTTCCTTCTCAATATATTTCATAAATTCCTTTTGAAATCCAATGGCCCATCACAGAATCATAACAACTCAAGAATGTATGAATTAATGATAATGATAATGATGATGCTGGTAATTAATATGAAATTTGACAAGGAAAATCTTACAATAGATTTGTACAGCAAAGCTGTATTAAAGTTGTTAACCATTTGTCATTCTTATTTCAAAATCTGCCTTAACTATGGAATCTTTGGCAACTTCTCTATAAAAATGTATCCAAAGATCAATCTGATAAACTGCATATTCCATATTGCTAAGGAATTAAGAAGCACTGGTACAATCTTAAATAATCTTTAATAATTCAGAGCAGTAAGGAGATGCAATAACAGTAAAACCCATATTTGGAATCTAAAGCTGGAAAGGATTTAAGAAGCTGAAGTTTATAATAATCTAAATGGACGATAAGCTCCCTTAAGAGGTCCTATAAAGAGAGGTGGTGGGCAAGCAGCCATTCCAAATAATGAGTCATCCTTTTCAAGGAGACACAATTAGCAAATACATTGCTTGCAAGAATTTTTTTTAACCTGACTATAAGTAACATTCCATTGAGACATTAAATAATGTTTGCTTAGAATTAAGAGGCACAAGTTGTTTGTTTTTGTAAAAAAAAACATGAATCCAAGAAAATCCCTTTAGGAATAAACACCTAAAATGGAAATGTGGAAGGTATGGTACAAGGAGAGAGAGGCATTCAACAGGTTAACTCCACAATGCTTTTGCAGGATCTGTATCAAAGCCTGGACCTGCTTAGTTAATATCAATCCTTCTTGCTTGTGACTTCTAATGAGTTCGTGGTGTTTAGGAGTGTGTTATGTCATGAGGAGGGGCTGTGGGCTTCTGATAAGATTGCAGTGTGAGAAAGTATATTGATAAGGGTGGTGGACGCCTCTTACAGGCCATTAAGATAAGGCATGGGACAGATGCAACACCCCAGGATAGACACTGTATCTCCCTTGTCCTCTAACCAGTCCTCTGAAGTCACCAGTTAGGGGAGTAGAAAAGTTTGATGACATCGCCATACAATATTAAAAATAGTATCCAGTTCAAACTGGCGACTTGCAAGTGCTGCTTTTGGTCCTAAAAAAAGAACTGCAGAGAAAAATGGCATAGAATCATAGAATAGAATCATAGAATCATAGTTGGAAGAGACCACAAGGGCCATCCAGTCCAACCCCCTGCCAAGCAGGAAACACCATCAAAGCATTCCTGACAGATGGCTGCCAAGCCTCTGCTTAAATACCTCCAAAGAAGGAGACTCCACCACGCTCCTTGGCAGCAAATTCCACTGTCGAACAGCTCTTACTGTCAGGAAGTACTTCCTAATGTTTAGGTGGAATCTTCTTTCTTGTAGTTTGAATCCATTGCTCCGTGTCCGCTTCTCTGGAGCAGCAGAAAACAACCTTTCTCCCTCCTCTATATGGCATCCTTTAATATATTTGAACATGGCTATCATATCACCCCTTATCCTTCTCTTCTCCAGGCTAAACATGCCCAGCTCCAGGATATGTTGGGTTTGACCCTAATACTGGCAGGCTGTTACAATATGAAACAATATAAAGTATGTTGAGCACTTAGGAGAAATGCCATATAAATAAATCTGAAGTATTATTATATAATAAACACAACAAAGTACCCTATCTTGTGTAAAGTAATATGCTGTTTTTTTAATAATCCCAGTTCACACACACAATTAAATATTTAAAGACATACAGGATGTGGTTTGGTGTGGAGGGACAGTGGATTCTAAAACACTAGCGTTTGAAAAATAATCAAACCAATTCTCAGTTTCTCAGAACATTCTCAGCATTGTCAAATAACACATCCCTCTGACTTTTCACAACACTCTTCACAATATATCCATTTACATTGCTCTGATTTGCCTTCACTCTCAGTTGACTTTACTGGGCACCTGCTGAGGTCCACACCCCTGTAGGCACTCCCAGCTCCTCCTTGCTATCCTGCGCCTTTTCTGAAAAATAGTGCCTTAAAATGTGTAGCCCTCTGACCTGGTCCCTGGGGCTCTTATCATTTCTCCCTGATCTCTCATTGCCTGTATTTATCTTTATTGTTCTTCTGTCATGCAGAAAAACTGAAAATATCCACTGCAGTCTTACTAAAAAGCTGCTTTCCATAAGCTTTGCTTTTTGCAGATTACCTTTTAATTTATCTCAACTTAATACCTATAGCACTTCGCTCGGCTCATTTTTGCTCGAAAGTTCTCACCTTCATTTCTGTCAGCAGAAGCTGGCTCACAATAAAAAAAAAAAGTACTCTAAACCCCGATCTGGTTTAGCCCAAAGACTTTGTGAAAGGATCCCAGTGGTGTTATTTAGAAAAAAGCATCATTCTGTTTTATTTCTCTGGAATAATGCATTCCATTTGAATGTGAATACAAAAGGTGGGCTGAAAAGGATTTATCTTTTTTCATGGAGGGGGAATTAGAAAAAGAAATGCATAATTTATAGCAGCTGCTGTTCAGTGAATATTGATAGGAGCACCGTGTTGTGCAATGAATGTGTGCATACATATTGAACCACCTTTTACTGATGCAGTGCAATCTTTTGATCATAAAGGAGTCTTTGCTGCAGTTATGTTGCCTCCTGGATCATAATGCAGATATACTGAGGTCTTTGATAGCATGGTGGTAAATTGGCCTCACCAAGTAAGCCTATTACATAAATAATAATAATAATAATAATAATAATAATAATAATAATAATAATAATTGACAGAAGTAGAATCTAGTAACCAAGGACCAACTTAACATGTAAAATGGCGGTCGCCATATGAGAACTATAACAGGGAATAATTAGAAAGCAAAAAGCGCAAAAAAAGAGGGTTGGGGAGTCAGGGTATGTCCAGTAGAATGAGGAAGAAAGGTAGTAAAGGAAACATGCCACTGAGAACTGAAGATTTACATATAGGCTTACAGGAATATTTTGAAAGATCGAAGGAGAAAATTAACAATTTAAAGCGAATAATGCAAGTTGTAGAGCAAAAAAATAAATTTGTTGCACAAACGAGCTTACAAGACATTGCTTGTGCAACAAGTAGGGGACATGAAAGATCAAGTGAAAGAATCTGAATATGATATTGGAGTCCTTGGCATTCTTGGGAGTGGACCATGCAGCTGTGCTCCTCACTGACACCAGGGATCCCTTTATATTTTTACTGGTATCCAGAAGTCTGCCTCAGCTCCTTGCATTGCCAGGATGAAGCTCCATTGGGAATATTGTGGGAAATTAAAATGGTGCCACCATCATCTGTTTAAGGCACTATTGGTGTTGCTGCCTAATCTTGTCACTGCCAGCGTCCACCAAAGGAAGAGTGGTCCTGCCAGAGGGCAGCTTGCCTTGCTAAGGGTTTCCTCAAACCTGCACCTGGACCTACTTGGAATCATCATACACTTGCCTTTGTTAGGAAGCTATCTTCCAGTGTGCTCAAGATGCAAGGAGCATGTTGCTTATCTGAACTTCAGTCAGAAACATTTCATTTATTCAATGAGCCAGAATTTGTACATTAGTGGCTTAGTCTGATTCTATATGCATTCAGTAGTTCAATATTTGGTCAAATTGATCTCTTTTCACCTGTAAATAAATCTACTCAGAATTCTCTAACATGCTTAGAAATGTATAACCTTTTTTGAACAGCAAATTTTTATTCAGATCTGACATTTACGTGCATATTACAATCTAGGAAGTCAATAGTAAGGTCCATGAATAAACAAAGCACACATTAGACAGCTATCTCACTGCATCTGCCTTTGAATATGTATATTCCATTAGCCCAGCTCTTCTTCTTTCTTTTTTTAAAGAACAATAATTTAATATTTCCAGACTCTACCTTTTCTGTGTGATAATAATATGCAGTGAAATCTGTTAAATGCAATTTACTCTGACTAACTAGTATTATTGAAAGCCTTATGAAATTACCAGTAGGTGTTGATGCCAAATACGCAACTACAGGCTGCTGCACAAAAGGACACAGCATGCTGAGAGAACAGAATTAATTTCCTTTCTGGTTTCTAGAACACATGGAAATCTATGACACAAACAGCACGCTTACATATCTCATCCACAAAACAAGCAACAAGAGAAACAAAATGATTGCTATTGAGTACCACATAGCAAGAATCTGATTGTGCATATGAAACAGACAGCTGTTTCTGGGTTTTGCAGATAAGCTTGAACAAAAGATTTTGCTTGTTATAGAAGGAGGGAGGCAATGAAACCAGTTCATCTTGTTGTTGTTTAATCGTTTAGTCGTGTCCGACTCTTCGCAACCCCATGGACCAGAGCACGCCAGGCACTCCTGTCTTCCACTGCCCCCTCAGTTGTTGGTAGCTTCGAGAACACTGTCCATCTTGTCCTCTGTCGTCCCCTTCTCCTTGTGCCCTCAATCTTTCCCAGCATCAGGGTCTTTTCCAGGGAGTCTTCGCTTCTCATGAGGTTGCCAAAGTATTGGAGCCTCAGCTTCAGGATCTGTCCTTCCAGTGAGCACTCAGGGCTCATTTCTTTAAGGTTTGATCTTCTTGCAGTCCGTGGGACTCTCAAGTGTCTCTTCCAGCACCATAATTCAAAAGCATCAATCCTTCGGCGATCAGCCTTCTTTATGGTCCAGCTCTCACAGTTCATCTTATCTCTTCTCAAAAAGGATGTGGCCCTCACAATTAGCTGTTTGTGTGGTGCCCTTGGTTTAAAATGTGGGATGCTTCAGAGAAAATAGTGTAAAGTAGTATAGTTAAAGAATATTCAGTCTTTGTTTGAAGTATGAGAAGTGAAAACAACCCTTTATGTACAGCACACAGTGCATTTAAGCTTCCATAGCATGGTCTGAAGGAATATGATCCAGCCACCTTGTTGAAGGTTAGCAGAGCTGGTACCTGTATGGGGATAGGGGAACCTGGCAGGAATCCTGTGGAAGAAAAGTGGAGTATAAAGAAATACATAAAGGAATGCATTGTTTTTGCTGTTGCGCTGATCTCAGAGAGATTGGGGATCATGACAGCTCACATCCCAAACCAGTCCTGCTGGCTTTAGTGAGGTTGCTATGGAGTAAATGGGATGGGGACTGAATACAATGTAGGAAAGATGTTTTGAAATACCTGTCAGAAACATCATATTGCATTGTTACTGTCATCTAATGAGTTCGCCCACGCTGCTATTTGCCTCAGACTCATGTTCCTCTCACAAGAGAACTCTCTTGAGGGGGAAACTATTGTTTAACTGCTCTGGGATGAATTTGAAATCTGTGAATAGCCAAAGAATAGGGGAAAGGGGTACATGCTCACTTGTTCAATAGAAGGAGGCAGGTGGGAGCAGCAAATGGCATGCTTTATTAGAACAGTGTTTCTCAACCTTTTTTGGGCCACGGCACACTTTTCTATGAAAAAAAATCCCGCGGCACACCAACTCTGTGCCGCCCTATATTTAGTTTAGTTTGGAGGGGAGACGTACCAGTAAAGCATGCCGCTGAAGAACTGCTGCGCGGTAGCCAGGCGGACCCACCAGGCGCAGAGCCTGCGGAGCGAGCGGGGACAGACCCCAGGCGGGCAGACACGAGCGCGCAGCTGCCGCCGCCTCCCTCCCAGCCGCCCCAGGCAGCCGCCGCCGCTCTGGCCCGGCGAAGGGAAGCCCTGCGCAGCCTTCCCCGCCTGCCTCCTCCTCCCCAGGAGGGCGATTTGCATTGTCACGTGCCTGGCGGCCGCCAATAATCAACACTAACCCGCCGGAAAGGAAGCCAGCCGGGTCACGATGCGGGCGCTTGCCTCGCGTCGTGACCCGGCCGGCTTCCTTTCCGGCGGGTCAGCAACGTGACAGTGCAAATCGCCCTTCTTGTCGCGGCACACCGGTTGAGAAACACTGTATTAGAACACTTCTGCAAAGGAAGTTAGAGAACAGTCTTTTGATTTCAGTGTTGTATTTGTGGAAAGCCATTGGACCAGATAGTTGTAGAAGAAGTCAACGAGAATGGCCACAGAACTGTCACAAATGAAATGTTTATACTTTTATATAAGAACTTAAATATTGCATGGCGGGACAGACCAAGGGACCATTAGCCTAGCATTCTAAGGCTAGCACAGCCCTAGAGAAATTCACAAGCTAAGGATGATGGGGATACATCCTGTTCTTAGTGCCCAGTATCTGGTAGCGGAGAGATATGCTGCTTTAGAATAGATGTTTCTTGCACTTTTGTGTATCACAGATAACAGACAGTGATGATCTTAGCAGTATAATCCTTAAGCAGCACCAAGTCTAAACTGCTACCGTCTTGACACACTTGATTTGCTTGTTTAGAACTGCAAGAGTCATATCAAAGGCAAGGAGCTTAATGCACAAGGAAGTAGGGGACTGTAAAATAGATATGCAGATCACCTTCCTTTTTTTAAAAAAAAATGATGAGGTCTGTTACCTTAATCAAAAACACTCGTTTTCTATTAAACACATACATGAGGAGAATGTACACAGCATTAACTGCTTCAGGTTGTAACACCAACAAAACACTTTTGCTTCTCTGTATTCCTAAGAGATCTTATGCTTTCAGAAATGATATGTAATAAATAACATGTAGCCTCTCACATGGAAGCTCTTTGCACAGCTGGACAGGATCCTGTGGTTTGGCTCTGATGTGGTTAAAATTTTCCCACAGCTACCCCCATGCGCCCTCATCTGGCACAACCAAACTGATGGCTGCCATTCACGTGAGTAAAGCAGGTAAAAATCTGACTTAGTAGCTACTAGCAGTGTCCATGGATTGGCTGACCCAATTCATTGTTCATGCAAAGAGGTTCATCTGGTATCTTTAGGATCTTTAGGATCTGCTAAAGTGTCCTGGGTTGAGGAGAATCAAACCTTTTTTGGGGGGGTAGTTTCTTTTCTCCCAATGAGCTGTCAATTTATCTCAAATCCAACATTCTTAACATCGATTTACAGTCCTAACACACGATCCAGGCTGCTGGAGGGGACTAGGACTGAGTGGATGTCTCTGCCCACCAGGCCAGCCTGTTTGCTGGCGGAGAGGCCCCTGGTGCAGCAGTGGAAAGACTGGCAGAACATTAGCAGTGTTCCTACCAGCAGGAACCAAGATAAGGCGCCCGAAGCATGAAATTACGGGGCAGAGTGGGTGCAAAACTGAGCTGGCCATAGATTTGCTGGATCCTAAACCTATGAGGGTACCTGATGAGAGTCTTAATCTGGGTCCTCTGCCTGCAACAAGCTCATCATATAGTCTTAGGGTTGCTCTGTCCACCTGCTACTTAACAAAACTGTATGCAGGGCCCATAAGCTTGTTGAGGCAGTTGACTTAGGTAGCAGGCTGGGGACAGGTGGGAGAGGTGGCAGATCTGAAGAGGAAGGCCTGAGGCATTCCTTGCATGCCTTTGCTGCTGCTCCTTCAGCTGAGAATTGGAGCTTCCACTACCACCACTATTCCAGTCTCCCCTTGAGGAGGAAGGTCCCTCCACTGCTGCAGCCCTGGAACCAGAGCTTGGTACCACTCTGAAGGTCCTCAAGGAGTGTTCTGCTTGTCACCACCTGCTCCTCTCAGGCCTCCTCCCCCCCCCCTTTGCCTTCAGAGGTCCAGGGCTTTTCCAGGCTGCCTCCCGTTGCCTCAGGTGGAGGAAGAGGCTGTGGTGACAGATGCCATTTTCTGTTTTGCCTCAAGCAGCAAAATGTTTTGAACTGGCCCTGACTGTATATTAAGAGGCCTGTTTAAAAATCGTTGATATGTTGGTGTGGGTGGGTGTTCTTAAAGCTTTGCAATAGTATATTAGGGTCACTCTTTTCACACACTCTTTTCAATGAACCCTGACAAGTAGGGAATTTCCATCTCTTTATTTTTCTAAAGTACCAAGATTCCATTGTGGCAAAAAAGGCCCCTGGGAGCCATGTTCTTACAGTCAATAAATGATACCTGTAACTAAACTCATTTTACAGGATTGGATTAATTGTAACAGAGCTGTCACGCTTGCTTGCCCTCTGGAGATAAGCAAAAGTATTTCATTACATCTGGGAAAAGTCTGCAGGGAGAAATGTCATTATTTACCTTCCTTAACAGATACAAATCTTTCAATCTTTCAAGTGTTCTGAACTTGCTTGCCGTTTTTTTTAAGAAGCAGGTGAAATAAGAAGTAAATACTTAGGGCCATTTTCAGTGTAATATCTATGGATTTAGTTCAAATTTTTGGTAAGTCACAGCAAGGGTTTCACAAGTGCATAAGATTATAGGCGTGAAATCCTTGTAATGCAAATCCTTGAAAAACCAACTGGAGATTCATCAGCTAAAGTTATTCAGGGTGAAATCAAAAGTGGCTGTGTAGCTGTCACATGTGGTTGGGCACACTTAGCCTTTACTTTAGGACACCATGGCTGCAGAAACCATTTTTGATGCAAAGGAAGCAATTTTGCCACCATTCTCCTCTGGGTTTTCACTGTGTGACTGTGTGGGGGTGTCCAGCTCCAGTTAAGGTATGTTTCTATAAAAGAGGATTAAACCAAGTAGCTAGTCTGATGGGGAACAAATGTAGCATTGCTGAGCTTGCTGTCATAGAATTTTGATAAGGCTGTCCTGTTTGAAGCGAGCAAAACAGCACCATAATCCTTTAATGACTTAGTAGAGTTTCACTGAAAATTAAGAGTGACACTAATTTTAAGCTGCCGGGCGCTGCATGTATGAAGAGTTGCTTATGCAATAGTGTGAGTAAAATTTTAATGATGTGCTTATTCTGTACCAAATCCGGAAAGTGCTTAGGAATCACTTGAGAACAAATAAATGGTTAATTTCTAAACAGATGAGGCAGTTTTGAGGACTGAAAGTCCCTACCTTCCCACAGCTCTCTAAGTCTCCTCCTCCTCAGTTCCTTCCCCAGCAATCTGAGACTCCATCGATGCATCTGTCTGTTCCACCCTCTTCATGCCTGTTCTAGTCCTGGGAGACCAGGGGGAGAGGGGAGCTGATTGTAGCAGGAAGGGGAGACAACCTGGCTTCTTTGGCAGCCTGCCTGATCTCTGTCTCTTGATCTCACTCCTCTCCAGCCTCTGAATCAGAATTGCTTTCTGCCACAGCCTCTTCCTGCTCACTAAACCCTGTTGCTTCTTCAGCTTCCGACACCTGCTCCTCCCAGTCTGCTGCTGCTTCTCCCTCTGGACACTCATCGTCAACCCACCACCAGTCCCCTGGCTCTGAGCCTTCTTCCCCTGGGGGCTGCCCAGCTTGTGCCTCCCACCACTCCTTGGTATTGAGCCAGTCCATGACACTGGCTAAAACCAACCCTGTGTCATGGAAACACAAAGTCACCTCTCTAGAGTGTAAGCCTGTGTATGGAGACAGTGTGGTATCCAGACTCGTGATGTGCAAATACAGCACAAATCGGGCACTTAACTGGATTCTAAACTATTTGCACTGGTACATCTACATGTTTTGCCATCATTACAGGTATCTCATGTTTTGAATACTTGCTGTGATGCAACCCAAACTAAATGATTATTTGCTGGTAGAGGTAAATCTTGTAACCAACCAATTCTTTAATTTTATTCTGTTTTCTCAACCTCCCTCTGTGTCCTAAATATCGCAGAAAGAAATATTACAAAGAGATCATTTTTTTCATTTTTTTTTAGCTCCCTTGAGCAAGCAAATTTGCTTTATTGATCTCTGGCAAGAAAAGCACTATAGAAATAACCTAGAAATAAGTTGCTGCCGGGTTTCCCTTTTTATTTTGTTATTTTATTTTAAATTTCTGTTTCAATAATATTGTAGGTTTTCTGGTCTTTGCATAGTTGTGTGTATTTGTGCAGCATTCCTGAGATGTTTTGGCAGCCTATAAATTAAATAGCAAATAACAATAAATTGGTTCTCCAGATTGGCTTTCTTCTAAGAGCTTTACGGTGGATTAAAATCCCACTGAATTCAAGTGGGTTGATGCAAACAAGAATATGTCCCAATGCCTTTAACAGGTACAAGAGGGATCCACTTCAACCTTTGCATGTCAAACATGCGTAGGAGCCTCCTTGTCAATCCTGATTGGCTTCTGCTGAATGCCATCAGAATCCCCTTTCAGATTTTTGTATTCAAAACGCAAAAGGTCAAAATGTTGTGGGCAGGGTCTGTGTGTGTGCACCCCACCACCCACTTTATCCCCACATGCATTAACGCTTTCTCTGAATCATTTCCCAAATCTGTTTTTAAAGCTAAGATTGACGGAAGATGCTTTCTCCAGGCTGGCTTCCCAAGCACATTTCCTACAGAAACCTGTTCCAGTGGGGACAGGGAAAGGTGGAGCATCCTCCATGGACTGTTTGTTGGAACAATTCCAAGCCATGTTTGGACAGCATTCAGGACCCGTGTGGATTTTCCAGTGCATATAAATGAGCGTGCATCTTAAGGAAATGATCTTAGTCTTCTCCTGGGAAAATAAACCCCACACTCTAATATGCTGTTTTCTATATTAGTTCCCTCAGAGACTCATTCCAAAATCACTGCCTCCATTTTCCAAGTAAGCATGTCTAAAAATGGTGCCAGTCTGCCTTTGATTGTATCATTCTAAAACTTCAAATGTCTCTTTGTAAAACCACACATAATTGTATTTGTCTCCCAGCATGCTCTCTTTTTGCTAATGCTTTTTTACTCCAGAGTTTCCTGCAGGAAATTAATCAAATTAGGTGCTACCAGACCTCCCTGGCTTATTAAAAGTCAGGGCAGCAGAGTACATTTCAGTGCTATAATCCATTTAACAACCATCCATGCAAACCCTGCATCCTTGAAAACGCTCCAGTTAACTTGGTTTAATACATGGACAAACAGAATAGCTTTAAAATTTAATAAAGTCCAGCTTCAGCTATCATTGAGACATTATCGAGGTTTGCTTTTAAATGACCTTCAACAGGCTATTTTTAGGATGGTGTTCACTTTATAATGAAAACCCTTGAAAATGGTGTAAATCAATAAAAATAAAACCCTAGCATACCCCCAGGAGATGAGAATGTATGTCAAGCCAAAGTATTTTGATTTATGTCCACTTTGGCTACAATCTTACACAAACTTATTTGGAAATGAGTTCAGTCAAAATACTAATTTTCAGCGGAGAGCAAGCACACCTCAAGGCACTGAGCCCAGGAATAACAAAGTGCACCGTGAGGCCGAAAAGGGGGGATTTCTGCTGACTTTGCAGATGTGCTCTACCAGTGCCAGCCTGCAATATAAGCTTCTAGTTGCAGCACCAACTGAATGAGCAAAGAAATCTGACTGTCCCCACTTTCCCAGTCTGATGGCACCAGAAAGCTCAGGTCCAACCGGATCCAGGACCCAGTGAAGGTAACAAGTTATCTCCAGAATGCCAGGATTATGTGTAAAGAATTTACATTCATACTATAAATTTACCTTTGTGCATTTCATAAAATCATAGAATCACAGAACTGTAGAGTTGGAAGAGACTCTAAGCGTCATCTAGTTCAACCCCCAATCTCAACTGAAACATCCATGACAGATGGAATCCAACCTCTGCTTAAAAACCTCCATTCTGCACATGTGATGTTCAGTATATGACCACTGAAACCCCTACATATGGAGCAGAATCACTCCAATGTGGCCAATACACTTCCCCATTTAACACAATGGTGTATGGTGTGTATATGGTGTTAGGGGAGGGGCAGTACCTCTGGTGGAGTATACATTTGCTCTTTCTGGTGCTCTTTGTCACCTTTGGCTGGGGACCCAGCATTCAGCTCTCACCTGTGGCTCCTAGAAGCTGTCAGCATGCGACAGCGGCCACACCCTGAAAATGGCTTGAACTGGCCAGCTAAACATGGTGTGGGTAGCCAATGAGTTTCAAACTCTTGGTGAGTTAGGAGCTTCCGCTGCATGTGAGGACAGGCTCTGGCGGATTGAGTGGGTGAGACCAATAGTGAGTTCAACAGTCAAGAAGGCACTTTCTGCACCTGATGTAGTGGAAAGTGAGGGGCAGATGGGGCTCATCAACCTAGGAATTTACCTCATCTAGGAGAAGGAAACTCTGATCCTAAGCCTCTGCTGCCTTGCGGTTATATTCATTCATTAGAAAGGCTTCAGGAGTAAACTCTGATGAAAAATCCATACCCACTGCCTTGTGGGACACCTTCAGGAGAAGAAAAGGTTAGGGAAAAACACTACAAAAATCTGGGGTTGAGTTCTTAAGGTTGGATGACATCTTGTACACCTCCTTCCAACAACTCCTGCAGCCAGACTGGTGCCAAATGTATTGCTCTGCTTTCCTTTGGAGCACACCAGCCAAGCCAAGAGGGGGGTCATGTAATCTGGGCAGCCCAGGACCTCCATACGGACTGCCCAGGGTTGCTCCCTAGAGAAGTTACTTCAGTGTTCCTAATGCAGCAAAAACAACATGGGAGGCAGCAGTTATGAGTTAGTGGTCTCTGCAGCCACAGCTGCAGGGTTGACTTCACCCCTGGATGCCCACTCCATTGTCTCTTGAGATAGACAGATGCCAACAACAACAATAGTATGCGAAGATTAACCCTACAGACTTAACCCTACAGGAAATAATCTGTAAGAGATTGCAAAGGGGAAGTAAAGCAGGATGTGCCAAGAATAAATATGAAATGTAAAGCTAGCCTACATAAAATTTCTGCGTACCATATAAGTGCCATCTTACAATCTCCATGGAAATTGGAATATTAGCTTCCTAATTTGTAAGTGGCATTAAAACAAAACAAAACAAAAAACACCGGTATATCTCAAGGCATAATAGAAGGGAGCTGATGTTTCGATGCAATAAAATCAAACTGGTAAACAAAACAAAGCTCTGGATTCTTTCTCTTTTTTAAATTCTCTCATACAATTTAAACGTCTAGTACTCGAAAAACCCATTATGCTTTTTGATACATAAAAGATGCTGATTAATGCACCATTAAGACTCCCAATAGGAAATCTGAAGGAAATATGAATTTAAGAAGAGCCTATAGCAGCATAAACTGCTACAACTCAGTAATGCTTTCTCTTTTTTAAAGATACTAATTAAAGATTAGTTTATGAAACATTAGACCCAAGAAAGAGAAGTGTGGGGAGATACTCCTTTTAAACTCCCCCCCCTTTCAAGTCCAGGAAATAATTTCAATTTGTCATTAATATTTATTGCAGGAGTGAACCAGAAAGAGCCTGACAAGGTTAGTGGTAACAGGACATATGTGTCAAGAGTCATCATGACTAACAGCACTAACAGAAAGTAAAGCAGTCCTTTTTGTTACTGTGTTGGCTGAGAGTCCTTGATCTCAGTGCTAAAATACAACCTCTAAAGTATAGCCTGGAATAAATAGACTAATATTAGTATTCAGCCCAACTATAGTTCCCCACCCCTTGTAAGTGATTCATAGTTACCATAGTGGCCATGTTGCTACAGTCCTCCATATGCAGGGCTGTCAGAAGATAGTTCCCCATTTAAAGTAGTCTTCTGTCTGAAGGGTTGCCTGACTCAGCTCCAGGTTAAAAATAAAGAGCCCTAGGAAGAGAAGAAATGAGCCTTCAATTTGCCCACCACCACTGCACCTGGAATGTGCAGGCCCTTATTGAGGTAGGGGAGAGTGCTCTTCCTCAGGTTCTGCTTGTGGGTTTCCCCCAGGGATCTAGTTGGCCACAAGGAAAACAGGATGCTGGACTAGATTGGCCATTGGCCTGATCCAACAAGGTCGTTTTATGTTTCTATGAACCAGGCTCCATACAACCCAAGGGGTGGATTTGTAAGTGGGTTCTGCTATTATTCTATTCTATTTTTAGCACCTATAAATTTCACTGTAGAGGGACAATGCATTATTAGTATGGGGGCTATTATTTTTCTGTTTCCTAGTGTGTACTGTCTGTGTGTACTGTCTGTCTGTCTGTCTATCTATCTATCTATCTATCTATCTATCTATCTGTCTATCTATTCCTAAATACATTAAAATGATTGTTTATTTGCTATATTTGTTTTGTGGTGGCCTATGGCTTTTAACAATTCATCCACTCACTATAGAGTACAGGAAACCAGCTGCTGTTTACAGAAACACTATGGCCCCAAGAACTGTACTTAGAACAGATGAAGCCTAGAAAAAAACACATCTGTAAAAAGCATAACTTAGTTTCTATAAACTTCTTATTAAAAACAATTTCACAAAAAGAGAAATAAGATATAAATGAACACAGCTACATGGGAAAATGAAATGATGTGAGCTAGGCAACAACAGATGTCTCTTAAGACATTTGCAATGCTCACAGCAACATTGCACACCTGTAGATTTTGTGGCTCAGTCACACTGACTCCTGCATGATTCTCCTGCAGTTTCCTTTCCAAATGATTGTAAGCTTGTAAGTGTTATTATTCCAGTCACTGATCAAATGTAGCAGAGGAATCAAACAAATCTTTGGGTTATAATTCTGCCATTTCTGTCTTTAATAACAAATATTTCCAGGAAAAAAAGAAATTACTTGCCAATTTCTCAAACGTTTTAAATAAAGAGCCACTTTATGAAAACAAAGGAAATATTATATTACCCTAGCACTTAAAATCTGTACATGCTGAAGGCTATATTTGTTAATATCAAAAGTCCAAGAAGAAAAGAACAAGTCTTTTTCTTGATTGGCCAAATACAGACAACCTACTCACCAAGTGTGGTAAGAGACTGTCACAGGTTTGGTTTTTCTCCTGCATTAAAGAAAACAGGGTTGCTTCCTAGTAAATGTGTTAGTATTTCAGCTTTTTCTAACTAAATGCTTCAATATTCAAGACCATTTTAAAACTGCTCATCTTTCCTTCTAGCCCTCTTTGCTTATTTTTGTTCTCTAAGGATCTACCAATTCAAATAAGCATTTTTATATCATTTTACTTGCTGGGATTGTCTGCATCTTTCCTGCAGGCACTTGTGAAAATATAATGAAGCAGCAGCTTCTCCCAAGAGCCACAGCTCTAGATAGAGGAGAGTAGGAGGCAAATAGATTACATGACTTGCCTGAGATATTGCCAAACTAAAATTCACAGAGACCAGATAACTGAATGCTGAGCATATCCTGAATCATCTTTTGCTTCAATATACTCATTCATCCTTAATTTCACATTCAATTTTTGTTGCTTTAAAATTGCATTAGAACATTATATTTGAATGAATAGGCTGCTGGTGTGCATGCTGGAGGGGAGCAAATTAAAGTCTTGGCGTTAATAATACAACTTTTCAGAAATCCACCTGCTAACAGTCTAGTACGTATAGTGAACCACTGTACTTGCCACTGAATGGTGAAGTTGAGAGGGTGCTTATGGATAGCCTGAAAATAACAATATCCCTTCTAGCTCAGACATAACATATGCACAAATCCCCACTGCGGCACATTGCTGAAATATGTTGGTGACCGCCACTAGGGGAGTTCAGCTCAGAAATAAAATCTGCTACTGGAAATTCACTGTTATCTCCTTGAGGTGATTAAAAGGTTAATAAGAAAGTACTGATACACAATTCTTTGCACAGATATAAAGGCTTCCTCTCTTACTGTGCTCCAAAGCATATTAAAGCATTTACATTCAATTCTTCATGCAGTGAAAGGTGATATGGAGACCTACAATTATTACTATATATTTCCATCTACAGAACAGTTGTATTGTTATTGGCTGCAGAATTAGATTTTTCACGAGGAGGCAGATAAATGGGTTTTCTTTCCATTGTTACTCACCTTCTTAAGTTGAAATCATATCAAAATAGGAGGAATTTAGGTAAGGAACATAGTAAGGAGCCATGGAGACTAGCTACCGGTAGTAGTCAAGACGGAAGGATTAGTCAGGAGGACCAAAGGACAAACAAAGAGGCAAGAGCAAGCCAGAATGAAGAATGACCAAGCATGCATGAAGACACCATTGCTCAAGATGTTTTCGATGCTCAACCAGAAACCCTTTTATATTCCATACTGCCCAGGAGGATCCAATGGGCAGTCTCAGTGGGATGACTCAGTCCAGGGCCTAAAGGCATTTCAATGGGAAGCTCCTGCACAGGATAGCTGTATATGGGTCCAGTAATTATTAACACTGGAATCAGTCCTGCCCCCATTATTCCCATCATCAAAATCCTCCCCTCCCACCCAGTCAACTTGCTATTAATCCCATGGGGGGGGGAGATGACTGTCTTTCTTAATGAAATATTAAGAATGCTCTCATAGAAGGGGATGACCGAGGACAAGATGGTTGGACAGTTCTCGAAGCTACTAACATGAGTTTGACTAAATTGTGGGAGGCAGTGGAAGACAGGAGTGCCTGGCGTGCTCTGGTCCATGGGGTCATGAAGAGTCGAACATGACTAAATGACTAAACAACAACAAATTTGTGGTTAAAATTGCTGAGCTGTGGTTTTGAAGCAAGATTACTATAATTATCCCTTCATTTTCCTGTTGGTTTCCTTTTTTGATTGCCCACTGTACTGTTATTGGCTTATTATTGTTAGCAGTAATGATAGAGGTCTACAAACTTGTGTTGATTTTATGATGTTCCTTGTGCCCATCAAAGGATTATCTATCTATCTATCTATCTATCTATCTAATCTATCTATCTATCTATCTATCTATCTATTATCCTTTGATGAGCACAAGGAACATTGTGTGTGATTGTGTGTGTGTGTGTGTGAAATCTCTCAATCTGTTCTACCTCCCCCACCCCAAATTCTAGCTTTATATAATGGTAGGAATAAAAAAATAAACACTCCCACAACCAGTATATCACTTTTCCTCAGTACAACTGCAGCCTTCAGAAAGTGTTGTCAGCTGATCAGAATGTGCTGTTTACAGCTAATATAGGTGATCAGATAGAAAGGGGACACACAGTGTGCATACATTTTTTAAAAAATTAACATATTGTTATCTCTTGCATTACTTGGCCTTTGAGCCTCTGAATATGAAGTTCACCTTAACTAGCTCAGTGTTTCACACTAACTGTTAGCAGCTCTTCAGAGTGATTTGCCACTAAGCAATGCTCACTGTTTATATAACTCCCATATATCTCCTCACCAACAAGTAGTTTTTAATGTATTATATGTGTAAAAATTACACCTATATACTGTCATAATCTTATTATTTGCTAGAGCCCACTTTGTCAAATACAGGAGCTAAACTTATAAGGCTGCAAGTCTAACAACATATACTGTACTCAGAAGTAAGTCCAGCTTAATTCAAGGAGGCTTACAGTCAGATAAGTGGAGTTAGAATTGCAATCTACATTGGTGTTCATTGTTATGAGTTTTTTGTGGGGGAGGTGAAAGAAGTATGTGGAAAGACTACTACCTGTGGAAAGGCTGTCTGGTAGCAGTTCATTATGGGGTGAAAATGGTCTGGATCATCACCCACCATCCCTCTTCCAAGCAACTCTAATTATTGTTTAGGAGAGGCCTTTTTTACATGCGCCATTTCTTTCAAGCTGCACCTGCAAAATGCCATTTTCTATCCAATTAGAAAATGCACAGGAACCAATGGGAGCTTTCTTTCTAAGACTCATCACTATGCAGAGGTAGCAATCTTCCATGGGTCATAACTGGGGAAGAAAGGTCTAAGCCTCCCATTCCCGTGCACTCTGGGCCCC
Organism: Zootoca vivipara; assembly: GCF_963506605.1. Lineage (NCBI taxonomy): Eukaryota > Metazoa > Chordata > Lepidosauria > Squamata > Lacertidae > Zootoca > Zootoca vivipara. The sequence goes on from NC_083277.1 coordinate 48,132,212, forward strand.
ACTGACAATTGCCCCTCTCCTGTAATGGCTGCTTGCCAAAAATCTAGTTTGGCCCTGGTTTCCAAGACCTGTAGAGAGTTAAATTCCCTACTTTTAGAAAGAGTTGTAAGGGACTAAGGATTAGTAGTGCACAGTGTTAAAGGACCAAGAATCTGAGTCAAATGATTTGAATTTAAATTAGCCAACTAGACAGTTCACTTATTTATTCCCAATTTCACCTCAGTCATCTCTGCATCTTGCACCAGAGCTTCTATGAGAAATATCCTTTAGAGCAGACATTTTTCTGTGTACAAAAGCAAGGTTCCCTTTCATTTCAGTCAACACTGTACCACAACAAATTAGAAAGCATTGGCTAACATGCCTTCTAGGATCAGCCCTTCACACTGACAGCACTGTTTTTATTACAGTATTAGCAATGTTTCTTCACCTGTGCTTGGTTCACAAAACCATAAATTGGTTGCACCTTCCCAGTTTTTGTTTTCTAAAAATCTCTGATCACCAACAGACAACAACCGAGTTCTTCTTCCTGTCAGGAGCAATGCTAGGAGAAATATCTGGGAGGTTTTCCTTTCGATATTGAACTTATTCAGGTTATTAAGATTGAGAAAAGCTGTGTTTACTAACATAGGCTCAGAGAAACCCAGTCTCCTATTTCAGCTACGGTACTTCTAGAAATACCTTAGGGGTGGCGCTGTGGTCTAAACCACAGAGCCTAGGGCTTGCCGATCAGAAGGTCGGTGATTCGAATCCCCGTGACAGGGTGAGCTCCCATTGCTCGGTCCCAGCTCCTGCTAACCTAGCACTTCTAAAGCACGTCAAAGTGCACGTAGATAAATAGGTACCGCTCTGGCTGGAAGGTAAACGGTGTTTCCGTGCGCTGTTCTGGTTTGCCAGAAGCGGCTTAGTCACGCTGGCCACATGACCCGGAAGCTGTACGCTGGCTCCCTCATCCAATAATGCGAGATGAGCGCCGCAAACCCAGAGTGGTCCACGACTGGACCTAATGGTCAGGGGTTCCTTTACCTTTACCTTTTAGAAATACCTTTGCTAAAATGCGGTATATAATATCATGATAGTGTTTAGTTTTACTGACATTCATTTTTCATTGTTGGTGTCCTAACAAGAGATAATGGGGAAAGAACACTATAATTTAATGTAGCAGTTGAGAATATGCCCAATTATAAATAATGCATTGACCATCAACTGATGGGTCAAGCACTGAAATGTAAACCCAACTTCTACTGCAATATTAAACCTGTTTATACATTTCTACTGATTTCAATATTGGGACGTGGGTGGCGCTGTGGGTAAACCACAGAGCCTAGGGCTTGCCAATCAGAAGGTCAATGATTTGAATCCCTGCAACGGGGTGAGCTCCCGTTGCTCGGTCCCAGCTCCTGCCAACCTAGCAGTTCGAAAGCACATCAAAGTGCTTTCCCGCTCCGGCGGGAAGGTAAATGGCGTTTCCGTGTGCTGCTCTGCTTTGCCAGAAGTGGCTTTGTCATGCTGGCCACATGACCTGGAAGCTGTACACTGGCTCCCTCGGCCAATAACGTGAGATGAGTGCCGCAACCCCAGAGTCGGTCACGACTGGACCTAATGGTCAGGGGTCCCTTTACCTTTACCTTTACTGATTTCAATGTGGCTTCCTTCTAGGGAAGCATAGATAGGATTGGCAACATATTCAGCATATTCCTGAAAGCGAAATCCTTGACACGTGTGCATAATTTCTTTAAGGGAGATACCAGGTATCTGAAGAAGTGTGCATGCACACGAAAGCTCATACCTATGACAAACTTAGTTGGTCTCTAAGGTGCTACTGGAAGGAATTTTTTTATTTTTTATATTATTTATGGTTAGCTGCTGCAAGAGTCGAAATAGCTCTATAGAAAAGTGCTTTGTGTAGAGACATCTGCTGTCTTCTAGAGCATGTTATATATTATTAACTCGGTTTTCAAATTCAGGAGCTTAGTGTTTCATGAGGGGCTACAGTAGGCCACAGAAAAAGCCACATTTCTCACATTTCTCAGTTTTACTACCTACAGGCATCTTTGTCACTCTGAGGTGGCAGAAGATTCCCTGAATAAATCCACATTGTTCTCAGCAACTCTGACAACAACCAGTGCAACAGGTTTTGAGATTTCTGACTCGGTTAATGTGGGCAGAATTAATACACTCTAGGAAGAAAGTTGAAATGCACTCTTATCCATGTTTCATCAATTTTCCACCTGCTGCATCCTTCTAGCAGATTCCTCCAAAGCTATTAAGTGGCAGATGGGAAACTCACTGGCAGAGCAGCTCTATGGTGTGGGAATTATTGGGAGGGGGCAGAATATGTGGCAGAGTAATTGCCACAGCCAGTGCCCTCTGCCAAGGCAGAAAGTAGGGTGGTGAGTTTATTCTCTTGCCTTTTAACCTTTCCTCCTCAATGGAACAGAATTTACAATGTTATCTTCAACCCTAGGGTAGCTCCAGGTAATTTTTCTGGGTCCACTGCCAAACAGGGGAACTGTGGTAGCAGCAGAGCTTCGTGCCACCATATCAAGAGGCCTCCAGCAGTGGGAGAGAGAGACCCACAAAACCCTATTGCCTCCCAGCCTCCCAGAGAGCAGAGGCTTGTTCTCTTAATAACTTCACTAATGGAAAAATATATCCTGCTCAGAAGCATGTGGACATAGATTCTCCTGTATCAGTATGTCTATCACTTGTTCCCAGCTACAACATGCAGTGAGAAAATCCATTCTAAGATTAGACTGCCAGCATGAAAAGAGAAAACTGAGCATCTGGGGCTGGGGGCACACACCATATAAATAAATGATAATTCTGATCCTATTTTGCAGCTTAGATACCAAAGATTCAAATACTACTTCCTGAAGCAAGAAAATATTCCAGGGGGGTGGTGAAAGGGAAGGTTTTGCTCATACAGAATACTTCTTTGAGGGGTTTGCAAAGGGAGGGGGGAGAGAAAAGCCAATTTAGCTAATTCTAGTGTTCAAAGGCTTTCTTAGGTTATAACTGAAGTATTTTTCTCTTCTATTGTAAATGAAGAATCCTCTGAATCTGAGAGCTCTGGATGTGAGGGACATAGAAATATGGCTCAGGAATGGATCCAACCATTACTGAGTCCAACTCTTTCCCTTAAAGCCAACACTCTCAAGCGATTATGTATCCAAGTCAGATTAGAGACTGAGAGTGCAGGGAAATGATATTCAACACACTAGAGATGCCTGTAGGACAAGGAATATATTTAGCAAAGCTCAGCCAGATGGCTAACACACACGAGTGCATTATATGGCTGGCCCAAGGATTCTTGCTCCCTTAGCAAAAATGAAACGTTGCCCCCACAACTCTCTTGTGTCTTATCATAGGCTCTAGCCCAACAGTTGCATATTAAACAATGAAATGAATTAAGCATTCATTTCTCATTCTCATTTTCAGTGTGTGTCACTTCTTTACTTTTCTCCTTTTACCACAGCATCTGTGCTTCCTGAAGATATTTCCTGAGTTGTGGCTGCTATTGCATGCTGACAGCTTCTAGGAGCAACAGATGGGAGCTGAGTGCAGGGTGGGGATCAAGGTGGACAAAGTACCCCAGAAAGAGCACAATGTATATTTCACCAGAGGTACTACCCCTCCCCTAAGCACCCTATATACACCACTGTGTTAAACAGAGAAGTGCATAGGCATGATGAGTAATACTCATGAGGTATTACTCCTCTCCCAACATAAACCCTGAGAAATGGCTTCAACTAGCCAGCTAAACCAGGGGAGGTTAGCCAATGAATGAGCGTCTCCACCCCCATCATTCTGCCCAGACACTGAGGTCCAGCGCCGAGGGACTTCTGGCGGTTCCCTCACCACGAGAAGCCAAGTTACAGGGAACCAGGCAGAGGGCCTTCTCGGTAGTGGCACCCACCCTGTGGAATGCCCTCCCACCAGAGGTCAAAGAGAACAACAATGACCAGACCTTTAGAAGGCATCTCAAGGCAGCCCTGTTTAGGGAAGCTTTTAATGTTTGATGGATTTCTGTATTTTAATATTTTGTTGGAAGCTGCCCAGAGTGGCTGGGGGAACCCGGCCAGATGGGTGCAGGGTATAAATAAATTATAATTTATTATTATTATTATTATTATTATTATTATTATTATTGGTCTCAAACTTTTGGTGAGTTAGGGACTTTCCCAGCATGCAAAGGCAGGCACTGGCGGATTGAGGGGGCGAGACCAATAGTGGGTCCAAAAGTCAAGAAGGTGGTTTCTACACATGCTGTAGAGGGAAGTGAGGGGCAGAAGGGGCTTATGAACCTGGGAAGGTAGTCCATCCAGGAAAAGGAATACAGTGCTACCTCGGTTTATGAACACAATTGGTTCTGGAAGTCTGTTCATAAACTGAAGCGAACTTTCCCATTGAAAGTAATGGAAAGTGGATTAATCCGTTCAAGACGGGTCCGCGGAGTACTCAACCTGAAGCGTACTTAACCCGAAGCATGGGTGTAATTGGTTCCAGAAGTCTGTTCATAAACTGAAGCGAACTTTCCCATTGAAAGTAATAGAAAGTGAATTAATCTGTTCCAGATGGGTCCGCAGTGTTTGTAAACTGAAAATTTGTAAACCGAGGTGTTCATAAACCAAGGTTCCACTGTACTCTGGTCCTAAACCTCCACTGCCTTGTAGGATATCTTCAGAAGAAAATGCTAAGGAGTAAACCCTACATAAATCCAGAATGGAGTCCTTAAGGTGGTTGGATGGTGGCTTGTATGCCTCCTTGTTGCAATTCCTGCAGCCAAGCTGGTGCCATACATATTGCCCTGCTTTCCTTCAGCTGAGAGGGGAGTCCTGTTGTCTGGGCAGCCCATGACCTCCATATGAACTGCCCAGGTTTGCGCCCCAGGGACGTCATTTTGGTGCTGCTAATGCAGCAGTTTGACTTTGGGCCCCCTTTGATCTTTCCCATAGTTATATAGGGGATACATCAACCAATGGATAAGTTGCTAAGCTACTTCTCTGTGTGCCCTCTCCAAAAGTGCCGTGAGTGGATCGGTCTCCCATTGACAAAGTTGCTTGAGGCAGCTTCCTGATTGTTTAATTTACCTCTAGCTATGGGCTACAGAAGTGTGGGGAATGTTTGTTCCTCCAAATGCTGCTGAATGACAGCCTCTACACTGTTAAGTGATTGCTGAGTCATGGCTATTTAAAGTACCTATAGGGACAGCTCAACTGCTGATGAAGAATCAATTTTGAAACAGTTCATTATCCGGGGGGGGGGGGGGAACTGTTCTACATTCGGAGCACCTATCACCGCACATCTACAGGACTGTTGAAAGGCAATTTGCCTTCATTTCAGCGTTCTCTGATACTGACTGACTACGCTCTCTAATTCCATTCATATAATATTTACTCGACTCCTATTATTTGTGACGATGCAAGAAGTACATAGTTTCTGCTTATGATTTGTAAAATATCATCTATGATGGGAGTTGTAATTCAGCAACGTCTGGAGGGTCAAAGGTTCACCACACCTGGAGCACAGCACACTACAGATTGTTTTAATTTGTTTAATTGTAAGCCAAACTAAAGAGCAGGATTTTAACATTTTCCTGTAAATAAATATTGACACTACCATGTAAGAAAGGTAATACTCCCCTCAAACAAAGTGACGAGAACCTGCATCAACCATTTTGCCCTCCTTTAAAGTTTGGTTTTTGAAATCAACAAAAGAGGTGTGAGCAACATATGGTCTTAAGAATGCAAGGAGCATATTTTTGTATGGTTGACACAGTTCTATTCAATTCATGAACAGCTTGATCTATAATTTAAATATGATTAAAGGTGTAATCAACATCTCTGCAGGTGAAGTCAATCTCACAACTCCAACTGGGTTTTAACTGATGGGGATTGCATCCTTCCTTGACCTCACAGCATAGCTGCCAAGTTTTCCCTTTTCTCGCGAGGAAGCCTATTCAGCATAATGGAAAATCCCTTTAAAAAAGGGATAACTTGGCAGCTATGCCTCACAGCTGCTGAGTAAAATATGAAAATATGATGAAAGACTCAGAAAGAAACAGTCTCCTAACAATTCAGATTTTGGGAGTTCTGCACCCACCTCATGAGTTTAAGAATCTGTTTGTCACCACAATAGAATAAAGTGCAAGTGCACAGTTCCGTTTCATTTTGTATTGTAAATAAAATTGCATTAAGCAGTTTTCAAAAGGGATTTAGTGGGCACGTCATGAAATTATTTCAAACAAAATTGTAAAATATATACACCTGACCCTTGTCATCTGAAACTTGAAATCAGTTGTTTAAAATGTACAAAAATCCACAGATCCTCTTTATTTACCACCACCACCCATTCCACCAATGATTATTTTAATGCAATTTAATGCATTAATTTGGTAATAAAACTATTTCCCAATTAGAACCATTGATATTATTTTAGTCTGTGTATCAAAAGAAAACTGCCCAAAGGTGAGTTACTAATGCTTACTTTTATTTTAGTTTGTTTAAATAAACTAATATAGACTTTTAAATCTAAATATTAGAGCAAAATGATCAGGGCAGTGCTTTGTGAAGCTGCTAGTTTCCTGCAGGACCAGTTTCCTCTTCTTTCATCTGCTGGCAGTACCATCTGTGTTGCAGAGAGAGGGAACCTAGTTTGTTCCTTCTACCTGTCATCAAAGCCCTTCCAATTCATTATTGCCCAAAACAGAAGACTATTTTTTTAAAAGGATATGACATACTCAATATTTAGCTCATCCCAGTTGTGCTCATCTACCCAAACCCATCAGATATACAGTAGAAGTTCAAAATGATGCAGGAACTAACTTCAAATTAGGCAGCCAAAATAAAAATGGCTAATTCAAATGGCCTACTTTACATGCTTTTTAGACAGAGTACAGGATTTCTGGTTGCAGAATTCCATATACCATGCTTATGGGAGACTTCAATATTACTGTCAGATTTTATCACTGTTTTTAGCATTGTTGCCTTAAATGTGAGCCCATAAGTATTACTGCTTTTCTGCTATAAATAGGACTTGGCATAAAAAAGCCTAAGGCCAGTATCTGAGCTGGTCGAGAGCACCGTAGAATATAATGCTTTTGTACCATAAATTCCAGTGTAATGAGTAAAAAACAGACTACAAACACCAAGGAACAGCTGGCTTCCTTCCGCTACTACTGTAGCAATTGTCTTCTCCACTGTCACATTATTTAATTGAGCAGAAACAAGTGCTCAAAATTGCTGGGTATTTGTGGAAGATGCATTTGCAGTTCTTATTCTAAGATCTGTTAATTACTCTTTGAAAATAAAAATAAAACCCTGTCCCTCCCAAGTTCGTTGGCCAGTCATTTCTGGTATCTCATCATTGTCAATTCCTCTTTACTGAAATTGCTTTGATATTCTCTGGGCAGAATCCAGCCCAAGTTTGTTCACTGCTTAAGTCTTCAATTTCATACAAATGCTTGAACTTAAACCGGGCTTGCTTCTGAGCAGATATATATGGGTTTGCACTATTAATGTCCCATTCATGCAGAACTCTCCCATTAAAATCTATGGGTTGTATTCAACTAAGTTTGATTCAGACCAAACTGCAATTAATTAACATGACTAAGCTAAGGTCATTATTTTCAATGGGTCCACTAGTTGACTAAGAAATAGTAGATTGTGCCCCATATATGTCATTTATGGCTGCTGTATCAGTGTTTTGCTGAGGATATCAGAAATGCCCATTGGTAGGCCCAGGGCTTTTTTCCCCGCCAGAAGTCACCAGAAATCAGTTCTTGCACCTCTTAGGTGGACGCCATTGCTATTATAAGAGAACAAGGGAAGTGTTTGTGGTGAGTTCCAGCACCTCTTTTTCTAGAAAAATAGCACTGCATAAAACATTGCTAGTTCCAGGGGGCAATTATATCAGGAATTTCTGCTTTATTTCATCTACATTTCAAAAAGATGATTTAGAAGTTGATAAATCTGGTAACACACACTTCTCCTTTTGTTTGGGCTTCTTAACAGATGGATAATACTAAAAAAGAAAGGGTAATATATCTGTAGTGCTCATCATTCCTGCTTTACCATATGTGCCAAGCCTAAATGAAGGATGGTGGAAGGCACATATCTCTGCATACTAATTAGATAAGGCTGCAAACTTTTGCACACTTCCTTGGAGTAAATTCCACTGAATTCAGTGAGGTACATTCTTGTGATTGAGTGAACTTGCCTTCTAGAAGCACTGTATTCCTTTGGATCCAAAGTATATGTTATTGAAGGGAATGTGGATAGGAAATTCAATTTCTGAATGAATCTTATGGTGTAGGTACTTTCCAAAGCAAAATTTTGCACTGTATAATAGAAAGTCCCACCAGCTGCTAGGATATTCAAAACCATGAGATTTAGCCATTATGCATTAAACCACTGAGCAACTTAAAGTGGACTTAAATGCATTCAGAGATAAGTAAGCAGATTAATGAAAATTTAGAGAGGATTTGTACTCTTAAACCTGCATTGGTGTAAATGTGTAGCTTATCTCCAAGCTTCACAGTGTTACATAGAACAAGAATTTTACTTTGTCCAGTGAATCTCTTGTTACTAAAAAGAGAGAGAGAAATCACATGAGCTGCAGGTGCCCCTTCTAAATTATACATAACCAAAGATGGCATTGCAGAACTATGGATTTTAAATCCAAACTGGAACCAGCTATTTCATATAGAATACATTTTTAAATTGCAGTGTCGTAATCTTTTGATTCAGTGGGGGGGGGGGGGAGTCCAGGAAAATGAAAGAATCAATGAATAAAAGCCAATACTTTTTGAATAGGATAAAAGCTACACTAATAAAGCCAGGCCTTGACTTCTTTATCCTAAAGGGTTTAGGCTTCAGAAGATTTTTTCAAAGGTTCCATTTCTTTTATAATCTAAAGATCTAAATTACATCAAATTGGGGACATGCCTGGGATATTCATTTCCAATGCAGACCAGTAGGATACATCTTCTTGTAAAATGAGGGAAGTAAATAACTTGGAATTTTATTTAAAACAATTAAATACACATAGCTCACACAAATCTTCATATAAGCAATATATGCAACCTAGTCTAACTTTAAATATGAATTGCAGGAGCATTTACCAGTGATATGTTATCATAACATGCACAAGCACAGCTGTTCTATTTTCAACACTTCTCATGACCTTGTTGGATCACATTCCCTGAGCAATGGTTTACATGGCTTGTGGCATTCCCTCCATTGAGGTGGTCAGCTTAATCCTTTAGAAACCTTTTTCATGGTGCTCCCTGCTTTTCTTGCAACCTTCATAGGCTTGACATCATTGGTGTTTTGTTGAGATATGATATAGATGTCTTGTTCTCCCTTTGTCCATAGCTTTTTCTTTTAAGTCTACAAGTCTATGGTTCCTCTGCAGCAGTTGGAAGGAAATTAAACCGTTGCCTATTTTCTTTTACTTTTTACTTCTGATGTCTTTTTTCACTTATGATCCCGGACTAGAAATAAACTGTAATTTTAAAGAGTAGTACATTCTCTTAAGTGGTTAATATAAAAACATTGATCTTTCTGCAGTGTTGTCTTTATATGGAAGGTCATTGAAAGAACAGTACCAGGGAAAGAAGTGGTGCTAAAGTGAATATATTTCCTGTCTCTTTCAATTCTACCTAGCTCGAGAAACAAGGAGAGGAACTGAAAGTGGGAGGGCAGGTTTCACTGAAACAAGCAGGATCAATATTATATCAAGCTCAGAATGGGTTGCATTTGTATAAATGATTCTCTCTCTCTTTCCTTCCTTCCTTTCCATGAAACAGCCAGAAGCTATTTAACAGTAAAAACTTAAATATATATAAATAATTCAAATTCAATTACAAATATAGACTGGGATTTTTTTTAAAAAAAATCTCCATTTAAAAGGCTTGTTGGAGAAGGAAGGTCTTCAACACACACTGGAAAGACAATAGAGACACCATGCAGACAGCTCCCCAAAGGGGCAAAACAGGGACTGAATTATGAGAAATAATGAACAGGCAGGCAACTGACCTGTACCGAAGTGGCTAAATGTCAGAAAGAGCACAGATTTTCTTTTTAGTAGTGATGTCAAAATCCCTTTGAAATTCAGTTTTTATCTTGTAATTAAGTCCTAAGTTGTCCTCCCTTTCAAAACTTCCCTACCTTCCGGCATCAGCAGTGGATAGAAGTGATGCAAGACCTTCATTTGTTCTTCAGACATTCATTTGGCCTATCTTGTGAATTTTCCAGTAGAAAGATGCCTGGGAGTTATAATCAGCCAAGCTTCTAGGTCCTTAGAATTCACTCCCTCCTCCCCCACCCCCAGCCCATGGTTGCTGCATCTTGAAAGTTAAGTTTTGAAGATGGGGTCGTGGGAACTCACAAAGAGAGAAAGTGGCTTCAGTGAATTCTCAGAACCTGATCTTTCCCCCCAAATTAACTGAAAAACACCTGAAAAGAACAAGTCCATTCTAAATAGTGAAGAAAGGAAAGCGTTGCCCATCTCATCTGTTCATTCACCTAGTTCTCCACTACCCAGAATGTAGTGAGCCTTTGAACAGGGTGCTTGCAAAAGCAAGAGCCACTGATGGAATGCTCATATGGTGCTGCTCACCTCAAGCCTGCCAATGCCTTCCACTTTCCTTTTCCAAAGGGACTAGAAACTTACCTTGCAACAGAGGAAGGAGGCAGAAAGCAGTGGGAAACGGTATTGGTCCTGCTGGGGATTTTGAAATTGGTACATCCAGTCTTCTTCTTGAATGGCATACCCAGAAAGCAAACAAACTCTTTGGGATAGGCTCTCCACTGCCCAAGGTAAGCAACTGGGTCTCTGGGGAAGGGAAAATGGGATGTGGCAAAGGAAAGGGGCAGTTCTGAATTTTTTGCAAGCGCCTGACATGAATGCTTGCAACGAAGCAATCTAAATGCTCACAGAGGTACAACCCCTCTTCAGCTGAATAGGATGTTACTCTGTCGCTACCCATCACACAGTGGTGTTTTGTCATATTAATACTGAATGTTCTAAATAAACCAGATCACACTGTTTAGAGTTTCATGAAGTAAATGGCAAGATTTGGAAGTAGCATTCTAAACTCTGATGGGGACATTTCTCAAAATACTTTCCATGAGAAATGTCAACACAGCTGGAAACAATTCCAGAGGGCTTCTTCTCCTGAGCCTGTGTCCGAAGTTTTATACACTCCCATCTATGCCTCACATTTGATGGTCATGTCATCCAGATAAAAAGGCTTCAAATAACACAAACGCCAAAAAGAGAGGAGACAACACAGCAAGGCTGGAGCTTTGCAGCTTCAAGATTTTCTTCAAAATGCCAACATCTCATGCCATGCTGACTTCTCTCTGTCCACTACATAGGGAAATTGTTTCCAGTACGAAACACGTTGGGGCATACTTGACTGTCTGTACTTTATGAAAATATTTCTGTTATCTGTCCTTGAATAGTTGTTGTTATTTTGTTGTTTTGCCCAATTTCTCCTTCAGTGGCATTGTCAGGTGAGCAAATCAAGGTCCTTTGAAATGCAACCTTGCAATATAAGTGATTCATTAATCATCTTATAGTGCCATCTTAAGTAATGGTGTGTAGTGGCTGTATATCTTCTTAGCATTTACATGGAATCATTAAACTGCATAATAAAATAATGTGATCTTTCATAAGCCAAATTGCTTAGCGGTGAGCTGGCTGGTGAGACCACTGTAGAACTCATTATTTATTCCAACCAAAGGTTTTGTGTGTGTGTGTGTGTGTGTGTGTGTGTGTTTGAGTGGGGTGTTCTTTCTTATAGCAACCTATGCCTCATCCATTTGGGGTTGGTCACCAGTCCACTTCAGCGTTTCGTTGAGTGCCTAGGAGCAAGTCTCATGCCCACACGAAGCCAGATCACACATAAAGGTGATGTAAAGGACTGCTGGATGGTTAAGTCTAGTCAAAGGTGACTATGGGGCGCAGTGCTCATCTTGCTTCAGGCCAAGGGAACTGGTGTTTGTCAACCGAAAGATTTCTGGGTTATGTGGCCAGCATTACTAAACCGTGATAGAAGCTAGAGTGCGTGGAAACCCTGTTTACCTTCCTGCCCCAGCAGTACCTATTTATCTACTTGCACTGGTGTGCTTTCAAACTGCTAGGTTGGCAGAAGCTGGGACAGAACAATGGGAGGTCACCCCTGCTCACGGATTCGAACAGCTGACCTTCTGATCAGCAAGTCCAAGAGGCTCAGTGGTTTAGACCACAGCACCACCCGCTCCTGCCTTCTCATGCTGTGCCCAGATTGTAGAAGCAGGCTGGCATTGGTGCCTAATTGCATTCGCTCCAGGTCAAACATTTTGGGTGGTTGCAGATCCTGGGAGAGCTTTGTCCTCTCTTCCACTTCCTGTCACTATCACCACAAAATTCCTCCTTCTGGGCCAAGCATGGAGGAGAGATCTTGGGAGAAAAGGCACAGCAGCTACCACTGTCCACTGCCTTCCTACTTCTCCCTTCTCTCAAGCTCAATATCTTGCTTTTCAAAACTGATTCATACCATCCTGTCTGCAAAAGAGAAGGTAGTACATGTTGGTGCGGGAGAATAGACGAACAGATGATTAAAGCCCAGGGTAGCCATCCCAGCTTTGTATCAGTATGTAACTTGAGGTTGGGGAGGAGGAAAATTCACTACAGGTATGTTGTCCAGAGTCCATAAAAACCTGGAGTTGGGCCCATAACTTGTAGCATTGTCAGGGCCGGCCCACCCATGAGGCAAGCTGAGGCAACTGCCTCAGGTGGCAGGATCCACTGAGGCAGCAAGATCCATCCTCCAAGAAATGCTTTGCTTGCTGTCACCACCTCTGCCAAACACTCCTTGGAGGCCAGATCTGCTGCCTCTTTGGCAGCCCCCAGAATTCAGCCTCTATAGTGGCCTCTCGGTGAAGAGGTTATGTTGGTCTCCTCCCACCCCTAGGAAGGAAATGGCATGGGCTGCCCTCTGGGCTCTGCACCTACCTGGCATGATTCAGTGTGGGTCCCTTTTCCCACCTGCAATAGCCTTCCCCCCCCCCTCTTGTTCATGATGTAGAACTTCATTCACTCCTTCTTCCCGGGATAGGGTGGGGTGGGGATGCCAAAATGTCTTGGGTCAGCCCTGAGCATTTTCATATATATTTCTGTGATTATATCAATAGCTGTTTTCTATAAACTGTTACAGCTGGGCCTCAAGCATTCTTTACAGGTTTCTGGCATTCTAAGTGAGGACTTGCCAGTACCAAACATTTACCGTAATGCATCATAGAATTGCAGTTGCTTTCCCTATGGCATGGTAATTTTGTCTGAATCTCAAACCCATGAATCACTGTTCTGAGTTCCAAAAGGCATGCCTTCCCACTCCTACCATTGTATTTTATCACATTTCTCTTACACTAGTCCACTGCATATACAGTTAATGCTGTATAATTCTGCTATTACTATTGATGCCAATAAAGGGAATGGAGTTTTAGATCCTCTGCACCTGGTGCCATCCACAAACTTCATCGGTGGCTGTCACAGCTTTATATCTATTGATTGTTTTCTTTCCTACCTTTCCAAGACATGTATAAACTTTGCACATAATGTTGTGTCAAATATTTTGCTGAAATCTTAATAGCAGGGAGGTTTGACTGGCGCCTTCATTATACCCCTTTAGGTTTCAGACAAAAACGTTCCTCTTCAACCAGGCCTTTAGCTGCTTAACATCTGATACCCTTTTACTGTATATGTGTTGTGGGAGGGGGAATTATTGGTTTTGTTCTGTTCTTGTTTTTGTTATATATTTTGTGTTTCTTTCTATATTGTATTTTTATGTTGTGAACTGCCCTGAGATCTACGAATGAAGGGTGCTATACAAACTTAATAATAAAATAAATAAATAAATTTGTGCAGAAAGCCATTTCCTGTAGGGATTGTCACTTTTGTCCTGAAAGCCTTGTAAGCATGGGGAATCTGTGGCCTTTCCAGGTGTTATTCAAGACCAGCTCCCTTCAGCCCAGCCGGAATTGCTAATAGTTAGAGACAATGGGAGCTGTAGTCCAACAACGTCTGCTTTGCTATTAAATTTGTCATGATCTGCTGTTTACATTATACCCACCACATTCACCATTTTACCCTTCACTATTAATTACTCTTATTTTAATGTTTATTCAAAAGTATTTGCATACTACTGAAAACAAATGAGCACATTTGTCACTTTTATTTGCTCTCTTAAATATTTGTATGAACATATTCTTCTACGAAGAGTCGGACATGACTAAACGACTAAACAACAACAACATTCTCCTACAATTTATAAAACATATTCTTAAACTAATACCCTTTTGTGATGGAGAATGCAATGATGTGTTGCTTCAGATGTACATATGAGACAGTTAAGCTGATGAATATGTTTTAACAGATGCTTGCATTTGGATCGTTTATTTAGACAGATATGGAACAAGTCCAATACTTGACTTGCAAATATCTGTAAAGCTCTTGGTATGCACAGCTCCCAAACATCTGAAAGTATTTAGAAGGTCACTGTAAATAACAGTTGAATGGAGTTTGTATTTCGGTCATGTGGGCGACTAATTGTGCCTATGGGACTTGGCTGGGACAACAGGAAAATGGAGCAAATCTGCTCTGGAAGTGCATTGCCTAAATATCACATTCTCCTAGCTTGCATGAGGGTTGTTCTAGGCAGGGAATATGAGAGGGAAGCTACATGCTTTTCCTGGTTCTTCCTTGCACAGAAAAAGACTCACCTCACCTGTGAAGAGATGATAATAGGATTGGTAAGCAAGATGTCAGTCAATTGCCCCATCACTGTACTTGTTCTGCAAATATTCTTCAGACTGAGAGTCAGAAGCAATTTACAAGGAAAAGTTCATTACAAAAACCTACAATAAATCAGTCACTCTCATTGTCACACACTCTTACCACACAGCCTTCCCCATCCTGATAGCTTCCAGATGTTTTGGGGTACAACTCCCATCAGTCCTGGTCACGCTAGCTGGAGCTGTAGTCTAAAACATCTGGAGAACATCATCTTGGGTAGGCATCCCCAAACTGCGGCCCTTCAGATGTTTTGGCCTACAACTCCCATGATCCCTAGCTAACAGGACCAGTGGTCAGGGAAGATGGGAATTGTAGTCCAAAACATCTGGAGGGCCGAAGTTTGGGGATGCTTGATCTTGGGGAAGGTTGATGCTATATTTGTATAAAGATGCTTGAAACTGACTGAATCACTGTGCTTTCAGATTTGCTGTTCTTTGCAGGCTAGAAACATGAAGTTTGATACATGTGTAGCTCAAGATGCCCTTGACCTAGAAAAATTCCCTTGAACTATAAAAACAAAACAACTAGGACACTTCTAGGTCTCTCCCTTGAGAATGGGAACATGATGCCTGTCCCAGAATGGTTGAAGTGTGCTTTCCACTCGCATTTGTTTTCTGGACTTCAGAACTCAGAAATGAGTCCTAGTGCTGCCCACACAGTGTCCCTACGGACACCTTCAGTAGTCTCGCATAGCAAAATGCAAGTGGACCTGTAAGAGAGAATTGCTTTCAGGAACACTCGCCACCCACTCTTACATATGAGTTTCAGCCAAGGGAATAGAGTAGTAATAGCATCCCATAACTCTTTTCACACAAATAAATTGGTTTTTTAAAAATAATCTTTCTGCACAGAATCGCCTCTTCTCTTCCAGAGTTAGGCAGGATAATGATTGAGAGGTGAGGATGCATTATTCATGTTACTTAACGTCTGCTTAAGCTGCCGTGTGTGTCAGATGGTGTGCATTTATTCCCAGCTTTTTTAAAATGAAGACCCTGCATGTTTTAGAGCCTTTCCACTGCACCTGAGAAATTAGTTTACTTTCCACTTAACTTCATTCAGAAAATAAAGGTTTGACTTGGAATTGGAAACCAGCCTTTGTGCAAACCTGGCTCATCCTCCTTCCTTCACATCCCTTCTTTGTGTGTTCTCAAGAATATATAAAACTCTTCACCCCCAGGGCCTTGCCAGTCATTCAGACTCAAGTTCTCAGTAGGGCCTCTTCAAATCTAATATATATACGAAAGTGGCCATATTAAAACTTTCCCATTTCCTGAAATGCCCTTAACCAAAATCATTAAAGTATGTCTCAAGCTTGCCATGCAGTGCAATCTAGTTTCACTATAATCCTCCATCTAGTGCAATGACTACTGAAAGTAACAATAACTCCTAATAGTACCTACCTTCATTAGATGGACATTTGCTTTTGTTTAATGAGTGAACCTTCTCTTTTTGTGATTGTTCAGCCTCTATTTAGATTCAACAGACAATATTCAATAAAGATTCTGCAGTGGCCTGGCTGAACAAAGGATATTGTGACTCACTTTCTGCCTTCTCCATTTCCAGCATCATGTATAATAGGAAAAGTAAGAAAGGACAATGTAAGGCCTAAATTACAGCAAAAGAGAGATCCAATTAGAAGCCCTATCAACCCTAAGAATGTTAATACAGACTCGCCCTCGGGTCAGTCCAGTCCTCATTCTGAAAACTACAAGAAACCCGCTGGGAAATTCTGCATTTGCTAGGCAATCAGCGCTTGTTAACCAGTTGGCTGGCTGAATAGTTATTTTCAGATAAAACAACTTTCGATAAGGCGCAATCCCATTTTAACTGCTGTCTGTTCTTTAACAGAAACTGGTATCCTTTTATTGAAGCTCCAAGTTCCCTGGGAACCATTTTGGAGAAGCAAGTGGGATACTAATTAGTGGATGCTGATGAAGAAGAGCACAACAAGGATGCAGAATAGGGCTATGGAGGCATCTACAGCAGCCCTGCCCCCTTAAATCCCACATGTGTTTACCATGCCCACTCCATCCTAGCCTTTCTGGGTTGCTAATGTCCATGACAGCTACATACCTGCCAAGTCCTGGATGGAAAGATCCGGGATCGGCAGCCTGCGACACTGGAAGTTACGTAGACGCAACTTCCGGTGGCGCTTTGCCCTTCTATGGGCACTAGAAAATGGCGGCGCCAGTGCCGGAAGTCGCTTCCACGCATGACCGGAAACACGTAAAAGCGACTTCCGGCACCGGCGTCGCCATTTTCTGATGCCCATAGAAGGGCAAAGCGGCACCAGAAAAATGGCCGCCGGCAGAAGCAGTTTTAAGGGACAATATCGGGATAAAAAGCTAAACGGGAGACCGCCGGGAAACGGTAGGAAAAAGGGGGTTTTCCCGGCGGAAACGGGATACTTGGCAGCTATGGACAGCTAGCATGTGAAGATTCAGAGTCCTCTCAGTTTTCACTAGAAAACTCCCTGAATTATTCCCACACACACACACACACACAAATTTTCTATTTAGACTTGGAATTTATTCAGGCCAGGGTTTATTTATTTATTTTGTATAGAGAATCTTGTTAGAAGTGGTACAGTTTACTATAGTCTGGTTCTCAATTAATATCTGTTTGTCATATCCATATAAGATGTGGCCTCAATTATTGGATGACCCAAGTCTTTAGCTTGTCAGAAAGGCTGACAGGTTTGCTATGGCATGTTTCATTAAAGTTTACACTAGCAGGGAATGTTGCTTGCAGACAAGAGACCGTTTTTCAAACGTTGTTGGTATCAAGGAGCCGAAATACTCTCCTTAAGACACACAACAATTCTTTCTGGAAAGACAATGTAAAAGGGGACTATTCCCCTAAAACTATTGTTTCAGTTTTAGAGTCGAAGATTATTCCATTGCAAAGGTGATTTCATTGCAACCTCAGTCTTGGTCTAAGAAGATTGGGGGGGGGGCAAGGTTGCATCATTGGGAGGAGGCCAGGTGCAGAACCCAGTGTGCCTTGACTTCCTCTCTTACGCTCAGAAGCAGCCAGCCACTGAAACACACCATGCTCAGCCCTGCACTCGGCCTCCTCTGCCCCCTCAACATTGAGCGGGCCCGGCCCCCTGCCAGCCAATACTGAGGGGGCTGAAGACACCTCCACCCCTAGGAGTTGGCATGCCTGCATCCTAGTTTGGGTCTAGGATAGGTTGAGAGTGCAAACGGCAGCATTGGATGTGCATCCTTGTAAACCTAATCTCCAGTTTTATAGTCATGGGTTTATAGCTGTAATCATCTGCAACAAATAACAGAGTGGAAACAGATGGAGCACAAAGCTGCCACTCTCTGAATGATATTTCCCCTCTTTTGACTTGCATGGTTGGCTGAAATTAATTAATGTATGCTTCCAAGAAGAGTCAATCGGAGTCCATTGTATGCTGCAGAAGTAAATAAATTATTAAATCTTTTCCCATTTAAAAAACAACACCTGAACCTCTGTTTTCTGAGATCATCTTCACAAGGAGGAATAGATAGATAGATAGATAGATAGATAGATAGATAGATAGATAGATAGATAGATAGATATGCAAGTACTTCCTTTCGGTGGAATAAGCATATGAACTAGGTGGGTGTTGCTTTTTAATGAGTAAATAAAGGGATGAACATTCTGGAGGTGGCAGTTTTCATCCCATATGGCACAGAACACAAAGTGCAAAAAGAAAAGAAAACGTGTTTTTCAAATATTCTTAAATTTAAAGTATGCCAGTGAAGTACAGAAAATACGTGTTTAATGAGATCAGATTATTTTGAGTGATTTCTTCTGTCAAAATACTTATATTAGAAATGATGTGTGTCTTAACGTCTTGTCGGAGTGCTCTTGCTGTACCCATCTCAGTTTATTAAATTATTCATTTTTCATAATTTTAACCCCCGCCCCTTATCTTTCTTTAGGGTGCAATTGTCTGGGGATCCTATTAGCATCCTGTATGACTCACAGGCTCTTAGATGTATTTATGTCTCTGTTTCCCCAAGTACACATTGCATAATCATTTATTCTAGGGCAAATCTTAGCATATTCAGAAGCCCGCTATGCCATGATTCACCCTTCCTCTTACACTGCATAGCTGGAGATAGACAAGTCTTCCATGTTTTCCTGGGTTCTTAGACTTCTGAACAGAAACAATGCAGCATTTGCTGTAAAAGTGTGGCAAAACTGCAGAGAAATAATTATGAGAAGCTACATAACTTTCTGTTTGGCTGCAAGTAGAGACAGCCGTAACACGGGTAGAAATTAGCTCACGTGTCAACTAGAGTTCTTCGTTGCAGAAGGATCACCCAAGAGAACAGGTGACTTTCCCACTTTCCAGTCTTCCTGCATGCTAGAAATGTGGCCACTAACCAAGTTAAATGTGGGTGTTATTACATGGTTGGTTTTTGTTCCAAATCAGAATCAGTCCTCAAATATTTAAAAGTAGACTTGCAAGATGCACTTTCATCATCCTTAAATTGTCTTGTCCCAAAATTCCATGTACAAAGAGCAGAAACACACACACACACACACACACACACACACATATATATATATACACATATTATTTACAAAAAACAATGCATGCAACCTACAAAATGCCCTCCTTAGTACTGACATCTAGTACTGACATGTTTGCCACCCTAGGTTCCTTTGAAGGAAGATGCAGGATATAAATTTAGAATGGAATAGAATAGAATATGCAATTATGCCCAGTATATTATATTATATTATATTATATTATATTATATTATATTATTAATCTATTTCCTCAAAAGATCCAATGTTTTATCTATTGTGGCCACATATAATTATTATTACAAGTTGTGGTGGAGCAGGTTGACTTTATGCTTGAGCACCCTTTAATTCCTTTAATTCCTGGATCCAGCAAAGACTCAATTCCTGGAATAGCCATGGTAACTTCCTAGTGATGTTTATGGTAAAGGTTATCTCATAGTATGCATAAATTTAGGGGTGAGATGACACCCCTTCCTTATAGGCGGTCTTATGTAGCCAGTGGTTGGAATTTTTAATTTTTATTAACAAATATTTTCAAAACAATACATCTTATTCTGCTCAATCTCCTAAGGTTCAAGTTTAGGGCATAACATACACAACAGCACATACAAAGGATTGTGCAGAGTAAATGCTACTGTACTTTGTTTTAAAAGAATTCAGTACCTTCTGTAGACCCCAAACTCAGGGCTTTCATGTTCTACTCTTTGTTCAAACCTTTAGGACTACAGTTCATCGTCAGCTAATTAAGTGGCATAAAATAGTATCTGGAGGCCTCCAAGCTGTTCCTTTATAAATAAGTTGTTTATCAGCTGCGTAAGACTGCTTCTTATGAGATTGCTTTGTCTCAGAAAACAAAATATAGGCCTTGTATTTCAAATATGAAGTGTGTGTTTGTTGCTGCTGCTGCTGCTCATTTCTACCAGCCTATTAGAAACATTTGGGTAAACTAGACCTGATGATTGCTGCAAAACCACAAATTGCAGGACTTTCCTGGGAATGGATTAACATTCTGTGGATAAATAGCAGTAGAAGTAAAAATAATATAGCTGTATGGAAATAAAAACAGTGGCTCGATAAGAAAGAGATGCAAGCACCTAATAATGTCATATCTGCTTTCATAGGCAAATGAAAAATGGTTTGTAATATAACTTTCAAACCTGGGAAAGTGGGCAAGCTATCCTTCATGAAATATGTGATTACTTCATTTTCCCCAGGAGTTCATTAGCATTTCCAACAATAAAATATTTTATAGGGCAAGAGAGAAGGCACTTTTACATGCCCAGTGGAATGAACTACAAATCCCTAAGAGTATAATTTTTGCAGTTCAGCTATTCATAGCAGACACAAGTGGCTGTTTCTGCACACCTTGAAACTAGGTAGGCGAAACACCATGGACCAAGACCTTGATTTCAAATCAAACTACAGAGTAAAATATATAGTCAGGCATTATTGGTTAATGAGTTTGCACTGGTGACATTTTATTACATAGAGCTTTACGTATTCCCACCCCTCGTTTTTGCCTTCTTAAAATCTGGAATTTAACAACACAAGGGGAGGAATTAAAAATAGTGCTAAGCAGATCACTCCTGCAGCTCAAACATTTCTGCCCTCTCCTCCCTGATGCTTATGGGAAGCTAAGTATATGAGCCCAATAGCACTTGCTCACTCCTTCATGTTCTCCAGTAACTCAGATTAAGAGCCCAGATTGCCTCCAATACTGGAGATAGCAATTTGTTCATAATGACTAGTAGCCATTGATACTTACCCTCCCTTAATTTGTCCAATACACTTCTGAAGCCATCTAAGGGCTCATCCAGACTTCCTTTTGTACCACACTTTTTCTGTCCCTGCACTTTCCCTGCAAAAACACACTTATACTCTTCACTGCTGAATCGGAGCAAACAGCAATATGTGGGAAACCCTAATTGCCATTTGTTCTGATTCAGCTTTGTTTAGTGGGTTTTCGCTGAGAAAGTGCTGGGGCAAAAAAGAGGGAGGGGCTCAGACATGGTGCTTTAAATTGCGGACCAGTGCCTACAAATTGTGGGGCAAAAGGTAAATGTGGGTGAGCCCTAGATTGGTGTCCATTGCTGCATCTTATGGGAGTGAATTCCATAGTTTACCTATGTAGTATATGAAGAAGTGCTCTTTTTTCCTGTCTGTCCTGAATGTTCCCATATTCAGCTTCTTTAGGTGGTGTGTTTAGGATTATAATTCATTCTATGTTTCAGTTTTCTTTATTTAACTAATCACTGTTATGAGATCCAGACAAGATTGCTCTCATCCAGGAGAACAACTTGGAAACAAAAGCAGTGCAATTTGTTTTTCTAGTCACATTGATGCTGGAGGAGACCATAGCTGCCAAGTTATCCCTTTTTTAAAGGGATTTTCCCTTATGCTGAATAGGCTTCCTCGCGAGAAAAGGGAAAACTTGGCAGCTATGGAGGAGACTCTTGAGAGTCCCTTGGACTGCAAGAAGATCAAACCTATCCATTCTGAAGGAAATCAGCCCTGAGTGCTCACTGGAAGGACAGATCATGAAGCTGAGGCTCCAATACTTTGGCCACCTCATGAGAAGAGAAGACTCCCTGGAAAAGAACCTGATGTTGGGAAAGATTAAGGGCACTAGGAGAAAGGGACGACAGAGGACGAGATGGTTGGACAGTGTTCTCGAAGCTACGAACATGAGTTTGACCAAACTGCGGGAGGCAGTGGAAGACAGGAGTGCCTGGCGTGCTATGGTCCATGGGGTCACGAAGAGTTGGACATGACTAAACGACTAAACAACAACAAGTCACATTGAGAAAGCTACATATTATCTTCCCAAACCCATTTGCACAAGTAAAATATGTAACTGTGCATGTATCTTCTTACTTTGCGTAAGTAAGATTTCCAAGATACACAGCTCAGTTGTGTGTATGTTTACTCTGAAGTATGACCCCACTGACTTCAGGGGCTCCAAAATTAAGAATGTGTGTCTGGTGAGCATAGGTAGGGTTGCAGGCAGGTTAGTCTTTCAAAGCAAAGCAAGTAAAGAAAAATCACAGACAATGTAATTCCAAAGTAAGAAATCCATGAATTTAAGACTTTCCAGGTTATCATCAAACCCACCTAGAAAATGAGCCCTGACAACAGCTTTGCTTGTATGAAAGTGCAATACAGGTGCATACGAAGCTGCATTAGATTGAGCCAGGCCACTGACCCATCTAGTTCAGTGCTTCCTGTGCTGATTGGCACTGGATCTTTAGCAGGGTCTAGTTACAGGTAGGTAGCCGTGTTGGTCTGATGTAGTCAAAACAAAATAAAAAAATTCCTTCCAGTAGCACCTTAGAGACCAACTAAGTTTGTCATTGGTGTGAGCTTTCGTGTGCATCTGAAGTGTATCTGTGTATCAGTGTACTGTATTTGTGTATCAGTGTATCTGAACAAGTGTGCATGCACACGAAAACTCATACCAATGACAAACTTAGTTGGTCTCTAAGGTGCTACAGGAAGGAATTTTTTTATTTTGTTTTGGCAGGGTCGTTCATCATAGCCCTACCTGGAGATGCCAGGTGATAAATCTGGGACCTTCTGCGTGCAAAGCAGGGCTACTGAGCTATGGCCTTTCCTCAAGGCTTCACAATTTGCAGCAACTTTCAGGAATAATATGGGTCACTCCTCTCTATACCCTAACATGGCATAAAAAGGAAAACCTTTCCAAGTAATCATTCAAGCCAGTCAGCATATATTTGTCTCCCTGGATGGGATGGTGTTGGCTTGGATTGCATCTCCCACCCTTTTCTAGTAAATTGGGAGGCCATGATAGAGAGCAGGTAGCAGGTTATACAAATGTTCATCTTCTTCCATTTTCTCAGAAACTCCATTTAACTGTCATTCCTATTTCTTTGCAAATGTTTCCCCGTTCATGTACTGAAAGGTTCAGATGCTCATTCAGAATTTAAAATCTTCAAGTGCTTAGTTACAGAATTCATTATTTCTCCTGAACAGCAGCTCTGTCATTAACTTTATAGCTTATGAAACTGAATTTCTGAGAAGAAATATTTGTAGTCTGGTTGTTGGCATCAGTCTGTTTCAAGAGACAATGGAGTGTTACTCCAGGAGTGAAGTCAAACCACTGTGTTAGCAGCACCGAAGTGACTTCCTTGGAGGGCAAGCCTGGGCAGTGTGTATGAAGGTCCTGGGCTGCCCTGACAAGACCGCCCCCTCTCCACCTCACTAATGTGGTCCAAAGGAAAGCAGAGCAATACATTTGACACCAGCTTGGCTGCAGGAGTTGCTGGAAGAAGGTGTACAAGGTGCCATCCTACCGTCTTAGGGAGTTCACTCCGGATTTGTGTTGGGTTTACTCCTTAGCCTTTTCTTTCCCCTAAGATATCCTGCAAGACAGCCGAGGTTTAGGATCAGAGTTTTCCTTCTCCTAGATGGGCTACCTTCCCCGGTTGATGTGCTCCATCTGCCCCTCACATCCCTCTACAGTATGTACAGAAACCACCTTCTTGACCGTCGGACCCACTATTGGTTTCATCTGCTTAATCTGCCAGTTGCTGTCTTCACATGCAGGGAGGAGTTCCTAATTCACTCAGGGTTTGAGACCTACTGGCTACCCTCAACCTGGTTTAGCTAGCCAGTCAAAACTATTCCTGGGGTGTGGCTGCTGTAGCATGCTGACAGCTTCTAGGGGCCACAGATGAGAGCTGAGTGCACAGGGTGGGGATAAAAGCTGGACAAACTACCCCAGAAGGAACACAGTGTGTCATCCATCAAAAGTACTACTCTCCCTAAACACCCCATTTATAGTCTAGGCTTATGAAATATATACAGAAATATTATTGCATATCTCTATTCCCTATCTGCTTTAGTTAGTCACTTTGTGCACTGAACAGTGGCAATAAAAGCCCCAATAATGTCACTTCTATATAAAAGTGTACATGTGATGGTACATTTTGTATCTCATTCTATTTACTGAAAAGTCCCTAAATGATTCTAAGTGTCCATTTTCCCTATTTACTTTGCCCCAGAGCATTCTCCAGCTGCGGTATTCTCAAGAAAACAATATCCAAAGTAAAACTGATTACTCTGGGAATGCATTGTGAAAATCACTTTTTAGTGCAGCAGACATCAAGTAGGAACATTTAAATCCCCATTGAGTATCAACCGAAGAAGGCACATAAAGATCAAAACAGGAAAGTGTGCACATGGCACACTGAAATGATTTATGAGTATACATTTTCAATACATGGGCACAAAAGCATTGTGAATCGTGGAGATTAGGATCCATCAAACACCCTCTAAGCATAAGCATATTCACATCAAATTAAATCAGGTTTTCCCCCCTGCTGCAATAATAATAATAATCCTATTTTCTTGAATCAATTTTTATTGAAGAAATATTTTAAATATAATTTAAACTCCAAAATGTTATTAAAATCCCAGGTCTCCAGTGCATGTTCAAAAGAAATCAAATTGTTTTATTTTTTCCAGGCTTCTTGCCTAGTGGCAATGCGGCTGCTGCCTTGCTTTGAAATATTGATATCAGCACAGGTTTGCTGGCTTTAAATATTGAAGAGAGCTATTAAGGCCATGGAAGAACAAGTGCAAGACCTAATCAGTGGGAAGAAGTTCTGAAGAGCTGCCAGCAGCTAGAACCAAGAGGGGAAACCTCTTCATCACTATGATGAAGTAAGTAGGAGTATTCATATTCAAGAACAACAAAAGCATGGCTATGACATCCTAGTATGTATTTTACCCTGCCACCTGTCTGATACATGCTGGATTGTAAGCAAAACACATCAAACCAACCCCAGGCATGTTGGTTAAGCTACAATGCTACAATTAGGAGCTGAAAGAATGTGGGGGAAAAATGGATTGCTTTTGTACAATTTTCCAGCATATTCCTTTGTGCCCTCTCTCTTTCTCTTTGTTTTACAAGTATGTTTGCAAAACAGTGGTACCTTGGTATAAGAACAGCTTAGTTTATGAACAACTTGGATTAAGAACACTGCAAACCCAGAAGTAGGTGTTTTGGTTTGTGAACTTTGCCTTGGGAGCAGAACACGTCTCGCTTCCTATTGAGTGTGTTCCATTTGTAAATTGAGTCCCCTGCTGCTATGGGAAAGCACGCCTTGGTTTAAGAACGGTTTGGTTTAAGAACGGACTTCCAGAACGGGTTAAGTTCCTAAAGCAAGGTACCGCTGTACTTGCTTCTGCATCTCTCTCCACCACCCTCTTTCCCCTTTTAATATGTGTAACTAATTCGTATACTCCAACTGCTGCTATTTATCAACTATTACGGTATTTGGTATCTATCCCTGGTCATAGTCAGTTCTGTGTTTTGCTCTTTAGCAAACTATGAAGGATATTCTTATAAGCATAAGAATTATTGGTTTTCTTTCTTACTATTGGGTTGTTATTGGGAGGTTTTAATTTTTATTATGTATTTTGTGATTTTATATTGTGTTTTTATAT
The DNA here is from genome assembly GCF_963506605.1 of Zootoca vivipara. Taxonomy (NCBI): domain Eukaryota; kingdom Metazoa; phylum Chordata; class Lepidosauria; order Squamata; family Lacertidae; genus Zootoca; species Zootoca vivipara. The sequence goes on from NC_083277.1 coordinate 48,158,051, forward strand.
TGTAATTGCCCTGGGACCTGCAGATCTAGAACAGTATACAAACAAACAAACAAATAAATGTGATTCTTGTACACATATCTTCTAATTTCAGCCTCCTTCCCTGGGTCTCTAAAAATTACATTTTTGATCAAGTGTGTGTATATATGCTTCTTGACTCGGGGGCAGTAGATTTCCTATCCCTACCCTAACTTCTTATGGGGATTAATGTCACTGCAAGTCCAAGGGGAGAGGCCTTATTACCACCATCATGTACTGTACTGACTATAATGCTACAACTTTTCAATGACAACGAATCATATCTTGTAAGAACTTCCACAAAATTGTCAACAGTAGACCCCAAAGGTTTTTGTTCCAAAGTGAGCTCCCAAAGATAAATTGTTGGTGTCTCTGTAAATCAGGTTGCAGAGGAGAGTTCTTCTTTTCATTGTTGCATCCAGTACGACATGATCAATTGTTTTTCTTAATCAGACTTTAAAAGGTGGAGTCAACACTTCCAACATTGAATAAATTACTCTGCAGAGGATAGCCCCCTGTCAAAATCCTAAACACACCAAATTGTTTCACCTGTCTCTGCTGAAGATCCCAAAGTCTTGCACAGTTGGACACAGAGATATGTTCCCTCACCATCTTCACTATTCACTTAGAAGCTTCCACTTAACTCAACACATTTACTTTCAGCATGGATCAAGGCAATGCAACCTTACAAAACTGGACCCCAAAACACATCAGTTGTAGTTCCAAATTAAAGACCCATATCTCATTTACCAAATAATGCTTCCATCCCACACCTTTACTCTTCCCTATCTTTTTCTCAGCATGTTTGAGTGTGTGATCCTGTGTATTCATTTGGGAGTAAGCGGTGCTGGATCCAATGGAACTTGTAACGAATATACATTTAGGATTGCACTGCATATTGCAGTTTTTCTATAGATACAGTCCTTGTGAGATTAAAATCTTCAGTTACACAACCTGCTTAAACTCTCTCTTTTTTAAGAACACTCTTTATGATCCATTTAGTGCTGTAACAGCTTCTAGCTTCTGATGCTTTGGGCTGCTGGATATGGTTTTTTATTGTAATACTGCTGTTTTGCTTTGCTTTTATGTATTTTTATTGCTTTTTGTTGCTTTATTGTATATTGCTTTACTGTTGTATTTTTTTAATTTAATTTCCTTGCAAGGTGCCTTCAGGGTTCTTCCAGACCAAAAGTATAAGATATAAATACAGTAAGTAGGTAAATAACAAGAGTAAGCAAATAAATGCATCAGAAGTCAGTGCAACACAAGCTATTAAAGAGTGTTCAAATGCTCCATACAGAGATAGAAGTTACTTTTGCAATGCATAACAAGCAGGAGGGGACTAGGGTAGTAATATCTCAGGGGACTGCTGCAGGAGACTGTGCTGGAACCACCAACGAAAAAAACTGTCTTAAGCTTTAGAGCACATAGGCAGGACTTCCGGTCTGTCACCATTTGCCGATCGGCGGGGGAATCCTCGGTGTCTGAGGCCCCTAGCGACCCGGGGGGGGGGGGAGAGTCACGAGGGCACCATGACCCCCGGAGAACCCCCAGATTGAGCATTCCGGGGATGTGGGAACCCAGCTGAGCCCCGCAGAGTCCCGTTCGCTGCACCTTTTGAGGAGCGCCGAGAACAGGCTGAGCGGGATGGAGCCTTGGGTAGACTGCTACCTCTGGGACGTAAAGCTCCGTGCCGATGACAGTTGAGCATCAGATACCTCCAAATAAAGATTGGACTTGTAAGTAAATTCTTTTTGGATTAACAATTGGAGAAGATTTGATCCTGGGAGGGGAATTTAAAAAGGAAACGGAGGTCGTTCCCCCCCCCCCCACTGAGATAAATAAGCAGTTACAAAACCTGCAGCTAAAATGCTGAAACGGGACTTTAAAATCCGCTAAAAAATTATGTTGGACTCCTTCCCTGTGGGGCAGAGCCAAGGGAAGGAGATTGGATTCTGTGGATCTCTGCAAAAAATTTGAACTTGGAACGAGCCCTTCGGTAACCTGGGGGCAAGAGCCTGGAAACAAAGACCAGCCGCCATTGTGATGTCACCAGCTAGGAAGTTATCTATCAAGAAGAACTCTTGAACTTTTAAATTAGGTGTAGAAATAACGGGATCCGTCTTTGGAAATAACAGCATATGCCTTCCAATGTAACTTGAGAACACAAAGGAACTGGACAGACAAAACAATGAGTCCCCAACTGGACAAAGATGGTATGCAACATCTGTTAGAATTAGTCCAAGATTTGGGGGAGGATGTGCAGGAATATAGAAGACAGACACAAAGTTTTAAAGAAGTGATACAATTGTTTCCCCTAAAGGATACTTTGGAATTACAAGATGAGATTCAAGATAAGCCGAAAAAAGTGGAACCCGAGCAATTTGTGAGAGAAGCTGCAAAGGACATTGATTTTATTCAGAAGGCTCCAGTCCAAGAAAAGACTCAGGATGCTGGTCTCTCAGTGGGAGAGGGAGTCCAGATTCTGGTCAAGGTCAATCAGACAATGACAGTAGATCAGAACAAGATTTGGCTTTGGGGGGACAAGAAGAAGAAAGCTGGGAAAGGGAAACGGGGACAGAGATTGGAACAACAGAAGGAGAAGTGGAGAGAGGGAGAGTGGGTAAGAGACAGAGTGGGGTGAAAAATATAAGGAACTCTAAACAGGGGATGGACTAAATGGTACGAAAATGGATTGTTATAAGGAGCTGGCCAAGGTTTACAGGGAATTGCCACTCAGGGGAAGGAGGGAGGCGTTAAAAAATATGGGTAATAAATTTATAGTGAGGTCATTAGATAAATAATTGGGAATATTTTTTAGGGAAATTATAGGCTAAGGGGTTTTTATAGATTGAATATTTTTAAGGGAATGTTATAGGATGTGAAATTAATTAATTATGTAATAATTTAGATTGTGGTATAAGAGGAATTTGTTAAATGGGGGAAATTGCTGAAGTTGGGATTAAAATGGACTCAGGAAGGGAGGGACGGGGAAGTCGAAGTTATGTTAAGGAATATTAGATAAGATTGATTTTTTTTCTCTGCCTTTTCCCCCCAATGTTTTTTTCTTTATTTCTTTTTTCTTTTTCTTTTTTGTGCCTTTTTCTTCTTTTCTTTTTTGTTTTTCTAGGTTAATTGTCTATGTTATGATGATATGATAAATATTTAAGCTGAAAATCCTCAATAAAAATTATTTTTTTAAAAAAAACTGTCTTAAGCTTTAGTTAGCTTGAATTTTTTTTGAGCTTGATTTTTTTTGTACTTGAATTTTGTATCTGTATGTTATTTTTTATAAGCTGCTTTGGAGGCCAAAAGATGTAAATATAAAAAAAAACAGGAGCAATCACTATAAGAGGTGAATTCCTTTTGATCTTTATCTCTTTCAGAGACATTTATTCTTTGAAGAAGTAAGATGAGGTTTTTTTAAAAGCATTTTGAGTATGTCCTTAAATATAAAATTAGATATAGCACTATTAGCAAAACATATTTTATGGTTTGTCTTTATGGTAGATCTTTTCTGTCAGGAGCAATTCTAATTGTCAAATAGCATAAGTAATGGAACATGGAGAAGAGAAACAACATGAACATTTCTAGTTGTCAAAATGATGTTGAAATTGAACCATGATTTTTTTTTCCAAAATAAAGAAATAAGCACATGGAGCAGCCAAGTTGAGTTGCCAGTATATGCTTGAGCACCATGCCCCGTAAAAATGAAGAATTGTCCAATGCTTATATACTTTAAAGAAAATTTAAAAATTCCTTCCAGTAGCACCTTAGAGACCAACTAAGTTTGTCATTGGTATGAGCTTTCATGTGCATGCACACTTCTTCAGATACTTTAAAGATCCATTCTCAAGTCCATGACTCAAATTTGCATACTCACACATACATACAGTACAGCACTGGACAAAGTTAGGTGATGATTTGCAAAGTCTTGGGGTGTGATTAATCACATGTTTTCTTCTCCTGTTGCTGCAGCCATCCCCTTCCCCCCATAAATCCAGGAAGCTAATTGGACTCTTGAAAAGCTCTGAGGAATGCTTGCGTGCCAGCTTCCTGGGCCATTTCCCAATTCCAGAGGGAAGTCAGACAGGAATTCAACAGAACCATTAGCCATGATAATCCCCATAGAGCCATCAGGAATCCATCCTAATAGGCCCCAAATGAGCAACTCTTTGCTTCTAGATTGTCCCAAGAGGACATGATAACGCAGCACGTAGAAGAACTTCAGTGACCTTTTGTTCCAAGCCTTAGACAGGACAATGCTGTGACGTTTTGTGATAGCTAAACTAACTCTCTGCTTAAGTCTTAGGCTACTACACTTGCTCTTTATGTACTGCAGGTTTCTCTTTCAAAAAAAGAAGAAGCTAAGTCTACCCCCCACCCTCGTTGCCTTGAATTAATAGTTTCAATTTAGATCTACTTACTGTAGACATTTCCTGAAATTTTAAGAGTTGCTATAGGAACAGGAGTATCACGTAAACAGCCAAGTTGAGTAAGCTGTTAAAAAAAAGCCCCGAATAGCATTATTGAACAGATGTCTATGCTTCAATCTCACTCTGAGGATAGTGGGTTTAAGACCAATACTGTATGCCCATATAGCGTTTGACAGCTCTGTGGCTACGTCTGCTCAAGCATCTCTCCACTGCCTGAAGGAATGGGAAACAGAACCAGCATATGAATAGCACTTCTATATATAAAATTCAGTTGGGAAAAGAAGTGCAGATGGATGAAATGGGGCCTTTTGAAATCAATAAAGCCACAACTGCAAACACACTGATGCAAATCTTTTAAAGGATCCAAATTAAGGCAGCCATAGCCCGTTCTGAAATATAGTATTGACATTTTCAAAATGGATGGAGCTCTCTTGAAGATTGGGGTTGCATATAAACAGCCATCTTTTCCCCCCCTGTAGTACAAAAGAAGAATCTGAATGTTTCCGTTTACAGTGAGCTGTGTTTCAGATTTGCATCTGAAATGGTGTGCTGGTGGACATTTAGTTTTATATTTGCTGGACCTTATAGAAACATCATTTTAAGCAAGAGAGTACAGTTCAGCTACCACACCTGTTTTGTATTCTGCTCTACATCCAAGTTTTATCACAAGCATTTTGGATTGCAGACGACCTCACTTTCCTCCAGCTCATCTTATTCCTCCAGCCCAGAGGAAAAAACTCAACATAATTACATACTACAAAGCTAGAAAATAATTTATGCTAGATAATTTATTTTTTAAATGAAAGACTCACCCTAAATACATAAATTAGACATTACCTGACAACTGAGCTTTGTTCTTCAGCACATAGAGAGTGCTGTGGTAAATTTCCATTTGTTATTGCCCAGATTATTGTTTGGATTTTCTTTCTAATAACTTGGCTATTGTTAGTCCTTTATTTTCAGGAAACTGGTAAACAATTAAGAAGCCCCCCATCTCTGGATCCGTAGGCACAATCCACACACTGGAGGTTTAGATATGATTCTGGGTGCAATCCTGTTCACATTTACATGGGAGCAAGTGCTGTTGTGCATTCTGGGACTTCCTTCTGAAGTTCTGACTAAAACAGGTTTAGGACTGTGCTGTCAAAATATTACAAGGATGAGGTAAAGTCACAGAACAATGATAGAGGTAAATCATGAAGGGAACAAACATTGCCACAGGCATTGTGGGATGCTCTGGGTTGTTGTTTTTTTATCAATTTCTGGACATAAATCGTTCTGTTGGTTTTGTGTTGAAAAAAAATATTGGGTACAAAATACTGTGACAGAGTTGTGGTCATTACAAAACAAACAAACAAAAACAACAAAAACAACCCAAGCCTGTTATTGTAATTAGAGAGCACATATTAAAAGCCAATATAATGTCTGGTGCTGTTCACCATGATTTCCTTCTCCCATAAAAGCTTAATTGGCATCATTTGGGAGCAAGACAAAAGTCTCTACTGTGTGTTTTCATAGTGTGCCTATTTATTTGTCCTCTTTGTAATAGCTGACACCTTTTTTTTTTAGTATTTTCAAATTAAATGTTCAAATCTTATTAATTTAGACTGTTGCAGGGAGGAAGTTAATTAGGAGTGAACAAATCAAAGCGAAGCCTTTTTATCTCTCACCAAAGCAGTGACATAATACAGCAAGTGTTTAGACTGTAAAATGTAAGAAACTAAGGCAGTGACACAGTCATCATTGCAGAAGGAACACACCCTAATTTTTTAGCCCCACCACTGTCTCTGCTCAAACAGGTTTTGTGGGTTTTTAAAGAATGATGAAATCCTAAGAACTCTGATCAGAGCAAAGATGGTGGGATAAATCAATGAATATATGCACCATGAGCAACAATGGTTTGTCACATCACTTTCAGTTGTAAATAGAAATATAACCTGCCTTACAAACATCTGATCTAAGTAAATCACATTTTATTTTTACAAGGCCTCACTGCCTTCAAACAGAGAGGAAAGCAAAGCTGTTAAACTGTTGTTGTTGTTTAGTCGTTTAGTCGTGTCCGACTCTTCGTGACCCCATGGACCATAGCACGCCAGGCACTCCTGTCTTGCACTGCCTCCCGCAGTTTGGTCAAACTCATGTTTGTAGCTTCGAGAACACTGTCCAACCATCTTGTCCTCTGTCTTCCCCTTCTCCTAGTGCCCTCAGTCTTTCCCAACATCAGGGTCTTTTCCAAGGATTCTTCTCTTCTCATGAGGTGGCCAAAGTATTGGAGCCTCAGCTTCATGATCTGTCCTTCCAGTGAGCACTCAGGGCTGATTTCCTTCAGAATGGATAGGTTTGATCGTCTTGCAGTCCATGGGACTCTCAAGAGTCTCCTCCAGCACCATAATTCAAAAGCATCAATTCTTCGGCGATCAGCCTTCTTTATGGTCCAGCTCTCACTTCCATACATCACTACTGGGAAAACCATAGCTTTAACTATACGGACCTTTGTAGGCAAGGTGATGTCTCTGCTTTTTAAGATGCTGTCTAGGTTTGTCATTGCTTTTCTCCCAAGAAGCAGGCATCTTTTAATTTCGTGACTGCTGTCACCATCTGCAGTGATCAAGGAGCCCAAGAAAGTAAAATCTCTCACTGCCTCCATTTCTTCCCCTTCTATTTGCCAGGAGGTGATGGGACCAGTGGCCATGATCTTGGTTTTTTTGATGTTGAGCTTCAGACCATATTTTGCACTCTCCTCTTTCACCCTCATTAAAAGGTTCTTTAATTCCTCCTCACTTTCTGCCATTAAGGTTGTGTCATCTGCATATATGAGGTTGTTGATATTTCTTCCGGCTGTTAAACTAGACACTGACATTATATAACAATGGTATGTTTGTTTATTTACAGGAATGTCCATTTGAATCAATGGAAGTTACATTTGAGTAAACATGAATAACATTGCGCTATGAATTTGTAAAACCCAGTGTTATGTATTAGTGCATATAGTTTTCCCTCAGGTCCTTGACAGCTGTTTTAGGAGGGAACTTTAGGAGGGAACTTTGAATTATGTTTGATACATTGTTTGAGCCAGCCTCTATAAAAGCAGGCCAGCTCGGCAATGCAGTTCTGTTCTGTTCTGGCTTCCAAATAAAGAGCTTCTTGAAGAATCGCTGTGTTGTCTACCCACTATTTAATACTGGCGACGAAGATGGGATGGATGGACATCAGAGCACAGCCAGATTCGGACGCTCACTGAGCGGAATCACTGAGCAGAACTAATTCAGAGCTGACCGTTCTGGCTAGAGCACTGTGTTCCATCCATCGCCCTCCACATCGGCATCGGAATCATGGCTTCATTCATGCCTCTACCGCTGTTTGCACCAAATCGCTGGGCCACGCTAATGCTCTTAGTCGGTGCCCTCTTCCAACGCTTGTGGAAGACCCAGCTCCAGCATCATCGATCCTCTTGATTGAAGACCTTCCAGCAGCTCCAGTGTCGGCTACTGATGTGGCCTCCGCATCTGCCCAGGACCGGACTATCAGCCGTGTGCTCAACTGGGTGTGGAGGGGATGGCCACAAGGTCCCTTCACCTCAGATCTCCAGCCGTTTGCGACCAGACAACACGAGCTCCCGGCTCATCGTGGCTGCCTATTGTGGGGGGACCGAGTTGTGATTCCTCAAAAGCTCCGCCAACACGTCCTCGAGGCTCTGCACGTCAGACACCCGGGAATCGTCAAAATGAAGGCATTGGCTCGGTGTTACGTCTGGTGGCCGAACATGGACGATGCCATCACTGCGTGGGTTGCCGCCTGTCAAAAGTGCCAAGAGTCGAGACCTGCACCGCCGGCAGCTAAAGGACACACTTGGGAGACACCCAAGGCACCCTGGTCAAGGGTACATATCGATCTCGCTGGCCCTTTCCATGGACGGACCTTTATGGTGGTGGTTGACGCCTACTCCAAGTGGCTGGAGGTGGCCCTGATGACATCCACCAGTTCTGAGGCCATCATCCGGGTGTTGCAGGGCCTGTTTGCAACCCATGGGTGTCCTGATGTTCTCGTCTCCAACAACGGACCACAGTTCACCTCAGGTACATTTGAACGGTACCTCCTGGGACTGGGCATCCGACACGCGCTGTCAGCACCATTTCACCCCGCCAGCAATGGACAGGCAGAAAGAATGGTGAGATTGGCAAAAGAGGCGCTTGCGCGCCTGAACCAGGGGGATTGGCACGAGCAGGTCACCGAGTACTTGCTCGTGCAGCACATCACCCTTCATGTGGCCACAGGGCGGAGTCCGGCCGAACTGCTGATGGGCCGCCGCCTTCAATCTCCACTCGATCGACTACACCCGGACTTTGGTGTGGCCAAACCCCCGGGCTGTGTCAGCGCACCACGGTCTTTCATTCCAGGAGATCGGGTTTTTGTGCGGAACTTTGTGGGAGACATTCCTTGGGTGCCGGCCGCGGTAGTGGGAGTCAATGGACCCCGCTCATACCAGGTGGCACTTGAAGACGGACGCTTATGGCGCCGACACATTGACCAGCTGAGGCGCAGGGTTGGGAATTTGGACACTGCCACAGTGCCTCCAACTGCACCCCCAGCTCCAGAGCAAGCTTTAACAGACGGCGAGGCTCAATCTACACTTCCCTCACAAGCTGCGGACGTGGATCCTAGCCAAGCCACGTTAGAGGTTCAGCATGGCCCTCCAGAGTCTAGGGCCACTGCTGTGCTTGACCATCCGCCGAGTCCGCACATGGCGGTTCCTTCAGCAGTCACAGAGACAGGAAACTTGGACTCACCCACCAACATCGGTGGCGCCACAGTCTCAGCAGGAATCGGCCAACCCCCTGGACACTGGTACTGGCCCTTGGCGTTCCACCAGGGTCACCAAGCGGCCATCCTACTTACGGGACTATGTTAGTAATTACATTTGAAACGTTGCCTTGTAAATAGAAGCTATGTACCTTGAAACCGTTATGCTCTTGTACCTAATTGAAGCCATTACGAATGTAACTAATGCCTTTTCTCGGTGGGGAGGGGTGTTATGTATTAGTGTATATAGTTTTCCCTCAGGTCCTTGACAGTTGTTTTAGGAGGGAACTTTAGGAGGGAACTTTGAATTATGTTTGATACATTGTTTGAGCCAGTTCTGTTCTGGCTTCCGAATAAAGAGCTTCTTGAAGAATCGCTGTGTCGTCTACCCACTATTTAATACCCAGGTTATGCCAGAGAAAGAATAACGGTTGCATGACCTGCTTGTCAGAAGTAGTTAATGCAAAATAAACATGGGTCTTGAATATGTATTCCTATCCGAGCTTTCAACTGTATGTGCAATGTCAAGGGCAAAAAACACAGGACTCAGCAGCTGTTTAAAAGATACACTGCCTAGGATTGGTTAAGCTTGCCAAGGCCATGGGCAGTGTCAAAGATGACTGACTCTGGAAAGGAGTCCGTGCAAGGTGGAACTGGAGCCAATTCAATTGGTCTGAATCCTTTTCCAACTTATTCTATGGCGAGTGACATATTCATTCTATAAAATAGTGAAAAGGAAACTGAAGACCTTTTGTATTTCATTCTAATGTGACATCTTAATGCAACTGAGAACAGATGCTTCTGAAAAGGAACCGAATGTGCACAGTGCAGCCCGGGCTTCTTCACAGTGTTCTGCCAAAGTGCTGCAACAGTGACTTGGAGAAACTTCCTCCAGGGAAATTAAGGAGTAGCTTGTTCTCATCCTCAATCATTTGTTCTACTGAGATTCCAGAGGTGTAGTAGAATGGAAATAGGGAAATAGGGAGGAGTGCAGCTCTGGGAGGTTTTCTCAGAGCAGAAGTGGTGAAGCCATCTGCCACTGATGCAGCAACTAATGATGGACTTTCCTTACTCTGGAAAATGAATGAGGTGATAATGGTGCTTTTAATTTTTGCTATTTGTTGTGAAATATTAGCATATTTGTACACTAAGGTCAGATTCACACCATGCATTTAAAGCACATGGCTTTCTCCAAAGTATCATGGGAAGGTTACACAAATAGATTGTTAAAATCAGCTATATATTCTCTAAGCAGTCAAAATTACAACAGGAGGAGCTTTGGTCTCAAAGGAAGGTGGTACCAAGTAGATGGACTGGGTTGTGGGGGAATTTGGCTTGAGTGGAGGTTTATTGAATTTGGCCTGAAGTATAAGCCTCTTATACTTCAGGGATGCGGGTGGTGCTGTGGGTTAAACAACTGAGCCTAGGGCTTGCCAGTCAGAAGGTTGGTGGTTCAAATCTCCGCAACGGGGTGAGCTCCCGTTGCTCGGTCCCAGCTCCTGCCAACCTAGCAGTTCGAAAGCACGTCAAAGTGCAAGTAGATAAATAGGTACCGCTACAGCGGGAAGGTAAACGCCGTTTCCGTGCGCTGCTCTGGTTCGCCAGAAGCGGCTTAGTCATGCTGGCCACATGACCTGGAAGCTGTACGCTGACTCCCTCGACCAGTAAAGCGAGATGAGTGCCGCAACCCCAGAGTCGCCATGACTGGACCCAATGGTCAGGGGTCCTTTTACCTTTACCTTTACCTTTACCTTTACAAGCCTCTTAGAAGACAAGACCTTAGAAAATGCTATCAAGCATGTCTAAGATCCTAATAGGGACACAGGTGGCGCTGCGGTCTAAACCACTGAGCCTCTTGGGCTTGCTGATCAAAAGGTCGGCGGTTCGGATCCCTGTGACAGGGTGAGCTCCCGTTGCTCGGTCCCAGCTCCTGCCAACCTAGCAGTTCAAAAGCACGCCAAAAGTGCAAATAGATCAATAGGTACTACCACTGCTCTGGTTTCAGTGTTTTGTTGCGCCAGAAGTGGCTTAGTCATGCTGGCCACATGACCCGGAAAAACTATCTGCAGACAAAGGCCGGTTCCCTCGGCCTGTAAAGCGAGATGAACGCCGCAACCCCAAAGTCGTCTGCAACTGGACTTAACTGTCAGGTGTCCTTTACCTTTACCTTTTTAAAGATCTTAATATGAATATCAGTACTCTCTTAATGTATAAAATATTCCTATAATAAACAACCTTAGTTAATAATCCATTATGCTCACTGTCAGTGCCCATCTAGTGCCTGTCATACCAAGCTTCTAGGAAGTTTCTAAAACATTGTTTTAGAAATTGGCAGCAGCAGGAAGAAACATGAAGAAACTCTTGAGTTACTCTGGCTGGTAATTCTAGGTATAGAAATTAATGAAGTTCAAAGATCTAAACTCGTGTTTATAAGAACTGGGGCTAAGAAATCATTTCCCTATACAGTACCACCTTAGCCTATGATTATATTTTCTTACTGAATATTCAAGGCAGGGATGAAACTAGGCTTTATTTCACCCGGGTCAAAGACCCAGTTTGGCACACATCCCATGCACAATTGCGTGCGCACACACACACATACACACTGGGAGCCTCAATGATGCCGCTCTGGAAGCTTCACCTGGGGCAAAAAACACCTGGCTAACCCCCCCCCCTCCACCATAGCAGTGGACAAGAGGAACACCAACAGCACAATCATTACTAGCAGATGGAAAACCTGGGGGAGAACTTTCAAAAAGCACACCAACATTTTCTAAATGTTTTCTGAGAAAACTCATAAACAGTGATTGAACTCATTATTTCTGAAGCAAGCTAAGGAGAATTCACCGGCCACTGAAATAATCCCACTCTATCTGAGATCTAGTAATCTAGAGTTCACAAGTGGCCTATTACTCCTATCTAGCTCAAACTTGAGATAATTTGTTTTTCACACTAATTGTGGTAACGGATTGACAATAAAACCAAAGGCCATAAGCCAGTCACTGTGGTGCTAGTTTATTTTATGTTCCTTTCTGTCACAAAGGATAAAATAAGTTTTGCCAGGAAATAAAAGATCTTGGATACCCGTAAGAACAACAAAAAGGGGTGGGTGGGGGGAATCAGTCACATGACCTCAGCTCCATCTAATGGAATTTTATTGTGAGGCTTGTTAAACTTTTCCAAGCAGAAATGCTGACAAAATAAAAGCTTCTACACCCACCTACACAAATCTCTTTGCTTTTGAAAAAGAACACTTCTTCAGTCATCTTTGCTCAAGAAAAAAAATTCTTACAAGTTCTCAAGCCAAACATGATCCAGATCTTCTGCAATTGCATAGAATTCATTTGCAAGCTGAATTCACTTAAATAATTTTTGGGGGGGGGGGTTGATGTGAACTATAGGTAGGTAACACAACCTTGATGGCAGAAAGTGAGGAGGAATTAAAAACCTTTTAATGATCACTGCAGATGGTGACAGCAGTCATGAAATTAAAAGATGCCTGCTTCTTGGGAGAAAAGCAATGACAAACCTAGACAGCATCTTAAAAAGTAGAGACATCACCTTGCCGACAAAGGTCCGTATAGTTAAAGCTATGCTTTTCCCAGTATTGATGTATGGAAGTGAGAGCTGGACCATAAAGAAGGCTGATCGCCGAAGCATTGATGCTTTTGAATTATGGTGCTGGAGGAGACTCTTGAGAGTCCCATGGACTGCAAGAAGATCAAACCTATCCATTCTGAAGGAAATCAGCCCTGAGTGCTCACTGGAAGGACAGATCCTGAAGCTGAGGCTACAATACTTTGGCCACCTCATGAGAAGCGAAGACTCCCTGGAAAAGACCCTGATGCTGGGAAAGATTGAGGACACAAGGAGAAGGGGACGACAGAGGACAAGATGGTTGGACAGTGTTCTTGAAGCTACGAACATGAGTTTGACCAAGCTGCGGGAGGCGGTGGAAGACAGGAGTGCCTGGCGTGCTCTGGTCCATGGGGTCACGAAGAGTCGGACACGACTAAACGACTAAACAACAACAACATAGGTAGGTAAAGCATGAATAGACAGAGACACCTGCACTTTTCATGCTGCTTTTACTTTTAAAATCCCCCCACCACTCTGTTTTCTAAGCGACTGGGAGTTCCATGCTTAAACAATGGATGTGTTGCCATCACTGTTTAGTTTTGCTCTCCGAGCCAGAACTAGAATTGACAACAAGTTTGATCAATGTATCAATATTCATGGTTCATCAAAGCACTCTTATAGTGGATGAAAGTAGTTTTATTTTTGCTGGTGAGAGTCTGCTCTGGTATAAAACTGGACCCCTCTCAGGTGAGAGTATAGTGGTACCTCGGTTTACAAACACAATTGGTTCCGGAAGTCTGTACTTAACCTGAAGCGTACTTAACCTGAAACAAACTTTCCCATTGAAAGTCATGGAAAGTGGATTAATCCATTCCAGACGGTCCGCGGCGTACTTAACCTGAAGCGTACTTAACCTGAAGCGAACTTTCCCATTGAAAGTAATGGAAAGTGGATTAATCCGTTCCAGACAGGTACCGTATGACTGTAGTATTATTAGACAGGGGTCAGCAAACATTTTCAGCAGGGGTCCAGTCCACTGTCCCTCAGGCCTTGTGGGGGGCCGGACTGTATATTTGGGGGGGGTGATAAATGAATTCTTATGCCCCACAAATAACCCAGAGATGCATTTTAAATAAAAACACACATTCTACTCATGTAAAAACATGCTGATTCCTGGACCGTCCGCAGGCCAGATTGAGAAGGCGATTGGGCCGCATCCAGACCCTGGGCCTTAGTTTGCCTACCCATGGTCTAGTGGGTGTGAGACATGAGCCCAATAGTGCTTCAGAGACTGGGATAGTATTTTTATACATGTAGGCACTCACTGAACCTATTTCTGAGTAGATGTTGGTAGGATTGCACTGGAAATTATTTAGCCATTTGGGAATGTGAGGTTATATAATCGTATTTGTACTACGATGTCATGTTTACTGGATTTATCTTCCTCATTCTGTACAAGATGATGGAAACTACTGGCCCTGTAACCTGAGCTGCATTTGGAATTAATGGAGTTTTAAATCATGGGCAAAGCAGAGTGAAAAAGATAAGCAGAATGAAGAGTCAGTCCTGCTAAAGCCACAGGTACTGCAATTGCTCACACAAATCTCTCATTGACATTGCCTCTCCAACTTCTAGTGAGTTCATAAATTGTTTATAATTGTAGCAAGGTCAGAAAAACAACTCTTACCAGTGACTTGACTCTACAGGTGTCTGGTAATGGAGTCACTCTGTTAAGGGATGTTTCGCTGAAACATACTCGGAGTCAAGAGTGAATTTCATGCTCTTTATTCAGCTTGTAGTAGCAAAAGAAGAATGGCTCTTTCCCCAAAACGTCTGCTATATATACATTATTTACACAATGGGCCTTGCGTGATTAGGCCAATCAGGTTGCTGACTCGCTTCATCCAGGAGCCTTACTGGCTGCTCCTGCAGGCCAATCAGGCTGCTGATTCACTTCCACCTGAAGCTGGATTGGGTGGCTCCTGCGGACCAATCAGACTGCTGCATTCTGGATCCTATTGTTCTAGGATTCAGCTCAGTACTGTAAATAACATTCACTGAAATGATGGACAAAATGTCTTGAAAGGTTAGAACTCCTATGCTTAGTTTTCAAATACATAACTGGGAAAGAACTCCAAACTTAATCTCAAAAAAGTGAGATGATGCACTGTTAACGCTGAGCATTATCAGCCCAAATAAGTAAGCCAGCTAAAGCAGAGCTCTTGGATTTGAGGCAGTGAGCCGTCCCATCTGCTCCTGTACCTGCATGTTTCAGGTATTTTTCTGTGAAATTCTAGCCCTGCTGCCTCTTCCTTTTCATAGAATCATAGAGTTGGAAGAGACCACAAGGGCCATCCAGTCCAACCCCCTGCCAAGCAGGAAACACCATCAAAGCATTCTTGACATATGCCTGTCAAGCCTCTGCTTAAAGACCTCCAAGGAAGGAGACTCCACCACACTCCTGGGTAGCAAATTCCACTGCCGAACAGCTCTGTCAGGAAGTTCTTCCAAATGTTTAGGTGGAATCTTCTTTCTTGTAGTTTGAATCCATTGCTCCGTGTCCTCTTCTCTGGAGCAGCAGAAAACAACCTTTCTCCCTCCTCTATATGACATCCTTTGATATATTTGAACATGGCTATCATATCACCCCTTAACCTTCTCTTCTCCAGGCTAAACATACCCAGCGCCCTAAGCCGTTCCTCATAAGGCATCGTTTCCAGGCCTTTGACCATTTTGGTTGCCCTCTTCTGGACACGTTCCAGCTTGTCAGTATTCTTCTTGAACTGTGGAGCCCAGAACTGGACACAGTACTCCAGGTGAGGTCTGACCAGAGCAGAATACAGTGGTACTATTACTTCCCTTGATCTAGATGCTATACTCCTATTGATGCAGCCCAGACTTGCATTGGCTTTTTTAGCTGCTGCATCACACTGTTGACTCATGTCAATTTTGTGGTCTACCAAGACTCCTAGATCCTTTTCACATGTACTGCTCTCAAGCCAGGTGTTTCCCATCCTGTATTCGTGCCTTTCAATTTTTTTGCCCAAGTGTAGTACTTTACAGTTCTCCTTGTTAAAATTCATCTTGTTTGCTTTGGCCCAGTTGTCTAATCTGTCCTCTGGGGTATTAGCCACCCCTCCCAATTTGGTGTCGTCTGCAAACTTGCTCAGGATGCCCTCAAGCCCATCATCCAAGTCATTGATAAAGATGTTGAATAAGACTGGGCCCAAGACAGAACCCTGTGGCACCCCACTAGTCACTACTCTCCAGGATGAGAAGGAGCCATTGATGAGCACCCTTTGGGTTCGGTCAGTCAGCCAGTTACAAATCCACTGAATGGTAGCATTGTCTAGCCCGCATTTTACCAGCTTCTTTACAAGAATATCATGGGGCACCTTGTCAAATTTAAACGTAATTATTGTTGCTGAAAGACATGAGTTACGATCATGATCTTTGGACTGGTGGTAGACAAGAATATTGTTAATATTGCGGCAGGTAGTCCTCAAGCTGATGGTCTTGTGACGTTACATTACTGCTTTTGTGCTGCAAATCAGACTTAACTTTCCAGTGGGTTTATTGCTATTCTAAATATAGGGACAAAGGGTTGTAGCCAACAAGTCATCCCATTAGCACAAGGACTTCTACTTGCCCTATGCATTCCCCCAATGTGGTCTGGAGGGTTGAAGAATGCCCAGAACAAATTGTGGGAGAGGAGCACATGGAGAAAGGAGTGGAGGCAGAAGTCTCATTGCACAGATAGAAGTCATTGCACAAACAGGATGACTTCACTGGATACAGCCCAAGTAGTCTAAGATGTCATTTCCCCCCCTACAAAATTTGCTTTCCAATCTCTGTATTTATTTTCCTTGTCCTAGATCCAAAGCACTGTGTGTCCATGTGCCCAAGAGTGATATGAAATTAAAGCAGCATGACAGATCTCTTTTGAAACCGAGGGAGTTTCATAACCAGTTTTGTAATATAGCATGGGGGTCTGCTATTCAAAGACCAAGATAAAATTAACTGAGCATTATCTGGTTACTGGCAGGACACTGCCTAACACCATTCTTTAGATCTTATTCCTTTAAATAGTCTAAATTTTCTGTAAAATTGTCATCCATTTTCTATAAATCAATTAGCCCTACATTACTGAACAATATGTAACCCAATCCTAAACTATGTGAAGCTCAGAATATGAGATGAGAAGGATCCTAGCGGTAACAGGAAGAAACTAACCCAATCTGAGTTTTCCATAAAATAGGTGTCAAATAGAAGGACTGCAAGAAGATCAAACCTATCCATTCTTAAGGAAATCAGCCCTGAGTGCTCACTGGAAGGACAGATCATGAAGCTGAGGCTCCAATACTTTGGCCACCTCATGAGAAGAGAAGAATCCTTGGAAAAGACCCTGATGTTGGGAAAGATTGAGGGCACTAGGAGAAGGGGACGACAGAGGACGAGATGGTTGGACAGTGTTCTCGAAGCTACGAACATGAGTTTGACCAAACTGCGGGAGGCAGTGCAAGACAGGAGTGCCTGGCGTGCTATGGTCCATGGGTTCATGAAGAGTCGGACAGGACTAAACGACTAAACAACAACAACAACAGAAGGAGATTCAGCTTTAATTCCTCCTTTGGTTCCTAAGATGCAGCCAATTAACCCAGTGAATAGTAAACAAATCAAAGTTTGAAATGAGTTTAGAGGCTGTTGTACATATAAAGAGCCGCAGGGGAATGTTTAAAACTGGCTAGAAAATTATGCTTCTAATCCAAGTATTCAATATTGCAAATAAAATAATGCCTGCTAAAAACAACAGTAGTTCAAGATCACTGCAGCACCAGATGGCACTGCCAGATCACTACATGTTCATTTGGGAGGCAATCATAGTTAACTGGAAAAACAAAACAAAGCACAAATAAAGCTTCCATGGCCATAGAGATCAGAAGCAAATGGCATGATGGGGAGATGCTCACTTGGTTGAATTTTAGAGTTGGAAGGGACCACAAGAGCCATCTAGTCAAATCCCATGCAATGCAAGAATCTTTTGCCCAACATGGGGCTCGAACCCATAACCCTGAGATTAAGAGTTGCTGCTGCTTAGTGGCAAGGAGTGGGGGAGGCAATAGGGAGGTTGGTGTGATGAAAATGTACTAGCGAAGCTAATCCAGTGCCCCTCTCAGTTTCTTTCCTGGGAAGCAGCAGTGACTCAGCTTTCAGAAGGTGAGTACCACCAAGCTATCCACTTCTGGTTACATTTTCATATCTCATTGTGTTGGGAGGGTTGTGTGCCCACATTTATTCTAAGGCAGTGATTCCCAAATGCCTCCCCCCCCCCCGCTACCACCCGGAAATTGCCAAGGGCCTTGGGAATCACTCCATCATTTTTATTGTACTGTGCTGTGCTAGATACTCTGTGATTTATAAATGTTGTTATTGTTCCTGCTTTTATTTCTTACATATTGTATTCTATTGCATTACAAATGGCATTCCATAGAAATTCAAATATATTGAATATATAGCAGTAACAAGTAAGAA
Organism: Zootoca vivipara; assembly: GCF_963506605.1. Classification (NCBI taxonomy): domain Eukaryota; kingdom Metazoa; phylum Chordata; class Lepidosauria; order Squamata; family Lacertidae; genus Zootoca; species Zootoca vivipara. The sequence continues at coordinate 48,176,413 of NC_083277.1, forward strand.
AGGGAAGCCTGAAGTCCATGTGTCCTAATAATTGACCACCAACAAGCTGTTCCTTCAGAAGTCTCAGACACCTCCATTTTCTTACTCTCCTGACCTAGGTTCACCGTGCAGTATCAAATCAACAGGAAGGCTTGCCATAAAAATGCAAAACGAGCTCATTAGCTGGTTTTCAGCTGCAGTTTTTCACTCTTAACTAGATGCTAGAAAGACAGTTATCCATTACAGTCTTGAAAGATGCTCAAGTTGGCTGATATATTTATCATGCACTTCAATACTGAAGCTTCCTAACGTTAAAGACTATTAGGGTCTTCCTTGAAAGGTTACATAATAAGGCTCTCAAAAGCAAAACAACAACCTATGATATGCCAGGGGTCAGCAAACTTTTTTAGCAGGGGCCCAGCAGGGGCCCAGACCTTGTGGGGGGGTCAGACTATATTTGGGGGGGGGGATGAACGGCAGTGGAGGGACGATGAACAGCGTGTGAAAGGGCTCCGGAGAGGGCCTGCTCTAGGCAGGGAGGGGAGAAGCCAGGAGGAGGGAAGGAGGAGGGAGAGGGAAAGTATGCACGCGCTGGCAATCCACGTGGCGAATCCCGGAGCACCTGCGGGCCGGATCCAGAAGGCAATTGGGCCTTAGTTTGCCTACCCATGTGATATGCTGTTGAAATCATTTGGTCTGTATCTTCTTTTTAAAGAGGGATTTAAGAGTCTTTGTTGGCACTAAATGCTGTGTTAAAAGAACAAATATGCTGCCTACCAGAATAGACCTACCACAGTGATGAGTGGAAGGCCTGTGCAATTATGCAAATTCCCTACACTACTCAGAGCTTTAGGCTAATGTAATTATCATCTTTCAAACAAAAACAAAACAAAACAAAATTCCCATCAAGACTTAAATACATTTTTGTCTTGCCAAAGTTATAGTGATTGTACATATCATTTTCTATATGTACTCTATATGTGGCATTGCTCCCAAGAAACTTGGTACAGAATTGCAGCCTAAGCCTGTGAGCCACATGAATATTGAAAGTATGCAACTGCAGAAACTACGACTGCCTTCCAGCATCTGAAATCCATGAGGTCAAAAGATGACATCTCCGTATGCTTGAGATCTCTTGATCACATGGGATGCATCCTTGAACTGTAGTTTACCCCTCATGGAGTTACAGTTACAGTAAAATTTCAGGTTATCAGGAAACTAGAAGACTGGGTAGAAAAGGCTGTGGGCAGCTTTAAAATAAAGACAGTGAGCTTGTGCTAGACATCAATGAGATGGTGAGCCAGTTTTGGGATCTGAATTATGAAGCAGGTTAATAATTTTCATAGTGGAATTTTGGATAAAGAAGAGTAGACTGAGCAAAGCACTGTCAGAGAGGATAATATTATTGAGGTTATGGAGGGAGAAAGGCAGAGCATGAACTAGAATTTTAGGGATGGGACAGAAGTGATTGGGCAGGATTTTACCATTTTGTGCAGAGAGAATCAATTTGAAGCAGGCGTAGATAAGCTGCTTAAAAAAGAATAGGGAGCTTTTCATGGGGAACAACAGTAATAAAAAAGTATAAGCACTGGAGAGAGAGAGAGACAAAGGGAAATTAATCTGTGAAGAAGCAGTGGGAGTAAGAAGTTAAGGCTGTAGGGGCAGCACAATGCTTCATTTACAACAACAAAACTGAGAAAATGTCCTGAAATAAGGTTTCCAGAGCATGGTGCCATATTTTATCGTGGAAAGGTTTTGTCTGATTTTTTGGGCTATATGTTGGCCACATGAGTTGCCCTCCAAGCTGTTCTTGCACATTTGGAGCAGTGGGGGAGCTATGCCAGACTGCTTTTTGTAGATTTCAGCTCGGCATTCAATACCATTCTACCGCGATGTCTGATAACTAAATTGGGAAATCTGGGGCTCCCGCTATCACTCTGTGGGTGGATAGTGGACTTTCTTTCAGATTGCTCCCAGAGGGTCCGGTTGGGCCCTTATATGTCTAACATGCTTAGGACTAACACAGGAACACCACAAGGATGTGTGCTTAGTCCGCTCCTTTATACTCTTTATACATATGATTGTGTCGCTGCCCACCCTAGAAATAGGGTTGTCAAATTTGCAGATGACACAACCGTGATCGGGCTCAACTCTGATAAGGAGGGTGAAACGGGCTATAGAGATGAGGTGGAGCGGCTGACAGAGTGGTGCAGAGTTAGTAACTTGCTCATAAATACAAAGAAAACAAAGGAGCTTGTGGTGGACTTTAGGAGACAGAAGAACGAGGTCCAGCCACTTTTGATTGACGGAATTTGTGTGGAGAAGGTAACAATGTTTAGATTTCTAGGCATTGAGTTACAGGAGGATCTGTCCTGGAGTGTTAATACAAGGGGGCTTGTGAAGAAGGCGCAGCAGAGACTGTATTTTTTGAGAATTTTAAGGAAAAACCATCTTCCACAAAAGCTGCTGCTTGCCTTCTATCACTGTGCCATACAGAGCGTGCTCACGTACAGTTTATGTGTGTGGTACGGAAGCTGTACTTCTCAGGATAGAGCAGGGCTGTGTAGAATTATTAAAACAGCAGAGAGCATTATTGGCTGCTCACTCACCACCTTAGAACAAATTTACACCACCAGGTGCCATAGAAAAGCACTAGACATATCAAGAGATCCAATGCACCCTGGCCACCATTTCTTTCAGCTCCTGCCATCGGGACGGAGATATAGAACAATGCAGGCAAGAGCGAGCCGTCTCAGGAACAGTTTCTTCTCTAGAGCGATTTTGGGCTTAAATGGAGAGCCTGGACTTTGAAGTCATCTTATTTTATTTGTTATTTGTATTATATTTACTGTTTTTAATTATGTTTTGTAATTTTGGATTACGCGGAATGCTTTATCTGAGTGGATGTAGCAACCGAGTAATTTTGTTGTTCCCGCAAGGGGACAATGACAATAAAGATATCTTATCTTAAATATTGTATATAATTAACTTTTAATTGTCTTATAATATATAACAAATATCCTCCTAGTCACAATTCTTAAAAAGTGGCCAAGAGACAACCATCTTTTGCACACCTTGAAGTAAGGATTGTATGTTCACTCTCATTAAAAAAAAAAAACCCTTACTATCAGTAGAGAGTGAGGTAATTGGAATCAGTAATACCAATGCTATGTGGCCTGTCAGATAGTATCAGTTAGAAATGCCAAAGGATCCAACTTTGTGTCCAGTTTTGATTACAAATGATACCAAAGGCAGCAAGCATAGGGAGAGGAATGAGCTGACTTACAGTAGTTGTAGGGACAGGAAACTTAGGTGAGTCATAAAGGTAAAGGGGCCCCTGACCATTAGGTCCAGTCGTGACCGATTCTGGGGTTGCGGCGCTCATCTCGCGTTATTGGCCAAGGGAGCCAGCATACAGCTTACAGGTCATGTGGCCAGCATGACTAAGCCACTTCTAGCGAACCAGAGCAGCACACGGAAATGCCGTTTAGCTTCCCGCCGTAGCGGTACCTATTTATCTACTTGCACTTTGACGTGCTTTCGAACTGCTAGGTGGGCAGGAGCCGGGACCAAGCAACGGGAGCTCACCCCGTCGCAGGGATTCGAACCACCGACCTTCTGATCAGGAAGCCCTAGGTTCTGTGGTTTAACCCACAGTGCCACCCGCGTACCGTATCTTCTTTTAGTCAGCTGTTCTGGGCACTTGTCTTCTTTCATCTCTAACTGCATCATAGTGAGAGATAAATAGGTCACAGACCGTAATCAAATCCATTTGATGAGTTTTGTGGCATCAGAATAATTTTTACTTACCATTTTAAATGGTTCTTCTTTAAACATTTTTTTCTGGAGTCATGACATTATAAAAAATGTAATCAATCTTCAACTACCTTGCAAGAGAAATCGAGGAAGCGGATGCATTACTGCTGTAGCCAAGCTATAAATTGGGTTGTTATGCTCATTTCACACGCTAGCAAGGTTATGCTTAAAATTCTACAAGGCAGGCTTAGGCAGTATGTGGATCGAGAACTCCCAGAAGTGCAAGCTGGATTTTGAAAGGGCAGAGGAACCAGAGACCAAATAGCAAACATGCGCTGGATTATGGAGAAAGCTAGAGAGTTCCAGAAAAACGTCTACTTCTGCTTCATTGACTATGCAAAAGCCTTTGACTGTGTCGACCACAGCAAACTATGGCAAGTTCTTAAAGAAATGGGAGTGCCTGATCACCTCATCTGTCTCCTGAGAAATCTCTATGTGGGACAAGAAGCTACAGTTAGAACTGGATATGGAACAACTGAGTGGTTCAAAATTGGGAAAGGAGTACGACAAGGTTGTATATTGTCTCCCTGCTTATTTAACTTATATGCAGAATTCATCATGCGAAAGGCTGGACTAGATGAATCCCTAGCCGGAATTAAGATTGCCGGAAGAAATATCAACAACCTCAGATATGCAGATGACACAACCTTGATGGCAGAAAGCGAGGAGGAATTAAAGAACCTTTTAATGAGGGTGAAAGATGAGAGCGCAAAATATGGTCTGAAGCTCAACATCAAAAAAACCAAGATCATGGCCACTGGTCCCATCACCTCCTGGCAAATAGAAGGGGAAGAAATGAAGGCAGTGAGAGATTTCACCTTCTTGGGCTCCTTGATCACTGCAGATGGTGACAGCAGTCACGAAATTAAAAGACGCCTGCTTCTTGGGAGAAAAGCAATGACAAACCTAGACAGCATCTTAAAAAGCAGAGACATCACCTTGCCGACAAAGGTCCGTATAGTTAAAGCTATGGTTTTCCCAGTAGTGATGTATGGAAGTGAGAGCTGGACCATAAAGAAGGCTGATCGCCGAAGAACTGATGCTTTTGAATTGTGGTGCTGGAGGAGACTCTTGAGAGTCCCATGGACTGCAAGAAGATCAAACCTATCCATTCTTAAGGAAATCAGCCCTGAGTGCTCCCTGGAAGGACAGATCGTGAAGCTGAGGCTCCAATACTTTGGCCACCTCATGAGAAGAGAAGAATCCTTGGAAAAGACCCTGATGTTGGGAAAGATTGAGGGCACTAGGAGAAGGGGACGTCAGAGGACAAGATGGTTGGACAGTGTTCTCGAAGCTACGAACATGAGTTTGTCCAAACTGCGGGAGGCAGTGCAAGACAGGAGTGCCTGGCGTGCTATGGTCCATGGGGTCACGAAGAGTCGGACACGACTAAACGACTAAACAACAACAACAACAACAACATGCTCCATGACTTTCTGTAGTTCGCTTAGGTACATTGGTCTGAAGTGCAGAATTTCAAAATATTCCACAAATGTATTTTTCCTTTCCCCCTCACTTTGCAATGATGGACTTTATATTGTGTTCCTCCTTCTGTGTTAATTTCTGGTTTAGCTATGCACAACAGTGATTTGGAAATTTGGAGCACCAGGCTCTTAAATAAGGTATGCATTATGTTTGCTCTTGATTTGATAAATGAATTAAAGCAGCAACTCAACAACAACTTCAAGTGCATTTCTCAGATTTGTATAGCGTTAGTAACGCAATGAGTTTCTGACAGCTCTGCTTCATTAAAATGAGATACAAAAAGTGTAGCATGTACTTATAGTCAAAATTTCAATGGATTAATAGCTCAACAAGTGTTGTGAGACAAAACAAAATCTTCTATCGGAGAGACAGTTTAATTCGGGTTAGAAGAAAAAATAATTAGGAGCAATGTCTCCTAGGCTTCTTTTCATTAAAATGTTAGACATTGCTCTTTGTCATGTTCCAGATTTACAAAGCATGGTTATTTTCAGGGTCTGTGCACACATACGCCAGAGCTCCCCCCCTTGCCTAAAGCAGAAACAAAACAATGTAGAACTTGAAAATTCATTTTCTTTTACTTTCCAACAGATACATTGATTCAGTAAAGGGTATATAGTAATTAACCCTAGCTTTTGTTTTGTAGGATCGTGAAAGCAATAACATCCAAATCTAATAACATCCAAAGATTGGCAAACCTTGTTGGATAGTGGATTTTCAATATTAGTCTGTGCATTAAAAGAAACTGCAAAACTAAAGTGATAGGATTGCGAATTCATTTATTTATACATACATACATACATACGTACGTACATACATACATACATACATACATACCCACCCCACCCATCTGGCTAGGTTTCCCCAGCCACATTATCATTAGGCAGGGTGGGGTAACTGTCTCAAGTGGCAAATGGTGGAGGACGGGGCAGTCAGGGTAGCCCCCCCCCCAGTTGTTTGCCAATACTGAAATAAGATATAATTTGTCACTCTAGGTATGTGGAAAGGGTGTGTGTGTGTCATACCGCTCTTCACCCCAAGGAACAAACTACCTTGGTCCAGCTGTGAGTGTAAAAAGCTTTTAAATGTACCATAAACTAGTGGTTTTGCATGAAAAGATATCCAGAAATGTCTGCAAGTACCTCCATGAATCAAGGCAAGACAGCTGGGAGACGGCATCGAGGTCGTAGATTTGCTACAGGCTATTGTGTTGTTGTTTAGGCCAAAGCAAGTGGCAGCCTGAGGACATTTAATAGGAATTATGCACAGTAGTGAGCCAATCAAGAAAAAAAGAGCTCACTGTAAATATGTCATCCGAATAAGACATCTGCCACGGGGTTGTGGCAGGGAAATGTGCCCTTATTTCCTGCTCTCTCTGTGACTAAGAGAGCAGAGCCACTGACAATTTCTGATCTTATTCTTTCTTTTTAAGGTTCACACTAAAATATTTCAGTCCCAGTAGATATTTATAACCCAAAGAATCCATAAATGAAGCAGCCATCATCTAAAATGAACATCCAGTTTAAATTATAGTCCTTCTGATGTTACACGCCAGAACAGATGCTTTATTTTGACAGGGTTCAGATTTCCTGAAGGATTTTGTGTTTGGCTAACTGGCTTCCATTACTAAAAGTAAATCATAGTATACAGTCCTAGGAATAGTGTTTGCATAGGTGACATGGTGAAGGGACATTTACTCTCCCCACCCCTTGAGCAGCCTCTATGAAGTCTGAGAGCAAGGCATAATATATCTACTGAGGTGGCCATACCTTTGCTATGGTCATTTGGAGGCACCTCAAAATGTACTCAACCATTCAAAGTGCAAGGGTAATTCTTCCCAGACCAAGCGACAGTACAGCTCCATTTGCTCAACACACATTAATTCCCAGACTCCTGCTTTAATAAAAGTAGTAAGGCTTCAGGCAATGCTTCTCTTAGAAATAAAAGCAATTGCCAAATGCAGGTGAAGAACAGTCTTTCTGCAGGCGTGTTTCAAATTTAATGGCTACTTAAATGGAATCTCCAGTTTAGCAGAATCAACTATATTGCAAACAAGGAATCACCTTACTACCGGTAGCTGCAAAGACACCTGAAGGTCATATGTTCTAATCTAAACAGCTTTACTGTTGCAGCATACACCATATGTCACATTCTTAGGCCCAGTTTCTTGCTGTGCAAGTAGGGTTGCCAGACTCAATAGAGGACAGGACTCAGGGCTAGCCCTACAGCCAGGCTGGGTGGCACAGGGAGCCACGGTGCCGGCCCGCCAGGGGGCGCCGCTAAGCTGTGCCCGCCCGCCGGGTGGCCGCTCCATTGCACAGCATCGGTAGCAGCGCTGCGCCCACCCGCCACCCGTCGCACAGCAGCGCCCGCCCGTCCGTCGTGCTGGGAAACGGGGTGGGGGCGGGGTGCCAGAGGGATCAGTCACACCATGGTGCCAGGGTGGCAGAGGTGCTTAAGACGGCCCTGACAGGACTTCTGTGCCTTTAATTGCCCTGCTCTCTTTTGAGACTGGAAACCTTAAAGAGAAACCAGCAGACCCTTTGTTTAATTTCCAAGCAAAGGGTCTGCTGGTTTCTCTTTAAGGTTTCCAAACTCAAAAGAGAACAGGGCAATTAAAGGCACAGAAGTCCTGTCCTCTATTGAGTCTGGTAACCCTAGTGTTATATGTGCTCTAAAATGAACCCCATCCAGCAATTCTGTCTGCTGCATTTTGGAGCAATTGAAGCTGAAGCATTTGCTGATGATCATGCTCCTCTGAAAGGTCTTCTCCAGGCATAGGCAAACTCAGCCCTCCAGATGTTTTGGAACTACAATTCCCACCATCCCTGACCACTGGTCCTGTTAGCTAGGGATGATGGGAGTTTTAGGCCAAAAACATCTGGAGAGCCGAGTTTGCCTATGCCTGGTCTTCTCTTTGTTAATAAGTTCCACCCCTGGGCTCACTTACTTGGGAGGAAGCCTCATTGAAGTCATGCTGACCTACATTTTATCCTCTTCTCATTAAATCTATAACCCACCTGTAACCAGTCCAGTAGGTCCCAGGCCTAAAAAGTGCATGCAAGCCGATAGTGCCACCTGGCCTCGTCTATTTACTCATAAGTAGATGCATAAAAGTTTGTGCTGTTAGATGCTTTTTGTACAACTATCTCTCTCTGTTTCTTACAGCCCCCTGGAGGGCAGGAGGAATTTGGGCAAGATAATTGCTTCCTCCCCCAGCTTTTCCCACCATAGCAATTTCTTGAGAAAGCATTAGCATGAACGCTACAAAATGAAAAGTGCTTTCTTCCACTGTGCTGGAGCCTTAAATGTGAATAGATCGTGCATTGGGGTGTTGGAAGTGGAACAAGACTGGGAATGGGGGTTTTCTTTGGTGGAAAAGAATTGTGGGCCTACCTGTGATAATGAAAACGTGTCTTTTGTAACAGAGCCTCTCCTATGTATTGCCTTAAAGGTAAAGGGACCCCTGACCATTAGGTCCAGTCGTGACCGACTCTGGGGTTGCGGCCTCGGTCCAGTATACCTGAAGGAGCGTCTCCACCTCCATTGTTCTGCCCGGACACTGAGGTCCAGCACCGAGGGCCTTCTGGCGGTTCCTTCATTGCGAGAAGCCAAGTTGCAGGGAACTAGACAGAGGGCCTTCTCGGTAGTGGCACCCGCCCTGTGGAACGCCCTCCCATCAGATGTCAAAGAGAAAAACAACTACCAGACTTTTAGAAGACATCTGAAGGCAGCCCTGTTTAGGGAGGCTTTTAATGTTTAATAGATCACTGCGTTTTATTTTTCTGTTGGAAGCCGCCCAGAGTGGCTGGGGAAACCCAGCCAGATGGGCGGGGTATAAATTATTATTATTATTATTATTATTATTATTATTATTATTATTATCTCACGTTATTGGCTGAGAGAGCCAGCATACAGCTTCCAGGTTATGTGGCCTGCATGACAAAGCCGCTTCTGGTGAATCAGAGCAGCAAACAGAAATGCCGTTTACCTTCCCGCTGTTTATCTACTTGCACTTTGACATGCTTTCGAACTGCTAGGTTGGCAGGAGCTGGGACCGAGCAACGGGAGCTCACCCCGTTGTGGGGATTTGAACCGCCAACCTTCTGATCGGTAAAATATGGGGCAAAATATCACTTGTTCAGTGGTGAAAGGAAAGCATATACAGTAAGCCCTCAAATTACGTAGGGGTAATATTTCAGGGTTCATGTCTAAAGCCAAAATTGCATATACTGTACTCAGAACCCATTGGGTGCAGTGGTGGGTGGGATTACCAAAGTCTTTTTTGCCTGGTTGCCTGCCCATTTTCTGCCCCCTTATATATGTATGTGTATACTTTTGCTAAGAGCTCAAAACTGAATGAGCACGAGTCAAATGTGTGTAAGTTGCAGGCTAGCTGTACTCTGAGAAATTATTTTATTACCCAGCTCTTATTCTTGTGCTGTAGATTTACTCACTGATCTTGGGCTGGCCATGTATTTCTAGCCTCAGTATTCATTGGTTGTAAAGTGGGACTAATGTACTCTAAATGGTGTATATACAGTACAGTGCATATATGTTATAACAAAAACTAGCAACACCAATCCAGCACAAAAAGGGTGTTTTCAATGGAATCAGTTAAAAGCAAAGCAGGGTTTTGAAAAATTTATAATGATAGTTTTGAGAAAAGAGGACATCAAGTGGTGGTTGTTTGTAATTGCAGCTGGATGCATATAGCAAAGTATTTATTATTGGAATAGTTCCCTACCTCTGTGTATTTAGCCCAACTCTGTTATTTTACACACTTACACACACACACACACACAAAATTTTTGTTCTCTATACTAAGGAGTGGGAAATTGGTGGTATTATATCAGAAAAGTATTCTTGCCAGTTTTGAGATTCACATTTGGTCATATATGCTTTATATTGAGGTAGTAGTGCAGGAGATTAATATAGAACTCTGCATTACGTTGTTTTAAACTACATGCTATGTGGCCCTCAGAACAATTCACCATCACAGTCTGCATGTGAGCGAATAGAAATCACATTATAGAATGTGCTATTGGAAAGCCTCTGATTTCAGAAACCACAGACTTGATCCACATAGCTTTGAATTTTATGTGCCGGTCATAATACTTGAATCTTGATTCACACAAGCCTGCATTCTATATGCTGTTCAGCTAAATAATGTCCATGATGCATGTTTAACTTCAGCATGCACCATTTACAGATACAAGTGCTGCTGCTTATCTTTAAGGCCTCACACAGCTTGAGATCCAAGAACTAGCTAAACCTATGGTCCCCAGAGTGATACCAGTGGTTGCAATGGCATTCTTGGGAACTTCCTCTTAAGTCCACGAAGTCTCCAACCCCCTTGTTGCATCCTGTTACGTTTTGCCTAATGCACTTTGCTTCAGATTTCCAAGTAGAACCTGGATGCTGCCCAGGGACGTAGCCAGGGGGGGGCAGCTCCCCCCATCAAGTAAAAGAACAGATACTTAATTGACTGATCACATTGGTTCTGCCCCCCCCCAACAAAAGTCCTGCTCCTCAACCAAATTCTGCTCCCCCCTAACAAAAATCCTGGCTATTCCTATAGTCCTGCCCTAAAGTTTTTTTAATCAACTAAATTTATGATTAATTAGTACCACACTGTGCCTTAATAACAGAATGAAAACACAGGCCACAAAGGTAGAAAAGCTACAAACTCATTTCTTAATTAATATAAACTTGACCAACCTGATTACGGGCCATGAATTACCAGTTTGAGATGATATGCTGGGGAATTAAATATCTGCCTGAAATAGCTACTGAATACTCTGGGTCTGGGAAGCCAACGGCTTTGAATCCTTGAAGGGTTTTGCTCATTTAAATGTTTCAAAAATCTGAGATGAAAACAGAAATTATATATTCATAATTGCAAAGCCCTCATGTGAGGGCTTTGGGCTACTGTTACATAATTACAAGAGCCGGTGTGATGTAACAACTATGAAAACAGCAGATAATGACAATTACAGGGTAATGAAAGCAAACAAGATGGTCGTGAAGAAAAGAATTAATGTGTTGCTATAGACACAGAAAGCACAAAGGATTCACCCCAATGGTGTTAACTGCTGATTGAATAAAGAGGAAGGTGGTCCAGCAGCTAAAGTAACATTGCTAGTTCGCTGGAAACTCATTCATATTCACACAGATGGACCAAAAATTGAAAGGCCATATTTTTTTTTCAGACATGACTGACTGAATGAAAAGAACTATATATCCCAGAATCCTCTGCAACATCATGGAGGTTCCAGACACATTATTGGTTTATGTGGGGCTGCCAAAACCTCACCTAGAGATGCATAAAACTCTGAGCTGTTTGCACTTGTTCCTCCACCTGAACAAAGAGGGCCAACAGGGATGGCTTCACCCTTTCCTTCAAAGCACTGCTGTTGTTCAGCAGCAGCTTGGATGAAGGAACATGATGATTATCTCTAAAACCCCACAAGGCTCGGGACCCAGGTATCCATTAGACCAAGGGTAGCCAACATGGCACCCTTCAGATGTTGCTGGACTACAGTTCCCATCATCCCTGACCATTGGTCATGCTAAATGCTGCTTGGAGTTGGAGGGCACACCATTAGCTTACCCCTTTGTTAGACCACTGCCAACCATACCATTCTGTCTGTTCAAAGATATAATTATCAGAGGGTCTCTTACAGTTTTTGAATGGCATCTACTGAGAGAGCATCTTCTCTTAAGTTGCTGTCCTGTCTGGACTCTTTGGTGCATGTTTCTGTAGAATCATAGGTACTCCCACTCTCCATCACTCTTGGACATAGAAGAAATACCTGTAAATGAAAACTAGTGCATTGGGGAGAAAGTTTATAGCTTAATCTGTTTCACATGGTGCTAGTTTGCTACTCTGATGAAGTTGTTGTTTTTAATGGTGCCTCACCTGTAGTTTCAGGATTCTGCCTCTAGCCTACAGTGGCCAGGCAGACACCTCTGGGAAGCCCACAAGCTTCTGCATGCTGGCAGCTAGTAATCAGTGTCATAATGTCTCTGATCCAACCATGACAGCCACTGCTGGATCCTTTCTCAAAGAATTTGACTACATTTCCTCAGAAGGCATAGCAGGTCCTTTGGCTCTCTAGATGAAAAGAGCAGCTGCCCCTTTAAGCTTTGCTGTACGCTTTTAATAACTTCCATATCACACTTTGCCAACAGCAGCATACAGTACCTGGTTGAGTAATTATCAGCTCCCTGCATTCCCCGAGGTTCATAGCCAATCTGACATTCAGAATAATCAGATGAGATTGCTTGGTAGTTCAGAGCAAGTAGGACCATCTGTATCTACATATATTATTACTGCTTGGAAGGTCATATTAGATTTCTGACAGCTTGAACCACAATTAAGTTAAGCAGACATATTCAGTGGCATTTGCTCCTAAGACGCCTGGGACTGCAGCAAGAGGATCAGGCAGCATTAAATCCAAACACACACCCTCAAATGATGTGTATATTCTTTTTAAAATTATAATATATTCAGTATGCATGCTTCGGCAGTATGATTGTTATGTAAACTGTCGTTGGAATCCCTCTAGATCTGGCATCCCCAAACTTCAGCCCTCCAGATGTTTTGGACTACAATTCCCATCATCCCTGACCACTGGTCCTCTTAGCTAGGGATCATGGGAGTTGTAGGCCAAAACATCTGGAGGGCCACAGTTTGGGGATGCCTGCTCTAGATCAAATGGTGGTGTAAAAAGTACAGGAGTAATTTGGGCAATTCAGTCAAATTTGTTTTGTCCAATAAGAAGGTATATAGGCAATAATTACAGTTCCCTCAATATTTGCTTACCTATACAATATAGGGCATTATGTAATGAAATAGTACTGCAGGATTTCCACTTATGCAATGGAACCTCTCCCCCCTGCACCCTCCAAGTCTGCTCCAGAGGGTTGAGAACGGCAGGAACAGATTTGGGATGTATGTGGGGAGTTCCCTTCTGCAATAGAAAGTCCTTGTGCTAGGGGATCAGCATCATGGGATATGCAACCCTAACACAGGTACACACACATTTTTTTAAACAATTGCATTGGCTGCATGAAGTGAACCTGGGGAACAAGCCTTTCCCCATCTTCCGAATCTGTGAGCGGAGGATAAGAAAAAGATTTTTTTTAAAACTTGATCAGGTTTCTTTACTCCCCAAAACAGTAACTCTACTCCAGAAAGAACCTTGAGAAAAGTTCTGCTCGCACGGCTGCCTGCTGCCTATATAATTTGGTTCATTGCCAGGCTGCACTCCTATCCCTGTTTATCTGGGCTCAGGCCCCAGTGAATTCATCACCAGTACTTTCTGCGTGGACTGGATTGCGCGCCAGAAAGCGGTGCCTCCCAAGGCAGCTCTCTACCAGAGAGGGCGCTGTGGTTTCAGAACGCCTACTTGGTTTCCTCTTGGTTCAAACCCTCTATTTCCTCAGCTACTGGCGTGGACGTTGGGCGACGTGATGCTTCCGCCCGGCACTCCCAGCTGCTAAGTCTGCCCTGCGAAGACTCCGCGCGCGCTTAAGGCGCACGTTGTTTACTTTGGCCGCATGGCTTTGCAGAGCTCGGCGGTGAAATTCCGCAGGATCCTGGCTCATTTCCCTCAAGAGCTCAGCCTAGCTTTTGCTTATGGGTCCGGGGTCTTTCAGCAAGCGGGGGCCTCTACCGTGGAAACGGGGGTAAGTGGGCTGCCTGCAATAGACTCCTAGGACGGGAAGGGGCGAGTCCTATGCCTATTATTTAGCTGTAAAACTTGCGAGCGATCAAGCGGCGGCGGCTGTTTTTAAAGTTGTTTTTTCTGCAACCCCCTGAGCAAGGAGCTGGGATGGTTGTGTGTTTTAAGAATAACCCACCCTTCCCCAATTCTACCCTCATGAGTTCAGGAAAACATAATAGAGCTCCCCTCGTTTTTTCGCCATATGCTTCATAGCACCATCCATGCAACACAATCTTTAATTGCAAGTAAAACCAGCACCTAGCGGCGTCTATCAATGCATGTTTATTTGAAAATAGCCATCACTGTCTATAATGGGATTTGCTTCCAATAAACTATGCAGCCACAGTCTCTTAATTGAGGTTAGAGTCTGGCTGTCAGCCTTTAAGTTTAAGTTTCATTCTAAGGTTGCACTCCTATCCCTCTTAGCTTCAACTGTTTTTAACAATTTGTTTCTTAGATGGTTCCTAATCCTAACCATAGTGAATAATGTGTTAATAGTGGCCTGATTGGGTTATCAGTGGAATTGTTCTAAGTCAGAGGTTTTCAACCTTTTTGAGTCCACCGCTCCCTTAACCAACTACATTCTTTCATTCTGCGGCCCCCCTGTGGGGCTCAGGAGCCCAGTTAGGTCGCCCTTTGCCTGCAGAGCTGGCAGCCTCTCACCCTTTTTTGAACACCCTCCCTTGTAGAGTGTTCCCTCAGCCTCCTCTCCTCTCTTGGGAATCCTCCCCTTGGGGGAGAGGATGCAAGAGGGCATCAGAAGAGGGAGAGAAAGAAAGGGGCAGGGGCCAGTGTTGCCCGTGGCACTGACCATCATTCAAGGCACCCCAGGGTGCCACAGCACACTGGTTGAAAACCACTGTTCTAAGTGAACGTCTTGGGCATAGTATCGGATTCAGTTTCTCCTTTAAGTATTAAAACACCACTGAGGCTTGAATTTTATTAAGTGCCATCAGATGCTGATGTGTATCATGTACTCTATCGTTAGCCTGTGTCCAATCCAAAGCCTGCACTTAAATCCCATTGAATTTAGTGAGAACTAAGTTAATGACTAACTCTTCACACTGATTTTAATGGAAACTTTAGTCTGGATTTGAATGGGACCTAATTTAATCTGGATGCAACATGGAGTGGACAAACATGCTTTGTTGGTTGCAGGTGTGTGTGGATGTGCGTTCATGTTCTTATGTGTTACTTCATTTTTTTGTTTCAGAACTTTGTTGCCTTCAGGGGTTTCACATGTTCAGGAGTGTTTTGTGATTGTAAGCAAAAAACCCTATGCATTCTGTCGTCTTTTTTATTTTACAGAACAATATGCTGGACTTTGTGTTTGCTGTTGATGATTCTGTGACGTGGCATATGATGAACCTGTTAAAGAATCGTAATCATTATTCCTTTTTAAAATATTTTGGGCCCAAGCCAATCAGTAACGTCCAGAACTGTGGAGCAGGGATTTACTACAATACACTAGTGCCTTGTAATGGCAGGGTAAGTAATATAGGTGGCATCTTTGCTGTTATTTGGGTATGTCCCCAGTGCACAAGTTTAGTTATTGACTCATTCAGGCTTTTGCTCTGTGAGAGTTTTATTACCAAGACGAAAATTCTTTTGAAAGGCAATATGTTCTATGAAAACAGGATTAATTGATTTAAAATGTAGTTATTTTAATCTTTGTTTTAGATTTTATTTTTTTTATTACAATAAAACAGCTTTTATGACTCTTTCCATCACAAAAGATAGGTTCAAAACTAGGTTAGTTTTGGGACTCCTTCAAGTGAGGTAACTGTTTAAATATCAAGAGACGCCTTGAAGGTTAGCTAAGAGACTCTACAGAAAGGCTTATGGGGAGAACAGGGAAGATACCGGTAAGTGATTTTCCCATGGAAAGTTTCTGATGTGTGCCCCTCTGCTGCTTCTTAGGATGGATTTTAGCAAAAGAGGCAAAAAAAAAACCCCTACCTCTCTCATGCTTTGAGAATTATTTCCCCAAAAGAATTTTCAAAAGATTCAGCCTTTGTGCAAATCTATTTTGCTTTTGGCAGATGTATATTTGTCTTTTATTTACACTTAATGTGATCCAGCTCTCATTTTTGCACGTTCCAGGTTATAAAATATGGTGTTATTAGTACTGATGTTCTGATTGAAGATCTGCTTCGCTGGAAGACACTCTATGTAGCTGGACGACTGCAAAAGCCGGTACTGCTAAGACTCGTTTTCTCATTTAAAATGACCATAAACCATAACCACAGGAAAACTATTTCAAAAACATGGTGAAGAGATAAGTGGCCATAGGCTGTTCTCTTACTGTGGTGTTTGGAATGTAAATTTGTGGCATAAGTAAAGTGAAATGCTGATGAAGTTGTTATTGCGTTCCATCTGAGGATTGAACTGCATGTTACATTGTTCATGTTGGTGTTGAAATGGCCACTTCTGTTTTGGAGAAAAAGCAGCTGTGGGACTACAGTCTGAATTGGGCCTCCACAAATTCCTTCCTCTATGTGGCAGTTTGCTCAAGGTGCTGTTTAATTTCAGTGAACAGCACATTTGAAGGCAAATGGCAGTGTTGGCTAGGTGAATTTTCAGCAGGGAGCTACCACAGGGGCCAACACAGGAACACATTCCTAATCAGGGAAGCTCACCACTACTTTTTCTTTAAAATAAGAGTCTAAACCACTGAGCCTCTTGGGCTTTTGCCGATCAGAAGGTTGGTGGTTCGAATCCCCGCGATGGGGTGAGCTCCCGTTGCTCGGTCCCAGCTCCTGCCAACCTAGCAGTTCAAAAGCATGCCAAAAATGCAAGTAGATAAATAGGTACCGCTCTGGCAGGAAGGTAAACGGCGTTTCCGTGCACTGCTCTGGTTTCACAAGAGGTGGCTCAGTCATGCTGGCCACATGACCCAGAAAAACTGTAGGCAGACAAACGCCGGCTCCCTCAGCCTGTAAAGCAAGATGAATGCTGCAACCCCAGAGTCATCTGTGACTGGACTTAACTGTCAGGGGTCCTTTACCTTTACATTTTAATGAAGTACACCTTCTAAAAACAAAACCATGCATCATGTAGTGGCCTGGTTTGAATGTAGCATTAAACCATTGTTCGATTTGAATGAGCAGTATGGTGGTGAATGCTGGTCTCCTCCCTTGGTGTGCAACTGAGTCTGCCACCATGAGTGACAGGCAAGAACAAACCTTGGGAGGAAGCGCACTGTAACCTTGGGTTTGGATAGCACAGCAAGCTGGACTTGGGCTTGTTGTATCTGTGGCATAGTAGCAGTGGAAGAGAAGTGCCTTGGGAACACTTGAGCAGCATGCACCACCACACTGCTTATATGCATCAAACCATAGCTTGATTTGAATTATGATTTACCATAATATGATGTGTGTGCGGAACTAATGTATGTAGTTTGACAAGTAACATCAGAGTTTTGGAACCAGATTGTACTGTCCTTTGCCAAGGCGTTGGAAGCACATGCGAGTTACCCTGCAACAGGTACATTGGTATCCAACGGGAGGCCGTTAACCCTTGGCTCTTGTTTCCTCCATTCCCACATCTGTCACTGTGACCTTTTTGCACTCTTGGGAAAGAACTTGGAAATGCCCGGTCTATATTTAAACATATTATTGATCATGTTTGCATGCTTCCAGGAGTTCAGGGTAGTGAATACAGAGTTAAGCTGAAAGATAATAATTTCCCAAAAGTATTGTGTGAGTTTTATACTTGATAGAAGATCTTAACCCATTTCTCCTTAACAGTTGGTCACACCAGTTTACTGGTGTCTTTAAGTCACAGGTAGGGACGCGGGTGACGCTGTGGTCTAAACCACTGAACCTAGGGCTTGTTGATCGGAAGGTCGGCGGTTCGAATCCCCACGATGGAGTGAGTTCCCGTTGCTCGGTCCCTGCTCCTGCCAACCTAGCAGTTCAAAAGCATGTCAAAGTGCAACTAGATAAATAGATACCGCTCCGGCGGGAAGGTAAACAGTGTTTCCATGCGCTGCTCTGGTTTCGCCAGAAGCAGCTTTGTCATGCTGGCCACATGACCCGGAAAAACTGTCTGCGGACAAACATCGTCTCCCTTGGCCAGTAAAGCGAGATGAGCGCCGCAACCCCAGAATCATTCACAACTGGACTTAACTTTCAGGGGTCCTTTACCTTTACCTTTTTTAGGGTACCTGTGGCTCTCTAGATGTTGTTCGACTCCAATCCTATCTCTGGCCATGCTGGCTGGTGCTGACTGTAGCTCAACTGCAACAATATATAGAGTGTCACACTCCCATACTCCGAATCCGGTGCTTTAAGGATAAAGAGTACTGAGCTTTAAAAGTGCCTGGTAAAGTGTCAGTGACAACTGCACAGAGTTCATGTCAAGTGTTCCAACTGACCACTAGATGGAAGCAGAGTTAAGTCAAAAGGAGAGAGAGAGAGAGAGAGAGAGACTCTAAATTCAACTTGGAATTCTGATGACAGAAAGGGGTGGGTGGGGTTGGGAATCTGCTTTGGGTATACAGTCATACCTCGACAACTGAACGCTTTGACTTCCTAAGGTTTTGACAACCCCTGGAAGTATTTTCTCCCAGCGTGCACGTTCTTCGCCTGCGCAGAGCGGCGCGCGCGGTCGGCACATACGCCGAAGCGTGAAATTGCGCTTCGCACATGCACTGAAGCAGCGCTTGACATCCGAAAACCTCGACTTACGAAGACGGCCGCAGAATGAATCGTCTTCGTAAGTCGAGGTACCACTGTAGTCTTAAGTGATACTTTTTAGTTGCCTATGAATTCCCAGCTGACTTCTTCTTGTATTTTAATGTATTTAATATATATTTAATATTCTTCTGCTACAACATATGACATCATTAGTAGGAGTTGGTGGAAAGTATTTGTTGGTCCTTTCCAGTAAACTTCATGGAAGATACAGGTGAAACTTGGAAAATTAGAATATCGTCGAAAAGTGCATTTATTTCAGTAATGCAACTTTTTATTTTATTATTATTATTATTTTTACAAATGCTTTCTTTTGGAAATTCCACAGTAATAAAACAAATAGTTACAATAATACAAAAAAACCATTTCTATTACATTTCATTAATTACATTCCATTTATAATTGACCCACCTAACGACAAATAATTACAATTACAACAAATAAAGGCTTGACATATCTTGCTTTGCATGTCATGCATCTATCTCATATATTGGTTTCACCTTTTAAGTTGTGTTACTGAAATAAATGCACTTTTTGACAATATTCTAATTTTCCGAGTCTCACCTGTACTTTTTCTTGCCTTTGATTTTCAGAACAAAACAAGCCCACTCTTCTTAGTTTGTCTGTGTTACAAGTTCAGAAAACAAATGAGCATTCATGTTGCTATTCTTCTGGGGACTAAGTAAAACTTAAGTTTGCAATTTCATCAAATATTTATTTAGTTTTAAAAAACCCTTCAACTGAAGTTCCTCAAGCAGTGTACAATTTTTTTTAAATAAAAACATAGTTATATGTTTGAGTGTTTGTTCTAATTCCCCTATTCATTTCTCCCAGGATTCCACCATTTTGCAATGTGCATGGGAATCACTGGTTTCAAAGTCGCTTTATAAAAAATATATCAACTTTCCATATGCAGGGAGATCTTGAAGAGTAATGCTTCCATTCAGTCTAACCTAGTGAGTATTTTCCAGTGGAATGACCTCTGGGAGGACTGTACCACATAGGACATAGCATGTCTAAATTCGTACCCAGTGTCTCTTTGAAACTTTTGTAAGATCATTCTGTCTGAACAGGCATTTTGTGACTTGGCTTAAGTATGTAGGAAGGTAGATCTCTAGCATTTGTCACACTTTACCTATCTGAAGCCTGCTTTGAACTTCTGGGAATCAGTAAAATGAAAGACAGTGTTTGGTGATGTTGGCCTGCTTGTGCAACAGGACATTGGCTTTCTCAACTTCCCCCTCCAGTCCTCAGTGCCTCTAAAGTTCAGAGCAGATTTTGCTGGTGGAAACTGCAGCGTAGAGGACAGGAAGAAGTGAGCAGGTGCCTACTCATGCTACATTCAATCTTGCCCTAGAAGTGTAAATAAAAACAGAATGCAAATCCAGTAAATCTAAATGCCTTCCGTGGTTCTAGGTTTACTTTCAGTTGTTCCATTCTGGGTCAACATTATCTTCTTTTTCTTCTTGGAATTTGCGTCCAGATCTAAACTTTCAAAATTAACCAGTAATTTGTAGTTGCTGCTGGGAAATTTTAACTAATGTCACTTGTAGATATTGTTATTTTAGTTGGGTGTTGGTTTTTCAAACCTTGGTGACAACAGCTTTAGGGCTGATCTTTGAAGCCTTTGAAATACCAACCCATCTGAACATGAAAGCATTCCCATCTGATGTTTCAGGTTTGTGATGCAATACCTTTTTATCGACTGTTTCCACTGTGATTTACAGTCAATACAAACTTGAATGTTGAAAAACAAACCCTTTGCACAAGTCTGACAGTGATATATTAAACATGACTGAACAGTTCATATGGGTTTCCCCCCTGTTTTAGCAGGGATTCAAGCAGCATAATTCCTAGTGTTCCACTACAAGATTGTGTCCCAGCTAGTTAATGTTTCCGTGTTTTTCTGTCTCTATGGAGCAGGCAATATAAGCCAAGTCCCGCTCTCCGATGTGTTAATTTCCCTTAGTTTGGTATACTCTTGCAGGAGTGCTAATATGAGCCACATAGTTCAGATGAGGACATCTCTAGTAAGACACAAATGGCTATTGAGAATTGTGAGCTCTTTTCTTCTTCCCAGGCCTCTCTGGCTGTGTCTCAAGAGTTTGCTGGCTTTTTGCTTTGGACACCACATAAGATTGATTAGCCAAGTTCTCATCTAACCTCATGTTGAAGAACTGGGTAAACACAGGGGTTATTGCAGCCCAATTGAGGCTTGTAGTAAACCTCCATCCTGTTAAAATTTTATGATCTGCTTCCCATCTTCAGACTATGTAGTTTCCTGGCTGCTGAAGAATGGCAGACCACTTCTGGTGCTTCCTGAAAGTGGGAGGCACTATCCAGCCAGACAAGCCATTCCTGTCACATGGTCCCAAGCTCCTCCTACTCATAGCTCCTCCTCCCTGTTCCACCTCAATTATAAAAGTCCACTTACATGCCCATGATAGCTTATTCCCTTATGCTGAATAGGCTTCCTCGCAAGAAAAGGGAAAACATGACAGCTATGGTGCTATACCTCTAAATCAGGCATCCCCAAACTTCGGCCCTCCAGATGTTTTGGACTACAATTCCCATCTTCCCCGGCCACTGGTCCTGTTAGCTAGGGATCATGGGAGTTGTAGGCCAAAACATCTGGAGGGCCGCAGTTTGGGGCTGCCTGCTCTAAATGCATAAAGCTGTCTTATGCAGAATAAGATCATTATGCAGAATAAGATCATTGGTTTGCATTGCCTGGCAGAGTTCTCAAGGATCACAATAGGAAGTCTTCTTAAACTATGCTATCTAGTTGTGCGATGATGAATTTTGAAGTGCAGGTGTCCATCATGACAACCCCTCCCCCAAAGAGGATACAAAAATGCAGGCATCTTGTGTTCATCCATTATTACACACACAAACACACACACAGCAATACATAGCATAATGTATGTGTGCCTCGGGGTTCTGTCCTCTCCCCCATGCTTTTTAACATCTACATGCAGCCGCTGGGAGAGATCATCAGGGGGTTTGGGCTGGGTGTTCATCAGTATGCCGATGAGACCCAGCTCTACCTCTCTTTCAAATCAGAACCAGTGAAGGCGGTGAAGGTCCTGTGTGAGTGCCTGGAGGCGGTTGGAGGATGGATAGTGGCTAACAGATTGAGGTTGAATCCTGACAAGACAGAAGTACTGTTTGTGGGGGACAGGAGGCAAGCAGGTGTGGAGGACTCCCTGGTCCTGAATGGGGTAACTGTGCCCCTGAAGGACCAGGTGCGCAGCCTGGGAGTAATTCTGGACTCACAGCTGTCCATGGAGGCGCAGGTCAATTCTGTTTCCAGGGCAGCTGTCTATCAGCTCCATCTGGTACTCAGGCTGAGACCCTACCTGCCTGCAGACTGTCTCGCCAGAGTGGTGCATGCTCTAGTTATCTCTACGTGGGGCTACCTTTGAAGGTGACCCGGAAACTTCAACTAATCCAAAATCCGGCAGCTAGACTGGTGACTGGGAGCGGCCGCAGAGACCACATAACACCGGTCTTGAAAGATCTACATTGGCTCCCAGTACGTTTCCGAGCACAATTCAAAGTGTTGGTGCTGACCTTTAAAGCCCTAAATGGCCTTGGTCCAGTATACCTGAAGGAGCATCTCCACCCCCATCGTTCTGCCCGGACGCTGAGGTCCAGTGCCGAGGGCCTTCTGGCGGTTCCCTCATTGCGAGAAGCCAAGTTGCAGGGAACCAGGCAGAGGGCCTTCTTGGTAGTGGCGCCCGCCCTGTGGAACACCCTCCCATCAGATGTCAAAGAGAAAAACAGCTACTAGATTTTTAGAAGACATCTGAAGGCAGCCCTGTTTAGGGAGGCTTTTTAATCTTTAATCGATTATTTTATTCTTTTGTTGGAAGCCGCCCAGAGTGGCTGGGGAAACCCAGCCAGATGGGCGGGGTATAAATAATAAATTATTATTATTATTATTATTATTATTATTATTATTATTATTATTATACCCAAGGTTGTATTCCATTAAATTCTACTCACAGTGGGGGCATTGGAATGAATGGCCCTAAGAAAGCCATGTTTATTAATTTCCACCACCACCACCATATATTAGGATCTGTATGACTGCAATTCTATGTATACCTTATTTACACAAATCTAATGTGCACCTTTTTTGGCCAAATTACATTGCAAAAATTAAGGTGTGCATTAGATTTGATGGAGCATTATACTCGAGTAAATATGATCGTTTCTTGAGAGTCAGCTCCATCAAACTCTGTGAGGCTTGCTGTGTAGGTTCATCTCATAGAGCACATTTGGCCAGCTGAAATTTAACTGCTTGCTTCTTGCAAAGGATTGTTTCCATTTAAATTGCTAGCCTGAAATCAGAATCCCATAAAAGGAAGGAAGGAAGGAAGGAAGCATCTGGTCTCTGATTACCTCTGAAGATCTGTCACAAACTAACTCAAATTTCTGATTACCATATTAATTCACTTGCCAGAGCAAGGACAATCCATCAGTTATCCTGTCACTTTGGCTGATGATGTCATTGCTCCTGCTCTGAAAAAAGAAAGTCCCAGAGCTGTGCTTCTCTGTTTTCCCCTCCACTATATCACTAGGGCAGTCTCAGATACTTCACTGATTATGCCACAGATTAACACTGTGTACAGAGTGTGTTCTTCCCTCCTTTAACTGGATCCTTGTTTGCAACATCTCTTCATAAATTTTGGCAAGCCAAACCATTTGTGATGAAAGGGTAATATGCCCTGAAAATACAGTATGTTTATAGACCGCCCCCCTTCCCAGCAGAAATGCAGCATGATATAACATGCCACACCTTGTGAGTGGACTTGAATGTGCCAAAGCCCCTGTGGGGTGCATGCATGCAAGAATAAACAGGGTCTTTATAAGAAAATGTTACATAAGGAAGCATCAAACAGATGAAACCTCTATACTGTATGCTTAGTTTAGACTAAGGCCCACTGTGTTCAATGGAGTAAAATGTTTAGGAGTGGCTTGCATTGCCTGTTTTATAGGTTCATAGTTGTATATGGCGAACTCCCCTTTTAATACATTTATATTGGATTCTCTCTCTGACTCACATCCCCAGGACATGGTTACAATGAGTCTTGCTGAATCAGAGGTTAAAATGAACATATTAAAAAAAAACCCAGCAAACTCTGCTAGTTTTGACTCTTCAATATGAGTTGGTAGGTAGTGTAAATCGAGTGAAAGGATTGAGTCAGAAGACCACATTTCTTCATTTCCCCCCTCTCAGTCAAGCAGATAAGCTATTATATATTGGGCTTTTTCCTAGCATGTAAACACAGTTGTTCTCAATAGAGGTGAACTGCCTGTTTGGTCACTTGGCTATTCAACTGGCTGTGTAATTTGGCCGTTAGACAGACAGCAAAAGCAGCTGGTCTTTCACTGTATTCCCCTATTGTCTTCTCAGCTGCCATTTTCAGCTCTAGAAGATTGTATTGACTCCCCCCCCCCTCTCAAGGAGGAGGAAAAATGCTTGTTTGTAAAATTAGGCTTCTGAAAACATGTAGGAAAGCAAATTGAAAGCATGTGTTCAAATAGCCTCTCCCAGGACCAGTTTACCTTTAACTATTCAGATGTTTCAGATTTTGTGTCGCTAACAAAAACCACACTTCAAATGCAGGGGGGGAGATAATGGAAGAATAATGATCTTGTATGCCCCACAGATTCGTTTTGGGTCTCGAGGGTTGTGTTCAGAAATATATATCATCGGCTCTGGTTTAAGCTTGTGAGGTTCTGGATACAATCATCTCTTTGTCATGGACTTGCTTTTACCCATATACCTTCTAAATGTTTGTGAAAACTGCACACTGTAATAATATCAGTCTATTTGTTTCATTGCAGTCTAGCTCCAGCTGTCTCCTTCACTCTAAAATCATCTTGTGGAAACTTTTTTTAAAAAAGAAGAAGAAGAAAAGGGTAATTTGGTTAGAGGCAATACTTATTCCTGCATCGTGCAGGGCAAAATCTGGAGGGAAATTGCATAACTGTGCAAATATGTTTACAACATTGATTATTCTATGGACAAATTCAACACAGTGGTGTGCAGGTTGCCTCAAATTAAATCACACACGCAAATGAGAATCAGAAAGCATCCAAGGAAATGGGCAAAACAGGAGAAGGAATCTCAAAGATTCCCAAGAGTAATGTTCAAATGACCATCACTTTTTCCACCTAAACAGACCTCCCTCTGGGGTTTCCATGTTCCCAAAAATTTCCATGAAATTGCGAAGGAACATAAAAGCTACTGAGAAAGACCTCTCTGCAGCAAAATGAGGTGGGCATCAATGTATTACTCTTCAGCATCTTTGAGACTGGTTTTCCTTTTTTGTCTTTTCAAATCAAATGTGTGAGGGTTCATGTGTTAATTTTATCCAAGTAATTTGCAAAGCCCTTTGAGATTGTCTCTTGTTGCTACAGCAGAACAAATATTCTTCTTCTTTGGCAATCACTCGTAGCCGAGTAAGATTGTCTTCCATAAACGCGGTTTTAACAATGAGTCCGTAAGTGACTGTGGAGGCCAATTCTGGATCCACACGTCCTTCCACAGTGGGGACATTGGTTTCCGGGCGGGAGTTGATCACAGTGTGGATTTGCCAAGCATGCCTTCCTTTTAGCCTGTCTCTCCCTTGTGTCCTGAGATCGAGTGTCTTCAAAGCCCATGACACCTTTGGTAAAGGCTGTTCTCCAACTGGAGCGCTCGCAGGCCAGTGTTTCCCTGTTGTCGGTGTTTATACTACATTTTTAAAGATTAGCCTTGAGACAGTCTTTAAACCTCTTTTGTTGGCCACCAGCATTACGCTTTCCATTTTTAAGTTCGGAATAGAGTAGTTGCTTTGGAAGACTATCATCAGGCATCCGTACAACATGACCAATCCAACGAAGTTGATGTTGAAGAATATATGCTGGGATCCAAAGAGCTGCTTAGGCAGGGGACTTGTGCTACTTCAGTGAAACTTCTGATTGTGAACTGCTGACCACTATCCCATATCAAACTTCAGAAATTCTCCTTGCTTTCAAAAGCCATTTCCATGGTGGGTGTGGGCTGTTAATGTCCAAGAACAGGTCCAGCTCTCCTCCCGTGGGCTCCCTTGTTCTAGTTTCACAGTTCTTTGGATCTCGATCACAGACAACGGAAGTAAGTTTGTCGCCTTGTCTGTTCTAGTTGATGACTCAAGCGGTAGAAGAATGTGTTTAAATTGGAGCTTTTCCAGCATATGTCAGAACTGGTTACAAATGATGACATTTCATCAGTAATTGCAGCCAAACATTGCAGTACAAACGTTCAGGCCAGACTAATAGTGTGTTACCGTAGTGCCATGAGTGATAACCTTTCAACCTTGGCATGCCTTCCTATTCATGTCTATGTAGGCGGAAGTGCCACATGGGCCCATGCGTTCCCTTTCACCTCCATTTGGAAAGATCAGGTAGAAAGTGGTGTGAAAGGCTATATGGACAAATAATCTGACCTATTATAAGGTAGCATCCTGGTTATTTTTTACTGAAGTGTCAACAAAATTCTTATGTGATAAAGCAAAGCAAAAGCCATGTGTACATGGGATCTATGGAGTATTTATTTTTTTAACTTCACCAAACTCAAATATTTGGGCATTTTCTAAAATGGAATATAAGTTGATGCAAAGTGTATGTGTATTGTTATAGGGCTGGATTCAACTAACCCATTCTGCTTGTGGAAGCCAGTGGAAGGACTTTGTCCAATGTGGCTTTCTCTCTCTCCCCTGTATCTTCTCCAGATCTGCTCTGGAGGGTTGGAGCATCCTCAGAACAGTGCATGGGGAAAGGGGAAGGAAGATTTTTTTCCATTGGACAAGCAGAAATGCTTGTGCCGACAGAACAACCTCTTTAGTGCTAAGCTGAATTTTATCCTCAGTGTCATTTCTGATAGTCTTGTAGAATCATGAAACTAGGACTAAGTGGCCTAGAAATAACTTATTTAAATCAAAATATTTATACCCAATAGTGGGTGTTGGCATGGGGGACTGGCACTCACCTGACTCTAGTTGTCAGCATTGCTCCTGAAAACTGGGATGGAGAGAATAAGGTCAGCGTGGTGCAAACACATAGGTCCATCTCCCACTTGTGCATTTGCTAGGGTTGCCATATGCCTGGAATTTCCTGGACATATCCAGAATACCGCATTTATCAGCAGTGTCTGGGTGGAAATCGGCCAAATATCCGGGAAAATCTGGATGCATGGTAGCCCATGTCGGCAGTGCTGATTTTTCCGCTTTTCCCTTAAAATAGCCAAAAACAGCAATTTTTGTTGTGATCTTGCCAAAAGAAGCTCAACAACCTTCTAAAAAAGGCTCAGCAACTTTTTTGTCTGGATTTTCACTTTGAAATATGGCAAGCCTAGCATTTGCTCCATACTGACCTTCCCAATCTTTGTCTTTGTGATGCAGGTGAGGTCAGGTGAGCACCACTGTCTGCTATTGTTTCTACCTCCAAGAACAATATGTTACAGACTGCTACAGAATATGTTACAGACTTTTCATTGATGTATTGCATTGATTATAGGTGTTTATTGCTGCCCGTTTTTCTGTAAATGTTTTATTTATAATGTGGAAGATCTGCTTTGTTGAAAGTAGAGCTTGACAAAATTGGAAAATCTCTAAATCATTGTACCTTCATTAATTTATTGTGACATAGTTCTGGGATTTGCAGTCAATTATGAAGCACATAAATCCCATCATAGATGATAATACCTCTGCTGAGGGAGCTGCAGTGCACTGGCTACCAGTATGCTATCAGGTGCAGTTCAAGGTTTTGTACTAGAAACCAGGCTTTTGGCATTGCAGCTTCTGCCCTCTGGAATGATCTGGAGTTAGACCAGCATTTAGTTCTTTGGTGTTTAGGTGCCTGCCTTAGACATTTTTGTTTAAAAAAGCTCTCCCGGTCATTTTATGGAATATTAATTGTGCAGTTGTAATGATGGTTTTATTATTTTTAAAATCTGTATTTTATCCGATTATTGTATAATACTTTAGCTATGGCTGTGAAGCAGTTTAATGTTTGTAATTTCTGATGCCCTACCCATTCTCTTGACTACTTTTCAGGTGAAAATCCTTACTCAGAATGAGAACCTTAAGCTACAAGCTGCCCTTGCTAGTAACTTGAAGAGCGCAGTCATAGCAGCCTTTCTTATGTTACCTGAAAGTTTCTCTGAAGAGGATCTTTATATGCAGATTGCTGGGCTCTCTTATTGCGGTTAGTAAGACTTACATATTGTGGTTAGTATGACTTTCAGTGTATTTTTGTTGTTGTTGTTCCCAGGGTTTGAAAAGGACCCTAAACCTGGGTGAAGTATGTGTTGCCACATCCTGCTCTCCGCTTCCTGTCTTGCTTGCCAGGGGTTCCCATAAAAGCATTACTTGAGCATATACGGATTCACTCTCCAGAAACGAAAAAAAGAGGAGTGTTCAATTTAGTCCTACATGAAGCTTGCCATTGCCTCATATATTGCTTTCTCCCGTATGAAACTACCTATATTTAAAGCCAGTGTGGTATCAGAGTGTTGGACTAGGACCTAGGAGACAAGAATTCAAATCCCTGCTTAGCCATGAAACTCACCGGGTGACCTTGGGCCAGTCACAGTCTCTCAGCCAAACCTACCTCACAGGATAAAATGTTGTGAGGATAAAATGAGGAGGAAGAGCTCCTTGGAGGAAAGATAGGACATGAATGTAAGAAATAACTAATAAAGTCCTATGCCAGACATCCCCAAACTTTGGCCTTCCAGATGTTTTGGACTACAGTTCCCATTTCCCCCGACCACTGGTCCTGTTAGCTAGGGAATCATGGGAGTTGTAGGCCAAAACATCTGGAGGGCTGCAGTTTGGGGGTGCCTGTCCTATGCTGTCTGGGCATGATGGTAGTTGTATTTCCAACCTGGGTACCTGATTGGTGAAGGCTGGTTTAAGGTGACCTGGGCTACGACAAGTGATTTTTGGACTGTTCCCCCAAATGTTAAGGGAGGTCCATTCCAATCCCCTCACTCATAGTTTTTAGGCAGCTGGCTTACGTGGTTCTTTCACAAAACTTTTTGACCTTTCGTTGTTTTGGAAGGCTCGTTGACTTCAGCCACTGCCGTTTAATGACTCTCATGATGTCCTATGTTGCTCTGTATTGTTTAACTGTAAAATTATATTGTAAGATCCAAATGGCAGGGTAAAAATGTTTTCACAAATAAAATACAGAGAGTCACATCCTTGCCATATATATATATATATATATATATATATATATATATATATATATATATATATATATATATATACCTGCCAGACAAAAACCAGACACCGGTACCCTTCAGTAACATCTCAATAAAACTTGAAGCTTGAAAAAATGAAATATGTACAGGTCAACTCTTAAATTGCGGGTAGCCAGTGTGTTGCCATCCAGATGTTGCTGGACTGCAGTTTCCATCATCTCTGACCATTAGTCATGCTAGCTGAGGGAGGGCTGGTGGAAGCTGAGGTTCAACATCTGGCTACTCCTTGATTTCAATGAAACAAAAGCTAGGCAAGGAAGAGCAGCTACATACACTGTGTATTGCAATTTATGCTTTATTTCTCGGGCTTTTCTGTGTTTCAACACAATATAGTTGAACTGACAGGCTTTGGTTTGATGTATAACCTTTTAATCTTGGAGGGAAAAGCCCAGGCTTACATAGTGCATTATGGCAAAGGCTTGACTAAGTGGTCTTGGAATTGCAGAGAAACCTTGTTGGCACAGCATGGTTCGAAGCTGAGTGAGTATATTATGCTTTTATGTGGTAAGGGAAATCCTTTGACAAACTACCTCTGACCTTCCCATGGGTAGCCTTCTGTCAGACGAGGCTGAATAATGGCCCAGGTGCTTTGTTTCAGAAAAGCTTAAGGCACATTCTGCAGAATCGCACAAATGTTATAACATGTAACTGTTACGCCTTTGTGTTGGTGTCCCTCACTTGGAAGCTAGACATTGGAAATTTTGATTTTATCCCTAGTTATAATCCCTAGATATCCATAGATCATGAGAAAAAGCCTCCTCTCTTTGTTGTTATAGGCTGCCTCAGCCCTTTTGTTTTCACGTTAGCGAGGGCTTAATGCGGTCAGTATTCTGACTGGTGTTTTAAAAATTGTGTTACATTAATTCCTTACATTAATTCCTCCTGTATTTAAAGCACTCAGTTCCACTTTCCCCTTTACACATATGTGTGAGTTGCCACATTTCCTGTTTCTCTGAGCATAGAGCAGCCTTCTAAAAAAAGTGATCCTGGCATGTAATGTTTGCTAACGGAGCTAGAAAAAAAGCTAGTCAAAGCACATCAAACTGTTTTGGGATGGATAAAGCCTTCCTTTTCTCCCACATTTTGCCTGTGTAAGGAATGAGTGATAGATAATTGCTTGGTCTCAAATGAACGATTGTTTGGTGTCATAAGTATAAAATAATTATAAAGGACTGCCACTGCATAATTCTTTCTAAAACTATTTCTGATTTTAAAAATCTAACTTTGGTTAAGATTTGGACCTTACTTAAAAATTTAGTGGGACGTTAAACTAGTGTGCAACAAGAATGTGTCTGAGGCTGTACTTCCCTTGCTGTGCCTTTTGGTACCAATTCTGACACTTCCACCTCTACAGTTTGCATAATGGAGAGAGAAGAGACGTTCTTATCACAGGAAAGGAAAGCAAAAATTTACCTGGGCAATTATCCTCCTCCTGAGGCAGAGGAGTGAGTGCATGATCTTGTGGCCTCCACCAGGCACATAATGCGCTACATGAGTGCTCCATGCAGAGGCAGTTGCGCAGTCCCTTTTTTGAGAGAACTGGGTAGGTAGGGGCATTGCAGCAACTGGAAGGGCAGTATGCTCAGAAGTCAAATGGAGGCCCAGTTTTGAAGTGTAGTGGAAACAGTTGTGTCTGTCAGCTTCTCTATTTCAAGACAAATAGG
Organism: Zootoca vivipara; assembly: GCF_963506605.1. NCBI lineage: Eukaryota > Metazoa > Chordata > Lepidosauria > Squamata > Lacertidae > Zootoca > Zootoca vivipara. The sequence continues at coordinate 48,207,086 of NC_083277.1, forward strand.
AACTCGTCAAACTGAATCTGTATGATCCTGTGCTTAGTAACACCTAAGTGGGAGGCCGTTGTGCGACGAGCTGCAAAAACTACAAATGGGGGTGGTCCCCTGAATGTGGACAGCCACAAACAAGTGTGTTGCCTAGCAGGTGCTTCATATTACTTTCTTCACTTAAACTTATCTCATATTTATCATGTTGTTCCTCCAAGGATTGACCCCATTTTCTCCCTACAACAATCCTGTGATAACATTGCTAACAAGTGTCCCAAGGTTGCCCTGTGAAGTTGGACTCTCCCTAATCCAAATCGGACATTCTGTCCATTATCACACCAGCCAAGTGCATTCCTCACTATGCGCTTCAAATTGCTAACTAAGGGATGGATGTCTTGCACTCCATTTTTCTTTTTGGTTACCAAAACATTTTTTTCTTTCTTTAATGGGGTGCCAACATGCCTGTTTGCACTAGCTCTGTACATTAGGATATTTTGATTGCACTTGCTATATAAGTAACAGTGCTTTATTCTACAAAGAAAAAAATTGGGCTATCTTTTATTGTCAGAATATGATAATGCTTTGTACCCTTTATGCTTAGCGTCTTTATATATCTGTTGTCTTGTAACTGGCTCCTGTTCATCAAGCATAATCTATTTTTCTTCCAGGCTACACATACCCGTGGGTAACAAGTAATGTAGAAATCAGCCACTTAATATTGTCAGGTTTCCTCCTTGTGGTTAGGCGATTGGCAGCTGCCTGAGGCCTCGTGCCCTTCTCCCCCCACACACTTTTCTCTTCTGGATAAAAGCTTGGTTAGCATTACATCTGCAGGAGTGGTTTCCCTAACAATAAGTATCCACTCCATAGTTTGCAGACATGGTTAGAAGTCACACTATCCCTTCCTCGGATTGTGTGCATTTTCATTGATTTTGATTGATAGCATGCATGTTGACCATCTTGGTTTGGTTTAGGTGACTTCAGAATGGTAATTGGAGAAGATAAGTCGAAGGTTATGAACATAGTGAAGCCCAATATGTTGCATTTTCAGAAGCTCTACAGTAACATATTGGAGGATTGCCCACAAGTTGTGTACAAGCACCAGCAGGGGAAGCTGGAGGTAAGCCATTAATAATGGAAAGCTTTTTTAAACAAAAACGGCTAATGATGGCGTGTCTGTGTGTCCTTCCCTCTCCCTTTCCCTTTCCCTGGTTGGACTGCATGAATGAGCTCATGTTCAGCATAAGTAGCAAATGTGCCAAAAGCATATCCCACACCAGTTCGACTCCCATTTTTTAATGTGATAAATAGCAGCAAAATGCAACTTTTCTAAATTCTGAGAATTGCATATTAAATAAGTTCTGGATTCTTTTGTGCAAGCATACCATTATTAACAGCCCTTCAGGTGTCAGTCATGTGATTTCTGTAAGCCATGGACCTGAAGTGATTAAAAGGTGTTTCTGCTATTCATCTGGTTGGTGTGTTGCTCATAGTCGTATATGCTTTTCATTTATGCTTGAAGAACTTGGTTAAGGTGAAAAGTTTGTAGCCTGTTTTGCCGGGAATACTCCTCCAATAAACTGCATGGCACTGTGATTCTTCAACTGTAGCTAAAGTGAAGGTGGGGTTGGGTGTCTGCACTGTAAATTAGCACAGGGCTGCCGGGAGGCTGTTACCTCTCAGCATGGAAGGTACAAGAAACAGGACAGTTTGGAACTTGATGCCTTGAGAGCCAGGTGCTAGCATTGTGCCCAAAAGGTGAAATAAATGGAGGGGCTGTAGATCAGGGGCCGAGCTCATGCTTTGCATGTAGAAAGCCCTGGTTCAGCCTCTGATGTCTCTGGGAAGGGTTGGAAACTAACCTGCCTGAAACTCTGGTGAGCTACTGCCAGTCCAGGCATATCCAACTCCCAAGAGACTGTGCTGTGATCTACTCCCAGTATAAAAAACTAGCAGTGATCTATCCATTGTCATTGGAGGGAGGAGGAGCGTGCGTGGGGTGGGTTGTTGAGCTTTTTTTAGGAGGGAAGTGCCCGGAGTTGTTATGTTGAGCTTTTTGGGGGGAGGATTGCACAGAGGGTTTTGTTTTTTGTTTTGCTATTTCCCTGTAACTTTTTGTACATGATAAGGATCCCGCGATCTACCAGGATCAACCAGGGATCTACCGGTAGATCATGATCTACTGGTTGGATGTCCCTGGACTTTAGACAGTGCTGAGTTAGATGGACAAATGGTCTGTTTCAATATAAGCAGGCATCCTATGTTCCTAATATAAATTCAAGCTATAGGTCTTTTCAGTCTTTAAACAGATAGCTAAAGATCAAATATTTTCTGTTCTCGTGTTTCCCAAATAGTCCTTATTTTGGAAGCTCATTGCTTTATCCTTTTCACCCCACCCCACCCCACCATGTCTCATTCTGTTTTTGAAATTCTGCATAGTTGCAAAAGTGATTTGCTGGTGGGATTTGGCTCTTCAAGAATAGTCAACTTCTCTGAAGATAAATTTAGGAAGAAGCCCATAAGAGCACATTAAATAAACCCTCACTGCGAGAAGTGAGGTTACAGGGAACCAGGTAGAGGGTCTTCTCTGTAGTGGCGCCCTCCCTGTGGAATGCCCTCCCACCAGATTTCAAGGAAATAGAGAACTACACAAGGCAGCCCTGTATCAGGAAGTTTTCAATGTTTGATGTTTTACTGTGTTTTTATATGTACTGTAAGCTGCCCAGAGTGGCTGGGGATACCCAGCCAAATGGCAGGGTAAATACTTAGAAAATTGCACCTCTCTCTTCAGCTTATGGGGCCCATTCATGGTCTTTTCCTGGTTCCTTACTCCTGCAGTATCCAGCGTTCGAGCTCTCTTAAAGTGTTTCAGCCCATTTTTCTCTTGCAGCTCTTCAGCTCTTCTCTCCAAGTTTCTGACTCCACAATAAACTGCCTTACCTAATTTTCTAGCTTGACATACATATTCGCGTCGCAGCCAATCAGAAGAGTAGCCTTCTAGTTAAGATTCTATTTCCCCTTAATTGTCAGGTTTGTATGCTGATCCTTTGACCCTCCTGTGCAGACCTTCCTTGACAAAACATCCCCTTAAACTTCTAACCTTCCTTTGAACTTTTCACCCTCTTATGCAGGAGAGCCTTGAATGCAGAAAGCAACCATTTTACAACACCCTAATTTTGCAACCAAAAACCAAACACAAAATGGCTACTTGCCATGATGGCTCTGCTCTGCCTCCACGGTTTTTGAATACCAGTAGCTGGAAACCTCCTCTTGTGCTTTAACTTTGCTTGTGGGTTTCCCACAGACATCTGGTTGGCCCCTGTGAGAACAGGATGCTGGATCATTGGGCTGATCTAGCAGGGTTCCTCTCGTTCATATTGTGTGGAGGGTTGCACTCTTACAATGGCAGTATGTGTTGCAATTGATGGATGTGCCTACAGAGCATGGTATTAAAATCTTTTGCAGTGTTGCTCAAAACAACAACCCATGTCCATTCATTTCTCTCTCTCTCTTTAGATAGATAAGAGTCCAGAAGGTCAATTTGCACAGCTAATGGCTCTGCCAAGGACCCTACAGCAGCAAATAACTTTTCTCATGGATCCTCCGGGAAAGAACAGAGATGTGGAAGAAATTTTATTGCAAGTTGCCCATGACCCTGACTGTGGATTAGTGGTACACCAGGGTAAGCTTACTGATGAATAATAATAGTAGCTTTTTATAGGAGTCAGTGCTTAACAATCACTCTTTTAGGTAGGTAGGTAGGTAGGTAGGTAGGTAGGTAGGTAGGTAGGTAGGTAGAACAAATTCTAATTACTGCTTGAGATCTAATGCTTGGGCATTCCTGGTGAGATTTTTCACTCCCCATTCTGCTTAAAATCAAACTCCTTGGTTTTAAGAACAGCTTGTCATGTGATACTACTCGGGGAAAACCAGCCCCAAACTCCTTTGGGGGTGCAGTGTTAAGTTTCACAGTTCCCCTAGAGTCTTACCAATAATTGGTGGCCTTCTGAGCAAACTGCAGTTCCTGAGAGCTGAGCCAAAGAATTAGTTATGCCCAATAGACGATGGGTTGTCCCAGGATCTGTCCTTGAGTACCTTATGAATCATAGACATCCTAAATGACTTTGAGGTTGACGGAGTAAAAAAAAACCCCAGTTTTCCTCATCTATAAAATGTCCCAAAAAGTCACTCACTACCTTGATAATTATTGAGACTATATGCATAAGGTTAAAAAAATGTCAAGTGCTTCATAACAGTGTTGTATAAGGTGCATTTACTTAAAATAATGGGCACAATCCAATTAAAATTCAAGCATATGAACCTCCAGTTTGGAGGCAATGAAACTAAGGTAAAAGGGCATAAACCTTGGCTAGAGTACACCCACTGTCCTTTGTGTCTTGGATCTTTTAAAGAGATCCATTCTGAAATATGGCAAAGTATTATTGTTGTTGTTGTTGTTATTTATTAATTCAGTTCTGCTGGATCTCTCAGCGGCCTTTGACACCATCAATCATGGCATCCTTCTGGACCATAGGGGGGACTGGGAGCTGGGGGCACTGTTATACAGTGGTTCTGTTCCTTCCTCCTGGGCCATGTCCAGAAAGTGGTGTTGGGGGATGTGTGTTCAGACCCCTAAGTTCTCGTGGGGGGCCTCAATAGTTCCATCCTCTCCCCCATGCTTTTTAACATCTACATGAAGCTGCTGGGAGAGATCATCAGGGGGTTTGGGTTGTGTGTTCATCAATATGCAGATGATACCCAGCTCTACTTCTCTTTTAAATCAGAACCAGTGAAGGCAGTGAAGGTCCTATGTGAGGCAGTTGGAGGATGGATGGCGGCTAACAGATTGAGGTTGAATCCTGACAAGACAGAAGTACTGTTCTTGGGGAACAGGGTGCGGGCTGGTGTGGAGGACTTCCTGGTCCTGAATGGGGTAACTGTGCCCTTGAAGAACCAGGTGCACAGCCTGGGAGTCATTTTTGACTCACAGCTGTCCATTGGACTCACAGCAGGTCAATTCTGTTTCCAGGGCAGCTGTCTATCAGCTCCGTCTGGTACACAGGCTGAGACCCTACCTGCCCACAGACTGTCTTGCCGGAGTGAGCATGCTCTAGTTATCTCCCGCTTGGACTACTGCAATGTGCTCTACATGGGGCTACTTTGAAGGTGACTCGGAAACTGCAATTAATCCGGAATGTGGCAGCTAGACTGGTGACTGGGAGTGGCCGCTGAGACCATATAACACCGGTCTTGAAAGATCTACATTGGCTCCCAGTACGTTTCCGAGCACAATTCAAAGTGTTGGTGCTGACCTTTAAAGCCCTAAATGGCCTCGGCCCAGTATACCTTTAAAGCCCTAAATGGCCTCGGCCCAGTATATCTGAAGGAGTGTCTCTACCTCCATCGTTCTACCTGCACACTGAGGTCCAGCGCTGAGGGCCTTCTGGCGGTTCCCTCGCTGCGAGAAGTGAGGTTACAGGGAACCAGGCAGAGGGCCTTCTCGGTAGTGGCACCCGCCCTGTGGAACGCCCTCCCATCAGAAATCAAGGAAATAAGCAACTATCTTACTTTTAAAATACATCTGAAGGCAGCCCTGTTTAGGGAAGTTTTTAATGTTTAATGCTGTATCATGTTTTTAATATTCGGTTGGGTGCCGCCTAGAGTGGCGGGGTATAAATAATTATTATTAATTAGAATTTATATACTGCCCTATACCCACAGGTCTCAGTAGCATGCATAAATATTCATAATGGGGGAAATTATGTGTTGCTGCTTGCAAAAGTACTTCCATGCATGTCTTGGGCACTATATTGTTCTCTATTTGTAGAAAATAGCTCATTCCCAAAGGTGTGGCATCCAGTTTTCTGGAAAATATTTTGATGCTAATGAACAGCACTTGGGGCCTCTTCATACTTTATGGTGAATCCAACAAATGTGTGTTTGTGAAGATGTGCCTCATACCAGCAATACTCATTGATAACAATTACCTAGTAGCTGCATGAGAATAATCAAAGAACTGTGATTGGCTGCAACTTATTATTGGATATATATTTGATTGAAAAATCCAAGTTTTTCTCTCTGTAGTGAAATGGCCTTCAAAAGTTTTTTTAAATGTAAATGTATGTGTTAAATAGCATGAAATAATTTCAATGAGCTTTTGAATCTACTTGATAAAAGCAAAATAAACAGCTTTTGTTGGGGTAATTGGCAAGTAATACTGTCATGCTGGGTTTACTGTGTTACTAGAAAAATATTTGACTTGTAACCCCACCACCACCTTAAAAAAAAAGAGTATCGTGGATAACATCTGTTTTTGTTTATCCTTTCTTTCTTTCTTTCTTTCGCTCCCTCTCTCTCCAGGCATTTCAGGAATTGTGAGATCGTCCAGCCTAATTCAGAGTGCTAAAACCACCCTAACAGCTGGTAAGAGCATGTGGTGCTGGGTTTTCCTGATGGACCATATCCTTGAGGAAGATATATATGCAAGGCTAATTCTATTCCAGAAATTAATAAAAATGATCTTGCATATCTAAGGGTTGGAAATGAGAGAGCTTGTTGGTTCAAGTGCCTTAAGAACCAGCACTTCAGTTGGGTTCAGGAGATGCTCAGCATCTGCTGTGTACAGAGCACTCCGCATGGGAAGTTCTTGTCTGCTATTGAGAGCAGCCATTCTAATCACTTTGGTGACCATCCTATTGCTGTCTCTGCTAACAGATCTGTGCTATGTGCTCTTGGGCTTCTGAGAAATATTTCTGCAGTTACTTGTTGAAATGTTGGCTGTCTTGAGTTACTGACTCACTAAACTCGGCATTGCATAGTTAAAACAAACTATCTAAATGAGCTGACAGGATTATGACAATATTAAAATTCACAGACCTGATTTTTGATTGGTTTGGAAGCCTGTTTTGATCTGTTTTTGTGCTGTATTGTTTCACTTTAAAAAGCCACTTTTCCAGACCTCCTATCAAGTGCAAAATAGAGCCAATTTACGCAATATAATGGCAGGTGTCTTGGCTGCATTGACACCCAAGCGATTTATGTCTCCAAACAGTTGTGGGCAGATGGTGAATGGGCACACTGGTGTCAACATGACAAACATTCCTCCTAATGTAAAAAGTGACCTGGGCCTTGCTTAAGTAGTTGCTTCCAATGATATTCACCCTTCTTCATGTGTTATTCACATGCATTGGGTGTTGAACATAGCCTACACACAGAGAAAAGCCCCTGTTCCCCATCATCCAGAACACAATGTTCAGTTGACTTGACAGCGAGATTTCTACTACTTACATTCCAGTTTTTGTCTGGAGTGTAAGTAAAAACAGCCCAAAAAATCTGGGAGCGAGAGAAGATCCCAGCAGACTTTAGGGATGCCAAAATTATCAACCTTTTTAAAAATGGTGATAGTACGGATTGTGGAAACTATTCAGGCATCTCTTTATTAGCTGCAGCCGGCAAAATTATTGCAAGGTTCTTAGCAAACAATCTCCTAACTATACCCTTCCTGAATCCTAAAATGGTTTTTGACCTTCTAGGGGGACAGTGGACATGATTTTCACTGCTTGACAGCTTCAATTGAAATGTAGAAAGCAAAACCAACCCCTGTATTTATTGAGTTTATTGACCTGACTAAGGCCTTCAACACTATAAATCCTCCAAACCATCCTAAATATCTTCACAGAAGCTTACAAAAAGCTTGGCCTATCACTCAACATCCCAAAAAACCAAAGTGCTGCACCAACAAGCACAAAACAACCCCTTTGCAGCGCCACAAATCCAACGCAATGGTGTAATGTTGGAAGGTGTTGATCTCATCTCCTACCTGGGCAGTTATCTTTCCACAAGGGCTGACATTGATGCTGAAATCCAGCATCGCCTGAGCTCTGCAAGTGCAACTTTCTCTTGATTGAAGTATAGTGTGTTTGAGGAATAGGACATTCACAGGGAAACAAAAATGCTTGTTTACAAAGCTTATTGTACTACCAAACTTAATGTATGCTTGTGAAACATGAACCACTTATAAACGCCATCTCCAACTCCTCTAAAGATTCCACTAACAGTGTCTCTAAAAAATTGTACACATCACCTGGGAAGACAGCCGAACTAATGCCAGTGTACTGGAAGAAGCAAAGATCACCAGTGTTAAAGCAATGATTTTTCAACCTTAACTTCGTTGGACTGGTCATGCTGCTCAGATGCCTGATTATCATCTTCCAAAGCAACTACTCTATTCCGAACTTTAAAGTGGAAAGCGTAATGCTGGTGGTCAACAAAAGAGGTTTAAATGCTCCCTCAAGACAAATCTAAAAAAATGTAGTATAAACACCAACAACTGGGAAACACTGGCCTGCGAGCGCTCCAATTGGAGTACAGCCTTTACCAAAGGTGTCATGGACTTTGAAGACGCTCAAACTGAGGACGAAAGGGAGAAACAAGCTAAGAGGAAGACACATTTGGCAAACCCTCACCATGATCAACTCCCTCCCAGAAACCTATGACCTCACTGTGGAAGGACGTGTGGATCTAGAATTTGCCTCCACAGTCACTTACAGACTCAGTGTTAAGACCATGTTCATGGAAGACAATCTTACTCAGCTACCAGTGATCACCAAAGAAGAATACTTACACTCCAGATTTTGTCCAGTCCACTACATCAGTCATAACTCTTTGGAATAGCAGGAAGCAGTGCAACCTCCAAAATGTTGGACAAGACCCTTTGAAGTGATTATGTCGATGGCTCTATGCATCTTGCTGTTCTATAGAGAAGCGATCCCCAACAGGATCACTTCCTCAACTAGAAAGTCCAGTTGATACTAATTCTTTTCTCACACATTCTATAATCTTTTATCCTGTGAAGTACCCTGAGATCTTTTTTTTTTTCCTGTTTCAGGAGACATTTTAAATGACAACATTTTTCTGTTAAAAATGACAGAAGTACAATAGCACATGAATTGTGTTGTACAGTATTAAACATTTCAAAACATGAGTTTGACCAAACTGCGGGAGGCAGTGCAAGACAGGAGTGCCTGGCGTGCTATGGTCCATGGGGTCACAAAGAGTCGGACACGACTAAACGACTAAACAACAACAACAAACGTTTCATTAAATAATGGCTTGCACTGCTGCATTTCAAAGTACATTATTGATAAATACCACTTGTCCTAATATAACCTGTACACAAAACCTAATATAAGGTTATGAAATGTGGTTACTGTGTGTTTCTATTCTGCTTTGTCTTTAAAACATAATTTTTATTAATTTTACAAATTACAAAAAACGGTACATACATAGACACCTTTTCCACCTCCTTCCCACCCCCCTCCATGGGTCCTCCCCTGCCACAGAAGTATCCCATGTAAGTGAACAGTCAGAGATGGTCCATTTTATGCTTGGATTTCTGTCCTCCTCCCCCTCCCCTGTCCCCAAAGCCCCCCCCTGCCACCAGGGAGCTCCAGTAAACCAGGGCAGTACGCAGGAGGTCATCCATCCAACCATCTATTATCATACCAAAAAAAAAGAGTAAAAATAGAAAAAAGAGAAAAAAGAGAAGAAAAAAATAACAAAAAAGAGAAAAAGACAATACAAAACAGAAGAAATCTTTCTTTCATTCATAATTATTAAACCATATTTTGTGGGCTTCCCCACCCTCCCCCCTTCCCCGGTTTTCATCCCTTTTTTATCATCTTCAACAGTTTCTTATTTTATAAAAATACACCTTTATACCTTATATTACTTATAAATTGATTATTATCATTTTCACCTAATGTCCAAATCACTGAAAAAATCAAACTCCCATTTTTTCTTCCCGTGCCTAATTTTTACCCCCTCTATAAGCCTCCATATTTTCACATTTTTCCAAAATCAATTCACTTTTAAAACTATAACTATTCCCAATTTAACCTTACATCCCCGATTACCGGTTCCACCCCCCCAATCCAGCAAATTCCATAGTCAGCAGACCAATTATAATCCTGTTAATCCATCCTTATAATCACAACTTCACTTTCCCTTCACCCCACCCCCTGTTTACAACCTTTTGCCATCCAGGCCTCCATACAAGACCCCTGAGTTTCTTCTCTTCTCTGCATATTTTTCCCTTCTTCCCTGTGGGCATTCTGAAATTCCAGTAATACCAATCGTGCCCCCCTCGAAGGAAAGGCACTCCATCCAACTTTTTGTAGAGTAAAGTCATCATTTTTTTCGTGGTGGGCTTCATTTTGTGTTAAATTATCACAGTCCTCATCTTCATCTTTTCCTTCCAAATCGCAGTCACCATCATTGTCATTCTCACATTCGTCTTCTTCAGTTTCACAAGCTTCATCTTCTAAGAAATCATATTCTGCCATCACCATCTGAAATTGTTGCTGTAACTCTTGCCGTTGTGTCTCCTCTTGACATAGTTCTATTCTTGCTTCCCACATTAAGGTCAAAACAGTCCGCTGGAACTCAGGCGAATACCTTTTTGTTGACATAGTTCAATCCTGCCAAGGTCAAAACTTGTCACATGGGGTGGAATATGATCACAGTTTATTTTCTCGACTCCATTTTAACAAGCTGGCTGCATTCTTCAAGTCTTATTAAAAATAAAGTTCGAACTCACATTTCACAAGCATTTAAACCAAAAAAATTTCCACAAAGTCCAGAAGTAAAAATTGAAATAAAGTTTGACTTATAAATCCTGATCAACTCACTGGGTTGTCTGGGCTGCCGGCTCCCGAGGAAAAGAAAGGTTTTTCTTAGTCTTTACCTCTTACTGCAGGGCACTCACGACCACAGTCTCTCTCCCCTTTTACCCTGCATTTAGGGGAGATTCTCTTTGATGCCTTTGAGGGATCCTTTTAAATTGAAATCTTCTATTTACGGCTTCGGGTTTCTATTTACTGTCTCTTTTGTTGCCGTGGGGGGGGGTGGCTTCCTCTTTTCTCCCCTCTTTCCCAGATCCAAATTGTTTTATAATCCAAATCGTGAGGTTACTTACAGTCTTATTTCCAATCGTTTTATTTTCAGAAGAATCCAGCGCTCTCCGCCTTCGGCTTGAAGCTTCTCCCCGCCAGGATAACGTTGCCGCTCAAAATGGCCCCCGCGACTTCTACCCTCCTCGCTCCGGAGCTCTTATTAGAGCTAGCCGGAGAGTTGGGGAGTCCGGATTGGGGCTCTGCCGAGCAAAATTTGCCCCCGGGACGCCCTTCCTGGGGTTCTAAGGGGCGCAGCGTCGCTCTCGCTGCCCTCCCCACTCCTAGCAGGGACGGGCCGTCTCGGAGACGAGACGAGACCCCGCCGATCGGCGCTGGCGCTGAACCGGAAGCCTCTATTCTCGTACCCTGAGATCTTTTGATGAAGAGTGCTATATAAATCTAATAAAATAAATAAATTCTACCCTATCATCTGAGATATTACAAAAAGAAAAAGAAAAGAAAAGAAATCTCAAGGCCGAATTACACATTATACCTGCAATGATGGGCTCCTTGTCATGGGCTTGCAGTATGTTCAGTTCTGGATTTTTATCTCTGTACAAGACTCTTGCCTGCCCACCCACACCCCATCCAGTTATCCCACATGCTAGTGCTGTTCATGAATTGTGTAGGATGCTCACCCAGGGAAGTTAACTTTGTTACTCCTGTTGACTTAGCTGTGAAGCAACAAAGGAGCTACTGGGCTTCCTTCTCTTCTCCTTTGCATAATCTGCAGATCATGAAACTTTTGTTTCAGGCTTCTGGAGAGTTAAAGTGTGCTATGTGAGGGCCTCACGCCAGCAGAGTTGAGGGTTCATAAATACTTGAGATGTTTGCCACTAGAGGCCAGTTGCTAACACCTGCATCCTGGCACATTGACCATCTGTTTTAGAACTGTTTAATTGGTGGGAATTCCAGCATGCCTTGACTTTCAGCTCTTAACACATACTAATTTACTAATAGATAAGTTTGTGGCTTCCCCACAGAAATGCATGGATGATCGCAGTGCAGCAGATGTCTTAAGAACATAAACACAATTAAGTTGGGTTGCTGTGTGTGGGTGTTTTTCATATATTCAGCTGTATACAAAGATACCGGTTTAACCACTTAACCATCCTTCTCCTGTTACAACTGTAATTCTCCTAATGAATCTTTGAACTAGCACAGACTTGTATGAGTATTATTTATCATTGGTGTATTATCCACCCATCTCCTACGCCCTTTTTCCTCTTTCCCACGCAGATTTTATTCAAATTTTAATGGCAGGCTTGAGGCAGAATTCAAAAGCCAGACGTTGTTGCATTAGCAACTTGCATTTTCCTTTTATGTCCCCCTTTTCCTTCTCTCTGCTTCCCTGGCAGTCATAGGGTTGTTATCTAGGGAGGACTTGCTATATGTTGTCAACATTTGCTGTTGCTCAACTCACATTCAGCAATCTCAACAGTTACTTGTTTCAATATGATGCCTGCATTTTTATAAACAGTTTATCACATGCTGAAACACAGGTAAAATAGCCCTTGTTAAGCCCTGAAATATCTACAGGCCATATGGTAGGCAGTTGGATCCTCGATGGCACTCATTATGTAGCTGCCGTGCTCTGCTTGCAAACATTATTTGGCAGGGAGCAAAACAAGGACTTTTTAAACAACTGTAATATTTCCCTTCATCTTTTTCTGCCAGCGTGGTTTTAAACTAGTTTGAGCCCTATATTTTTGTTTATTGTCAGATGCCCTATTTAGCTTTTCAAGAAAAGGGGCCTGTGTGTTTTCTAAAATCTGTGGCAAGACTTCTGGTCTGGTTTCTATTAGAAGTGGCACCATCCATTGATTTATTTTTCCTCTTGGCCTTATGATCTTTTAGAACTTTTAGAAGCTTTGAAAAGGTTTTATATTTAGTTGCTTCTTACGTGTGTGGGTGTTACACACAGTTATTGCATTTGGCAACCTTGTATAAAATAAAGCCATGTTTTGTTATATTTGCAGTAATGATCTAGCGGTGCTTAGTTTTCTGCCAAGGCATGCGTTGCTATTTAATTCCAACTGATATCTCTTCTAGGTATTCCTGAGTATTCAGATTTTGAAGCTTTGAACAATGCTAGGCTACATTCAGACTGCTGCATAGGAAAAACACCCTCCCCATGTAGACTGATAGTTAAAGACCAGAAAATTCCAGTAGCTTGGGGTAGATGCTGGCAGTCTAAGCAGCGACGGAGCAAGGGGGGTGGGGTGGAGGTGGGCCACCCAGGGTGTCACCACTGAGGGGAGTGTCAAAATGCCGGGCGGCACTCACCGCGGGGCTTACAGCATGCCCGAGCCATGCGTCTCTCCTGGGAGAGATGCGGTGGCTTTGGCGCACACAGGCTCTGCACTGCCCAAATGGTTCGCCCGCTGCCTCCCCCCCCCCAGCTGTAGAGCGGCTGGGTGGGAGGAGGCAGGCAGGCTCTGGAGGCCCTGTCCCGACTCGCCCCACCCCTGCAGGTGACTGGCCCCACCCCTGGGTGCCACCCCAGGCACCCAATTGGCATGCTCCACTGCTGAGTCTAAGACTACCAGCTGGCTTAAGTGGCACCTGCCCTCTTCTAGGACATGCCTTCACTTCCCCCTCCTTTTCTATCAGTCTCCCATACCCACTCAGTATGTTCAAGTCCTCATTGGGTAGTTTTGGGGTTCCTCTGAGGTTTTTTGCCTTAAATATTTTCGGTACTTTTGCAAACATTCTGGTTCTCCTAAGCTTGCTTCTTATTGGTGGGTGTTAGCATCTTGTTTCCATAAAGATCCACAGAGAATGAATTCGCTATTAGAACAGTAGGATTTAAGCATGGTCTCCAACAGCACCACCTCTTCAATTACAGCAGAACAACAGTGCAGTATTGTTACTAACAATATAGCCAAATATTTATTCTACAAAGCTTGTCATATTGGGTCAAAAAAATAAAAAAAATCCTTCCAGTAGCACCTTAGAGACCAACTAAGTTTGTCATAGGTATGAGCTTTCATGTGCATGCACACTGCTTCAGATACCATGCACACGAAAGCTCATACCTATGACAAACTTAGTTGGTCTCTAAGGTGCTACTGGGAGGATTTTTTTAATTTTGTTTTGACTACGTCAGACCAACATGGCTACCTACCTGTCATATTGGGTGTTAACCAATGTGTGTCCCTTTACTTCTCCAGAGCACATGGGAGCAGGTGCAAGTAGGAGGGGTAGACAAAAATGGTCTCCCTCCCCATTCTGCTGCTGGATCCCTCCAATAGGTGGGGTGACGCTCATTAGATACTACCCCATTATCTGTTAACGTGAACTCTAATGACTGTTGTGTTATACAACAACAGGAATACGACTTCCTAGCCTTTTTCATTATACCCTTTTTCAAAGGTGCAATCAGAAAATACTATTGGCTAAGTAGAAGAAAAACTCACAAGAATTTGGTCTTAAGGTTCTTAAAACATATTGTAAAAATAGTAGCCTAGCTGGGGACAGATTCAGCTGCCTGTCTTGATCCATCCTTATTAATGACAAATTGCTCATGAATTCTCAGGAACACAATGTCTTACTAAAGTTAAGAAATTCAGAGTTGACTTCCTCCCTTTCTGCTTCTGGTGACAAATCTTGAAGCATATCATTGTGTATCTCCTTGAGGGTGAAGCACATTAAGTGTTGTGGCCATCTGGGGCATGCAAATCTAAAATGAGTGGGATGGTCAAGTTCTGAGCTCAGATTTTTCAAAGGAAGCATGAGCAGTGCTAAGTGCAAATAACCTGTGGTTGTATTCTCATAGTTACATAGAGATGTTTCCATGTAGGCAATCGGGTTTGCCTGCCATGTTGATTGCTTATGGCTGTTTCTTGTCTGAGTGACAGATTTTTGATAGATATTGGTCTGCTTCATTCTGAGTGAACGGAACATCCTGCAGTGCTTTGCATGTAGCATATATTGTAAGGTGCAGGTGTCAACCCTGAGACGTGGCAGCTGTTTTTCCAAGCTATATGGGAGTGAGAAATAGAAAGCAAAGGGTGCTATATCAGGCAACAGATCTAGCCTGAAAAAGCCTGGGGGTGGTTCCATTTTTCTCTGAGTGAAAATACCAGGAAGTTTTCAAAGTGACAAATGGCAGAGCTTGAAGGAAGCACTTGCATGTGTGGTATTTAGTTACACAGCACCAGCAGGCTGCTGACTGAAATCTTGAAGATGGTCATCTTTGCAGAAAGATTACAACAAACACACCTACTTCTGTGGAGTCTCAAGTCTTGAGACATTTAAAGAGTAGGATTTAGTAATGAGAGTCTTCAAAAACGCATTGGGGACTAGTTAAAATAGATTAATTAGGTGGTGTATACTGTATTGTCAAATTCTCTTGATTTAAGAACTGGCCATAAAGTTGTGGGATGCTTCACCAGGTAACAAAGTATAAAACACTAGTTACTGAAGCTGTTCTAAATGTCTGGCTTCCTTTTCCTACTTTTAAAATTAGTTAATTTGTTAGTTAGTTAGTTAGTTAGTTAGTTAGTTAGTTAGTTAGTTAGTGTTTTATTTGTTGTTCAACAGTCTATTACCGGTAGTTATTGCTATTTATTTATTTATTTAATCTATATCCTGACCTTCTTCCTGAAGGAGGCCAGGGCAGGAAACAAGCCCAAAATTTACAAACGAAGTAAAGTATTATAAAACAGTCAACACATTCTTAAAACGGTTAATGGGGAGCAATCATGAACAGTATTTAAGGGGGGGGATAAGCATTGTGAAGTTATTCTGCTGCGCCTTTCTGTTTAAGGGGGCTGACAAATTAAAAATACACTGACATATTTACTAACATAACTAATGCAAGAAAATGATAAAGCCAATAAACTGTGATTTAAAACAGCAGCCAAAATTTAAGAGCAGATGAGCCCTCCGATAACTTGAGCCATGTTAGCATATCTCCTCGGCCCTTGAGAACTCTTGCACTCTGTCATAGCCAGGGAGAAGCAATGTCTCCCCATGTAAGGAGCCCACTGCAATTCATTCATTCTTTTCTTTCTTTTAAAGGAATAAAAAAATCTGTGACTTACAGCATGAAGAAGATGTACAAAATGTCAAAAGGATGGCTGAGGAAGACATGACACCCAGAGGGCTGGACTTTTTGAAAAAAAATCAGCTGATCCTCTTTGTGGCTGAAGGTTATTCCCATTTGACCTGTTGCATCACCTTGCCTTGGAAAATTAAGAATATGCAGAAACATGTTTGTGCTATTTATACACCAACAGTGTTGCGCAGACGATAAACACAGGAGATCACCAGTTTTGGTTTCTTCAAGAAGTGGGTTTCCTTCCTTCCTTGTGTCTGTTAGAACTTTTTTCTACCTTTCCAGAGTGACTGTTTCCATGTGTGCTGTGTTATGCTACAATCCTTAAAAACAGGAGCCCTGTGTGATCAGGGTTCCCAGTCGTGTGGAGGACCGTAAGACTACTCAGCTGAATCTGCTTTCAATCTCCCTCATCAGATCTTGATGCTCAGGATAGGAAGGTTGGAGAGGCACATGGCCCTGTGCCCCCTTCATGGATACTGTTAATGAACTCCTACAAAAGTTTATTATTTTACAAATATATAGAGAGAGTGTGTGCATGTCCTTTGAGCATGCAGTTTGTGCTAACCACCCTTCTGCAAGAGCAGCTCGTACTCTTGCATCTTTTAACTTCACCAAGAACTCTTAAAGGTCTAACCACACAGCTTAAGAACCATTGAATGGTACTGAATTATTTTCCTCTTGGCCCTCTTTCTGTGTAGAGTTACATGCCAAGTAACTTTGCAAAAGGTCAGCCATTTGTTTTTAAGGCATAGTTGACAGCAGTATAATTCACAGCCAAATATCGGTGAGCAGGTCATATTTCAAAACAAGGTCGGGTTATAGTTGAGCTTCTGGGTCCAATAATGTGTGGGTGTTTAGGTATATAATTTAAGAGTCCTGCTGCACCGCTAGTGCTTTTAATGTCTGCCTGTGGTTAAAATCAGGGAACAGTTTTCTGACTGGTAATAGACTGTTTCTCTACCACCACCACCACTTGTGAATTTTAATTACTGGGGGCATAAATGAAGACAACAAAAGAAAGGGGGTTCAAATAACAACATTGACCTTACCACTCATTTCTCTTAGGGCAAAGTGAAAATACGTATTGGGCTTTTTTTTGTGAGGGGCTGTATAGATTTGTTTCCCTTCCTACTCACCCACCCCTCCATTTGATTAAAGTTGCTTTCTCATCCAAACAACTTTTCACAGATGGCTACCATGCAAAAAGGTGTGTTTGGGCTGCAGCTCACATGGTAGTTGCATTTAAAGGCACGGTCAGGAGGAACTAGGGAAATAAAAAGGACAGTTCTGTTAAAGATTATACACGATAAATGGTTATGTATTAGTTCATGTTTGATTTGAAAGCTTACAAGAGCTCAGGTTAAAATGTAATTTTAATTTGATTTTTTTTCACTCTTTCTCATGGGCTCAAGGCAGGTAAATGTATACGGATGTGTTTTGCAGCTCAGGTGGCACAAGAGCTTGATGACTGATTGTAGAAAAACACACACGAAGGCTTTAAATTCTGACATTAAATAGAATGAAAAGCTGTACAAAAATAAGTCATATTACATTTAAAAATAGTCAAATGAGCCTATTGATGTGCATATTTTGTCTCAGAGAAATGGCAGAGGTTTACAGTATTCTTGATCAATTCTAGAAAAACTTTCTCATATTTTAGTCCTGTTGAAATATAGTGAGGTTTTTGTGATGGAGAGCTTTACATTTCCAGCTTCCAGGATTATTGTGTTCCCAAACTATTAAAGTAGAACAGATTGCTAACATAGTAAGGAACTACATGGGAAAGTTTCTAATGCTGGAAATGCCCTGTTGACACTTTTTCTCACAGCAAGCTCTTTTGCAAAATCCTGGTTACTTTTTGAACTTGAAGGCATCTAAGAAGCAATTTGGGGGGCCAACCTCACTCTCTGCATGGATACTTATACAGAGTAGTACCGAGCAGCTCTAGAAAGTAGCCGTGGCCTTTAATTAAGAATTCAGGAGCTCTTGCAGACTCTTCAATATTTGAGCTTTCTAGATTATTTTACTAAGCCATCTGAAAGCCAAAGATTGCAATCCTGTGTGTGCTTTTCATGTAAGTGCCACTGATTCTAATGAAGCATACATAGCATGAATTCTGTCGTGGAATAGCCGCAGGTGCAGCATACCACATATAGGGGGAAGACCCATGTTTGAAGTGAGGTGAGAGATAGAATTTAGACGTTATTCATCCCATTTGCAGTCTTTTGAGAAACACTTTGTGTGTCAAAAGACTGCAAATGCCAAAGTGAAGCAGGGTGCCTGGGGGGGGGGGTGGCGGCTTTGGGGCATGCCCAAAGCAAAATGGATTCCCTGTGATTCTGCACAAGTCAAAAAGGGAAAGCTCTGAAGCATTTTGTGGCACCTTGGTGATCCAAACATCAAACTCTGCAGACAAGTACCTGTGAAAAGTGTGGGGGGGATCTCTGATTTTACCATAGAGAAAACTTTGTGTGGGGCTAATAGGAACAGGAATCAACTTTGCAGAACTGAAATGTATGTTTCTAGCTTGAAGAAAATGTCAGGGTCAGGAGGAAGACTGAGGGATCTAGCTTGTAATCGATGGGAATGATCTTATTAGGAAAGCAAGCCCATTTAGTTCTTCCCACCCCAAAATTAGCTTCAAAAGCCCTTGGAAATTTTGGTTTGAAATTTGACAGGTTTCTTAGATGCAGGGGTGCCTCCCCCATGTCTGCAATTTTCAGGCCAGTTGCCCACAAAATGTTAAAACTGTTGACAGCTGCCCTTGAGGAGAAACCTTTGCAGCTTTGCTTCTGAAATTTGGCAGGATTCATGACCTCAGAATTGGTAAGATTACCTGATATATATTCTACCCCAGAATTTAAAAGTTAAGACGTTTCCTTAAAAAACAAAACATTAAAACTGTCCCATAGAAAAGCCCCTGGATCTAACTGCATGTAAATTGGCAAGCTTCCTTCACTCCGTTCCTTTGCAGCTTTCATTCACATCTGCCTAAAGGAAAATAAGTTATAGCTGATACTGTTTTGGGGGTGGGAGAAACAAAATGGACTCACGCGAACTCTCTAGATGAATCAGAAAATCTAAAAAGTACCTTGAATCAAGGTAGGCGGTTTCCTGACACCCTGGATTGTGGTCCAAAATAAATGATGTGGTCAGTGCACACTCCTAGTTCCAATGCTGTGCTTGGGGGACACCTCAGTGGTAGAGTTCATGCATGCAAGTTACATTTGCGGCATAAAAATGTGGAGAGCCACTGCCAGTCAGAGTATGCATTTATTCGTATAGAAATTTCTGCTTCAAGCTTATAATGCCTGTGTGTACTTAAGGGTGGCTTAGCAACAATTTAAAGTTGCAGTGTCATAAAACACTACACAAAATACAAAGTAGATCATACTGATGCATCGTGGTCTGACTTGCACCAGTGGTATAAGGCAATTTCCTGTGTCCTCTTGTGCAAGTCAGCTATATATTTTTGTATTCATTTACTTATTTCAAAAGAAAGGGCAATTGCATGCTATTGAGAAGTTTTCCGTGCCCTGTGCTAACGAAGGGTTATTTCAATCTTAAGTGGTTAATGATCAGGAAGGAGAGAATTTCTGCTTGACCTCTTCCAGGAACTTGGCAGCTTCCCTGATAGCAGTTCAGGTCAGTTGCTTAGGGATTTGGCAGTGAAGTGGGAAAGAAAGTTTATGCAGTCTGATCAGCAGATAACCAAGATCCAGAAGATACTGGGAACGAATTTTTCTGGCCCTACAATATTTAAAAAACTGATGTAAACATCCAAAGCCAAGAGATGGTAACATTGGAGCCTCACAGAGCTGCCTGGGGAGGGTGTTCTAAAGATATGGTGCCACCACTGATAAGGCCCAGTTTCATGAACATCTATCTATCCTCTGATGATACTGAACACATGAAGGGGGGCATCAGGAGGAAAGTTTCCAAAGGATCAGGTAGGTTTATGTGGGAGAAGGAGGTTCTTCAGATACCTTGGTCCCAAGGTATAGAAATGGCGGGATAGAAATATTAGTAATAAATATATATGATCAAAGCCAATATGTGAATTGTGTGTGGAAGCCAGTGAAAGCACTTTAAAACAGGTAGAAGATCTTCAGGCTAGTGTGTTCCACATAAAATTTTAGCTGCTGTGTTCCAAACAGTCTCTAGTAGTAGTCCCACGCACAATGCATTTTTAAAGTCTAACCTGGATATTACCACAACATGCCTTTCATTTTCTAAGAGAGCCCAGAGAGCATAAGTTGATGAAAGGCAACACGCAGAACACCTGTTGAAAGGCCTGGATCTAACAGTTCCCCAAACTGTAAACCTCTTCAAGGGGAAGTACAAACTCACATCAATAATGAGCAGGATACTACTTCCCATACACATTGAGCCGCCTTGTCATTTTTGAGATGACAAAAATGAACTCACCTGTTTGTTATTCGTGGCATGTTTTTTTAATCTGAATGAAAGTTGAATGGGCCTTAGCTGGAACTCTGTAGGACACCATAGCACAAGGTTGTCAAGCTTTAGTGCCAGCACCACGTTCAGGCATATGTGCATCAGGAAGGAATAGGATGCCTAACATGGTGCCTTCCAGGCAAGTGAACTGAAGGTAATAAAGTATCAAAGACCACGGAGAGACTCAGTAGATCTAATGAGGATGAACTTCATCTGTCTGTCTCTCCTTATAGCTCCTCTGGGAGGGTGACCAAGGAAATTTCAGTGCCATATCTGGGTCAGAAACCACCCAGAAATTTATTTAAGATATCAAGCAGTATCATTCCAAAGTTTCTGAATCTGAGCCGCTACCACCACAAGTGGAGTACCTTCCCCCAAAAGATTTTATGAAGGAAATATGGCTATTCTCAAATAACTGTGTTCTTGGTGAATTAAGTTGTTTGTCATGCACCACTGAAACCCCCTGCCTTCCTTTCCCCCTCTAACATTGGTGCATTCTCTCTTCCCTTCTTGCTGAAGTGTACCTTCTTTGTGAACATTTATTTCTGTATTTTATAATTGCATTTTGGGTAATGATTTTTTTAAAGCAACACTTCCTCCTTCCTTTTTAAGTTGGTACATGCAAATACTCTGGTGGGGTGGCTAGTGGGTGGTAGGGCAGCACACATACACCTACCAATTCTTTCAATATGTATTTATAGGAACATTCACACAGTTCTGCAAATGCAATTTAGAGGTGTTAGTATTTATCACAAACTTCCATGGATTTCTTCTTTTACAAGGTGTCCCTACATCATCACCACCCTTGCTTCGAATTTCTTTAAATTCTCAATATTAACATGCAGATTTGGGGAATTGGTGCAAGAACCTTTTAAAGCAAATGGGTGCTGTGTACTTTCTGGGAGGATTGGCCTATTCTATATAACCTAGCAGTTCGAAAGCACGTCAAAATGCAAGTAGATAAATAGGAACTGCTACAGCGGGAAGGTTAACGGCGTTTCCATGTGCTGCTCTGGTTTGCCAGAAGCGGCTTTGTCATGCTGGCCACATGACCTGGAAGCTGTACGCCGGCTCCCTCGGCCAATAACGTGATATGAGTGCCACAACCCCAGAGTCGGTCACGACTGGACCTAATGGTCAGGGGTCCCTTTACCTTTACCTTTATATAACTGGAAGCGAAACTTACTTGTGCTACAATTATTATTTTTTAATAGCCCATAAGAGTTTCCCCCATCCCCACTAAACCAAATGTTAATATATAAGCAATACACAGTCTTATTTGAGTGTTCCTGAAAAGTACCCAAGCACGCCACTCTTAAGCCGTTTATTGTGACAAGAGCCTCTGTGAGCATCAGCTTACTTCATCGTGCAAGATGGCAGGTGGTATAGTGAAGGGTAAGTGAAGCTAACAAGGGAAAGATTCTTGGATACACTAAATATACTTTGCTGGAGTATCAAAGCATAAGTACTGTATTGTAATTGGAAAGACAACTACAGTGGTACCTCGGGTTAAGAACTTAATTCATTCTGAAGGTCCGTTCTTAACCTGAAACTGTTCTTAACCTGAGGTACCACTTTAGCTAATGGGGCCTCCCACTGCCGCCACGCCGCCGCTGCATGATTTCTGTTCTCATCCTGAAGCAAAGTTTTTAACCCGAGGTACTATTTCTGGGTTAGCGGAGTCTGTAACCTGAAGCATCAGTAACCCGAGGTACCACTGTACGTTGTTGTGCTGGAGGTATTTTTCAATAGTTTATAAATAAACTATTGGAAGTGTGAACTTCCAATATATAAATAAGTTATACATAAACTTTCGGAAGTGTGGACAGATGGGCACATAACATCCGTATATTTTATATATCCAAGTATACTTTGGTTTCACATACCCTTTTTCATAAGTTAGGCAAAACAAGACAGTTTGGGGGGGCGGGGAGTGTACATTTGAGATGGACCGATCATAATAAAGACCAGTTTAAGAAGTTTACTTAAGTTGCCACTTTGGGAGACATCACCCTAATGAAAAATATGGGCCAGAGCATTAGAAGTAACTTGATCAGATTAGGAGGAGGCAGGAGGTTAACCCCTCTGCCTTGGTAAAGAGCTTTGTTGCCTTCAACTTGAAACTTGCTAGCTGAGAAAAAGCAAATGCTACGTTCCAGAGACCAAAACGAAAAGTTACCGACACAGTTCAACAGCTAATTAAGCATTTTATATGCAGCAGATGTTCTGTATAAAGCCAAGGCCCAGCAAGCCAATGGCACAGTCTCTTACACATTACAGGTGCTTTATTGTGGAGCTTGACTGTAACCTGAGTCGGTTTTATTTCTCTGACGTGGCTAAAGTATATAGTGCATCTTTGGGCAAGGTTTGTGGAGAATTTGTTTGTGTACAAAAACAAACAGGCCATTGCATACTGTTGAGAGTGGTGGGTTTTTTAAAGGTCAGTTTAATGGGGTGGGCTAGCTTATTCCAGTTGTGCGTTCCCTGCAAATATTGTAGAGTAAATCTTGTATGAGTCAGGACATAAGAAACTTTCCCCCTTTAGCAGGGACAGTCTTGAAAGCATTTTCTTTCAGTTCTCTGTAAATCATTCACATCTCTTGTGGGGTTTTTTTTTTAAAGAAAAAGAAATAAATTAAAAAGAAGTAGCCTACCTTTCCTCTGGAGCCTACAGGCCTTCGATCTATTTCGGTTTTGGCACAGAGCCACAAGTGAATCATGGGCTATAGTAGTCGATGTTGTGAGTGCCTCCTGTTTTTGTTAATAGAAAACACCCTGTTCAGTTGTGATGCCAAAGAAAACCTCATTCAGAAAAGTCTTTCTTAGAGACAAGTGTGCAGACATGGGAGAGATTATACAGTGTGACCGAAGGATATGGAGAAAAGTGTGGTTTGTTGCATTAGGAGTCCCTCTAAAATATGGAAATGAACATTTACCACAGACCTTTAATGTTAGATAAGCGCATATTTAATTTTGTGCACTTCTAAAAACTTACATCATGCTGACCACTTTTGTATTCTCTCTGTTCTTTCCTTTTGCGCTCTTCTGTGCTCACTTTTTTTAGATTTAGTACCCAAATTGCTGCTCCCTAACAATCTTGTGTGTCTTGCTCTTCGTCCTCTATAGCTCATAGTCTAGCCAACATGCTGCCCTCCAGATATTGTTCATAGAATCATAGAGTTGGAAGGGACGATAAGGATCATCTAGTGACCAACACCCTGCAGTGAAGGAATCTCTTTGTCCTACATGGGCTCAAATCCATGCCCCTGGGATTAAGAGTCTCGTGCTCTACCAACTGAGCTAACTTCCATCAGCTCCAGCCAATTGGTCAAGATGATGGGAGCTGTACTCTTAACAGCATCTGCAAGGTACCACATTAGCGAGCCCTGCTTCAATCAATAGCTTTAACTAATTCTGGTGTTGGTAGCTGCTCTTTCCTTCCTCCTTAGCACTATCAAAGTGCTTGTACCCATTCAAATAAAGCAACATAAGCAAGCAAGCACAGGCTTCTGCCCTTGGGAACTTGCAGTCTGAAGTGAAAGCCTTTGGTCCTTGCTTCCCCAGCTTCATGTGAAGATCCTCATATCCCATGGCTTAGTATATGGTGTAATTTCATCCATTTTACCTAAAGATGAACCAGAGTCAAATGAGTGACAGCACTCAAATTCTGGCTCACATCTCCACAAAAAGGGATATTATATAAGAAGGGCAAATCCAGCCACTTTATAAGAAGGCAGGAGAACATTGGGATTTTTCAGCAGCGAACAAGACGGAGAGATGGCTGTGAGTTAACTCTAAGATGCCATAGGAATAGAGAAAATATTCTGGATCCAAGCCGTTGGCAAGCAGACACCCGAGAATCTCATCAGATGGGACTTCACTTTGGCAGCTACTATTAAAAGACCATTGTGAATGAGTCACCAAATGTTGAAAGTGTCATGTGACCAGTCAGGATATTGGGCGATAGCTGAAAGTGTCTATGAATAACCTGGTTGTTTGAATTCACCCACTGATTCTGTCTTAAGGATGAACTCTACTGCTTGCATTTTTCTCCACAGCCTTTTGAAACCACCCTTCACCCAGTTTTCAAGCTGGCCAACCCTAGCAGTTCAGCGTTGTGCTACAATTATAACACAGACTGCATTCGGGTGAATTCTGTTCTACTGTGCTTTGTACAGAATTGGTGAGCTACTTTGGAGACAATGCAAGCTCGAGAAATAGAACAACAAACTTTGGAAATATTTATTGTTCTCCACTTGCTCAGTCCCCGCCCCCAAAGCAATATGTGGAGCATAATTGTATGGCATGTTGTTCCAGGATGTTAGCTATCTGACTCCTCAAGTATCCAATGTTATATTTAGACTACCCTGAAGCTGAAACCCAGCTGCAGGCTCCTTTTTTGAACCTTGCTGCATATGTCTGTTTAGTGCTCCTCTGCTTTATGAATTAGTCCAATATACGGAATGCCAGCTGGTACTGCAGTATAACAGAATAACTGCAAGTGATAATCAGCTAGCTGCTGTGCCGTATCATTTGGCCTGGGCAGGAGGGATACTCATGCCTGTAGTGCATTTTTGTCATTTGATGTGTGAATGTGCCAACAGTTAGAATACAAAGTTATTTTGAGTCTTAATAACTTGCAATTGGGCAGAGAGGGAGGTCTGAATGGGAGGGGTTGGGGAGGTGCACCCAGATCTCCCATTCACCCTAATGTCCCATTACACTGCCTGTGCAAATATTAGGGTTGCCAGACTCAATAGAGGACAGGACTTCTGTGCCTTTAATTGCCCTGCTCTCTTTTGAGTCTGGAAACCTTAAAGAGAAACCAGCAGACCCTTTGCTTGGAAATTAAACAAAGGGTCTGCTGGTTTCTCTTTAAGGTTTCCCGACTCAAAAGAGAGCAGGGCAATTAAAGGCACAGAAGTCCTGTCCTCTATTGAGCCTGGCAACCCTAGGAAATATACCTGCCTGCACATAAGCAAGAAGGGAGCAAACAGGTATTTATTAAGCCCTGTTGGGACCCTCCATGTATGGGTGTAACTTGCTCAGTGTTTCTCAGTTGGGTCAGTTTGCACACACGGTAGTCAATATTATCAGGCGTTGAATCAGCTGCTCTCTCAGTATACTTGCGTAACCTAATCCTCTAATATTTAATGCTTGAAGGCTGACAAAATATGGTGGAGGTGCTCAGTCTTTTGAAGCCTGAGGGGACATTCTGAAAGCTAAGGAATTCTGCGGGCCACCAAAAAAAATAAAAATTTCACAGAAGAAACACTGGCCCCCATCTGTGCTACATTGGGCAGCCCATATGTCCCTCCATCTTTCTTTAGACTCAGATCTGTTTTACTCAGGTTTTGCAACAATGACAGAGCTGGAAGGCTTTCCCTGTGATAGGGCCCACTATTTTGAATGGATTTCCATAGGAACCCCTCCTTCCATACTGTGGGCACTGGGCAAAACCTGCCTGATTTGCTATTGATTGAAGACTATTGTTTATGCTGACATTGGTTAAGGATTTAACATAATTTTAAAAAAATCTTACTGGTTTTTGTTGTTGTTAATGTGTTAACATAATGTTGATAAATAGATAATCCTAATCATGTTGGCACATTTTAATCTATCCCCCCCATTTTATTCTAATTGTTTTTAACTATTTTTTGTTGATAATTTTCATATTTATGGTAGACTGCTTGGATGTTTTACTGGAATCAAGTGATATGCACATTTTGTTAAATAAATGCCAAACATGTTGCTCTGCTTTCCTTTGGTCCATGTAAGTGAGGTGAGGCCATGAGGAGGTCTTGCTGTCTGGGCAGCCCAGGACCACCCTACACACTGCCCAGGCTTGCACCCCAGGGAGGTCACTTCAGTGCTGCTGGTGCAGTGGTTTGACTTACCCCCCCCCCCCCGAGGCACACTCCATTGTCTCTCAAGACAGACAATGCCAACGTCACACACACACACACCCGAACTGCTTCAGTGGTAGAACAGCTGTACAGAAAACAATCTACAGTTTAAAGTACAAGTTAAATGCTAGGATATCATGTTTATGTTGTGCAGGGTTGAAGGTTTTTTTTGTTTCTTAATTATTAATGGATGGTCACTTTTAATGTGCTGTTCTTGATTTTAAAACTTAGCAACAAAATCCATACAGCTATTAACTGCTTTGTTCTGGGGAAAGTGACCAATAAACGGCATCTTTTAGGAAAGGGATAAAACTAAAACAGCAATTATGAATTGCATTATAGAAATCTAGGTTGTGCTCCCATTCAGGCCACATTCCAAAAGAGACCCAAACATACTTCATTCTGTGTTGGATTCTGGCCAAATAGCGTTACATACAATTCTGATTCTGTGTGGGTGGTGGTGGTGGTGGTGAGGAAATGAACATTTATCAAGTCAAAACTATAGAGAGAGTGGATGGAATTTTCTCAAAACCATGTCTGATCGTTTAGCAAAATTCCTTGGCAGACAAATAGACGTACATCTGCACACAGTGCACATTTTATAACGTATATGTGCTGTTTACCGTTACAATATATAGTGACTGTGCTAACTTTGATGGGACCTGAAAAAGGATTTGTCAGAGTCCTGGATAAATAGCTTTATTTGGAGCTATAACCTGTGAAGTCTATGCAGAACTGTTTATTTGAAGGCAGTATATACCCTCTGAATACCATAGGAAGAGGAGGAGGAGCAACAGCAACAACGGGATGGTTGCTGCAATATGCCTTGACCCTCTCCGAGGCACCAGTGTTTCCACCGTTGAAAGTAGAATGCTGGGTGAGTAGAAAATAGGTGGAGATCTACTGGCAGATTTCTGGGTGATGTCTAGTGAATTGGCCAGGTTTTCCGATTTCCAGATACTTGATAGGAATTACAAAATTAGGCTTCTGAAACGAAGAGAGCTAACCCAGAGTGGACTTTTTGTGCGTAAAAGGACTGCAAACTCTATTCGGTGCTGTTGCTGAAAACAAGTTATTAGGTTTAGAATGTGTTCAGAGGTATCCTGCTCTTTAATTCTAGTTGTAAGTTGTTAGCGTTTGGCTCTGGCTGGTAGATCTTGGGATTTTAGTTAAAAAAAAAAAAAGTTGACCCAAGAAGCCTGAAATCTGCCCATCATCGGATTACATGAACCATTCGTATGAAGCTTCAGGTCAATTCATGTTAGTTTGCCATTATACTTGCTATTTAGATTGCTTTCTTTCCAAGTCTTGCCACTGTCTGCTCTTTTTGCTGCCTCAGCACACTGATCTGACACTTTAAGTAAACAGGAAATTTAGAATCTATCAGTGTATAAGTGTAGCAAGATTGTTGGTCCCAATGTCCCTTAGGTACCCATTCCCATCTGTTGATTGTCTGGCTGTCTGATTTTCCCTTTGTACAGAATGCAGAGGCATGAGCCATTAGTTCCTTGATTCATCTATCTTTTGGAACACCTCATACGCTAAGGGGGAGTGGGGGACAAGCAATGTCTGATCCAGACTCTTAAATATGCCTGTCTAGACATTTATGATATACTCATTGTAATGCTATGAGAGCACCAGTTCATGGCAGGTCACATCTTTCAAAAACAGCACTTTGGTAATGAAATTGATAGGAGAGGCAGTGTAGTACAATGGATAAAGACTTGCGGTCTTATTTTGTACTAAGGGGTGGAAGAGAGAAGTATGGGTGTGAGATGACAATGAACACTTAGATCCAACCATTCCTTGGATGCAAATCTCCATTTCCATGTACCTTCCTTCCCTTTGAGATATATAAGTGATAAATTCCATACTCAGTCCTAATGCACCTGATTTTATAGATCTGCTGCTGAAGAATTGTGCAAACGTTTCCAATAAAATATAAATGCACTACTGTAGAAAACTAATTAATAGGGAGCAAAAATGGGTTTTGCATGTAGAATTTAGTATTCAGTGTGCTACATTTTGGGAACAAACATACTAAATGCAGCCTTTGTAGTCTGGCTGATCTCTATTCTTTGCTACATCAAAGGCTACATTGTTATGGGATCTTGAGTTATAATAATTATGGCATGTCTGGACCATCCTTTCCCATTTACAATGTTTCTCTTACGGTTTGAATGCCATATACAGCATTCTTAGACAACATTTGAAGGGTGGGTGTGTTTGTCTGTGTGTGTGTGGGGGGGGCCTAAACGTTTTTTCAAAGGAAACATGTTGACTTTTTTATTGTTATTTTAAAAAAAACATGCTTTGGGACTTCCCCATCTCCCTGTTTATAATGGCCTGGACCCAACAAGTGAGGCTAGGCCAAGAGCATGTGCTGATCCAACAGGGATTTTTATTTTGGTTCCTTTGAACAATTGATCCCTGTAATGTGGCAAACAGCATGCACCACTCCCTTCATTTTCAATCTTTCAAATGTAGCCTGCAGAGGTGCTACTCAAGAAACACAACTCTCATTTGCTGTGCATGAAACTAGTTTCACAGATTCATGTCTTACATCTCCACAGTCTTGCAGCACTAGAAGATGAAGTCTCTCTCCAACTAAGAACAAATCATGCAGTCAAGACACTGATACTAAAAAGCAAGAGAAATTAACCAGTAGACTAAAATACTTGTCCATTCTTGGAATAATGAGTGCTTTGTTATGTCCCCACTTGCAAGTATGAGAAGGCAATTGTCTTATAATGTCACCAGAAATAATAAAATATTTAATGCCAGCATACTGCAGCAAACTTCTTGTTGCATGCAATAATTACTATATTTCCTAAGTTTAACAATGTTCGCAGCATATCTGGAATTAGTTCAGTTTGATGAGACAGCTTGTCTCTTATTTTTCTCTTCCAAGTAACTTTTGAAGAGTATCCTTAAGTCTTCTCACATGAACCATGTTGCCATGACTGTGGCGTGTTTCTGATAGAGTTTGACATTTTGTTGTCATCTGAGTATGGCTAGATGTCAGGCTGTATGAAGCGGCAGCTTTGCAGTTGAGCAATGCTGAAATACTTTCTCAAATTATTTGCATATGGAGCTTAGTGACTTGTTTCAGATTAAAGTTTCCTTGAAGTACATTTTATAAAGCTGATGTCAGTTGTAAACTATGACCAATAATTTTATTAAGGCAAGATGTGGATAGAGTTAAGTCACAGAGAATCAACCAGACTGGCACAAAAAAAATAGCTAAAATTCCAGGTGTACGAAGATTTTGTGATACCTTTGAAATATTTAATGAGTGGTATAACAAGTAGACATGTACACATTCCACAAGCAAACCAGGATGAATGCTCATTATGATATAACCACCTTGTAAACAAATCAGACTGAATGTTCAATAAAGACTGGGCATAGTCTAACCACAGCCTAAGCTTTATGCTAGCAAGTCAGGATGAAGGCTGTTGTCCAGGTTCTCTAGGACCCCTACATTAGTAATTGGATAGAAATAATCCTGTCTATTGGGAAGTTGAGATGTGGGTGGCGCTGTGGGTTAAACCACAGGGCCTAGGGCTTGCCGATCGGAAGGTCGGCGGTTCGAATCCCCACAACGGGGTGAGCTCCCGTTGCTCGGTCCCTGCTCCTACCAAAGTGCAAGTAGATAAATAGGTACCGCTCTGGCGGGAAGGTAAACAGCGTTTCTGTGCGCTGCTCTGGTTCGCCAGAAGCGGCCACATGACCTGGAAGCTGTACACCGACTCCCTCGGCCAATAGAGTGAGATGAGCGCCGCAACCCCAGAGTCATTCGCGACTGGACCTAAGGTCAGGAGTCCCTTGACCTTTTTTGGGAAGTTACCAGGTCACCGCAGCAATCCTTGCTGAGAAATGACACACAGAAGCCACAGTGGTACATCACCATGGCCCCAAGTAAATTCCCACTTTAGCATAGGATCAAAGAATCACAGAATTGTAGAGTTGGAAGGAACCCCCAGGGCAATCTATTTGAACCCCCTGCAATTCAGGAATCTCAGCCAAGGCATTCATGTCAGATGGCCATCCAACCTCTGCTTAAAAACCTCCAAGGAAGGAGAGCCCACAACCTCCCAAGGCAGCCTGTCAAACAGCTCTTACCATCAGAAAGTTATTCCTGATGTTTAATTGGAATCTCCTTTCATGTAACTTGAATCCATTGGTTCAGGTGCGATCCTCAAGAGGAGGAGAAAACAAGGTTGCTACAGTCCCCATGTGACTGCCCTTGAGGCTAAACATACCCAAGTCCCTCAACTGTTCCTCATCAGGCATGGTTTCCAGACCCTTGGTCATCTTGGTTACCCTCCTCTGCACACATCCCAGCTTGTCAATATCCTCCTTAAATTGTGGTGCCCAGAACTGATCACAGTATTCCAGGTGTGGTTTCACCAAGGCAGAATAGAGCAGGACTATTACTTCCCTCAATACTTCTGTTGATGCAGCCTAGGATAGCACTAGCGTTTTTTGCTGCTGCGTCACACTGTTGACTCATGCTAAGCTTGTGGTCTACTAAGACCCTTAGTTTCTTTTCACATGTATTACTGGCAAGGCAGCTGCCGCCCCCCCCCCCCATCTTATATTGGTGCAGCTGGTTCTTTCTGCTGTACAGCCTTACATTTGTCCCTATTGAAATTCATTTTGCTGGGTCAGATTTTTATTTATTTTTTGCCAGGGTGTACTCTGACTTCCCAAGTTGCTGGGCGCAAAAATGTTGCCATGGAAACCGTAATGTCATCCGTAGTAAGCAAGCAACAATACTACCAGATGAAAGGCTGAATGAAGCTTGTTCAACTTCAACTGCTCTGACACATACAATCAAAAACGTGTTTTCATATGCACCTATTTCTGATGCTTTATTTCCAGGATTATTTTTGAAATGTCTACGTTGACTTCAAGGTCGACACAGAGCACATCTTAAATGCAGAAATGGAGATAGGATAGAGGAACTTCCCATCTAATTGATCTAGGGTGGGGCTTATTCCTCTCCTCCCGTCCGGAGCACGTTACGCTGAAAACTCTGCTGCAAATGACTGCTGGAGTGTTTGTGAGGTGGAGTCAGAGGAAAGAGAAAGAAGTGTGTACTGTATGTGTGTGAGGGGGGTTATAAAACCGACTGCAATGCAGCGCCGACCCTCCTCCCCGGAGGGGTCACGGCAGCTCGAGGTTCCTTTCCCAATCTGCCTCTCTCCTTCAGCCGAGGTACATTACCTCCTGCCTCCCCCCTCCCCTCCCCCTTTTCTACCTGCTGAGGATGTGATGTCAGGGCCTCATTATCCTAATGTATGCTGATCTCATGGGCGCCGCAGCCAATGGGGACGCGCGGCTCTCCCCACCTGCTAGGAAGAGAATTCCATCATTCTTGGAATTCTTCCCTGGGCCAGCGCACGGCGGCGCGGGCTTCCTCGCGCGGCTGCTGACTCTGCAAAGGCGCGCATTTGTTTGGGGAGCAGCCGCTCGCTCGCTCGCTCGCCTGCCCGCTCGCCCAATCAGCAAGCAGGGAGCTCTCTCCGGCCGGAGCCCGCGCAGCCCAGCTTGGCTGCCGGGAGTAGCAAGCGGCGCTTGGAGCCGCCGCCGCCGCCGCCGGGAGCACGCTGGTCTCCGCCCCCCTCCCGGCCCGGCTCAGCTCGGCTCTGCACTGCAGGGGGGAAGCGACCCAGCAGCGTGGAGCTCGTGCAAACTGGTGAGTGAGGCGACGAAACTCTGCGGCTGCTGCAGCTCGCGGAGCCCACTTCGCCCGGCGAGCTTGGTGGCGGCGCGGGGCTGGGGAGGGGGGCAGGGGAGCTTTTCTGGAGGGAGATGCGCGGGCAGGCAAGCAAGCAAGCAAGGCACACGAGAGCCTCTTGGCGGCCCCCTGGAGGAGGAGGCGTCGGCGTGGAGCTGGTGGCCGGAGCCACTCCATGCCGCCCTCAAGCAGGCCGGGTGCTTTTGCAGAGAGTTGTGTCTAGACTTGCCACATGCCCTGCACATTGTGTGTGCGCGCGTGACTGGCTGCTTTTTGTTTGTCTGTTTTGTAGGATAACGCGCTAGAGCTGAACCCAAATCCCGAGGAGGAGGTGCGAGGGGGCTCTCTTTAGCTTTCGTGTTTTCCTCTCAGAATGCGCCCAGGATGTTTGCAATGTTAAAAATGCATGTGCAAAAGAGCGCGGGGGGTGGGAGGTCGAGTGGGACTAATGCACGCTGCATTAAAAAGCAAACAAACGCCGGTTTCTTTTATTTTTTTGTTTTTTTAAGCCGGCGCTAACTTGCCCCTAACTTAACACTAGTCCAAATGCAGCCGAATTCTTTGCTCCACAGTCACAGAACAAACCCTGCAGGCGACTCTTCCTTTTGCCTGATCCGAGGCAGCGCTCCTTGCTGTGTTTGTAAGAGAGGAGATCCTGCCGCGTGCGGTGAGCTCTTCCTCGCCAAGGCTCTTGCAAAGATGCCTCACCCAGCTCTGTTCCTGCTGTCTCCCAGTATTTGTTTCCCGTGAACACGTTTAACCCAACAGACGTTTTAGGACCGGCGACTTGCTGGGTGGATCACAGAAGTAGGTATGGTAATCCCCAGTCAACTGACTGAGTTAGTTGATTAAAGAGTCCTAGGAAGGAGACAGAAGTAACGGAGTGGCAAGAAAAGTCTGATTTGTTCAATCTTGCAGTAGCTGTGATTCTGTCCTCCTTCAGTTGTTTTGGCTTCTGGCTTCTGTTGCTTGACGGGCTCCTTGATATGCAGTTTGGCTGCTTCCTTTTCTTATTTGTTCCATGTATATGGCCTTATGCTGAGGAGAATCAGCTAAATTGCATCGCAGTAGTATCCTAGAAGTTTTATGTCCACTTTGCACTGCATGAAGGAAGAGGCGTCTGGTTCTCGTTCCATGAGAATTGGACTGTCAGTTCTACCTCCACCCCAGTGAGTGCCGTCTGCATTGTTGATGAACACGCCTTCTTCTCTGACAGTTGTGATGCAACTTTGATTTGAAATTCTGGCCATCTCCAGCTTGTGGCATTGGGAGCTTCTTAAAGCAAAAGATCACCTGAGTTCAGAGTCTGTGAGAGACAGAGTCCAACGGTGTATGAAGGAATGTAAGGATGGTTAAAAAAAACAAAAACCCACAGAGCAGTTTAAAAAGAATAGCAAGGAAATGTTATTTAATTTGTCTTACCTTCTAGAAATCTTAGTTTGATGGGAGAAGCATGAGGTGGTTCTAGTGTCATATCAAAAACTTTCTCTCTGTGTTTTCTCACACAAAGCAGGACTCCTCCAACAGGGTGAACTGGCACTATGATGGTATGCTATGTCCTAAGGAAAGAAAACCGAACTAACTGGCCTGGTTTCGAAACTGAATCAGTGTAGGATTTATTTTTTTCCAGGGCAGGTTACAATTGCAGTTTAGTTTACAATTATGAGGTAGGAGTGGAAGGGCCTCAAGATTCTGCCTTCCAGCTCTTTGTACTGACACACATTCTGCTGTAACCAATATTTCTGGCAGGTGAGCCCATTTTAACAGAAGAATGGAAGCAGAGCAATGGCTCCCACCACAAATACAATTCTTTTTTTCCTGTGGTAGTAATGAAGAATGACAATTTTGGTCCAAAAGCACGCTTTTCATGTTGAAAGAATCATAAAGCCTTAAAACCCACTTTGCTGCCCTGAAGGTAGAATCTTTCATGGTCAAACATCATTCATTTATATCCAAATTATAGTCTGGCACAGTTGGGGAGTAGGCGAGACAAAGAGTTCTGGAAGCTCCTGCAAGATGAGCCTTACTTTTGTGGAGGTTTCTGTATGCATTTTGTGGAACATCTTCCATAATATTAAATTCATTTTAATATTAAATTTAATATTTAATATTATGGAACATCTTCCATAATATCTCTCAGTAAGAGCTGTTCGGCAGTGGAATTTGCTGCCAAGGAGTGTGGTGGAGTCTCCTTCTTTGGAGGTCTTTAAGCAGAGGCTTGACAGCCATCTGTCAGGAATGCTTTGATGGTGTTTCCTGCTTGGCAGGGGGTTGGACTGGATGGCCCTTGTGGTCTCTTCCAACTCTATGATTCTATGATTCTAATATTCAATTCATTTCTTTTATTCTTAGACTATGGCATTACAGTATTATGTGTAAAGTATTTGTTGAAGTGGCTGAAAACCTATCCTGTTTCTAAATAATTGCATTTCCAAGGAGCCCAAGGCAGCAGATATGGTTCTTCTGCTTCAAGTCTTATTCTCACCAACGACTCTGAGAGTTAGTAACCGGCCCAAGGCCACCTCTCCTCATAGCTGGTTGGAATTTGAGTCTCCTTACTTCTAGGTGGATACTTTAACTCAGGCTTCCCTAATCATGTCCCCTCCAGATGTTTTGAATTACACTTCCCACCATCTCTGACCATTTGACAAGGTTGAGAATTGTAGTCCAGAGCATCTGAAGGATGCTAGGCCTGGAAGTCTGCTGCTTAATCACTGCAGCACACTGGCCTCATGTAAAATTATTTGTAAATAGTCATGACTTGCGATATATGAGCATTGCTAATTTTTGTAGCTTTTGAGCACATGTAGGCTCGTGACATTTCATTTGGGATAAAAGCGTAGAATGATGTGGGGTTATGCTTTTAACAACAGAAGGGCTATTCCCTTAATGTCTTGTTGGAAATTCCAAGAGATACATGTCAAATTGATGTGGCAGAAAGATGAAGGAGAGCCTCCTAAAATGCTCTTTCAGGCATTTTAAACTGTGTAGAATCAATATGTGGAGGAGGGATTAGTTTCACAGAGACAGTCCTCACCCTTGACCTCAACCCAGTGATTGTCTGTGTTGTGCAGAGCCAATCAATGCATCTGCATGTTGTGTGCATAGCACATCTGTGCTTCGAGCCTGCTGAGCTGATCCACATGTAGAGATTGACCCTAAAGCCATGTACAGATTGGTAGAAGCATCAGTAGTCTAGGTACTCATGGTCTATATTAGAAAGTTGTCGCTGACCACAAATGAGTCAGCTCATCGTCCATCTCTGCAGATTGCCAGATTTATAGGTCCGAAGGTCTATAGCAGGGCTAACAAG
Source organism: Zootoca vivipara (assembly GCF_963506605.1). Lineage (NCBI taxonomy): Eukaryota > Metazoa > Chordata > Lepidosauria > Squamata > Lacertidae > Zootoca > Zootoca vivipara. Next base: position 48,242,508 of record NC_083277.1, read on the forward strand.
ACCATGAATGAGAGTCAACGTGTTGCATTTGGTTACGTTTGCCTAGGTGAGGTTAAGTTGCTAGAATAGGGCCAAATCTGTTTGCTCCATGGAGGTATACTGCTGTGTACCATATTTGGTACTTCTGCCATCGTTGTTGCAATAGTTGTCTTTATAATTTTGTGAAACTTTTGAGACAGGGATTTTTGTGTGTTCCTGGCAGCGCTGGGAATTGACTTCAAATTCCTAGCACCAGCCTAGAAAGTTGGGTTACCTGGGACATCCAGAGCTATTGTTTCGATTGTTAAATGTGCTTTATTTGTGTGCTGCATGCCAACAGTGATTTGTTGGGCTACGCATGCAGTGCTCCTGGAACTGAGTTGGCTTATTAAGAGATCAAACAAAGGGTTCCCATGATCTTCTTATCCATTCCATTTAATGAATTAGGTGTGCAGAGTAGTTCCTACAACCTGAACACTGAAGTGTCCCCTCCCCTTGCCTGTTTTAGGGAGGAGTGTAAAGACACCTGCAATGTAGTTCGGAAGCTGTGACTCCAAAATGAATTTTCCAACAGAGCCATTTTTGGCAACCAGCAAAGGCATATGGTGGGTCGGTGGTTCAATTTCCACCCTTGAAGGTAGTTGCCAGGAAGTAATATTTACACAGTTACATCTCCTTTTTTACAGTCTTGTTTGGGCATGTTTAAGTCTTAGGGGCCTATGGCTGCTGGCTCTGTTCTAGATCAGAACTTTCTAGTGGAAGTTGAAGAATTGCATTGCTCATAGCTTGTAGATGAGAATGACTATAGATTGCACAGGTATCTCTTCAGTTACTTGGTGAGGAGGAGGGTTAGTCATTCAAGCACAACCCATGATAAATGACATTGTGATCACCCAGAAGAAACTGCTACACATTGCACTATGATCTGGTTGCAGAGGAACTAATTAAAAACAGAGATTTGAAATACATGCAGATATTTGGCTTGTCAAAGAAGTCCCTGCTTTACGGTAGCAATGAGATGTTTTTCTCATTTTATTTTTCATGTTTCAGAAAGTTACAAAATATTTCTCTTTTTATTCAGGATCCTGCCAGGAATGGAGACTCCACTGGATGTTTTGTCAAGAGCAGCATCCCTCGTGCATGCTGATGATGAAAAACGTAAGCCTAAAGTTGAACTTCTGTCTTTGTCTTGAGGTTTGGTACAGTAGTCATTGTGCATCCTTGCTGTTGACTTACATGACTATAAAGGTAAAGGACCCCTGATAGTTAAGTCCAGTCGCGAACTACTCTGGGGTTGTGGCGCTCATCTTGCTTACTGGCCGAGGGAGCCGACGTTTGTCTGCAGACAGTTTTTCTGGGTCATGTGGCCAGCATGACTAAGCTGCTTCTGGCGAAACCAGAGCAGCACATGGAATACATGACTGTAAAGGTAAAGGGACCCCTGACTATTAGGTCCAGTTGCGGATGACTCTGGGGTTGCGGCGCTCATCTCGCTTTACTGGCCAAGGGAGCTGGCGTACAGCTTCCGGGTCATGTGGCTAGCATGACTAAACCGCTTCTGCCGCAGAGCAGCGCACGGAAACGCTGTTTACCCTCCCACCAGAGTGGTACTTATTTATCTTCTTGCACTACATGCTTTCGAACTGTTACGTTGACAGGAGCAGGGACTGAGCAACAGGAGCTCACCCCTTCGCGGGGATTCGAACTGCCGACCTTCCGATTGGCAAGCCCTAGACTCTGTGGTTTAACTCACAGCGCCACCCATGTCCCTCTACATGACTTTAGTTCATGTATAAAATGCACCGATCGAAAGATGTTGTTAAAGAAATTATTTTGGTATGAATGAAAAAAAAATCCTAGTTGGTTTCTAAATAGATTCTCACTTTGCTCATTGTGTTGCCTTTCTTGTGTGTAAGACAGAAACCTTTGTGGACATTTCAATGATTTTAAAAAAGACTTGAAAGCTAGAGGGGAATATTTCCTCCTCCTAAATGTAGATTGGGGAGATACAGTGCAAATGAAATAGAGTACATGAGTTATATTGTCTGGATGAAGCAACAGGCTTTGGCCTACTCTTGCAATCCCACATTAAGACTTGCTTGGCCTGCCCATATTTGATTAAGTGTCATAGAATCATAGAGTTGGAAGGGACCATGAGGGTCATCTAGTCCAACCCTCTGCAATACAGGAATATTTCCCCGACATGGGGCTTGAACCCACAACCCTGAGATTAAGAGTCTCGTGCTCTACCAAATGAGCTATCAGTCAGAGTAAATTTGTGTTAAACCAATTCTTTTGCTAAGGAAATTCCCGAAATATGTTATGTGATCTTACATTGAGGCAAATGCTTACTATTACATAATTTGAGTGAAGCATTGAGTCACTTAAAGCAAGCAGGCGGGTGGTGGGCAGTGAGTTGCTTAGTGTGGAGATCTTCATTTGTTCTAGGAGGCATTCCCCCTGAAATACTGTATTATTACAGGCTTCCTTAAGGGTTGGTGAGAAAGAAAGTACTGTAGGTGTAAAATTCCACATTTAAATTATTGCAAACATTGCTGTTGACGTTGGCCTGTGTCCGTTTGCTTCTACTGTGTTCTGAGTATTGTACAAATAGTTATCAAACAATGGAGGGTGGCAGTTTGCCTGTTACATCTGCTTGGATTAGTACTGAATAAATCTGTGAATATGCACAGCGGTTTATTGATTTCTCCAAACCTATTTGGAAATTGTTCCATGCTTGGCTTTGCCTTGTATTCAACCATTTTTTAACATGGATAGTCTCTATTATTAATTTCAGAAACCATAGTATGTGCAGTTTGCCTGTACTGTGTTTTCTCTCTTTCATTTCATGCCCCTCCCTACACATTTGGGCCATTTATGTATATGTTATTTCTATATTATTATTATTATTAACAACAGTATACTCCTGCCTCATAACATAAGGCTCTCTGGGCAACTTGCAGTGAATAAGTAAGAAAACAATTTGGATACAGATATTGTAAGACATAAAACAATGAATAAGAAGGACAACATAAATTCCACCCACCCCACAAAAAAACCCTCTCATTAAATCACCAAAGTCAAAGCACAGATTTAAAAACTGCGAGGCCCTGATTTATTTAATGCCACCATGCATTGTGTGCAGGTTCATGCCAACATTTCTTTTTGTTAATGACATAATCTTAATTTGTTAGCTTGCATGTTTACTGTTCTGTTGTGTGTTGTTTCCCGTTTCTTTAAAGATGTGGACATTTCTTAACCCACCCCCCCAAAAAAGTGTGTATGCCTTTTTTCCTTTAAAAATAATTAATACTGATCTGGGAATGTTTGGGAAGGGTTTAATAATGCTAGCATCTGTCTGATTCCTCATTATATGTGACATTGTGGCTGCAGCCATTTTTCTTCAGGGCAAGAGTAGAGGCCTTAGTGGGGGGAAAAAAACATATCCATACTTTGTACCCCATAGGAAACAAATGTAGAGTTACGGTGTAAAAGGAATACCCTCACATGAGGAAAACAAATATTAGTGTACAGAACCATAACATCTGCCTTGTAGATGCTGAACAATTGCAGCTTGATGGGAGAGAGCACATAAGCCATCCTAATGTAATAACTTCTATTTCCCATGAATTCATATAGATGTATTAAAAAGCAACAGTAGTATGTTGCTATTGTTAAGACAATAAAGGGAGTGCAAGGAGGGAAGGTATGAGCTAATAACAAATATCCAGATTGCTGGGCTGACTGAAAGTTGAGACCAGTGGGTGGTGGTTGTTTTTTAACCCTCCTTTACAAACTGCAAAAATGTTCATGCGTAGTCTTGTTTTGTGTCCAGTTGTGTATGTTTTATCACAAGGAATGTTAAAACAGTTCACAGTTTAGAGCGCAATTGTGCCACATTAAAGCCGATTAATTTCTAGGACTGTTCTTCAAGCACAATCCTAAACATATCCGCTTAGAAACTATGTCCTGTTGAATTCAATGGGCTTTACTTCCAGGTAGCTGATACAAGGATTGCCTTGAGGAATAGCGCTGAGGTTTGTTATACCCAAATTTGTACATGGATTATTATTTATTGTTGCATTTTCACACCAGTAGTAGTACATTGTGTTGTTAACCAGAATTCCAACAGTGTAATGCAAAGAAAAGGAAATAAAGTCATTGTTTTCCATGAATTACAGTGGGAAAGGTTGCTGAATTTCTGTGGATAGGATATAACAGAAGCACTCACTATTTGAAAAGTGCAAAATCTTTAGAATCAGTTGAACCTTTTACAACTATATTTCAAAACAAATGTGAAAAATATTTAGCCATTTCTCTCCCTTAGTGGGGAATTATGCTTGGTGATTATGCTAATGAGCACCAAGCTACATTATATGTCTTTTTTTTTAAAGCGCAAGGCAGCAAAACAGACAATTGCCCCATTTTCCAGTCTATTTAACAACTTGAAAATGTAACTGTTTCTGTAATGTGTGTCTCAGCCAAATTAAGCCATACTCTCAGCATGCCAACTTCCCTCAGTTTGTGGTAAAAGACAGCTGAGTAAGAGTTTAGGTAACTCACCAAATTTAATGAAACTTCTGGGCAACAGTGTTAATTTTTTTGGCTTACTGTTTTTGATGTAAATTATGATAGTGGAAATAATTCTTTGTCTAATCAACAAAAATTTGATATTGGGAGTATACAGTATATAAAAAAAGAAGCAGTCACAATGCAGTGATAATACAGTCGTACCTCCGCTTACATAAACTTCGGGATATGTAAGCGGCAAACCTGGGAGTATATTTCTGGCTTTTTGCCGCGTGTGCATGTGCAGAAGCGCTCTACTGCCGCATGCGCAAAAGCAGTCCCTCTGGTTGCGGAAACCTCGGAATCTGACCGGAGCTCTGGAACTCCATGTCTTTCATCCACTTCCTACAAATGCCCCCAAGCCTATGGGATTCTGTGATTCTATGGGATCCTTTAAACAACAGGGTTTAATATCATTGGCGTGTGAATCTGATGAGACACCATTATCTTTGTTGATGTGGAACTGGCCTGGGAATCGGAATGTTTCTTGACTATTGAAAATCTAACCAAGACTATCTATTTTCTTTATGAGTTGAAAGTCGAGTGCTGCAAGGAGTAGCTGGGAAGAGTTTTAGTATTGGGTAGTTGAATTCTCACCCCCCCCCCCGCCCCTGCAACTCTGTTGTTTCTGTTCCAGCTGTTCCAGCTATTTCCAGTTGCAGTAAACCACAGGAAGGGAGAGTGTTCTTGTGCTCAGATCCTGCTTGTGGGTTTTCCACAGGCATTTGGTTAACCACTATGAGATCAGAATGCTGGACTAGCTGGACCATTGACCTGGTCCAGTAGGGTTTGTCCCGCCCCCTAAAATGCTTTTGGGGTATATCTGTTCACTCCAAACTTCTAGGATTTAGTGGATTAAAAATACAAATACTGAACCTCCTCCACATACTGAAATTAAAAACACCCGATAGTTGCTGAAGTGGCTTCATCTGCATAGCACGTAGCAGTTGGCATTGCATTGCACAAGATGCAAATTGTAAAACCTGTTATGGTGGAATTACTTAACAAAGCCGTTATATTTCACTTCTAGTAAATGTTGAATTTGTATGTTGACCTCCTCCAGTGAGATTTTTTTTTAAAAAAGGTTAAACATCTAAAATGTAGTAGAAATGATTTTGTTGCAATGTATTGATTAAATTTGATCTCTAATTTTGTGTTTCCCATTCCAACAAAGAAAAATCTGAAATCTATGATTGATAACAAAGGCAATAATACCAGTGCACAATAAAAAAACCTCATTAATAGATGAGTGTTGACCCCCTCTCCAAATAGTTGCTGCTACATTTAGAAGAGAGCTCTGCTTAGAATAGAACAGTCATTTGATTTAGCAACCAGTATCTTATTTTATTCCTCAGAAGCAGTATCTACTTTAAAATAGATCCAAATTGTTAACACTTGCTTAGCACAGCCTCAGCACGATCAAATGCAGAGGTCCTGTTCAGTTCATTTTCTTACTTCATTATTGTCTTGACCTGTTTGTTGAGTAAATTTGCATGGTAGGCTCGTTTGTTTTATTTTTATGCTGCCTTTCCAAAGTTAAAAACCATGCTCAAGGCGGCTACAACATCTAAAAAATTATATAACCACAAACATAACAAAAGTAGTCAGAAACAAAATATCAAAAAGCGCACAGGCAAATTGAATAATTTCCACATAAATCATAAGCTCCCAAGAATTTGATAGAAAAAATTAACAGCAACAACTCCTGCACAACAAAAACCCTTAAAAACACCCCAGCCCAAGATTCATGTAGTGCTTTCCTTACCATAGTTTAAACTAGGAGCTGTTAAACCAACTGCCATCATATCTGATGTAATCATGAACGGGTGTTCCTTTGTAACAGGAATACAAACAAAGCATAGTGCAAACATGTCACAGCAAAGTTCAAGTTGATTAACAAAGCTTCATCTTAGATGTAGTGTTTGTGCAGGCAAATGGAAAACAACTTTGTTTAGGTAGATGAGGGATTTTAGGTATTTTGGTCCCAAGGTGCCTAGGACTGTGTTTGTCAGTACCAGCACCTTGGACTTGACCTGGTAGCTGATGGGCAGCCAGATCTAGTTTCCTGTTCCTGACCTGGAAGGTTGAAGGTTAGTTGAAGGTTATCCCTGGTTTAAATATATAGACCAGGGTTTCCCAAACTTGGGACTCCAGATGTTATTGGACTACAATTCCTATCATCCCTGACCACTGTGCCTGCTAGCTAGGGATGATGGGAGTTGTAGTCTAACAGCAGTTGGAGACTCAAGTTTGGGAAACCCTGAAATAGACCTTGGCTTGTAGTCTGTTTTGCAAGGGTTATATACATTGTTTGTACCCTAACCTTAACCTCCTTCCCATCTCAAAGAAACTATACCATATGAATTTGTATAGCCATGAGATAAGTATGCATTAATGAAAAAGGGTTTTTAGAAATTGCGAGTAGATATTTTTATGTATATTTGTTTGGGTATAGTACTTCTGTGTTCCTCTGTCTAGGACAGGCATCCCCAGACTTCGGCCCTCCAGATGTTTTGGACTACAATTCCCATCTTCCCTGACCACTGGTCCTGTTAGCTAGGGATCATGGGAGTTGTAGGCCAAATATCTGGAGCGCTGCAGTTTGGGGGTGCCTGGTCTAGGAGGAAACAGTGGCCACCAGCAATTGCTAAATTCATTTGAATGTAATTTCAGGATCCCACGACTGCTACATACTATCCTCATTAAGAAGCTTCATAAAATAAATTATCTAGCATTGCACCAAAAAATACTACAATGCTACGATAAAAAATCCACAGTAATCTTAAAAATCCATTCAGCATAAAAGCCAAGTACAAACAACTTTCATGGGTTTCTAGCATGGAGCAACACTTAATTTGTCAGCAGCAAGTAGATTCTTAATCAGGTCTCTATAAATGAGAATGCCACATCCCATGAAGGAGGATCCATTGTAGGCTGTATAGCCATCCACTTACATGCTGCATTACATGGAGATATGTTTGTGGCAGAGGTGTCGGCTGTTGTTTTGGTGCTGGAGCTGTGCTCAGACTCTAGATGCAACACTAGGTAGAAGTGTGAACCTACTTGCCTTTTCCAAGGCTGTTTTTGAAGTTTTGTGCTGTTGGAATTGTGAGCAGCTGCCTTGTTCTAGGAAGTAGTACAGTACTATTTTGAGCTTGCATGAGCTGAGTTGTCTGACAGCAACAATGAGATTTAAACATCAGATAAGCCTGCATAATTCCCTTTATTTGTTTGTGCATTAGTCTGCATCCTGCTCAAGTTGCAAGTGGAATGGAATTTCTCTGCACTGCGTTTACCATTTTCCTCCACTAACCCTTCTCTAGCCCTGCTTCCTCTTGTTATCTGGAAATGTAGCATCAGTGCAAAAACAAGGAAGGCATGTGACCATTAGAAAAATAAGGTATAGCTGCTGTTGCACTTGAATGGATAGGATCCGGAAATCTGATACAAGAATTTTCACATGTGTACAACAACCTATAAAAAGACAACAATCTTCAACTTCATGTGTTGCAACTAGGAAATGCCCCCAATATTTCCCAATAGTATTCACATTCTGACATTAAGCAAACCATCTTGCAAACTTGAGGCTTGTTCTAGCATGTACCTTCTGGCCACAGTGCTCTTCAGGCACAGGAAGCTTGATGATGGTGGATGGGAGGATGTGGCAGTGACTTGATTGTCCCTGGGATGCAGGGTTCCCCAGCATGGGCCCTCTAGATGTTTTGGACAACAACTTCCATCACCTACCGTTGGCTGCGTCATCAGCTTGTGCTGACGGGAGTTGTAGTCTAAAACACTTGGAAGGCACCAAGTTTGGGAAGCCTGAAAAACAGTCCATTTTTATTGGCAGACGTTACATATTTTTTTCATTCGGTATGCACATTAGTAACATTTCTGTTCCTAATTTTTTTAACTTGGGTCTTTAAAAAGTTCGAAAGAGAAAAGGCCCCCAATCAGAAATAATGTAGTGGTTACTGCCTACTTGGAGAGGGGGGCGATTGAGCTGTTTGCTTGTGTAAATGACTTCTGTGCCACTTTAGGACCATCAATCTTCCCAAAGTGACTTACAGTAACCCCCACCCCACCCCAGCAAAATAGTAACATAGGAAATAGTCCTTTCTTATGTGCCCGAGGCTGATCTTCATGTCTAGGAAGATTATATGGGTGAAGGCCAGTGCTTTCCCCCCTAGAAAAATAGGTGCTGGTACTGGATACCCATGAAGTTGTTGCAGTAAGTGCCACACTTTTTAACAACAACAAAAAGAGGTGCTGGTACTGTGTACCCTTGAGTACCTCTAAAAAAAGCACTGGGGAAGGCAGTCTTTCAAACATCCCCAAACTGCTATAAGAATATCACTCAATAGGTCTGTGTTCTGATTTGTTTTAAAATATACTTTATTAGTAAATTGTGGGTTATATTCAGTACTCAAAGTAGACCCATTGAAATGAAAGTATTTTAGTTAGTCCTGTTCTTCAGTTTCATTGGGTCAATTCTTGAGTAGGACTAGCATTGGATGCGGCCCAGATTTGTGCTGTTTATGAACAAATGAACGAATGCCGAAGCTATGGTTTTGTAGAATAATACTGATCAAGCGATATTTACAAACATACAGAAGATCAGACTAAAATATGTTAATCTGGTAGGATTACTTGACAACAGACTCCCCCTCCCACATAACCGACATAACATTATATTATCATGAGCTGCTCTACTGACCTAAATGGAAACAAGTTGGCATTTGATCACATCTGTTGCTTTCTCACAGGCCAGATTTTACCCGTTGTGGTCTACTTTGCT